>NC_083406.1:104038139-104663616 GCF_020745735.1 Hemiscyllium ocellatum
AAGTGTGTAGAGGACTGTGTGCCAAAGAAGTTAATCTGTGTGTTCCCCAACCAGAAACCATGGATGAACCGAGAGATCCACCCCCTATTGATGCCCAGGTCTGAGGTGTTCAGGTCAGTGACCCTGACCAAGACAGGAAATCAAGGTACAATCTCCACAAAGTCATCAGGGACACCAAGAGCCAATACCAGACTAAACTAGAATCCCACATTCATTAACTGTGGCAAGGCTTACACAATATAAAGGGCTACAATGTGAAGTCGAGTAGAATCGTTGACAACGATGTATCTTTCCCCAGTGAACTCAATGCATTTTATGCTGGTTTTGAACAGAAGGTCAGTGAAATGATGTCACCTACCCCAACAGCCTCAGGTGCACGTGTACCCACAGTCACTGTCACAAAACGGCCTTCTTGAGAGTCAACCCACAGAAAGTGTCTGACCCGGATGTGCACTCAGACCCAGCTGGTAGGTAAATATCTCTAACCCCTCCTTACTCTGAAGTGAGCTTCCCACCTGCTTCAAGAAGACCACTATCATCCTGGTGCTGAAGAAGAATCTGGCAATGTGTCTCAATGCCTACTGCCCTGTGGCTCTGATACCCATCATTATGAAGTGCCTGGAGAGGTTAGTAATGGCGCACGCCAACCCCATCCTCCCAGATTGCCTTGATCCACAACAATTTGCCTACTGTCACAATAAGCCCACAGCAGATGCCATCTTCCTGGCCCTACACTCATCACTGGAACATCTGAGTAACAAGGACACCTACATCAGTCTCTTATTTATTGTCTTCAGCGTCACCTTGAACATCATAATTCCAAAAAAAACTAATCTCCAAACTCTGAGACCTGGGACTCTGCTCCTCCCTCTGCAACTTGAGAATATTCTTCCTGACCTACAGACAGCAATCAGTAAGGATAGGTCACAATACCTCCTCCACGATAATCCTCAACACTGTTGTCCTCAGTGTTGCTTACTCAGGGCTGCATACTCAGTCTCTTACTATACTCCTTTAACATTCACAGCTGTGTGGCCAAATCCGGCTCTAACTCCATTGACAAATTTACTGATGATGCCAGCAAAGTGGGTCAGATCTGTAATGACAATGAGACAGAGTACAGAAAAGAGATAGAGAACTAAGTGGCATAATTTAAAGACAACAATCTCTCCCTGAATGTCAGTAAAATGAAGGAGCTGGTCATTGACTTCAGGAAGTGGAGTGAAGGACATGCCCCTGTATCAATGGTGCTGAGGTGGAGATGGTCGAGAGTTTCAGTTTCCTCGGAGTAAATATCACCAACAATCTGTCCTGGTCCATCTACAACACCACTAGAGTTTAGAAAGTAGACCAATGCCTCACCTTCTTCATGACGCTAAGGAAATTCGGCATCTCCAGTGACTCTTACCAATTTTTATAGATGCACCATAGAAAGTATCTTATCCAGATACATCATAGCTTGGTATGGCAACTGCTCTGCCCAACTCAAGAAATAACAGAGAGCTGTGAACACAGCCCAGTCCATCACAAAAACCAGCCTTCCTTCCAGTTACTCTATCTATGCTTCCCGCTGCCTTGGGAAAGCAGCCAACATCACCAAGGACCCCTCCCACCAACAGATTTAAGAACAGCTTCTTCCTCACTGTTATCAGACTAATGAAAGGGCTTCTTGTGTATTAGGCCTGACCTTTCTTTCTCTGTGCCTTCTCTGTCACTGTCACACGATATTGTGCACTCTGTTCTATTAGCCTGATATTTATGCAAGATATGATTTGTCTGGATAGTGCACAGATCAATACTTTTCACTGTATCTCCGTTCATGTGACAATAATGAAGTAAATCAAATCAAATCCAAAACCAGTGTGCAGCTACCCAGCTGGGCCTGCAGTACCGCTGGGACAGGATATATTCAGAGATGATGGCGGTCATGCCTGGGACCTTATTGCCAGTAGGATGTGACTGTGTGGTCATGACTATGTCAGTCTGTTGCTTGTCTAGTCTGGAAGCCACCTGTCCCAGTGTTGGCACTGCTTCCCAGATCCTCGGAAGGAGCACTTCGTAGAGCTGACAGATTGTCATTGCTATTTCCTTTATGGTTGCTGCCTTCTGGTTTGACTGGCTACATTTCTTTCTAGAGACTTCATCACAATTGTTAAACTGAATGGCTTGCTCGGCCATTTCAGAGGGCAGTTGCGAGTCACCACATTGCTGTAGCTCTGGAGTCACATGTAGGCCAGACCAGGTAAGGATGGCAGTTTCCTTCCTTTTAGGACATTAGTGAACCAGATGGGTTTTTCTGACAAATGACAGTAGTTTCATGGTCATCATTGGACTCTTAATTCCAGATATTTATTGAATTCAAAGTCTACTGTCTGCCACGGCAGGATTCAAAGCACATCTCCAGAACATTACCTAAATTTCAAAATTGATTAGCAAGCAACAATACTATTTGGCCATCACAACCCATTTAAACTGTAACAACTAAGCCATTGTGATGCTTGATAGGCAGCCTCAAAGCTGATGGTCTTGCTGATAAATGGAAGGAGTTGGAACCATAAAATTGGGAACAGGTATCCAGGGCTGCCACTGAAACCACAAGCCTTTATGTAAGCTGGCCCACATTAGGAGTCACGTCTCCCCTCGTTTCTGGTGACCTAAAGCCCATGGAGTCTATTTCCTGGAGCAGCTGCCTGAGCCAGATATACATTTGGCTATGTGTCACCAACATGGCTGCAGTGTCATCATGTTTTTCATCTGATACAAGTTAAAGAATAAAATATAATGATTGAGGTGCTTTCAAAGTATATCTCCAGCAATAAGGAAATGGTAACTCAAGTAAAGCAGTTTGGTATTATTTGCATGTAAATATCATTGAACATCCTAAGCTTTAAGTATTCATAGAATTGTAAGTCTGTACCACCAAAACTAAGCTAAATTTATGTCACTTCCCAGCACTTACTTAGACCCTTGAATGGTATGAAATTTCATGCACTCATCCAAAACATTTTAAGCGATGTGAGGTTCCTCACCTTAACAACGCTCCTAGACAGTGCTTTCCAGGTTTCTCACCATCCTCTGGGAAAACAAACCTTTCCTCAAAATCCCTAAGAACTCCCTCTTTTCACATAAAAAAGATGCACTCCGTTGTTTGTAACTCTTCAACTATCATGGACGATAAATATTCCTGATGAAGGGTTTATGCCTGAAACATCGACTCTCCTGTTTGTTGGATGCTGCCTCGCCTGTTGTGCTTTTCCAGCACCACACTTTTTGACTTTGATGTCCAGCATCTGCAGTCCTTACTTTCTCTCAGTCACGATCAATTTTGTGTAGTGATTGTTACAAAGTCAGCTGGGTGGGCCTAATCGAATATGGGTTCCCTGATTGGGGCTGTAAATCTGGTCCAATCAGGGAGCCCTGGCTGATAGATATAAGCAGGAGTGTCAGAGGCTCTGTTCACTGTGAGAGCAGGTTATGTGGAAGCCCGACCAGTGTCAAGTACTATGCGCGTGTGACCAAAGGGTGACTTGGTGATGGGATACTGGCCTCTGTGGAATTATTTCAGTTGTATTGTTTAAGTATCATCCTCTTTTGCGAGACCCGGAGGCACGGTGGCTCAGTGGTTAGCACTGCTGCCTCACAGCACCAGGGTCCCAGGCTTGATTCCAGCCTTGGGCAACTGTCTGTGTGGAGTTTGCACATTGTCCCCGTGTCTGTGTAGATTTCCTCTGGGTACTCTGGTTTCCTTCCACAGTCCAAATATGTGCAGGTTAGGTGAATTTGTCATGCTAAATTGCCCATAGTGTTAGGTGCATCAGGGAAATGGGTCTGGGTGGGTTACTCTTCAAAGAGTCGCTGTGGACTGGTTGGGCCGAAGGGCCTGTTTCCACACTGTAGGGAATCTAATCTAATCTTGGAAACAGTTTGTGTCGTCAGCTGCTGTTATGTTGAAACAATGAATCTGCTGCAAATCTTATTATGTACCATTTCCACTGTGTTCTGATGCAGACAATACAGGGAAGATGTTTGAAAATTTTATTGTGGAATGGGGTTAATTTGATTGGTGGGTGTAAATAAAGTTGAAATTTCATTTCCAGCTTCAACCCCAGTCAGTGCATCCACTTCCAGTTGTAATGGAAGTGAAGGGGAAACAGGGTGCCCTCTGCAGGTCAGTAGTCAGTGTTTTTTTTAAAAAGGAAGCTGCATGTTTCTGGTTCATTTATTTAAAAAGGGCTGATCAAGTTGCACCAGACTCTAGAACCATAACAGGTAAAAATCTGCTAAGGGTCAGATCCATAAAACATATTTACAGTTTTGTTTTCCCAGACCGAAATTAGCTCATCAGTGTCCTTCAACCCCCAACTTCCTCCAGCCTGACTACTGAGACCTCCAACACCCATCCCATGCAGTCTCCGATCCTCAGCCCTCAAAGTCAATCCTGGAAACACTGATTTGCTCCTTGATCTCTACATTAGCCCCACCACACACAATTCTGACATCTGATTCTCACAGCCTAGGATCTTTGACTCTGTGAAGTCTGATTTCATAGTCTCTGATTTACCTAGCAGCCTCCTTCAAGCCAGAACCATAATGAACATTTTCAAGTCATCTTGCTGTTAATCGCCCTGAGAAAACTTCCTGAAAACCCATCGTTGCTGTCTTCATGGCCTTGAGTACATGTGGGGCCCTTGTACAATTAGTGGTTTCAAAATCTTAAAAATATAACCTCAAATGTATCTTGATAATAAAAGCAGAAACTTCTGGAAGAACTCAAAAAGTCTGACAACATCAGAGAAGAGAGAAAGGTAATGTTTTGAGTCAGATATGACTCAGAACACCTCGGGGCTCTTAGATTGCAGGCTCAGTTTTCCAGCACTTTGATGTTAACCTCAAAAATATTGACTTTGCTTGAAAATGAGATCTTTAAATGGTTTAACACCTGACTGTATTAGATACAAATGTCACTACTGAGAAATTATAAGTAGGCCTCACACTTTTAATGTGAATCAGGCAAAAAAAAATGGCCATGCAGTTTTCTGAACACTGTTTTCAAAATTCTTTGAATGGTAGCTACAACAATAATCCAACCAGGGATCAGGCTACTTTGGATCTGGTAGTGCGTATAGAGGCTGGTTTCATAAATGATCTCAAAGTAAAACGGAAAAGGGCCCATAAAGTGGTGGAATGTAGCACTCAGTTTGAGAGTGAGAAACATGGGTTGGAAATAACTGCTTAAACAATTTCACAACTGAAACAAGGGTAATTACATGGGAATGAGGGCAATATTGGCTTGAATGGATTAGGAAAGGGAATTAGCAGAAAATACACTTAAGAAATATTGAAATACATTCAATAAATTAGAACATGATGCACAGCAACAATATAGGCTGTGAGAAAAAGGACTTAGAAAGGCATAACTGGTTTTAGTTAATGAAAGACATTAAGGATAATATCAAATTGCAAAAAAAGCATGTATAATAAGATTCGTGGTAAAGCAAAGGATTAGGAATGTTTTACGAAACAAAAAAGCTGACCAGAAATAATAGAGGGGGAAAGGAAACTGAGTGTAAACTGACGAGTAATATAAAACTAGATGGTAAGAGCTTCTGTAAGTAGGAAGGAAGGTCAAAGTGAACATAGGCCTCTTGGCAAATGAGGCTGACAAAATAGTATTAGCAAACCAGAAAATGGTAGTGAGTTCCAAAGTACTTTGCATCTATGTTCCAGGCAGAGGAATTGAATAGCATTCCAAAAATGCTAAATGATCAATGGACTAATGAAGGGGATTAAAAACAATGATTTTCGCTAGAGAAAACATACTAGGAAGATTAATGGGGCTAGGAACTGATAGGTTCACTGGCATTGTGGGCTGCATCCTTGGATTTTAAACAGAAGCAACTGCAAAGATAGTGGCAGCAATCTTCCAAAAATTCTTAAATTCTGGAAAATTCCAGAATCTGAAACATGCGATTCAAGGAGAAAGTACATATACTATTAGTAAGAGGTCAAGGGTTATGTAGGAGAAAACGATGATTGCAGATGCTGGCGATCAGTGTCAAGAGTGTGGTGCTGGAAAAGCACAGCAGGCCAGGCTGCATCCGAGGAGCAGGAGAATCAACATTTCAAGCATAAAGCAACCCACGTTTCTCACTCTCAAACTGAGTGCTACATTTTACCATTTTATGGGCCCTTTTCCCTTTTACTTTGAGAACATTTATGAAACTAGCCTCTATACACGCTCGTCAAGGGTTATGCATCAAGGCAAGTAAATGAAATTGAGAATTGTCACATAATCTATGATCTCATTGAATGGTGGAGCAGATCTAATGGGCCAAATGGCCTATTTCTCTTCCTATATTTATGGTTTTACAATGGCTGGTTGAATCTTCACTTACCTTTACCTCCAGTTATTTGAACCCAGCAGGACATTTTTCAATAATATTATATGAAATGAGTCAGAGCCTAAATGGAAATAAATACAATTTAAAGAAATTAGTTGCATACTACTCATTTTTTTATTCCTTCACAGCGTACAGGGGTACGTTTAATTGTTGGAATCCAATGCTCACCCAACAACATTGGTAAAAATAAATCCCACTTTTGTGAAGGTATACTCCTCTATGAGATTAAATGCAAATGGTTTCTGTAACTAAAAATAGAATACTGTGGAAGCTGGAGCTTGGAAATAAAAATGGAAAGTCCTGAGAAGCCCAGCAGGTCAGGCAGCATCTGCAGAGAGTTCTTTGAGATTGAAGGAGGAGCCATATCAGACTGGATGGAAGGGTGAACTGTGAGGCAGATGCAGAGATGATTCAGCGTGATTTGGACAAGTTGAGTGAGTGACAAATGCATGGCATATGAAGCATGATGCGGATAAATGTAAGGTTACCAATCTTGCTGGCAGAAAAAAATCAGGCAAATTATTATCTGAATGGGTGATAGATTGGGAAAGAAGGAGGTGCAATACGACCTCGGTGTTGTGATGATCTTATGGCCTTTTCCTTTTTTTTTAAATGGAGAAAAGTTGAGTTAGAAATGGCAGGCTGTCTGCTCCAAAGCCAATAAAGTAAACAGCTGGTGACACCTTGGGTTTTTTTTAAGTTGGAATATTAGAAGCAGCCTGAATTAGTGGGGTCAAATTTCCATTGAACCAAGGATTTTTAAATTAGTTTTAGCCTTCAGTAGCAGTTGTTGGGATCTTAAAGTTGGATGTGAAAGCTCTTATTCCTCTCTCTGTTCCAGCTAAAACCTGGGATTCTCTTCCTGCTGCTAGAATTGCACGTGAGACAATCTATTTTACTGAATTTGCCTTTGTGAAGGGTGTGTTTATGGGGTTACTATGTTGGGACAATTACTTAGTAGTCATTAATATATCTTCAGCACCCATTTATAGTAGACCAAGTACCACTAATCGGGAGATAACCATAGACTCTTATTCTTCCCAGGTATCTGAAAGAAATTATGCTCATACAGTTCTCCAAGCTTTCAACATCTCTCTGAATGGTAGCTATAATATCCAGTGAGTCTTCATCCACTTAGTTATTTGAATGAAGGAGGACATTTTTCAATAAATGTAATTAATTGAATCAGGCTCCAGATGGAAATAAATACAACTGAAAACAAATAATTGAATGCATCTCTCATTTTTATTGATTCACAACATACAAGAGCGTGTTTATCCATTATTATCAAATGCTACTACATCTAATTAAATAAAAGCAAAGCCCTTTTTTAAAAGTCAAACATATCCTTCTATGAGATTAAATACATCAATTTTCATAGCTAAAAGCTAAGTATTACAGATGCTGGAGATGAAAATATAAACAGAATGTGCTGGAGAAACTCAGCAGACCTAGCAGCATATAGGAAGAGAGACACAGAGTTAATGTTGAGTCCAGTATGACTACTTCTTCAGTCCCAAAGAACTCCCCTCAGATGCTGCCAGATCTGCTGACTTTCTCCTGCACTGTTTTTATTTCAGCTTCCATAACTGTATTGATCCTTGCATCAAAGTCAGATAACTAGTAAAACAAAGAAAGCAAAATGGTTTTCTTGAAATTTGAATCTCTAAGGCCAAAGCGTAATCAGCTGGTTAATGCTGTAACAATTATTAAAAGCAACCAGTACCTTTAAACTGGTAAAGCATCCCAGGGCACTTAATAGAATACCATTAAGTAAATTTGGCACCAAGCGACATAAGGAGATATTAGGTAGGATGCCCAAATGTTTGGTCACATTGGTAGGATTTATATAGCATCTTAGAGGGAAAAGAAAGGCAGGGTGGTGTAGGGGTGGAGTTCCAGAGCTTAGGGAGGAGGCAGCTAACAATCGAGCAATGGAAGGCAGCATACATGTGGCTGGAATGGAAGGATTACAGAACCTCAGAGGACTGTAGAGGTAGGGAATGATTTGAAGACAAGGATAAGAAGCTAATGTAGGTAAGCAGCATAGGGATGAATGGGTGGGTGTGTGATAAAAACAAGGACTGCAGATACTGGAAACCAGAGTCTAGATTAGAGTGGTGCTGGAAAAGCACAGTAGGTCAGGCAGCATCTGAGGAGCAGGAAAATCGGAGTTTAGGCAAAAGTCCTTCGTCAGGGTGGGTGTGTGGTCAGGTAAAGATTAATCGGGTTCATTGGGAGTTAGTTTTGCATGACCCCAGTTGTACTGAAGGAGAAAGATGGAATGCCAGCAGAAGAGCATTAGAATAATCAACTTTGAGAGATGGTAAAGGCATGAATGAAGGTTTTCATAGCAGATGAGTTGAGGCCAGGCAGACACAAGCAGTGTAACTGTAATAAAGGTATTAGCAATGTATCAGCATGTTGTTTAAATTTGGCTAAGTTTGTATTGCATTAGAGTTTACTTCCTAAATAATACAACATGAAATATATGTTCACTTTTCCTTTCTTTCCCCACTAAAAGCTTGCAGCATCCTATTTCACAGCATTAACCAACAGCTGCTTGAACTTTTCCATGTCACATTTCAGAAAGACAATAGCTTTGTGCTTTAGTTTCAGGAGATCAAGGGTATCTAGAACCATCATCCCTCTGGTCAATGATCCATGCAGTTCCACACTTACCCCAGACACTGCATGTTCAGTGACAACAGACTCATCAATTGCAGCAGCCATTGCATAGGAATCACAGGACACAAATCCCTGTCCAAAGTACAACTCTTTGTTGCCTTGATCATCTTTGACATACTGAGTAGTAAGTGCAGTTATACTTTTCATGAATCGAGCTTTTTCAGTATTTTGATTTACCCACTGATGAAAAAAGTCCTGCAATTTAAAAGAAAAAGTGATAATATTTCGGCCACTGAAAGAGCATCTAGCCCAGACATCAATAATATTTTGAATAACCCCATAACCCAATGGCAGACAAGGGACTGGGGTATTCAAGCACAATGGTAGTCTTCTTCTCTACAGGTCAGCAGGTTGATTAAAAAACAAACTGTCTACTCACTTTGGACGTCTCTGAGGGCTTTTCGTTCCGCGCTGGTGCTAATTACCTGTTACAGAGTGGTGATGCTAGGATTACAAACCTGGAGCCAATCAAAGAGGCCAGCAGCTCCCTGTGACAGTACCTCCTCCCAAGTGACAGATGGAGTATTAAAAGGCTGTGGGGGTAGCTGACAAATTGTGCCCCAAATCCTGAGATTCTTGCTGCCTATTTTAAAGAACTTACCCATGGTAATCGATGACGGAGACTATATTCCCAGGTGGCAATGTGAGTGGGGCATGTAAAATGGCTGAGGACAATGGAAGCTGCTTCTGGGTCAGTAACAAAGTTAAACTCACTGCAGACTCTCACATTCCCTCGAGCTGAAAATAAAGCAGACATCGTAGATGTTGAGAACACGATAATTGACATAATGTCCCGATAATCGGCTATCTTGGAGGTTAGACCTTTACTAAGCTTCAGATGGAAAGGGTAGATGGTGGCCTTCCTGCCTGAAGATCTACTGAAACTCTTAGGAAATTGCTCAAGGCTGACTTTAGAACCACATTTTATCATTGGTGAATCAACTGCCCAGCAAATTCAGTCAAGCTTGGCTGTGGCCTACTGAGGGGGTGAAGACAGAGGTATCTCTCATCCCATACACTCTGCAACTGATCAAGGGGAGACCTTAGTGTGAAGCTATTCTCTTGCCTTTTAAATTGACCCACTCACCCACTTCGCCAAGGTCCTGGTTTATTATCCCCAATGTCCTCACACTCACCTCTCTCCAGCATTCTATTGTTAATCCCTGCTGAAGATCTCAGTGCAGTACTAGCTCTGGCCTTCTGTCCCAGTGGCGTTGACAATACTGGATAGTTTGCAGCCACTGATTTGTCAGTAGCTCTTGGGATGGGATGTCTATACTCCAAGGCTAAAGTGAAGACTGCAGATGCTGGAGATCAGAGTCAAGATTAGAGTGGTGCTGGAAAAGCACAGCAGGTCAGGTAGCATCCTGACCTCATTCCTGATGAAGGGCTTTTGCCTGAAATGTTGATTTTCCTGCTCCTCGGATGCTGCCTGACCTGCTGTGCATGTCTACACTGCAACACTATTATGTCAATGGGAGCGTATCACTGCCCCAGGAAATGTTGAATCATTGTAACATTCCATTGGGTCCCCTGAAAATGAACAACATAAAGTTCCCACCGTTTTTCAGTAGCCTCCTCCAACTGATCATCACATTCCATCCACCAACTCTCTTCCTCTCTCTCTCCTGATGCTGTCAGATCTGCTCTGTACTTCCATCATTTGCTGTTCAAGTCAGATTTCTAGCTTCCACAGTATTTTGCTTCAGTAAAGGAGACCTACCTTCCATGTTTCCTCCCATGATGTACAAAGATTTCAGTTTTGTTGGGAAAGTGGGGTCCATTTTTGCAGCCAGGGCCACATTGGTCAGGGGTCCAACAGCAACAAGACAGACCTACAAGATGATGCAATGTCTGAGGATAGTAACAGTGAGGCGTTTATTCCTTTGTACATTATAATAGTAAAAAGCTATTGCTGAATTCAAAGTAAAACCTATTGCAGTGTTCATAAATGTTTTCAGGAATATTGCATTGCATATTGGACATACAATGTTTCAATGAGAATGAGACTCTGTTTGACCTACTTAAGGTCTACAAGTAAATAAACATAAAAGTTCGGACCAGGCTACTTGGTCCCTCCAGCATGTCCCACCATTTAATATGATCATGACAAGTCTGTTTGCATTTCAAATTGCATATTCCTGTCTACCTGTGATAACCTTTGATTTTCTCACCCAACAAGAATCTACCAATCTTTCCTTTAAATGTATTCAATGGCCCTGCCTCCACTGCCATCTGAGACGGAGAAATCCAAAGTCAAACAACATAGAAATATTCTCGTCTCTTCCCTAAACGGGCATGTGTTCATTGTTAAACAGTGCTCCCTAGTGCTAGAATTGTGACAAGAGGAAATATCCTTTCTCCATTCAAGTTACCAACACTATTGAGGATCTTATATACTTCAACCAAACCACGCTTCACTCTAAACTCCAGTGGAAACAATCCCGGTCTGTCTAATTTATCCTCATCAAATAAACTGCTCAAACCAGGGATCAATCTAGTAATCTAGCCAAACCGTTACTACCTGATGCCTGGAGGAATAATGCCTATATTCCGCTTTGGGACCCTGCAACCACACAGGATCAATGTGGATCTCAACACTTCCTCATTTTCCCCCCTCCCCACATTATCCTAGTCCCAAGCCTCCAACTTCGCACCGCCCTCCAGACCTGTCCATGACTGCCACCTTTGATATATCACATTCTCCATCACCTTCATCCACCTATCGCTTTCTTAGCTACCTTCTTGCCCCGAAATCCCCCCCCCCCCACCCCAATTTATCTGTCAGCCCCAGCTCACAAGTCTCATTCCTGATGAAGGGCTTATGCCTGAAACTTCAGTTCTCCTGCTCCTTGGATGCTGCCTGACCTGCTGTGCTTTTGCAGCAATACACACTCGACACTGATCTCCAGCATCTGCAGTCCTCACTTTCTCCTAATCAATCTAGTAGAGCACCTTTGAACTATCTCAAAGATGTTCATCTCCTTCCTTAAAAAAAGGAGGCCAAAACTGCACAAGGGATTCAAGATCGCATTAATGCCCTTTGTAACAGAAGTTGAACATCCTTGCGTTCATGTTCTATTCATTTTGTAATAAAGAATAGCATCCCATTATCTTTCTTAATTACTTCCTGAATCTGCATATGAACATTTTGTGGCTCATGCAGTGGAATAACAAGATCACTCTGCAGCTCTGAATTCTGCAGTCACTTTCTATTTAAAGTAGTCCTCTGCTTTTTTATTCTTCCTTCCAAAGTAAGTACCTTCACACTTCCTACCTTATACTCAACCGGATGTTTGCATACTCACAGCCTGTGCATCTCCATCTCCATCTCCATCTCCATCTCTAACACATCCCCTTCACAACTTACTGTCCTACCCATCTTTGTCTCAGCTGAAAACATAGTTACTAATCCATCATTCTCTTTCTCCAAGTCATTGATATAAACTGCACAAAAAAGCACAGGTCCCTGCACAGACCTGTGTGACCCCACTCATCACATTGTGTTAATAAAATTGTTTTGTTACTGGAGACAACACAGATCCCTTTTGAATAGCTCACATTCCTCATTTACAAAAACACAATGAAACTTTAATTATATGTTCAAATATTGTTCCCTGTAAGTATAATCTTGACTTGTTCATGATTACAATAGTTTAGCTATAGCACAGAACATTTTATTCTTGAGAAGTTGAGCACATAACTCAATTATGTTTTACACAAAAATATCACTACTTCCAAATTATGCTTCTGCTGAGATAACCCTGTCAAGATCCTCTCTTTATTTATATAGGCCTGCCCCAATAATAAAAAACAAGTTCACTCCAGTCTCCTGCCACGTGTCCTTAAAGTATTCATAGACTTTGACTACTAAGTGTTGCTTTCCCAACTACTTTGCTATCATCAAGTTGTCTGGCACTATTCGTGTCGCCAATGACAACATCAAGATCAAAGCCAAAGACTCTATAATCTCCTCCTTAGCCTCCCAGAGAATCCTAGGATAAATTCCATCCGGCCCAGGGGGCTTATCTATTTTCACACTTTCCAGAATTGCTAACACCTCCTCCTTATGAACCTCAATCCCATCTAGTCTAATAGCCTGTACCTCAATATTCTCTTTGACAACATTGTCTTTTTCCCATGTGAATTCATTTAGCACCTCACCTATCTCCTCGGATTCTACGCACAACTTCCCAGTATTGTCCTTGACTAGCCCTAATCTTACTCTAGTCATTTTTTAATTCCTGACATACCTATAAAAAGCTTTAGGATTTTCCTTGATCCTCCCTATTAAAGACTTCCCATGTCCCCACCTGGCTCTTTTTAGCTCTCTCTTTAGATCCTTCCTGACTAACTTGTAACTCTTAAATGCCCTAACTGAGCCTTCACATCTCACCTTTACATAAGCCTCCTTCCTCCTCTTGACAAACCACGGCTCTCTTGCTTGACCACTTCCTCCCTGCCTGACAGGTACATAGATATCAAGGACACACAGTAGCTGTTCCTTGAACAAGCTGCACATTTCAATAGTGCCCATCCCCTGCAGTTTCCTTCCCCATCCTTTGCATCCTGAATCTTGCCTAATTGCATCATAATTGCCTTTACCCCAGCTAGAACTCTTGTCCTGCGGTATATACCAATCATTTTCCATCACTAAAGTAAAAAATAGAGAAGGTTCATTTGCGAAGGGACCAAAAACATTGTTAGATTTCAATGGGAATGCACAGAGGTTAAACTGAGGTGGCAGAGGAAATGTACAATCCTCCTCGCAGCCTATCTATCTGACTCTTCATGTGGCAGAGACTGCAGAACATACATTAGATTTACAGAGATGTCTCAAAAGACACGAAGCTGAAAGGAAGCAGGTCACCCTCAATCCCAAGGTACAACCCTTGAACGAGGGAAGACGACATCTCACCTGGCCAACATGCTTGTTGACTATTCTTATCATGGCATTCACTGCATGCTCAGCTTGGATGTGTTCCAGCCCTGGAGCATTCGGGTCTGGGACATCACCCAGACCATCCTTTCCATGATAAGCAGCATCATGGAGAAGTTCTCCAAGGAGAGAGGTACCTGCACCCCGGTATACAGGAATCTGTGCAAACGTGGAAACATAGTTTTCAGAAATACTGAGCATGCATCACATCAGTTCTTCAGAAAACAGAGTACATGCAAGAAAGATGATTAATAATTTTATTGAACAGCTTTCCTGAATTATTTCGTTGTTAACTGGACAGACAGTGAGTATTGTTAAAAGCTTAGGCAGTTTCTAGATTAGTCTTGTTGGCATTTACTAAGTTACAAACAGGGATAGTACAACTGACTCCAATTCTTCAAATTAGGAAATGAAGAAATCAAACACATTTCAAATTGTTGATTATTCAAAACCTGATTTAATGTTGCCCCATTTAGTATTATTTTGCTTTTAAGATTTAAAGTGTTCTAGTTTATAAAGTTTTTTTACTTCAAGCTATGGAGCCTCAAATCTATTAAACGTCTGTGGAGAGCATCATTATTTTTATCTTCCCCCATTTCCGGTTTGGAACTGTGAGTTGAAATTGAGCATTGAACTGTTTAAAGAGAAACACAGGAGACTGTTTGCTGGTGTTTGCTGTTGGAAATCAGCCTGGAACAACAAAGCAGGTTAATTAATGCTCCAAGATCACTATAGAGAGTTATAGAGACATACAGCCTGGAAACAGACCCTTTGGTCCAACCAGTCCATGCCGAACATAATCCCAAACTAAACTGGTCCCACCTGCTTACCCCGGCCCACATCCATCCAAATCTTTCCTTTTCATGTACGTAACCAAATGACTTTTAAATATTGTAATTTTACCTTCATCTACCACTTCCTCAGGAAGTTCATTCCTCACACTAATCACCCTCTGTGTTTAAAAAAAGTGCCCCCCTCCACATTGTCTTTTTAAAATCTCTCTCCTCTCATCTGACAAAATGTGCCCCCTAGTCTTGAAATCACCCACCCTGGGGAAAAGACCTTGGGGAAACTACCATTTACTCTATCTATACCCCAGTAAAGTAATGACTTTATAAACTTCTATAAGGTCACCTCTCAACTTCATACACTCCAGTGAAAAAAGTCCTAGCCTGTCCTGAGGAACCATTACAAAGATGTTGTTATGCTCAGGGACCTGCAGCAGGTAGGATGCTGAGTTGGTCAACCAAGGGAGGACTAATGATGGCCAGCCATCTGCAGAATATTAGAAAAGGAGGAAGAAAAGTGAGCTCTCTCTGACTGGGTTTTGTGCAGGAAGCAGTTTTGCTTTAGCAGCTGCTGCACTGGGCTAGGTTTTTGTTTTTGCTTTCTCTAGTTATTATTCCCCAGTTACCAACTTGGTGAAAGTTTCTTTTTTAAATCCCAGTTGTAAGAAACCAGTAAAAGTCTCCACAGGTCTCGAGAAGCTGTTTAAATTGACTGGTGACTTTGGAATTCAAGCAAGATATACACAATCACCCAAGGATTTCACAAAGGCCTGGTATTCATCACTGAGACAGTCATCCCTCGAACTGGCAACTTACAATTCTTTTATTTATAAAAAAATTGTCCCTTAATTCTGTCAATCAGAGATAGTCAGGGTTTGTTATCACAAAAGGATTGTGCTTAGATTGTAGGTAAGGGTTATATTGCCTTATTGTTTATCTGTGTTCTGCTAAAGTCATATTAAATTGATGATTTTTGTTTAAATTAAACTTGGTGTAAAGATCTATCATTTGTTAATCTGTTCAGAAACAACTGAGTGATTTTCAGAGTGGGTAATGTTTTAAATTCTCTGTACTGCCACCCCAGTTATCATGAGGCTGATTTGGTTTGGCTTGCTGTCCATGTCATAACACATACTTTACTGCACACGACTGATTGACACAAACTCTCCTGCTCCCCAACTTGTACCAAGCCAATTCCCACACCACCACCCAAGGGTTGCACCAGGAAGCTTTTATTCATCAGGCTTCAGGCTGCCACTGGAACCAAAGCATGGACCTTGTCACATATTGGCTACTGTCTGATAGCATCTTCTTACACAGATAGCAGTGCCCCTTCCAGGCGGCAGCCACTGCCTTTAGGATCTGCTCAGACAGGATTGTACTGGTCCTCTTGGGTAATGTGGGGCCTCGGCCTGTCAGCTAGGACAAGGAAGGTAGTTGGTTCAGACTGACTTTGCTTTCCAAATCAATTACTGAATAGCAGAGTGGGCTTCAGGAGCCGAATGGTCTGCTGCTGTTCCTGTTTTGTGTGTTTGTACCAAACAGAAACAATAGGGCAGCATTTTGACAGAAGTAGGATATGTCCAAGCTTTAAGTGAGTTTTGTATTCCTCACTTCTTGTTACTGAACAAAAAACAGAGTCCAATGTATAGAGATTTGTTTCTCTGCTCTTCCACACCTACCTCCATCCTATTGCAAAGTTGTAACACTCGCAGCACGTTTTTGCAAACGTTTTCAATGTTTGTGTTTCCGTGAGTACACGTTATACCCAGGATGTGTACATTAGGAGCTGCAAGAGCCATCATCATCGCTTGGGCATCATCCACCCCACAGTCAACATCTAATAGCAACAGCTTCTTTCCCATTGTACAACCTGAAATGCAGAGCTTTTGTTTGAAAAGGCATTGCTTAACAATGTAAAATTGAACAGTACTTGATGACTTATGGGTCGAAAATGGATATTTAAGCCAGTTGATAATTCAACCAATTCAACCTCCTTCAATAATTCAACCTCCACAACCTACACTCACCCCTCCCCAGCCCAGGGCACTATTATTCCCCAGACACCTAAACCATCTGAGTGGAGTAGGCCATTTGATCACGGCTGACCAGCCAACTCAGTACCCTTTTCCTGATTTCTCCCTACATCCTTTGAATGTTTTACTAACAACTATACCTACAATTTTCTTGAAAATCTTAATATTTTGGCCTCAGAATTCCTCAGGCTTACCTGGTGAAGAAAGTCTTCCTCATATCTGTCTTTAAAGATCCATCCTGTGTCCTAAGACTGTAACCACTGGCTCTGGACACCCTGATCATCAAGGACATCCTTCCTGCAACTATGCTGTCTAACCTTGTTAGAAGTTTAGAGGTTTCTATGAGATCTAAACTCCAGTTAATACAATCATAAACCAATTCAGCATCTTGCTTCCTCCCATTCCAAGGATCTGTCCGGTAAAACTCCTTCATATTCTCTCAATACCCAGAATATTCTTCCACAGATAAGGAGACCAAAACAGCACACAGGACTCCAGGTTTGGTCTTACCAATGCCATGCACATTTGAATCAAGACATCCCTGCTCCTGTACTCAAATTCTCTCATTGAGAACGCCTCGTTGAACCTTCCCATTTCAGTTTGTTGCCATTGAGATAACAATCTACCTTCCTGTTTTTGCTACCAAAGTGAATAACCTCATATGTATCCACATTTTACTGTATCTGTCATATATTTGACCACTCACCTAACCTCACCACACCAAAACTTCTTGCGTCTTCCTCACACCATACAATCCCAGTCAGCTTTGTGTCATCTGAAAATTTGACACACAGTCTCCTCTTCTAAATCATTAATATACATTATGAATAGCTAGATCCAAGTACTGCTCCCTATGATACCCCACTAGTCATTGCCTGCTACTTAGAAAAATATTTGTTTATTTCTACTGTTTCCTATCTGCCAATAATTCTTTGTCCATTTGAACACATGACTGCCAATCCCATGCGCTTTAATTTTGCATGCCATTCTCTTAGATGGGACCTTTTCAGAAAACCTTCTGAAACCTTCTGAAAATCCAAGTAAACCACATCCATTGGCTCCCCTTTGTCTACTCTACCATTACATCCTCACAATATTCCAGCAAATCTGTCAAGCATGGCTTCCCCTTCATAAATCCATCTATCTGATCTTATTACTATTTTACAAGTGCTCTGCTGTTACATTTATAATGGACTCTAGCATTTTTCCCACAACTCGGCTGGAATTCACTCATTCAACTCGGTAATTTGCTGCTTTCCCTCTTCCTTCCAAGACTAGCCCAGCAGGTGAGGTGAGTCATGGCTGGAGTCTGGAGCCTGGAGCAGGAACAGACCAAGTCCCGGCTGGGTCGGATTGTGGTCAGAACCTGGAGCGAGAGCAGAGTGAGCCCAGGCCGAATTGTCGTCAGAATCTGGAGCGGGAGCAGAGTGAGCATGGGTTGGATTGTGGCCGGAACCTGGAGCAAGAGCAGAGCGAATGAGGGCTGAGCTGTAAGAGGAGTTGCGGGCTAGAGCTGGAGCAGGAGCAGAGCAAGCCCAGGCCAGCCGGGGGGATGAGTCCTGGAGGCGAGTCCTGGACAGAGAGAGCAGCAAGACCTTGTGTTCTGAAGCTTGGTGACCACAGACCCAGTAAAAAAGGACTATAACTTGAATATTTTAAATATACGTTTTATTCTCATTTGGACTTTTTATTCCCATGTCAGTCTACTCTATTTTTGCACTATTTCAATTCTATAACAACATTTAAAGTATCTGTACCTAGGTACCCTGTACCAAAGATGGTGCCAAGGAATGACAACACAAACCTTTCATTCAAGTGCACATGACAATAAAATTTATTCTAATGCTAATCCTTCACATACTTACAGAAGCTTTTACTATCCGTTTGGAAAATGCCAGTTGGACGCTCCACAGACCAGGCTCCGGAACCTTGCACTCACTCAACAGCTGCGTTTGTTTGCAGAGCTGCACTGAAAGCACCCGAATTTATAGCTGCTCCGTTTCTCTGGAACCGTTTAAGTCCCGTCAGTTTACACTGCTTATTCAGCTTACACAATAGAGGGTGTGGTCACACTGCCTAAAGCTAATCTTTCAATTATCCCTTACCTTTGATAATCTGCATAATCTTTAACAGACTTTGCATGTAAATTTTAAAACTTGGAAAACATAGGATGATTTCCTGGTGGTGGTTAAAAGAAAAGAAATGCACGTGATTTGATGAAGATTAAAAAGGTTCACTAATGTGTAATACCACTTCTCAATATATAAAAAATAACTTTAATCAACAGAAGAAAAATCAGAAGTCACATGATACCAGGTTATGGTCCACAGGTTTATTTGAAATCATAAGCTTTCGGAACGTTGCTCCCTCATTTTGTCAGAAAGCAGAGGTCAATACCCCTCTGATAATTAAAACCAAAACACCCACAGAATCTCCCTTCACCTCTTAATCTGATGATAGAAGTTGAAAAGTGGTACTACCGCTTACCACCCCCCTCCCCCCGGTCCCCCCCCCCGTTATAAAGGAATGGTTAAATGAAATGGCATTCTTTCACTCACTCTATAATTAACAAATAGCAATTTATTATCTAACTCCCAACAGTGAGCAAATTAACACAATTACCAACACACCAAATAATCCCTCTCTAACTAACTACAATACCTACAGTCAGCTCTGATATAACATATGTTTCGTCAAGGTGAATTGGCTTTAACACGATTGAAGAATTTAGACTGTTATTTGTAGAATGTGAACTTTCCTTACCCATATTGGCTGTAATGCAGTTCCAGCCCCATTAGATTAAGTAGCATGGCTATTGCGTGATTTTCATATAACACAAGGTTGCACAAGGATGAAAATGTGACATTTTGTCAGATTTGACTGTATTCCAGAATACTATGCTGTTCCAAGAACACAGGTCCCACTTGTATAAATCCAAGTAATAAGCAAACAATAAATTAAAACATAGTCTCTCAGAGTTCATATGGAATCTGTCTTGCTGAACTTTCTGTTTCTTCTTGCATCGTCTTCCTCTGTCCAAAATGCCTACTCAGTCGTTTTCTGGTGTCAGGAATGTTACTAAGAGTGCCATATACCTTTATGAACAGATGGTGCTTTTTTTCTGAGAGCTGATAAGTTCTTTCTCTTTGGATGGCTGTTGGCTCTGTCCAATTGCCTCTATTTTTATGCCTGTGCTGACATATTAATTTCTTTACAACTGGATTGGTTCAGGTTGTCAAAACCATCAGATTTAAATTTAATTGGCTTTCAAACTGTAAGTGCTTAGTTTAAATTAATTGGCTAAATTTGAACAAACTTGTCATGTAAAATGCGGCTTGGCTGTTCGATACAAAATGTTTCAATCTGTGCACCTGCACTTTAATTGCTGTTCAGACATCTACTTTGGCTCTAAGCACCAAAAAGAACATTGTCTTTTAAAGGGACCATACAATACTTTCCCCATTTTACAATTTTACCATTTTTACACACTAACTTTGCAACAGTCAGATGAAGTGAAGGGAAACACATAGAATTTATAGGCAGAGATGCAGAAAAGAAACTCGCTCACTTAAACAGTGCTTTCCAATACTTCTGGTTACAAAATACCTTAGGGTTATGTACAAGATTTACATTTTACCTCCCCACTGACCTACCTCCGCATTCTGACAAACTCCGGAGATGTGCACTCAATGTCAGCTACAATATTTCTTAAGAAAATATGAACACAGATCTGCACCATGGTTGGGGCATTCCTGTGACCTCCATTTTCAATTTCTGAGTTGCAATCTCAGGATCTCTATCATCATCAAAATAATGACAAAGAAATAAGCAAAGATCTAATGGAGCTCCAGCACCAACACCCACCTTATATCTCTTCACCTATTCAGTGAAGTGCAGAAAACCAATTTGCTTGTGAATGAGCTACTTAATCTATGAGTATTAATTTGTAATAGTGGTAGGAGAGGTAGAGATAAGCAAAAGCATAATGAAACACATGGGGAGAGATTTAGCAATGTGGAAAGTTTTAAGAAGGGCCAGGACAGAATACAAAAGGCTTATCCTCTTGAGAGTGTCAGGATTGGTTGCAGAGCTGGTCAGTGTTGGAGATCAAGCAATGACTCTGAGGAGCTAAATTTCGGTGAGGCCATACAAGGATTTGTGAATGAGAATCGGGGTTTGAATTGGATGTCTCTGAGAACAGGAAGACAATGGAGACTGTACACAAAATGGATAATGGACAAACAAGATTTAGTGCAGAACAGGAACCAGGAAGTAGAATTTTGATTGAGTTAGAATTAATACAAAGTGAAGCTCAGGAGGACAGTGACAGAACTGGAGAAGCTTAGTCTCAAAAATAACAGAAACATGCTTTCCAGGTTCTGTGATCTTGGGAGTGTGGAAAGATTGCAGATGGATTTAGTAACTATGACAGTGAAGTGACGCTTGAGGTAAATTCAGATCTAAAGAGGCCCAGAGATAATGCAGTCTTAGTTTGAATGAGAACTCAGAAAAGAGAGAAAAAGCTTTGAGGATAGTTTTTCAGTAGCTCTGGACTTAGTACCTTTTAAATTAGAGAATGTTTTAATCAGGATATAGGACACACAATTGTCCATGATACTTGGTTCAGTATGCCAAAGGATCTCAGCCTGAACTGCTGAGGCAAAGTGGTTTGACATGTATTTTCATAATTTTGTTTTAATTTCCCACAACTTATTATGTTTAATTCCTTACACTGCCTGATGCTCTGATCAATAGCATGAATATTTGATTTTTCTGTTAGGATTTTGCATTTCATAAGTGTGTGCTACTATCTGGAGATGAAATTTAAAGCCAGACATTTTGGATATACTGTTAGAATCAGAATAAGCTTTGGATCAGAAATATATTCAGCTGTTGATGGGTTCTGCATTTTACTTCTTCAGGGACTTATTATTGTTAATAGCCTCCACCTATAACAAACATTAACTAAAAATGTTTATTTTTCTTTTTCAACCTGAACACTCACTCGCAACTTGCTCCATATCTGTGCCCAGATTTTTTTCAATGTGGCAAGTTCTCAATTTCTGCTCTGTTTCCAAGTTAAGGGAATAAGTTAATTTAAGAAAACTTGCTGCGTTACCCAGTGAATCATTCTGAATAGCAGAAACCTGAACCTGGTTCACTGTCTGAATTGTATGTGATGAAGATATGGCTGAAAAGGATACAAAAAGTTTTAATAGATTTTAAAAAACGCAAGTGACACCTTGAAGGACCTTTGCTTTTTCCTTAGTGGACCTTACTATGGAGGATGGCAGTATGGAGTGTGCCTCTGAATTCAGAGGTTGGATGCACTGGATGACGAGCTCTGACAACGTTCTGGTAATATTCCATAAGACTTGCCCAGACCTCACCACTCCCTTAGCCAAGCTGTTCCAGTACACCTAAAGCACTGCCGTCTACACAACAATGTGGAAATTTGCTCAGTAATGCCCCGCACACAAAAAAAACTGAAAGAAGTGAACATGCTGGAAATCAGAAACAATAGCAGAGATTGCTGGAAAAACACAGCAGGTCTGGCAGCATCTGTGGAGAGGAATTCGGGTTAACATTTTGGGTCGAGTCCACTCTTCTCCCGCCCAACACAGAGTCTAACATCAGCAGGAAGTAATCAGCCACCCTCAAGTCCCTTTGCTGCACTGCCCTTCGCCACCTTACCTCGACTGATGTCATCTCTACCATGGGTCCGCGCTGGGCCGAGCCCAGCAATGCAGCAGCCCTTGAAGATGCCAGGTCCCACACCTGACATGGGACTCAAACATGCCTCCCTCCCCCACCACCAGGAACACACACTCCCCACCCTCCCCCCACTATCAGGAACACACTCTCCCCTCCCTCCCCCACCGTGAGGAACACACTCTCCCCTCCCTCCCCCACCGTGAGGAATACACTCTCCCCTCCATTTCCCACCACAGGGAACACACTCTCCCTTCCCTTCCCTCCCTCCCCCACTGCCAGGAACACACTCTCCTCTCCATTCCCCACCACAGGGATCACACTCTCCCTTCCCTTCCCTCCCTCCCCCACTGCCAGGAACACACACTCCCCTCCCTCCCCACTGCCAAGCAGAAACTTTGATTCAGACACACTGGACACCTTGAAGCTGCCGAGCTCTCCACAGAAATTCGCTTACAAAAAAGTAGTATCCATTGCATTTATAGGGTAAATAGACAAGATCATTTCCCTGGGGTGGTGGCATCCAGAACTAGAGGGCATAGGCTTAGGCTGATAAGTTTAAAAGGGACCTAAGCGGCAACTTTTCCACATAATGGATGGTATGTGTATGGAATGAGCTGCCAGAGGAATTACAACATTTAAAAGGCATCTGGATGGGTATATGAATAGGAAGGGTTTAGGGTGATATGGACCAAGTGCTAGCAAATAGGGTATCTAGTTGACATAGTTGAGTTGGAACGAAGCATCTGCTTCTGTGCTGCACACCTCTATGACTCTGTGACACATCTGCAACTTAAAGCAAGGGGACTAACCTCAGGAATATTCATTGACCTTAAAACAAAAAACATTCCCTCAGCTTGTCTTATAACAACAAGAAAGAAAGGCCCAAGGAACATCATTGGACCATTGTAGGAAAACAGTCATATAGCAGCAATGTCCCTGATCTAGTAACAGTAGCCAAGGTTGAAACTTTCAGAAAATGGGCCTCAATTCCACTGCAGCACGTGTTGGAAACTAACTTCTACTGATAACATTAATTACATCATATTAAGGTAACTATTGTTTAAAGATAGGATTTTGCTCACATCATTTGTATTTTCACGCAACTTGATTGATTTTAAAACAAATGTTTGCTGAAGGGCACTTTTTGTTTTCTTAGGATATCCTAAAATACGCCTCTGTTTTGAGTGATGTCGCATTGTCTAAGTGCAACTGACCAGGGGTCACTGTGGTCTGTGGTATCTAGGACGAAGTATGTTTCTGCCAGGCTCTCAAGAATGGTACGCGTTCCAAATGCTTCTGTGCTGGTAATCACAACAATACAAATATGAAAGTTAATGTTGAATGAATTTTTCCATTTCAAGGCACATGCTTACACTAACATCTGCTCTTCAAAGTAGCCTGGGGTCCTTGTATATACAATCCTAACAGAGCGAGTAAAATGCTTTGTTGTTGCCCTGTTGATTTTTAAGGGAATGGCACACAATTTATTTACAAGGATAACAAGATTTTAAATTTTTTTTTAAGAACTTATTTGTTGCTGTTTTACATGATGCAAAAGGAAGTTAACACAAAATAATTTTACTAACAGTAAATTGTGTTGAAGTATGTTGTAATTTGTTTCTCCATCATTGTTCCAAAAGTGCTGCATTTCACATAAAGGTTTTCTCCGTATACCAAATGGGACATAGGATTAAAAGAATACACCACTAATGCCACTAGAAGACCAATCAGTCAGAATGGATTTGTAAATAGCTCTGGAGAACAAGTTTGCTCACTTTCAATTTAGCTTAGTTTTCTTTCAGGCAATTTGTATAACACTGGAAGGGTCACTTGACTTGAAATATTAACTCTGATTTCTCTCCACAGATGCTGCCAGACCTGCTGAGCTTTTCCAGTAATTTCTATTTTTGTGCAACACTGGAACCATGTTTCAATTCAAAAGTATCCATCAAATGTTTCTCTTCTTAAGTATAAAACGGTCTGTTTGGAAAGCTGAAAAGGTTGTTGTTGAGAATATTGTAATAGATGAAAACTAAGTGGTACTTGTACAAAGTTTATTATGTTGTAACATACTGTTAAAGTTTGCCAGTTCTGTAAATTAACGTGTAATGCATATCATAGCCATGTTAACTTGGGTGTGCAGTTATGATTTAAGTCACATTTTTAATGTAAATAATGTATATGAACAAGTATTCCGTCCAAACTGTTTATGTTTCATGTAAACTTGTAAATGTTATTTATTTATGTTTGCAGTATTCAAACTGTTTAAAGCATTCACAAGTGGAATTACTTTTGTTTCATCTGATCACATTAAATTCATGTAAGCTGTATAATGTGCTTCTCCAAGTAGTATGAAATACTTAAAGGAAACTGACAAACTGCTTATGCTCAGTTGTGTTCTAAGTCATTGTTATTTCACACAATAAGTTACAAGTTTTTCTAGATAAACTATTCTAATATGCTATTGTATTTGGCTGTGTTTAAGTTGAGTATTGAGGCTGGGTATTATTGGGTTTAGTCTTGCATTGACAAGACTCAACCTGACCAGAATGACACTATTGGTAATGTCAACATTAAATCACTTTAGACGGTGATGGTATTGACTTATTATCTCATAGAGTCATAGAGATGTGCAGCATGGAAACAGACCCTTCAGTCCAACCCGTTCATGCCGACAGATATCCCAACCCAATCTAGTCCCACCTGCCAGCACCCGGCCCATATCCCTCCAAATCCTTCCTCTTCATATACCCATCCAAATGCCTCTTAAATGTCGCAATTGTACCAGCCTCCACCACTCCCTCCAGCAGCTCATTCCATACTCGTACCACGCTCTGTGTGAAAAGGTTGCTTCTTAGGTCTCTTTTATATCTTTCCCCTCTCACCCTTAACCTATGCCCTCTAGTTCTGGACTCCATGACCGCAGGGAAAAGACTGCCTATTTACCCTATCCATGCCCCTCATAATTTTGTAAACCTCTATAAGGTCACCCCTCAGCCTCCGACGCTGCAGGGAAAACAGCCCCAGTCTGTTCAGCCTCTACCTGTAGCTCAAATCCTCCAACCCTGGCAACATCCTTGTAAATCGTTTCTGAACCCTTTCAAGTTTCACAATATCTTTCCGGTAGGAAAGAGACCAGAATTGCACGCAATATTCTACAGTGGCCTAACCAATGTCCTGTACAGCTGCAACATGACCCCCCAACCCATGTACTCAATACTCTGACCAAGAAAAGAAAGCATACCAAACGCTGTCTTCACTATCCTATCTACCTGGGACTCCACTTTCAAGGAGCTATGAACTTGCACTCCAAGGCCTCTTTGTTCAGCAACATTCCCTAGGACCTTACCATTAAGTGTACAAGTCCTGCTAAGATTTGCTTTCCCAAAATGCAGCACCTCGCATTTATCAGAATTAAACTCCATCTGCCACTTCTCAGCCCATTGGCCCATCTGGTCCAGATCCTGTTGTAATCTGAGGTAACCCTTCTCACCGTCCACTACACCTCCAATTTTGGTGTCATCTGCAAACTTACTAACTGTACCTCTATGCTCGCATCCAAATCGTTTATGTAAATGACAAAATGTAGAGGACCCAGCACCGATCCTTGTGGCACTCCACTGGTTACAGGCTTCCAGTCTGAAAAACAACCCTCCACCACCAACCTCTGTCTTCCATCTTTGAGCCAGTTCTGTATCCAAATGGCTAGTTCTCCCTGTACTCCATGAGATCTAAACTTGCTAGTCAGTCTCCCATGGGGAACCTTGTCGAACACCTTACTGAAGTCCATATAGATAACATCTACCACTCTGCCCTCATCAACCCTCTTTGTTACTTCTTCAAAAAACTCAGTCAAGTTTGTGAGACATGATTTCCCATGCACAAAGCCACGTTGACTATCCCTAATCAGTCCTTGCCTTTCCAAATACATGTACATCCTGTCCCTCAGGATTCTCTCCAACAACTTGCCCACCACTGAGGTCAGACTCACCGGTCTATAGTTCCCTGGCTTGTCTTTACTGCCCTTCTTAAACAGTGGCACGACATTTGCCAATCTCCAGTCTTCCAGCACCTCACCTGTGACTATCGATGATACAAATATTTCAGCAAGAGGCCCAGCAATCACTTCTCTAGCTTCCCACAGAGTTCTTGGGTACGCCTGATCAGGTCCTGGGGATTTATCCACCTTTACCTGTTTCAAGACATCCAGCACTTCTTCCTCTGTAATATGGACATTTTGCAAGATGTCACCATCTATTTCCCTACAGTCTATATCTTCCATATCCTTTTCCACAGTAAATACTGATGCAAAATACTCATTTAGTATCTCCCCCATTTACTGCGATTCCACACAAGAGCCACCTTTCTGCTCTTTAAGGGGCCCTATTCTCTCCCTAGTTACCCTTTTGAACTTAATGTATTTGTAAAAACCCTTTGGATTCTCCTTAATTCTACTTGCCAAAGCTATCTCATGTCCCATTTTTGCCCCCCTAATTCCTCTCATAAGTATACTCCTACTTCCTTTATACTCTAAGGATTCACTCCATCTATCCAGTGTATACCTTACATATGCTACCTTCTTTTCCTTAACCAAACCTTCAATTTCTTTAGTCATCCAGCATTCTCTATACCTACCAGCCTTTCCTTTCACCCTGACATGAAAATACTTTCTCTGGATTCTCGCTATCTCATTTCTGAAGGCTTCCCATTTTCCCGCCATCCCCTTACCTGTGAACATCTGCCCCCAATCAACTTTAGAAAGTTTATGCCTAATACCATCAAAATTGGCCTTTCTTCAATTTAGAACATCAACTTTCAGATTTGGTCTATCCTTTTCCATCACTGTTTTAAATCTAATAGAATTATGGTCGCTGGCCCCAAAGTGCTCCCCCACTGACACCTCAGTCACCTGCCCTGTCTTATTTCCCAAGAGTAGGTCAAGTTTTGCACCTTCTTTAGTAGGTACATCCACATCCTGAATCAGAAAATTGTCTTGTACGCACTTAAGAAATTCCTCTCCATCTAAACCTTTAACACTATGGCAGTCCCAGTCTATGTTTGGAAAGTTAAAATCCCCTACCATAACCACCCAATTATTCTTACAGATAGCTGAGATCTCCTTACAAGTTTGTTTCTCAATTTCCCTCTGACTATTACGGGGTCTATAATACAATCACAATAAGGTGATCATCCCTTTCTTATTTCTCAGTTCCACTCAAATAACTTCCCTGGATGTATTTCCAGGAATATCCTCCCTCAGCACAGCTGTAATGTTATCCTCTTATCAAAAATGCCACTCCCCCTCCTCTCTTGCCTCCCTTTCTATCCTTCCTGGATCATTTGTATCCTGGAACATTCAGCTGCCAGTCCTGCCCATCCCTGAGCCACGTTTCTGTAATTGTTATGATATCCCAACCATGCCCTGTTCCTAACCATGCCCTGAGTTCATCTGCCTTCCCTGTTAGGCCCCTTGCATTGAAATAAATGCAGTTTAATTTATTAGTCCTACCTTGTCCCTGCCTGCCCTGACTGTTTGACTTGCTTCTGTTCTCAACTGTACCCGTCTCAGTTTAAATCCTCCTGAGCAGCTCTAGCAAATTTCCCTGCCAGTATATTAGCCCCCTTCTAATTTAGGTGCAATTCCTCCTTCTTGTACAGGTCACTTCTACCCAAAAGAGATTCCAATGATCCAAAAATGTGAATCCTTCTCCCATACACCAGCTCCTCAGCCATGCATTCATCTGCTCTATCCTCCTATTCCTGCCCTCACTAGCTCGTAGCACTGGGAGTAATTACAACTCTCGGGGACCTTTTTAAATTTCTGCCTAACTCTCTGTAATCTCCCTTCAGAATCTCAACCTTTTCCCTTCCGATGTCATTGGTTCCAATGTGGACAATGACCTCTTGCTGGCCCCTCTCCCCCGTGAGAACATTCTGCACCCTCTCTGAGACATTCTTGATCCTGGCACCAGGGAAACAACACACCATTCTGCTTTTTTGCTGCTGGTCACAGAAATATCTGTCTGTACCTCAGACTATAGAATCCACTAACACAATTGATCTCTTGGAACCCGATGTACCCCTCGTTGCATTAGAGCCAGTCTCAACACCAGAAACATGGCTGTTCGTGCTCTGTTCCCCTGAGAATCTATCACCCCCTACATTTTCCAAGACAGCATACCTGTTTGAAATGGGTATAGCCACAAAAGTCTCCTGCCCTAGGTGCTGACCTCTCTCACCCTTCCTGGTGTTAACCCATCTATGTGACTGTATCTGAGCCTTTCCCCTCCTTCCTATGACTGATATCCATCACATACTGTTGCTGTTGCAAATTCCTCATTGCTTCTAACTGTCTCTCTAACCAATCCATTCGATCTGATAAGATTTGCATCCAACAGCACTTATGGTAAATATAATCCACAGTAACCCTTAAACTCTCTTTAAACTCCCACATCTGACAAGAAGTATATATAACTGTACTAAAGGCCATTTTTGCTCCTTCACAATCTCCAGACCCAGAAAATAACACCGTCTTATTCCTCTACAAAACACCTCCCCAAATTAACTTAATAGTTATGGCTTATGTTTTAAGTTTAATCAAGAGACATACCTCCAAAAACATATAATCAAGAAATAACCCACTCTAGTCACTACTGCAGCCTTTCTGTTGGACACACTTAAAACAATGATTAACTTATCTGATTCTATGTTGTGAACTTCACCCAAACAGGTTCCTCCAAGATTCGTTGTGAATTTCACTGTTTGTTAATTTTCCCAGATGCTCTCCAATGTCCAGCGACACATGAATTCAACAACAGTGAAGGCAGTAATTGTGCAGGTTCTGTCTAACTCTCTGTCTCCTGCACTGTCCTCACCATGTGTTTCCTTTGTCTGTTCCTCTCCCTTTTAAAACTGTTCTTGTTTTGACTTTTTTTTCCCAAAGTTCCAAAACAATGCAATAGCATATGAAACAGTAACTGCTGCTCCTGGAATTTGAGGAAATCACCTCCAGCACCTAAAATATCTCAAAAAAGAAGCAGCTGTTACAGCCAGAAATTTTTCCCCTCCTCCATCTTGGATTGCCCAGAATCCTCTTCATTTGACTGAAATTAATGTTTTTATTGACTTCCACTGTAGCATTCTTTGCAGGGAACATATTGTCAATTTTTTATATATTCTAGCTCTCAAGGTTTGATTTCTTAAGGAAGTTGACTGAGAAAAATGGCCAGTTTAGAATGTGAGCCATAATATTGAGCATAGTTTGATACTTGAGCAGGAAAGAAAACAATGTCACTACCTAGTTGAACCCTGTCCTCACTAACATATACCAGTGCATACATAGCCTCCATTCTACCTCATAAGTTTACTTTAGGCTGTTGCTGAACCCAAAATAAACCTTTGGACTATAAAATTATGGCACGAGAGTGCATATAGATAACTAGTCTTGACTGTTCATCCAAGGCTGAGGGGTGACCTTATCAAGTTTTATAAAATCGTGAGGGGCATGGGTAGAGCAAATAGCATTGTTGGGATTAGGGTAGGGGAGCTGAAAATGTGTTGCTGGAAAAGCGCAGGTCAGGCAGCATCCAAGGAACAGGAGATTTGACGTTTCGGGCATGAGCCCTTCTTCTCCTGCTCCTTGGATGCTGCCTGACCTGCTGCTCTTTTCCAGCAACACATTTTCAGCTCTGATCTCCAGCATCTGCAGTCCTCACTTTCCCCTTTAGGGTAGGGGAGTCTAAAACTAGATTGCATAAGCTGAAGTGGAGAAGGGAAAGATTTGTAATGGGCCTGAGGGTAACTTTTTCACAGAGAGGGCAGTGCATGTCAGAATAAATACTGCAGGCTGGTACAAACAAAATTTAGAAGGCATCTGGTTGGTACATGAATAGGAAGGGTTTAAAGCAATATGGGCCAAATGCTGGCAAATGAGACCAGATTAGTTTCAGAAATCTGGTTGGCACAGATGGGTTAGGCAGAAGGTTTTGTTTCTTTGCTGTGTAACTCTATGACTGGTTACACAATGTCTTTGTCATACGTTCCATGAAACAGTATACAGTTTCTGCCAGGTTTCAATAAACATTTCACTGAGTAGCAGTTTAGACTGACTGTCTAAAGACTGTTGCCTAAGTCAAGTTTCCAAATTGACCAGCAGCTGTAAGCTGCTCTCCACAGCCACACTGGAATGAATCTTCCAAATATTTTAGGTGAACACCTTTGACCAGAAATCATCATCCTCCCACATCCTGCTTTCATAGGTCACAGAGAGCTCACAGCTCCTTTCTGCTGACCTGTATGATTCCATATTTGTAATATTCTATTTCAAAGATTCCCAAGTATGAATCGTTGCAGTGTTGTCATGCACTGATTTCTTGTTGATGTAATGTTTATGCAGAGAGTGCTAAGGGCATGGAATGCCCTACCTGCTATGTATTCAACTCAGCCACATTAGGGAGATTTAAGCAATCCTTAGATAAGCACATGGATTATTTTGAGATAGTGTAGGGGGACGAGCTGAGAATAGTTCACAGGTCGGTGCAACATCAAGGGCCAAAGGGCCTGTTCTGCGCTGTATTGTTCTATGTTGTATGTTCTAATTCTCCTTTGTTAATCCCGGTAAGAAGAATAGGTATGGTTCCATTTTAATTTCATGACTTATTGTGCTTGACAATGTACATACTAGGAGATTCAGTTTTGTAGTTCCAGCTCCATATCAATTAGGAACAAAATACTATATGATTGACAGCCCTGAAGTACTGAGTGGAAGTGCATGGGCAGAGGCTAACATTTAACAGAATTGGAAAGAAAATATTCTAACATGAATATGGTCCAGTACTACCAAAAGTACTAATAGTTACAATATTTAACACCCAATGTTTACTGATTGTTTGCCCTTCCCATTTTTGTTTTAGCTAGTCTTCACAAGTGGATAGTTTACCTTTTGTGTCCATTCCAACAAAGCGACTCTACTCAAAAAGAATTTTTATTTTGAGTTTACTTTTATTATTATTTTGTTTTCAATTGCATCATAAATGATTGTGAGGCTGTATCAAGCTAATCCAGTCAATGTGACAGTGTTTCCAATGTTTTCAATTTTTTTTTCTGATCAAATTGATTCACTGCTGCCACACAGCACCAGGGGCCCTGCCTATGTGGAGGTTGCACATTTTTCCAGTGCCTGCGTGAGTTTCCTCTGGGTGCTTCGGTTTCCTCCCACAGTTCACAGAGGTGCAGGTTAGGTTGTTTGGCCATGCTAAATTGCCCATTGTATCCGGGGATATGTAGGCGAGGTGGATTAAACATTGGAAATGCAGGGTTACAGGAGTAGGTCAAGGAGATGGGTCTGGGTTGAATACTTTTCAGAGGGTCGATGTAGAATCAATGGGCTAAATTACCTTTTTCCATACACAGGATTCTATGGTTCTATGATTCTATTCTGATTATCATTTCCTGTACTGCTATCTTGCCCGATTACTTTGATGTTCCTCTTCAAAATCCAAATAGTTTGTCCTTATTGGCAATCCACCTACTACTTAGCTCAAAACCCTCTCTACAGCCCTGGTTGTAAAATTCCCCATGATAGTGGTCCCAGCAAGTAGTAATGGTACACTCACCAGTAGATTACCATATACAAACATGATGATGTGGCAATAACCGAGACCTGGCACAAGGAATTGCAAAACTGGCTGTTAAATGTTCCGGGTACAAGGTGTTCTGAGAACAACAAAAAAGAAGGAAAGGGGGAGTGGTGGCAGTATTCATTAAGGAAAATGGTGCAGAGTGGGAGTCGAAGGTTGTTCTAGTGGTTGAAGAACAGAATTAATTTGGCAACTGCTGAGGAACAAAAAGGTTGCAATTGCTTTCAACCAACAAGTAGGCGGAAGGATAGTAGAGGAACAAACCTGTAAGGAAATTACAGAATGCCAGTAATATAGGGTAGTTAAAGTGGGTGTCTTTGATTACCCAAATATAGACAGAAATATTGGTTGTGTAAGAAACAGTAGAGAGAATGAGAGTGAACTTGATATGCATGCTCATATTTTCTTGAAGGCTAAAAGACAGATAGTTAAGGTGGTTAAGAAGGTAAATCTGATCGTTGTTTTTATTAGTCAAGACATTAAAAACATGAGCTAGGAGGTTATGATGAAGCTATAAATAGTGTTAATTAGGTCATAGCTGGAGTACAGTGTGCAGTTCAGATTGCCACACAACTGGATTGCACGAGAGAGCGTGTAGATGAGATTCATCCAAGATATTGCCTGGTCTGGAGTGACTCTGCTATGAAGAGAGTAGGTAACTTGGAGTTGCTTTCCTTAGAGCACAGAAGACTGACGGAGTGACCTTATTGAGGTGCACAAACTCGGTGTGTAGGGTGAAACTTTTCCCCTTAGTAGAGCCGTCAAAACTCAGGGGGCACAGTTTTAATGTGAGGAGCAGAAGGTTCAGAGGGGGGTTTGAGGAACAAAAGTTTCACTCAGGGATGTTGAATATCTGGAATTCTGCCTAAAAACCACATTCATTACATGAATCTTCAAAACATTTGAGACTTATTTAGCTCAGTCCTTGAAATGCCATAGCACACAAGGCTACGGAATAAATACCCAATCTATATGCAGGTTAAAGGCACCAATAATTGCAGATGTTCTTTTATTGCATGCAACTCTAATTTCCTGTTCAATGCCATTCCCAACATCACCTCAAGATTTACAACCACCACTAAAATGTTTTGGCCCTGGATGTTTCTCAGCACAACCCAGTCAGATTCCATATCATTGCAATTAAGATCTTTCCTCACTATTGCATTGAGTTCCTCTTTAGCCAGCCATGCAGTTTCTTTTCAGCCTGTTCCTTTTTTGTCTATTCTTCCTAAATGATGAATACTCCTGATTATTAATCTCCCACAAGCACAGTTCCTTGATATTGTGTTGCCTGTGTGGTGCCAGGATAAGGAGGCCTCTGAGCAGCTGCAGAATACTATTAGTTGGGAGCATGAACAGCCAGCAGTTGTAGTCTATACAGGAACCAACAGAAATAGAAATGAAGGATGAGAGCCTATAGTCAGAAATTGGGAGCCAAGTAGAAAATTACAAAGCAGGACCTCAAAAATTGTAATCTCTGGAATAGGCTCAGTGATATTCAAGTGATTACATGAGCAGGAGGGTAAGAAAGATAAATGCACAACTGCCAAGGTTGGCACAGAGGTTTGGCTTTAGATCACTGGGACAATGGGACTGACTGTGAGTGCTGTGACAGAGGCGGGACTGAGTCCTTTGTGGGAGGTTGAAATTAGTTTGATGGGGGATGAGGATCGGAAAGTGGATTTAGTCAGAAATAAAAGTGGAAGGGAGAAACTTAGTGGAAATGCAGAGGAAATGACAATAGAAAATAAAATAGAACAAACAACAGCGCATACTGATGATCTGAGACAAAACAAAAAAAAATGAAGAAACAGCAAGTCTGGTAGAGAAAGCAGAGCCAGCATTTTGAGTCTGGTCACCCTTCTTCAGATTTTCTACTTCACTCCTAGTTCTTAAGAAAGGTCACTTGACTAGAAACTTAGGCTCTGCTTTCTTTCACAGGAGGCAACAAACCTGCTGAGTTTTTCAAGCAATTTCTCAGGTGGGGAATCATTAACATATCTCTTCTGCACTGTATGATTCTTGGTGTGACAGTAAAATGGAAGAGAGAAACAGAGTAGGGGAATGGGTCTGGGTGGATTGCCCTTCGACGTGTCGGTGTGGACTTGTTGGGCCGAACGGCCTGTTTCCACACTGTAAGTAATCTAAGTAAATCTAAGTAATCCAAGTAAATCTAATCTAAGAGTCGAATGTTTGAGTAGAATATGATATATTTAAAGACTGATGGCAAGTTGAAAGGTGATGGGTTTTAGGCTTTTGGAAGGAAGGAAGGAGAAGAAGAGGAAAAAGGAAGATCTAGGTAGGCTGGAGAAAATAAATGACAAAGATGTCATGGAATATAATTGGCAGTGGTTTTCAAATGAAACAAACTACTTTCCCAGAATGTGAATGCCAGAAAATGGAGAACTCTGTCCAAAGACAAAAGCATGATAAATACAATTCAGATTGGCACATTGCTAAAAGGTTATTGAGGGAGTGCAGCGTAGTTTCACGAGGTCAATTCCTGGAATGGAGGGATTACCTTACACTGAAAGACTGAAGTGACTGGGCTTGTATACCCTTGAGTTTAGAAGACTGAGAGGGGATCTGATTGAGACATATAAGATTATGAAAGGATTGGACACTCTGGCAGCAGGAAACATGTTTCCGCTGATGGGTGAGTGCCGAACCAGAGGACACAGCTTAAAAATACGGGGTAGACCATTTAGGACAGAGATGAGGAGAAACTTCTTCACCCAGAGAGTGGTGGCTGTGTGGAATGCTCTGCCCCAGGGGGCAGTGGAGGCCCAGTCTCTGGATTCATTTAAGAAAGAGTTGGATAGAGCTCTCAAAGATAGTGGAATCAAGGGTTATGGAGATAAGGCAGGAAGCGGATACTGATTAGGAATGATCAGCCATGATCATATTGAATGGCAGTGCAGGCTCAAAGGGCTGAATGGTCTACTCCTGCACCTATTGTCTATTGTCTATTGTCATAATCAATTAGTGGCGGCATGGTGGCACAGTGGTTAGCACTGCTGCCTCACAGCGCCAGGGACCTGGGTTCGATTCCCGCCTCAGGCGACTGACTGTGTGGAGTTTGCACGTTCTCCCCGTGTCTGCGTGGGTTTCCTCCGGGTGCTCCGGTTTCCTCCCACAGTCCAAAGATGTGTGGGTCAGGTGAATTGGCCATGCTAAATTGCCCGTAGTGTTAGGTAAGGGGTATGGGTGGGTTGCGCTTCGGCGGGTCGGTGTGGACTTGTTGGGCCGAAGGGCCTGTTTCCACACTGTAAGTAATCTAATCATGGTCTGAAATTATTGAACTCAATCTGGAATCCAGAAGGCTATAAAGTGGTCAAACTAAAGATGAGGTGCTATTTCTCTGGTGTTCTCGCCTTTTAAGAGCTGCTAGACACTTCAACCAATATGTTATTAATGAATTTACACAGGTATCCTACAATACCAGAATGGTCAAATCACTACAGGTACCAATGCAAGCTGGAGCCCTGGCTAACAGATAAAATGAGGAGTGTCAGAAATTCTGGTCTTCTGGCTGCTTACTCTGATGAGGCAATGTCAGACTCAATGACATTCCACGTGTAAATAAAGGGTGACTTGATGATGAGATGCTGGCCTCAGTGGAATTATTTCAATTAATGTTTATTTCTTTATGTAGCGGGGCCTAGGTGCCTTTCTGTCTAGCTTTTGGTTGAAAATATGCATTTTGCCTTTGTTTAGTTGAACTGTTGACATGATGTGTTCCTTTACAATATGCTAATATAATTAGCACCTCACTGCACTGTGTCTGGTTTCTGGGTTTGCAATTTGCAGAGCTTTACTTAGCCACGTATCCTATACCCAGCATCCATTGTTCATTGGGCAAGTGAGCAATTTACTTATGTTTTAGCAGCCATGAAGCTGCTACACATTGAGCTTGAGGGAGATAAAAACTAAGAACCAAAGTTTCAGGTCTTCCTTTTAAGACACAGATCAGCAAACACTCGGTCTCTCAGAGGGTTGTTGGTCTGTGGATATCTCTGTCCTGAAAAGCAGTGGGGAACTTATTCAAGTTTGAGTTCAGCTGATTTCAAATAGACAAAGGAATCAACAGAAATGAGGAGCAAACAGGAAAGCAGAGTTGAGACTGCAACCAGCTCAGCATAATCATATTGAATGGGAATCCGGTTTCGTGGGCAAATCAGACTACTGCTATTTTTATGACTTTTGCTATGTTCTTGAATTGAGACTAACTGTGGTATGAAGGTTTATAATATATAATTATCATTTGAGAATTTGGTTCAAATATTGAAGTAAAATTAGTTTTAGTTTTTCCATTCTGTGAAGATCACACTTTTTATAAGGTCAGAAAGTCATTTTAAACATTGAATTCAAAACAGCATTTAGAAGATAGCATGTGATTTCAACCAAGTTACCATCAAGCCACCTTGGGAATAATTTTTTGCCAACCATAGAAGTGCTGTTTCAAGTAGCCTCCAAGGAGTTGGGGCAGTGGAGAAGCACTGAGATGCTCAGAAATCAGGAATAAGGAAGTTCCAGAACCAAAAGGTTGTGGTATTTTCAAAGAGAACTTCCCAGATTTCTGTTGAACATATGAGTTTAGGGAACCGATATTAATTAGTGAGTGAACTGATTTACAGTTTGTTTAGAGGGTCCTGGGAAGGATGTATTAACTGAAGACAATTGTATCGAGTGAATACACAGAAATTTGCCAAAAGGATACTGGTCATAGCTGGGCCAGCTGCACAGGAAGCTTTTGAGTGGAGACTGTGAGAAACAAAACTCATATTAATAAATTTCAGTCCGAGTCAAATTCTGAAGCAGCGAATTTTATTGATACGTACTTGCAAGAATGGGTGCCCAACGAGTAAGCACCTTGATCTGAGGGTTACATTCTGATTTATGCAGTTCAACTGCGTCTCTCAGTCCTCCCCTTTCACCCGATCAGTTAATTTTGCTGTAGTGCGTAGCCTATCACAAGCACTAGCTTCACTCCGCCTTTGTCTAGCTTCTCTCTGCCTTTGTCTCTAGCTTCTCTCCATCTCTGATTACTTCTCCCATTACTCTAAGCCTGTCGCCCCTTACTCTTATTTATCTCATTCCTTATGTGACTATCCTGGCATAGTTTGCTGTCTTCGTGCGATCATCCTGCCAAACTAAATTCCATCCATTGGCCACATCCCTCCTGCGACTGACACACTATTGTCCTGTTGCTGGTACATCCTGCTACACTGTTGTTCTGCCCTATTAGTCATAAATAATTCTACCTGTTTTCGCTTCTCACTTTAGTATTTGCATGCACAGCCTAATTTTATAATGCAAGCTTTTGCAAAAGCAACACCTGTTCCCTTACTCTGTACAATTTTAACCCTATACCTTACAGAGATTATGGGCGACACTTCACTGAGCTGTCAGTGGGTGTAAAAATATTGCTTGGATAAAGGGGATGAATCTTTTTTCCTGATATTTGAAAATAGATCATTCAATAGTTTTGAACAGCGTATGTTAGTTTGCATTTTTACTTTTTATAATAAAATTTTGTGCTCTTTTGTTAAAAGTACATTGATAGGCTGTCATGAAATTGTTCAGTAATTAACCTTAAGAGTAAACAAAAAGAAAAATTAAAACTTGGGAGCTACTAAGTCAGGATTCAGAGTCAAGCTTAGAGTGGTGCTAGAAAAGCACGGCAGGTCAGGCAGCATCCGAGGAGCAGGAAAATTGACGTTTCGGACAAAAGCTTTTCATCAGGAATGAGGCAGGGAGCCTCTGGGGTGGAGAGATAAATGGGAGGGTGGTGGGGATGGGGAGAAGGTAGCTAAGAGTACAGTGGGTGAATGGGGGTGGGGATGAAGGTCAGAGAGGAGGGTGAAAGGTGTGAGGAAACTGGTGAAGTCCATATTGATGCCCTCGGGTTGAAGTGTTCCGAGGCGGAAGATGAGACATTCTTCCTCTAGCGTTGGGAGGTGAGAGAGTGGCGGTGGAGGAGGCCCAGGACCTGCATGTCCTCGGCAGAGTGGGAGGGGGGGTTGAAATGTTCGGCCACAGGGTGGTGGGTTGATTGGTGCGGATGTCCCAGAGATGTTCCCAAAAGCACTCTGCGAGAAGGTGAACAGTCTCCACAATGTAGAGGAGACTGCATCGGGAGCCACGGATATAATAAATGACATTGGTGGATGTGCAGCTGGAACTTTGATGGATGTGGAAGGCTCCTTTGGGGCCTTGGATGGAGGTGAGGGGGTAGATGTGGGCACATTCAGAGCTCAAGGTGCACTCAGGCAGAAACAATATGGTTTTGTAAAATCATGCTTAAACAATTTATCAGAGTTCTTTGAGAAAGTACAAGGTTTGTGGGTGAAAGAGAACTGACATATGTATTGTACTTTAGATTTCCAGAAGGCATTTGATAAAGTACATCATCAAATTTTAATGCAGAAAATAAAAACTTATCATGTAGGAGGTAACTTATTGGCATGGCTATATAACAGGAAACAGACATCAGACACAAATCAATCATTTTCTGGTTGGCACGTTGTAATGAGCCAGTACGAAGGCATGGACATTTAACAATTTATATAAATGACTTGGATTAAGGAACTGAAGCTACAGTTGTTAAATTTGCTGATAACACAAAAGTAAGTTATGAAGAGGGCATAAGGATGTTACAGAAGGATATAGAAAGGTTAGATGAGTGGGTAAAGAACTAGTAAATGAAATTTAATGTAGGAAAATCTGAAAATATCCATTTGGTGAGAAAAATAAAAGTAGCATATTATCTAAATGGTGAGAGATTTAAAGTTTGAAATGCAAGAGGACCTGCGTGCCAGCGTGCATGAATCACAACAGCTCAGTAATTAGGAAGCTTAATAGAAAGCTGTTCACTGTGAGTGGGATTAAATATAAAAGTAGACTAAAGTTGTTTCACTGGACTCTAAAAATCAACTGTTTTCTCTCCACATGTGGAGAATTGCTACTGGGCTTCTCCAGTAATTTCTGTTTTTGTCACAGAAGTAGAGAGGATGTGCTTCACCTGTTCAGGGCATTGGTGAGACCACATCTCTAGTAGTGTACAGTGTTGGTCTCCTTATTTAAGGAAGGGTGTAAATGGGGAAGTGATGGCCCCAGTGGTATTATCGCTGGACTGTTTGTGCAGAGACATTTTTAAAATGACATTTTAAAAAGTACATAAATAAGAAATGTTTGGAGGTGTAGGGATTGGAACCAACTGTACCTGATTGACTTGGAGACCCATGATTGGCTCAGAATAACAACCACAATCAGGGAACACTGGCTAACAGACATAAACAGGGGTTCCCCTCCAATTCTATTTTAATTTAATCCCTGCACTTTCTGATCACACAGCATTGCCCTTTAATGTGAAGGGCTCTGCTGGTCACTGGCCACCCAGGCGGTTTTCTATCTTCCTGGTGGTGGAAATTGAATAAAGATTCATGCACCTTGTGTGTCTCACTGTGTCTCACACCTGCACACACACACACCATGGGTGCTGGGGAAAAATAAGCACTACCATAATTAGGCGATAGTGTGGGAGTTAATAAATAAATAAACAGGGTTTCCCCTCCAACTCTGTTTTGATTTAATCCCTGCGCTCCCCTTCACTGTTTGATCACACAGCATTGCCCTTTGATGTGAAGGGCTCTTCTGGTCACTGGCCACTCAGGTGTTTTCCTTTCGAGAGCTGGATCAGTGTGTGTGTGTGTGTGTGTGTGTGTGTGTGCGCGCGCGCGCGCGCGCGCGCACGTGCAAGGACCCTCCTCCTTGAAGGATCAGAGGGGAAGGGGACTATCCCTGAACCAGCTGCCCCACATCCAGAGAGCTCTAGTAAGAAGGCAGAGGCAGAAGGAGATGAGAGTTCTGAGTCCTGGGTCTATTTTGGAGCTGCAGCCTGGGCCTCGCCCACATCAAGGGAGTGTTGCTGCTGACCTGGGACCCCGCCCAGACCTGCCTCAGCTGTTACTGCTTGGGGAGTGCCTCACTGCTGCTGCCTGGGACTCGCTTTTGGGCCCCTCCCAGGACCTCCACAACTGCCGCTGCCTGGGAGTTGCCTTGGGGACCCTCCTCAATAGGTCTGCCCTCACCACTGCGACCAAGGGCCTGCCTAGGTCTTGCCTGAGGCCTGCCTCCACCACCGCTGCCTGGGACTCTCCTTGGGGACTCTCCCCACAACCTCCACCATTGCTGCGAGCTGAGGCCCACCTCCACTGCTGCTGCCTGGTACTCAATTTTGGGGCTGCCTGGAACTTGCCTTGGGGATCCTCCCCAACAGGTCTACCCCCACCGCTGTGACCAGGGGCCTGCCTGGGATTAGCCTTGGCACCCTCCCAGGACTTCCACCACTGCTACTGCTAGAGGCCCAATCCCACCACTGCTGCCTGGGATTTACCTTGGGCATTCCCCACAACAGGCCTGCCCCCACAGCTGCGACCAGGGGTCTATGTGAGACTCACTCTGGTGCTGCCTGGGACTTGCCTGAGGCCTGCCTCCACCGCTGCTGTTGCCTGAGGCCTGTCTCCATCACCGCTGACTGTGACTCGCCTCGGGCCCCTCCCCAGGACCTCCACCACTGCTGTGACCTGAGGCCTTCCTCCACCTGCTGCTACTGCCACTGCCTGGAGCCTCACCTGGACTTCACAACACAGGTGGTTCCCAGAGCCTACTACCATTCAGCAGCACAGTATGACGAGTCCCAAAATTGCAGGGCCCAGCCGCACCTATGCCGGGGTAGCTGCTGACTTAGGGGCGGCTGCTCCAACCCCGACCCCCTTCAGGCACCTAACTAAACGCCTGGGGGTCAAGACCTATCCCCACCCCAATGTGACAATCGAGGCCTACAGCAAGGTCATGGTTAGTGTGGGTGCCCCACTGGCCATTGTCACTGTGGCCCGGATGTTCTGGAAGGACGTCTTCTTCCTAATGACCGAGCAGGCGGTCCACCTGGCCATGGAGAGGGGGCTCACTGTGGGCGGGACACATCTGCCCATTGATCCTCTGGAGGTTACAGCCCAGAGGGTCGTGATCTCCAATGTCCCGCCCTTCATTTCCAGCGAGCTCCTTCTTCCCCACCTCAAGACCTTGGTGGAGATCCGGTCAGGTGTCGAACAGCTCCTGCTCGGTCTTAAAAACCCTGCCCTCCAGCACATATACTCCTTCCGATGCCAAATGTTCCTCTGCCTGGCCTGGGAGGAGGTCACCGAGGGGCCCTTTACCCTCCTCCACAAGGGTGCAGCCTACCGTGTCTTCTGGATGCCGGACGGTGTGCGGTACCACCTGTGCCATGAGGTGGGGCACATGTAAAAAAACTGCTCCACCCAGAAGGCTGCCCAGCCCACACCAACGGCTGAGGGTGGCGCCGCCGCACCTAGCCCCCCTCCCCCGAAGTCAACACCACAAGCCCCAGCAGTTGGGGCTAAGCCACAGGCTTCCAATGCCTCAGCCTCTGGCAGAGAGGGGCGTGAGCGTCCGACCAGTCAGAAGGCGCTCAGGAAGGTAACACGTCGGGCCCGCCCACAGGGAGACCACCCTATCCCCTTCCCCTACATCCAGCCCACGACCTGCCCCGGCCCCATACGACAATGCCCCCGCGGCCGTGCCAGCTTCGCCCTGGCGCGGGAACACCCAAACCCAAACCCATACCCATACCTGATTCTGACCCTACACCCAACCCCCACCCCAATACAGAAACCCCTGGGGCTTCAACGCCTGCCCCTGGTGCTGCAACACTTGGCCCCGCCCCATCATGACACTAACCTGGGGTGAACCACCGCTGCCTCACCTCCTGCAGCGACTGTGTCTCTGGGCCCCAGAGAGGGAACTGGGCCCCTATCCTGCCCACCATCACCTGATAAACTGGGGTGGGGCAGGAAGTGACACAGCTGACCCACCCCACCCTGGCCATGCCCCCTGTCTACCCCCAGCCAATCGTATTCCGGGAAAGGCTGTTGGGGGGGGGGGGACCTCGGGCCCCATGACCACCAAGGCGGGCGGGGAGGGAAGGCCCATAAATTCCCCCCTATCTCGCTAAGGAAGAAGCGTTGGCCCTTGGAGGAGGGAGACAGCCTAGCAGTGCGCAGGCGGCGCTGATCCTCTCCAGGAGACGAGCCAACGGTGTCTCTTGTATGTCCCGCACCACGTTCTGACCTGCCCAAACCCCATGGGCTACACCAGGACCTTCCACTGCCATAACTCCTCCGGCCCTGGGGAGGACTTTAATAATCACATGGGCTGTGGTGTGGGCGACGATGGAGAACCATCTGTTGGGTTGTCAAGCGGTGGAGGGGAGGAAGGTGTTATCCTCGCTCCTCCCTCCTAGACTATTTTTCCGGGGGCTTTGGCCCTGGAGGAGGACCTTTTCCCCGAGGAACCAGGTGTCCCTGTGTCAGGAGGGGAGTGGGGCCCTGAGTCTCTGCTGCCTGACTACCCGGAATCTGGGCTTTCTGGGAAGGGGTGTGCCGAGGAAGGTACCGCCAGTGATCCTGGGGGTGGGATCGCCAAAGGTTTGAGGCCAGTGGGAGGGGTCGGTGACCGAGGGTGACCTCCCGGAGAAGGGTTCAGGATCGGTGGCGGACACTGGGGACAATGCGGAGTCTGTCTTCAGCGACATTTTCGAGTCCCAGGTGCTCCCCCCACGATCTCTCCCTTATCCACCTCGAGGAACTCCGGGTGTTTGTCGAGGAAACTCGGAGTCGCTGGGATACAGCCCAGCTGGCGCTCGACCGCTGGAGCTCCTTCAAAAGAGTGTACTGGTCGGCCCACGCTGAGCGTCAGATGCCTGGGCTCGACATAAATGAACGAAAGCGAGTCAGGAACTTCCTGGGGGCACTCCTGCTGAGGGCAAGGGACTTCTGTGCCCCTCTCTCGTCCTCCCAGTAAATATATATAGTTTTTGGTTAACTGTGTGTACTGGTGGTGGTTGCACTATGCTTCCGACATGGAGACCACTATAGCCAGACTCAACACCAACGGCAGCAGGGAGTCACTGCACAGATTCCAGACCCCCTCTGTCCTTCGGGACGGAAGGTATGTGGTGTGCTTCCTGCAAAAAACCCACACTACCCTGGCTCCTAGAGTGGCGGGGGGGGGGGTGGTCTACATGAGTCACCTCATCTGCAGATCTGGCGGGGTGGCTACCTTGTTGGCCCCGCATTTTCAGCCGGAGATCTTGGGGGGGGTCAGGGAGCCCATGCCAGGCCGTTTGCTTCACATGACGGTTTGGCTGGGGTGGGCGCGGTGCTTCAATTGTTGAACGTCTACGCTCTCCTGGCCGGGCCGAGGCAAGCGAGCTTCTTCGGAGAAGTGTCCGCTCATCTCGCCTCCATCGACGAGAACCAGTGCGTCGTCCTCGGAAGATTTTAACTGCGTCCTCGAGGACAGGAACCACGGCGGTGCCCGTACCGATTGGGCATCAGGGAGGAGGTTCGGGGACTTGGTCAAGTCCTTCGACCTGGTGGACGTCTGGCGGAATCTCCATCCCGACTCCAGTGCCTTCACCTTCGTGAGGCCTGGCGTCGGAGCATCCAGAATCGACCGCCTGTATGTTTCGTGGGCATACACCTCCTGTTTCCCGACGGCCACCACGCGGCAGGTGTCGTGCACGGACCATCACCTGGTGTGGGCGGAACTCCTTCCGTTCGGCGCCAGGCTCGGCTCTGCGTACTGGCACTTTAACAACCTGCTGCTGGAGGACGAGCGATTCCGGGACTCGTTTCGTCGTTTCTGGGCCGGCTGGAGAAGGAAACGGGGAAGCTTCCCCTCCCTGAGGCTATGGTGGGATATGGGCAAGGCTCACGTCCGCGTCTTCTGTCAGGAGTACGCGAGGGGGTCGCCAAAGAGGCAGAAATCCCAGAAGAGGGAGTTGGAGAGGGAGATGCTCGACCTGGAGTCACGCCTCGGTCAGCCCAACACGGACCCGACTCTGCGCAGGGTGTACGAAGAGAAGAAGGCCTCGCTCCAGGACTTGCAGCTCGTTGGGGCTCTACGTGAGGTCGCGGATCCAGCTCCTCCAGGACCTGGACCACGGCTCCCCCTTCTACTCGCTGGAAAAAAGGCGTGGCACCTGTCAGCTGCTCCTTGTGCTGCTGGCGATGACGGGTTCCTCGTCTCGGATCCGGAGGGGATCAGGGCCCATGTCCGAACCTATTACACGGCTCTGTTCTCTCCGGATCCGTCCAGCGAGGATGCTCGCAGAATTCTGTGGGAGGACCTGCTGCAGCTCGGCCAGAGGATGCCAGAAGGCTCGACGCTTCCATCACCTTAGAGGAGCTGACCGGTGCCCTCAACCGGCTCTCGAGGGGCAAATCCCCGGGGTTGGATGGTCCGACTGTGGCGTTCTTCAGGTCATTCTGGGACATCCTGGGGAGCGACTACGCAGAGATCCTGGGGGAGAGTCTAAATGTTGGAGAGCTGCCCCTTTCTTGGCGCAGGGCGGTCATCGTCCTGCTGCCAAAGAAGGGGGACCTTCATTCTTTGAAGAACTGGCGTCCGGTCTCCCTCCTCAGCACGGACTACAAAATCTTCGCCAGGGTGTTGTCTTCTCACCTGGCTTCCGTTCTGGCCCACATGATTCACCCGGACCAGTCCTACATGGTCCCGGGCCAGAGGATACACAACAACGTCCACCTGGTCCGGGACCTGATCCATTTCTGTCAATGGGCTGGTCTGCCGAGCGCCTTCCTGTCTCTCGACCAGGAGAAGGTGTTCGACAGGGTCGATCACGAGTACTTGCTCGGGATTCTGCGGGCATTCGGGTTCGGGACGCAGTTCGCCGCCCGGATCCGATTTTTGTACACCGCCGCAGAGTGTCTGGTTAAAGTTAACAGGTTCCTGACGGCGCCCCTTCGCTTCGGGAGATGAGTGTGTCAAGGCTGCCCTCTGTCCGGCCAGCTGTATTTCCTGTGCGTGGAGCCTTTCCTGCGCCTCTTGCAGAGGAGGTTGTCGTGTCCGGTTCTGCGTAGCGCAGGCATGAGATGGTCCTCTCGGCCTACGCCGACAACGTGCTCCTCACTTTCACCAACCTGGCTGACCTGGGGAGAATGCGTGAGTGCCAGGCCATGTACTCAGCAGTGTCTTCCACCAGGATCAACTGAGCCAAATGTTCCGGACTACTGGTCAGTTTGTGGCGGGTGGACTCTCTGTCGGAGGAATTACGGGGGTTCAGCTGGAGTACCACCCATCTCCTCTAGCTGGGGGTCTACCTCCTCCCGACTGAGGAATCCTGGCCAGCGAACTGGCAGGAGCTGGAGGCCAAAGTTTCGGCTTGCCTAGGCCGCTGGACAGGACTGCTCCGAGTGCTGGTCATAAACCAGCTGGTGGCTGCCATGCTGTGGTACAGGCTGGTCACTTTGTTCCCTCCTCCTGGCTTTGTCGCTGACATCCAGAGAATGTTGGTCGACTTCTTCTGGGACAAAAAGATGCACTGGGTCGCTGCGCAGGTTCTGAGTCTCCCTATTGAGGAGGGTGGTCAGTCGCTAGTGTGTGTCCGCACCTAGGTCGCGACATTCCGCCTTCAGATCTTGCAGCGATACCTTTGTCAAGTCTCCTCCTAGATGGTGCACCCTGGCAATGTATTTTTTCTGCCAGGTGCGTAACCTCAACTATGACATGCAGCTCCTGTTTGTCAACCGTGACGGTTTGGAGGTTGCCCTCAAGACGCTGCCTGTCTTTTACCAGAACCTGATCACTGTCTGGAACATGGTCGAATCGCGCCGTGCCTACCCTTTGGCAGGAGTAGCGGCTGTCGTCAGGGAGCCATTGCTCAGGAATCTGCACCCTCGTACTCGCGGGTTCAAGTGGCTGTTGGAGGGGAGGGCCATGGTGGTGAGGGTGACCAGGGTCGGGGACGTGCTGGGTGCCAGGGGCCTGGGCTGGACGATGCTGCAGGACATAGCAAGCAGGGCAGCGGTAGACATCCAGTACATGGCCACCGCCATCCGACGCCTTAAAACAGTAGTGCTCAGACCCGACGTAGTGCACCAGTTGGAGGACGCTCAAGTGTGCGGTGGGATCCCGTCCACGTTCACCCCAGCCCGGATGGAATTTCACATTGGTCCCAAGGTCCTGTAATTCCCGTGGGAGCCTGTGCACCACAACCTGAGCCACCTCTGGAATTTTAATTTTGTTCCCCTTCAGGGGGTAGAAAGACAGGCCCTGTATAGACTGCTGCTGCACACTGTCCACCTCTTCTCCTTCATCCACCGTCCGGACATGCCTTGGCATGCCCATTTGCCACCGGCCGGTGGAGATCCTCGGTGGAGGGCTCTCTATGCGGGAGTCCTCCCCCTTTCTCTCGGGGATCTGGGGTGGAGGGTGCTGCACGCAGCAGTCCCCTGCAACTGCAGATTGCGGTGATTCACGGACTCCCAGCCCAACTGCTTGTTCTGTGGTGCTGTGGAGTCTGTGGACCATGTATATTTTGGGTGCGGGAATTTGCACTCCCTTTTTGATTTCCTCAAAAACCTCCTCCTCTGCTTTTGGTTGCACTTCAGTCCCACGCTCCTGATCTTTGGGCACCCGGTACGGAGGAGGGAGGGCAGGTCTGAAGACCTCCTCGTGGGTCTGGCCAAACTGGCCATAAACAGGTCCAGGCAGCGGGCCGTGGAGGGGGTCATGAAGGCCAACTGCCTGCCCCTCTTCCGCGGTTACGTTAAAGCCTGGCTGTCCTTGGAGAGGGAGCATGCGGTGTCCACCAACACCCTGGAGTTGTTCAGGGAGAGGTGGGCGCCGCAGGGAGTGGAGTGCATCATTTCCCCCTCCAACTCTATTTTGATTTAGTCCCTACCCTCCCCTTCACTGTTTTGATCACACAGCATTGGCCTTTGATGTGAAGGGCACTGCTTGTCACAGGCCACTCGGGTGTTTTCCTATTTTTCTGGTGGTGGAAATTGAATAAAGATTTGTGCACTTTGTGTCTCTCACTGTGTCTCACACCTGCACACACACACACCATGGGTGCTGGGGAAAAATAAGCACGACCGCAGTTAGGCGGTAGTGTGGGGGTTAATAAAAAAAGAAAAGAAAGAAGAAAAAAAATAAATAAACAGGAGTGGGCACGCAGCATTGCCCTTTGACTTAAAAAAAAGGAAAAAAAAGACAAATCGGACTGTCAGAGGTTCTGTTCACTGAGAGCTGACTCTGAGGGAGCTGGATCAATGTCAAGGACTCTCCCCATGTAAATAAAAGGCAAGAAGAAATAATAAATAAACAGGGGTTTTCTCACAATTGCATGCACACAACATGAGTGTTGGGGAAAAAAATAAGCACTACTGCAGTTAGACGGTAGTGTGGGGGTAAACAAAAAAAAAGAAAAAAGTAAAAAAAAGAAGAAAATAATAAAATAAACAGGGGTTTCAGAGAATCTCCTGACTTCAAGGACTGACTTGGAGCAGGCTGGCCACAGCCAGTGTACTGTGCACATGTAAATAAAGGGTGACCTGGTGATAGGATATTGGCCTCTGTGCAGTTATTTCAGGAGAGATATGAGCCACGCAGGTGAGACGTTATTTTGGGATTACGGTCAGCATGGATTGGTTTGACCAAAAGGTCTGTTTCCATGCCATGTGACTCTATGATTTTATGTCCCAGGTAATGTTCTTGGTACCTGGTTTTAAATATGACCATATCAGATGGTGGAATTTGAATTCAGCAAAAGTCTGGAATTAAGAGTCTATTGATGACCATGAATCCACTGTCAATTGTCAGAAAAATCCATCTGGTTCACTAAGGACCTTTTAGAGATGGAGTGAATTTTAAAAAAAGTATCAGAAGCAGTTCAGACAAGTTTCAGTAAACATTACCTGTAATGGACAGGATGTCTTGTAGGGAAATGTTAGACAGGTTAGATAAACACCTGTGGCTGTTTGAAGTGGTTTGAAATCTGCTGGTAATTGATTGAAAATTGCAACTTGATTGAAATATATAAGATTCTGAAGGGACATGACAGGATGCATGTGGAAAGAACCTTTTTTTGTGACCAATTATAGAATAAGAGGTAATTGTTTGAAAGTAATTCACATACAAAGTTAAAAATAAAATTTATGGTTCATGGTAGAGATGAACAGAAATCTTTTCTTGCAGAGGTTGGTAAAATGTTGGGACTCTTCCTTGAAAAACTGATTCTTTGAATATAGTTAAGCCAGACATTCTTGATGAGCACTGGGATGAAAAGTTATTGGGAATAGGTGGGAATGTGGAATTATCAGTTCAATATTATCTTATTGAATGGATGGGGAGTCGGGAGGCTAATGGCACAGTCCTGCTCTTATTTTCTGCGTTCACATTATTGCCTGGAAGGCAATGTTCTATAACTGTTGTAATTTTCAATTAGTAATTTGTTGGATTCAATGCGTTATTGGAAATTTGCCCTGTGCTCAGATATAACATTAATATTGTGAATAGAAACATACAAAATAAGAGCACGAGGAAGCTTCTTAACCCTTCAAACCTGCTCTGCCATTCATCATGATCATGGCTGATAGTCCAACTCAATAGCCTAATCTTGCTTTCTCCTCATAACCTTTGATCCTATTTGCTCCCAAGTGCTATATTCAATATTTTGGCATCAACTATTTCCAATGATAATGAATTCCACAGGCCCACCACATTTTGGGTGAAGAAATGTCTCCTGATTGCCGTCCGAAATGGTCCATCCCAAATCCTGACATTGTGACCCCTGGTTCTGGACACATTCACCATCAGGAGCATTCTCCCTGCACATACCCGGTCTAGTCCTGTTAAGATTTTATAATTCTCTATGAAATGCCCCTTCATTTGTCTGAACTCCAGCAAAATTATCCTAACCTAGTTCCCTCTTCATACGTCAGTCCTGCCAGCCCCCAGAATCAACCTGATAAATCTTTGCGGCTCTCACGCGAGAGCAGGAGCATCCTTCCTCAGAAAAGGAGACCAAAACTGCAAACAGTATTCTAGGTGTGGTTTCACCAAAGCCCTGTATAACTGTAACAACACATTCCTGCCCCTGGACTCGAAAACTCTTGCAATGAAGGCCAACATCCATTTGCCTTCTTTACCGCCTGCTGCACCTGCATGCTCACCTTCAGCAATTGGTGCACAAAGACACCCAGATCTCACTGCACACTCTCCTCTCCAAATGTATAGTCATTCATGTAGCAATCTGCCTTCTTGGTTTTGCATCCAAAGCGAATAACCTCATATTTATCCAAATTATAGTGCATCTTTCATTGATTTCCCCACTCACCCAACCTGTCCAGATCATGCTGAAGGATCTCTGCATCCTTACCACAATTCACCCTTCTACTCAACTCTGTATCATCTGCAAACTTTGAGATGTTACATTTTGATCCCTCATCCAAGTCATTAATATATATTGTGAATAGCTGGGGTCTCAGCACTGAACCCCGTGACACTAATTACAGAAATTACACCCATTAATTCCTATCATTTCCTCTGCCAACTAGTTTTCTATCTATCTCAAATCACTTCCCCCAAATCAATGCACTTTACTCTTGCACAATAATCTCTTATGTGGGACTTTGTCAAATGCTTCATGAAACTCTAAATATATCACATTGACTGCCCACCCCCAACTTTACTTGTTACATCTTCATAGAAGATGGCGGCACAGTGGCTCAGTGGTTAGTACTGCTGCCTCACAGCATCAGGGTCTCAGGTTCAATTTCAGCCTCAGGCCACAGTCTGTGTAGAGTTTGCACATTCTCCCCGTGTCTGCGTGGGTTTTCTCCGGGTGCTCCGGTTTCCTCCTACAGTCCAAAAATGTGCAGATCAGGTGAATCGGCAACGCTAAATTGCCCATGGGTTAGGTGCGTTAGTCAGAGGGAAATGCATCTGGGTGGGTTACTCTTCGGTAGGTCGGCGTGGACTTGGGCCAAAGGGCCTGTTTCCACACTGTAGGGAATCTAAATCTAAATCAGAATTCCAACAGATTGGTCAAGCATGATTTCCCCTTCATAAATCCATGCTGACTCTGCCTGATCCTGCCACTGCTTTCTAAATGCTCCATGATGAAGTCTGGTTCAATTTTAAGACAGTGGTTAATGAGGCAGGTTGCTTTGGTGGTTAGGAAACTGAGCTTTAATGCATTTTGAACATAGGACCAGGAGTAGGCCTTTTATATCCTTGAGCCTGTCTGGCTATTCAATGAGTTCTTTGCTGATGTAGACCTAACTCTATATACTTGTTTTTGGCCCAAATACCTTAATTCCTTAGATTAACAAAAATGCATGAATCTCAGATTTAAAATTAACAACTGATACAGCATCGATTACCATTTATGAAAATGAGTTCTAAACACCTATCTTCATTTGTATGTAGAAGTGATTCTTCACATCTGTCCTGACCTTAATTCGCAGACAATGCCCCCTAATTTTAGAAGCTCCAACCAGTGGAAATAGATCATCTTCATCTATCCTGTCTTTTCCTGTTAAAAGATGAATACTTCAATCAGATCATCTCTTAACCATCTGAATTCGAGAAAACAGGCCCAATTTGTATAATAACTCCACGTTACTTAACTGCAGAAGTCCAGGTATCAGTCCTGTAAACCTATGTTGTACTCCAAGGCCAATGCCTCCTTCATAAAGTATTGTGCTCAAATCTGCTCACAGTGCTTCAAGTGGGATCCAAACATGGTTTTGTATAACTGCAGCGCAACTGTAGCATAACATCCTTGTACTCCAGTTTTCTGAATATAAAAGCCAGCATTCCATCAACTTTCTTGACTATTTTCTGCACCTGTTTATGATATTTTAAAAATCTATGCACCTGGAACCCCAAGTCTCTTTCTACATGCAGTGTGTTTAACTTGAAGATAAGGTTTGGTCTTTCCAGTATTTAAGTAAAAGAAAGTTCTGCTCAAGTTGAACATTGATTCTGTCCTGGAAATATTTCACTACTCTCTCAACTTTGCTGCTTTAAAATCCTAGAATTCTCTACCTAACAGCACTATAGAAGTACATGCAACACACAGACTGATGGACTTCCAGATGATAAATTATCATCATCTTCTCGGGCATGATGGGGTGGGCAATAAATTTTGTTTTTAATACCGATACCATATATTTCCTCCAGTGTGATAAGTAATTGACAGTGGGGGATTTGATGGAGTTGGTACTGAAGTGGATAGGATCCTGTTTTATGGTTAATAGATTAAGGTTAGGATCCTGATGTTGTGATTTCTAATGACATTGTCAAGGAACAGCATGCACATAATAAATAGGAAAGAGCCAAGAACAGATTTTTGCAGAACATCAGAAGTAATGATTAGGAGTCAGAAGAGAAGCTATCGCAGATGATTCTCTGAATGAGAATAAGTATATTGTTTTTACTATGTTGAAGCCCAAATCATCTACAGACAACCTGCAAACAAACATAGAAAATGTTGGAGGAACTCAGCAGAGATAATACCCTATCACTCTTTCACCGTAACTAACAACTCCTTTATTTTTTGCACTGGGTCTTCACACCATCTGTTCTCCTCTCTCTCTGCCACTTTTGTTAGAAGCATAAAAAAACACATTTTTCAAGCCCTTTCAGTTCTGAAGAAGAATGATACTGGACTTGAACGATATCTGTATTTCTCTCTCCACAGATGGTGCGAGACTTACTGTGTTTTTCCAGCATTTTCTGTTTTTGCATTATTTATCCAAGAACAAAAATGGACACAAATGGATCCCTGGGATAAATCACCTAACATTTTGCTTAACAACTTTCTCCTGGTGGAAACTGACTTGCAGTTCCTCTTAGTCCAACTTTCTCAGTTTTCTTACAAGCCTCTGATGGGAAATTTTAAATCAATAATTATAAACATTGCAATGTATAATCACACATTCTCTTTATTGAATTGGTCATTTATCAAAAGAAAACTTTTAAATGTAACTTGCTTTCATAGTACTTTGTTAACTGTTCCCATTAATCAATCAATTTTCAAATGCTATTTAGTTTTATCTAAAATCAGGGATTGTAAGAGTTGACACATTAATTTAAATGATCCATAGTTATTTATAATTCTGTGCCTTCTTGAATAGTTATATCATCAAATATAGCTGGAATTACATCACAATGCCATTAATTGACAGTAAGTGCAGCAATATAATATCACATTCAAATAAAACATAAAATTGTGGATGCTGGAGAACTGAAACAAAAACAGAAATTGCTAATGAAACTCATCAGATCTGGTGGCATTTAAGGGAGAAAGCAGAGTTCACATCTTTATTAGATGAAGAGTCTGGTTTTTTTGAATATAATATCATAATCTGCACCTTCTTAAAGTGTAATTTTCATTTGAAATGCAACACATTAATCCTGGAAATTTAGTGCATTTTGAAGATAAGGTGCTCCTTAAACTTACCTCTTTGGCTAAGTTTCTTAATTCATCCTTCTTTCACTAAATGTCAGATCCTTTTGTCTTATGTTTTTGTGAAAGATTGTGACATTTTTCTGCATCAAAAGTGCTTTATAAGTACAAGTTATATGGTTGCTGTTACCTCTACTCACTGAGTCAGTTAGTAAAGGTAGCATGTCACATTTCTTCCCTAGGCTGAAATAGTTTAAGTTGCAGTAAAATTATGATAATTCTTTTTGAGAAAGAAGAGAAATGTAATGGAACTTTCTGATCCTTGTCAGTATCCAGTCACAATGCTTGGTGGGGCATATGTGTACAAATTGTGCACACTTAATGAGGTTTATTTATGTTGCCACTCTGAGCAATACTCAACATCTGCATTCTGCAACATCTGTTGAATAAAAAAAACTTGGAAGAGAAGTAAGAGGTATCTAGTTTGCCTTTAACCTTGCTGTGTTCCTTCAGAAATATTGAAAGGGACAGGGAAATGAATAAGTAAAAGAAACATGCTAGCAAATTAATAACAAACAGGAAGGTAGCTTGCGACCAACATTTTATACTTTCTAGAAAGTCTACTGATATCTGTGTTCAACTTTCCTTTTGCTATCACTGTTGAAACCACTATTTCAGGGCAGACATCATCAGCTGCTTAACCTTTTCAACATCACATTTTGTCATAATAAATGCTTGATTTTCTTTTTGCAGTATGTTAAGTGTATCCACAATCATCATCCCTCTGGTTACTGAACCTTGTAACTCCACGCTCACTCCATATCTCTTGTATTCAGTAACAACACTCTCATCAATAGCAGCTGCCACTGCAAAAGAATCACAGGACAGAAAGCCAGGTCCGAAATACATCTCTCTATCACCTTGCTTGCCTTTGGAAAATTTTTCAGTGTGCGCAGTTATCTTCTTCATGAAGCAAGCTTTCTCAGTGCCTTGGTTTACCCACTCCTTAAAAAACTCCTGCAAATGGACAAAATGACACGCCATTCATTTTGCATTACTCCCAAGTCATCTCCCATATATTCCATTTAATCAAAATGAAAAAAAAGCTTTCAAAATATTGTTATTACCATCAATTGCCTCATCAGTTATAATAGTGAACATCTTAATATGTTGCCATCTTTCTTCAGTTACTAGATAAATTGTGCACTAGGTTTATAAGTGATCAGCTGTGAAAAAGCAAAACGTCTAATGATGTGGAAAATACAGGTTTATAATAATCTAGTGGTAATTATTGCATTAATTTCTCTCATGATATTCAAAATAGTTAATACAAGCCATAAATTTATAGTCCTCTACATTTGTGAAATAATTCCACAACTTGTGACTATCAGTGTAATAGTGGGACAAATACTTGAAACTAGGAAGTAAAGGAGAATGAACAAGGATCCAGGATTAATTTGATTCTCTACTAAAGTGTCGTGGAGACATGATAGTTGAACATGATAGTTGAATGACCTAAGATGGTGGCCGCAGAATAAGCCTTCCAATTTTCATTTTTTTTCTTCTTTTATTTTCTCCTTTTTCATGTTTCATTTCTCTTGCTTTTCTTCTTCTTTTGGCTTTTGTTGTGAAAGGCGGTATGAAAGCATCTTCCTCATGATCTGGAGCATGGTGTCAGCTGATGGGCCCAGAGTGAAACTTGGAAAACAGCGATGAGATGCTCGTGAGTCAGGAGTTTGACCTGGAGAATGATGGTGAGGCAGCTGGTGAGTCAGGAGTGGGACCTGGAGAACGGTGGCAAGGCAGTTGGTGAGCCTGGAGTAGGATTCTGGAGTTAGCAATGACAGGCAGCTGGCAAGGAGTAAACATGGAAACCCGGTATCAGCTGCTACATCGGCTGAAGCTGGTGGATTTGAGGTGGTTCCAGCCCAACATCATTTGGTGGCTTTTACAATGTCTTCTTTCCTGGGATCGGCAATAAAATTGGTCCTTGGGCCGGCTTCTGTATTCCAGCAACCCGATGTGAATAGCCTGCTTCAGAGGTGACTTCCAGTCTGGTGTTCCTGCAGCCCAGCATGGCAGTCTTGCAGCAATACTGTCTTTTCCAAAACGGACTTGGTCTGGCAGTTTGCTGCGAACAATCGTCTGTTTAAAGTTTGGCAATTATTTAAATGTGAGGGTCTTGACAAGATATCCACTCTCATTGATAATGTGTTGCAGATTGCGAAGAACATGGCATAGTTTTTCCACTCCCAGGAAATACTGGGTAACGAAAGGTGCCCTATCGGTTGCAACCCATGTCTGTCTCCTGAGGAGGTCATTACGGTTTCTCGTTGTGGCACACTGGAACTGGCAATTGATGAGTTGAGTATCTCATGTTCTTATGAGGGCATCCTTGAGAATGATTGTTCGCAGCAAACTGCCCAGCTTTCAGGGCAACATCGACTACAACATCGTACAGCTCTGTCATGTCAACCACACAAGATGTGTCAAGAGTGTCGGCATGGATACCACCATTATCGTGCGACACCACCCACCGTGTATATGCAGGCACTTATGTGACTAGGCCAACATTGTCTATCGCATATGCTGCAGGCAAGGATGCCCTGAGGCATGATAAATGCGTGAGACCAAGCAGACACTTTGACAATGGATGAATGGACACTGTACAACAATCACCAGTCGGGGAACACTTCAGCAGTCAGGGACATTCGGCCTCGGATCTTCGGGTGACCAACCTCCAAGACGGACTTTGGGATAGGCAACAATACAAAGTGACCGATAGCCAAGTTTGGTACCCACGAAGATGGCATCGAGAGTGTGGTGCTGGAAAAGCACAGCAGATCAGACAGCATCCAAGGAGCAGGAGAATCAACATTTTAGGCAAATGTCCTTCATCAGGAATGAGACTATGAGCTGAAGGGATGATGAGATAAATGGGAGGGTGTTGGGCTGTGGGGAAGATAGCTGAGACTGCGATAAGTAGATGGATGTGGGGGTAATGGTGATAGGTCAAACAGGAGGGTGGAGTGGATAGGTGGGAAGGAAACTGGACCGGTCAGACTGGTCATGAGGACGGTGCTGAGTTAGAAAGTTGGAAATGGGATAAGGTGAGGGAAGGGGAAATAAGGAAACTAATGAAATCCATATTGATGCTGTGGGGTTGTGGGGTCCCGAGGCAGAAGATGAGGCTTTCTTTCTCCAGGCATGGGGTGGTTAGCGAGTGGAGATGGAGGAGGCCCAGGACCTGCATGTCCTTGGCGGATTGGGAGGGGGAGTTGAAGTGGTCAGCTACAGGGCGGTGGGGTTGGTTGGTGCTGGTGTCCTGGAGATGTTCTCTGAAGCACTCTGCAAGTAGGAGTCCTGTCTCCCCAATGTAGAGGAGACCACAACAGGAACAACGGATACAGTAAATGACATATATGGAAGTGCAGGTAAAACTCTAATGGATGTGGAAGGCTCCTTTGGGGCCTTGGACAGAGGTGAGGAGTGAAGTGTGGGCACAGGTTTTGCAATTCCTGCGGTGGCAGGGGGAGGTAGTTTGGTGGGGGTGATGGACCTGACAAGAGAGTCGCAGTGATAATAGTCTTTACAGAAATCGGATAGGGGTGGGGAGGGAAATATATATCTGGTGATGGGGTCCTGTTGTCGGTGGCGGAAATGGCAGAGGATGATGCAATGTATACAGAGGTTGGTAGGGTGTAAGGTGAGCACCGGGGGGGGAGGGGTCTGTCCTTGTTGTAGTTGGAGGAGTGGGGTTCGAGGTGTGGAAAGTGGATGAGATGCGCTGCAGGGTATCATCAACCATGTGGGAGGGAAAATTGCAGTCTTTAAAGAAGGAGACCATCTGGTATGTTCTGTGGTGGAACTGGTTCTCCTGGCAGCAGATGCAGTGGAGGTGGAGGAATTGGGAATAAGGGATAGCATTTTTACCGGAGGTAGGGCGGGAGGAGGTGTAGTCCAGGTAGCTGTGGGAGTCACTGGGTTTGTGGAAGATGCCAGTGTTGAGTCGGTCACCATTGATGGAGATGGAGAGGTCCAGAAAGGGGAGAGAGTTTTCAAGATGGTCCAGGTGAACCTAAGGTCGGGGTGGAATGTGTTGGTGAAGTTAATGAACTGTTCAACCTCCTCATGGGAGCCTGAGGTGGCACCAATACAGTCATCAATGTAACGGAGGAAAAGGTAGGGAATGGTGCCGTTGTAACTGTGGAAGATGGACTGTTCAACATAACTGACAAAGAGGCAGGCATAGCTGGGGCCCATGCGGGTGCTCATGGCTACCCTTTTGGTCCGGAGGAAGTGGAAGGATTCTGATCAAGTCTGCTCTGCCATTCAATCATGGCTGATAAGTTTCTCAACCCCATTCTCCCGCTTTCTTCCCGTAATCCAGATCCCCTTGATATTCAAGAATCTATCTAACTCAGTATTAAATATACTCAACGACCTGGCCTCCACAGCCTTCTGTGGCAATGAATTCCATAGATTCAACACTCTCTGGCTGAAGAAGTTTCTCCTTATCTCCATTCTAAAAGGTCTTGTTTTACTCTAAGGCTATGCCCTTGTGTCCTAGTTTCTCCTACCAATGGAAACATATGCCCACATCCACTCTGTCCAGGCCATTCAGTATTCTTTATGTTTCAATTAATCCACCCTCATCCTTCTAAACTCCATCAAGTTTAAAACCAGAGACCTCAAACGTTCCTCATATGTTAAGTTTTTTCTTCCTGGGACCATTCTTGTGAACCTCCTCTGAACACACTTCAGGGCCAGGACATCTTTCCTGAGATATGGGGCCCAAAACTGTGCACATTACTCCAAATATGGTCTGACTAGATCCTTATAGAGCCTCAGAAGTACATCCCTGCTTTTACATTCAAGGCCTCTAAAAATATATTCAAGGCCATCATTGCATTTGCCTCCCTAACTACTGACTCAACTTGCAATTTACCTTGAAAGAACTGGACTTGAACTCCCAAGTCTCTTTGTACTTCAGACTTCTGGCAAACCCATACATACACAAAAGAAGTGTATATCTATTCACAGTTCTCGATTTTCTGACACAGTGTACTTCAACAGCTTACCCAAGGCAGCGCCTGACGAAGACAATATTCCCAAGTTGCAATGTACATGGGGCATGCAAAATGATTTAGGACGATATAAGCTGCTTCAGGATCTGCTGCAAAGTTGAACTCAGAACACATCGTTACATTGCCCCTGCCTGAAAATAATAAAATCTTGAAATGGAATTAATTCCATCACAACTTTAAAAGCATCTTACTCTTATCAGCTTTAACAGTGGTAAAAATAAATGCTTTGCATTTAAATTAAAACATTCATATTGCATGGAATTATCAACTATCCACTATAATGAAATATGTGTTGATTTTAGAATCAAATGCATATTTTATCCTTTTTGAAAATGTTGCCACGCGAGACCTTAATGCAATATTGGTCAAATATTACAATTAAATTCAACTTAACTTTAAGGGTTAAATTTACAGATCATCAGGCCTGAGCCACATAGATTAGGATTTATATGAAACATATTGATTGCTGCTGCAATAAAGAGGTTCTACCCAAGGCAAAAGGACAGAATTTTCTACTGATGAATGTGTTCCTTATTTTGTGTGCTTACAAATATAGCTTTGGTGATTGGATGGTTCTCAAATAAAGCACATACTGATTTGTAACAAACTCCTTTTCACGAACCATGTTCTCACTCTACCTTTGGAGATTGAAGTATATGTGAAAGACATAAATATCTTGTTGGGGTACATTTGCAATATTGGGATCATACTATTATACAAGCAGCTTCAAGGCAACGGGACTCAACTTGGGAAGCTAGTTTGTTTATTAGAGTGCTATCAGTGGTGGGAAAGGAGGGGTATGCACAACATGTTGACAGACTGTCAGAGGCCTGTCTTCAGGCTAGGTTTGGAATTTCTCCTGTCTGGATACATTGTTCTACCTGGTGGGCCTCGCCAGCAGTAGGCCATCACCACATGAAAGACCCTTTCTTTTTAAACTTACCCTCATGCTTGACTACTTTAGAGCCTGACTCTCTAATCTCAATGAAGCCAGACTCCCTCCAACCTTTGCCAACCTCTGAATGACTGGGGAGTCCCAAAGGACCTGGGTCCCTGAAGGAAGGTGAGGAAGTAAGAATCATATGTGTGGTCATTCAAATCTGTTTACAGTTTTCTAGAGGTCAATGAGTGCAGAAGTAGTATCCCACACTCAACTATCAATCCCTGGGTATAGGCACTTCTTTGACCATTACACTGCACAACTGCACTCATTGTTTCTCTCACTCTAAGAACCTCTTCACAACCTCATCTGAACAGGAACACACAGGAAGGTAGTGGCATAACGATGTTACCAGGCCCTTGGAAAAATGTGATTCACATCCCATCATGACAGATACAAGTCAGGACTGAATATTCTCTGCATGCCTGATGGATGTAGCACCAACAACATTCAAGAAGCTTGCTACAATCCAGGACAAAGCAACCTGCGTGATTGGCACTCCATTCACTACCGTCAGCATTTAGTCCCTTTCCTACCAACACAGCAAGTAGTCCATGACCACCTACAAGGTTCATTTCAGCAACTCACTTAAGACTCCTTTATTGTAGCTGGCATAAAATTCTGGAACACCCTTCCTCCCGAGTGCACCAACAGCACATGAACTGTGGCAGTTTAAGAAGGCAGCTGACCATCACCTTCTCAAGGGCAATTAAGGTTAGGCAATAAGTGCTGCTCTAGATACAAATGCCCATATCCTGTGAACAAATAAAAAAGCTCACCATCATCTTATTGACATCCTCTACCCATCCTTCACAGTCAGCGTCAGTATCCACTGCCATGTCCTTCCCCTTAGTACAACACAGCTTACATGAGAACAACATGGAACTCTAGGGAGAGGCAGAGATCGGGAGATTGATTCCAGGCAAAGGATATTTTGATGCCTACTGGAAGGTGCACACTCACCAGATCCACTGTGGAGCAGGCAATGATTCATGAGAGTATCGATGTTAGTAATGAGCTGCTGCAATAGCCTGAACCTGAGAAAGCACTAATTCTCAGGCACGTCAAGAGATCTGATCCTCTGCCCATATATAAGTTGCTAATTTCACTTGCTTCCAACTGGAACACTATGACTATTCTTTCTATGCTGAAGTGACCTGTGCAAGTGAACATGGCAGCTGCTCTTGCAGCTGCTCCTAAGAGGCCAAAGTTTGAGTCGAATGCTGCTTTCATGCTGCAAAATCAGGCTCTCATAGCAAATAACACATACTATTGGTGAAGGAACAGGTAATGCTGAGGAAGTAGGGAGAACTTGGACTGGATCGGAGAGTGGGCAAAGATGTGGCAAATAGACTATAACGTGGGGTGTGTATGACTTTGGTAGGAAGAATAGAAGCATAGGCTATTTTCTAAATGGGGAAAGGCTTCAGAATTCTGAAGCACAAAGGAACTTAGTAGTCCTCGTTCAGGATTCTCTTAAGGTTCAATTGGCTGTTAGGAAGGGAAATGCAATATTAGTATTCACTTCAAGAGAGCGAGAATACAAGAGTAGGGACATATTTCTGAGGCTATATAAGGCTCTAGATAAAAACAATACCTGCAGATGCTGGAAACCAGATTCTGGATTAGAGTGGTGCTGGAAAAGCACAGCAGTTCAGACAGTATCCAAGGAGCAGGAAAATCGATGTTTCGGGCAAAAACCCTTCTATCAGGAATACAGGCAGAGTGCCTGAAGGGTGGAGAGATAAATGTGAGGGGGGGTGGTGTGTGAGAAAATAGCATAGAATACAATAGGCATTTGGAGGTGGGGATGAAGGTGATAGGTCAGGGAGGAGGGTGGGGGAAGGTAGCAAAGAGTACAATGGGTGGATGGAGGTGGGGATGAAGGTGATAGGTCAAAGAGGAGGGTGGAGTAGATAGGTGGAAAGGAAGATAGGCAGGTAGGACATGTCATGGGGACAGTGCTGAGCTGGAAGTTTGGAGCTGGGGTGAGGTGCGGGGGAGGGGAAATGAGGAAACTAGTGAAGTTCAAATTGATGCTCTGGGGTTGAAGTGTTCCGAGGCGGAAGATGAGACTTTCTTCCTCCAGGATTCGGGTGGTGAGGGAGCAGCTGTGAAGGAGGCCCAGGACCTCCATGTCCTCGGCAGAGTGGAAGGGGGAGTTGAAATGTTGATGTGGTTGATTGGTGCGGGTGTCCCAGAGATGCTCCCTAAAGCGGTCTGCTAGGAGGCGACCAGTCTCCCCAATGTAGAGGAGACCGCATCGGGAGCAACGGATACAATAAATGATGGATTGGTGGATATGTAGGTAAAACTTTGATGGATGTAGAAGGCTCCTTTAGGCCTTGGATGGAGGTGAGGGAGGAGGTGTGGGCGCAGGTTTTGCAATTCCTGTGGTGGCAGGAGAAGGTGCCAGGATGGGAGGGTGAGTTGTTGGGGGACGTGGACCTGACCAGGTAGTCACGGAAGGAACAGTCTGTGCGGAAGGCCGAAAGGGGTGGAGAGGGAAATATTTCCCTGGTGGTGGGTCTGTATAAGGCTCTGGTCAGTCCTCATTCGGAATATCATGAGCAGCTTTGGGGCCCATGTTGGCTTTGGAGGTGGGTCAGAGGAGGTTTACAAGAATGATCTTGAGGATGAAGGGCTTATCAGGATGAGGATTTGAGGATTCTGGATTTGTAGGAGATGGAATTTAGAAGGATGATGAAAGATCTTATAGAAAATTATAGAATACTGACAGGCCTGGATACAGTGGACGTGGAGAACATGTTTCCAACAGTTGGACAGACTAGGACCCAAGGGCACAGACTCAGAGCGAAGGGATGATCCTTTTCAACTGAGATGAGGAGGAATTTCTTCAGTCACAGGGAATCTGTGGAACTCATTGCCTGTGAAGGTCAAGTCACCGAGTGTTTTTAAAACGGAGATAAATAGGTTCTTGATTCATGAGGGGATTAAAGATTACAGGGAGAAGGCAGGAGAATGGGGTTGAGAACCATATCCGCCATTGAATGGCAGAGCAGATTCGACAATACTGCACCTTTATCCTATGGTCTACTGCAAATACTGGAGAACAAAGAAGAGTCATATTGGACTCACACAGTAATTTGGTTTCTCTGTCTACAGATCTTGGCAGGAAACTGTTGGGTTTCACAGCACTTCCTGTATTCTTTTCACGCTGCGAGTTCTTGTGGATACAAACTTTTCACATAGGTTGGTCAACTTTCTCTATTTAAAGGATTTTCAGCCAGCCAGTTTCACTTATCAATGGCTTGTTACTGTATTCTCACCTCATTGACCAAGGTAAATTGTACACTGCTTGAGAAACTTGTGTGCTGGTTTTAAAAGTCAGAACCTTGGGTAAAATCTGCAAAAGACTGGCTACTTAAATATTTAAATTACAGGATCAGTGGATCTGTGTAGTTCCAACACCTAGCTAACCGCATTCCAGCAAAAGTCAAAAGTAGACAGAATCATGCTGCATCCCCAAATGCCAGTCTTTTCAGGACTTTACCTCCATTTGCACCTTTCCTCCACCATTGGCAACACCTCGTTCCACTTTCCCACATTTTGAGTCCATCCTTCCCCACTCTAGTTTTAGGAGTTAAAATTCCACTCATGGAATATGTTGTGTACAGTGAGTTAAATTTCTTCTCTAAGAAACAAGTATTTTCAGAGTTTCTCTACTAACTGTATGGATGATGGGTTGCTAATCCATAAAGACAAGAAAGTGATCATGTTTGATTGATGTTTACTCCTGTCAGCTTAGGGAATACAGGGGAGAAAAACAGTCCACACTACATTTCTATTGTAAGTATAAGGATTTGAATATCAGATGAAAGTCATGTCGAGTTTAGGTACAAAGCCATATCCTCATGCCTGACGAGAGCTCATGCCAGAAACATCAATTCTCCTGTTCCTCACATGCTGCCTGACCAGCTGTACTTTTCCAGCACCACACTCTCGACTCTGATCCCCAGTATCTGCAGTCCTCACTTTCTCCTAGTATGAAGCCAAATGACCTGGACAGAATGATTCAAAAGCTGTACTACATACCTTCCATATTTCCTCCCATGATGTATAGATGTTTCAACTTTGCTGGAAAGGTGGGATCCATTTTAGATGCCAGGGCAACATTTGTCAGGGGACCAACAGCCACAAGAGAGACCTGTTGAGCAAAGAACAAATTCTTAGCATAGTGACTGATAGTATCGTTATAGTTGGCTTGTACAACTGGGAAGCATAACAGATACAACAGTAAGTTCATTCCTTTTCAGTTTTGTGTAGTCCTTGTTCTAAGATTTAGATTTACAATCTGGTTTGTTTTATCAGTGGTTTGAATTCCAACCTGATGTTCAAACATTCTTATTGGACTATCCTTGTCACCTCATTGGAATCAACTTTGTGCAAAATCAGACATCATCAGCCATGCCCACAAAAAGATGAAAGAACTAAGGATGCTGGAAATCAGAAGCAAAATCATAAATTGATGGAAACACTCAGCACATCTGGTAGCATTGGTGGAGGTTAAGCAGAGTTAATGTTCTTCAAATCCTGAAGAAGGATCGCCTGAACTGAAATATTAGCCTGACTTTCTCTCCGCAGATGTTAAATTTTTCTAGCAATTTCTGCTTTTGCAGAAAATATTGACCATAATGGAAGCCAAACTCTAGACAGCTAGATGTGAGTAGTGTTGTTGGCTATCTACTCTACCTAGGTGGGATATTGTTGTTATTGCTGAATGAAAATGCATTTTAAAGTTTCCATCTGAATGAAGTGATAAGGTACAGAAAGAAACTAGTTCTTCTTGAGAAGGAGTATAGTGTAAGATATTAAAATTAAATCTAAGTCATCATTGGTGTTTTCGGAAAGCACATATTCACATAAATTGTAATAGAAATCTATAGACTTTTTTTCCTACAAGGCTGTTGAAAGTAGTTAAATTGAAAACTTCATAACTGAGTTAGTATTTTTTTTAATTAGGTAAGTGTTTAAAGGGTTACAGAATCAAGACATTACATGAACATTAATATGCCTAATAGCCATGATCTACTTGAACAATGGAACAGGTTTCAGCACTAACTGAGCTAATCTTGTTGTCTGTTTATCTATTGGAATTTTATTTCCTGATGCACATCCACCTCACCTCACCAACATGTTCAGTGGCTATTCTTATCATGGCATTCACTGCATGTTCAGCTTGTATGAGTTCCAACCCTGGAGCACTAGGATCTGGAACATCACCCAGACCATCCTTTCCATGGTAATGATCTGCATTTAACTGATGTCCAAGGAGAGAGGTTCCTGCACCTCGGAACACAGGAATCTGTAATTAGAAAACAAACAAATTTACTGACTCTTATGGGAAGAATGCAGTTCACTAGTTTTTCATAATTTGGTAAGATCAGGATGGGAACAGGTGAGCAAAAGAAACAATTGTCTTATGCATCAGAATTTTGACCATTGGAACCTGGTTCAACATCAAATTCTGACCTATCCATCTCTTCCCCTTGATATCCATACATCCAGCCTTCCTAAGGCCAGCTGTTTTGATGCCTTATTTCTTTGATTTAATTTAGATTGTTACACGTAACATGCAGAACAATTATTTTTCCTTTGTATTGAATAATTATTTTTAAGCAGCAGATCAAACAAAAATATGCACCCAGTGGACAAACATTGTACAAGTACTGAATCGCAGTACAGACTGAACCTGCGATTCTTTTGTAAAGGGAAATTCATGCAGTTGTCAAACATTTGAAATAAACTAGAGGCTTGCAAATATTTAGAGATAAAAAAGTAGATAAATTCCCCCGTGTGTGAGATTCATGTTGAGCTACATAGAGACATTGTGGCTGTTAGTTTCACCAATAAATTGTATCTATTTCCCTTAGAAGTACTAATAATCTTTCTTAAAAATATTGTATCTTTATCCATAATCATCATCACATACCTCTGTCCTCTGGCAAACCTTCAGCACTCGAAGTACATTTTTGCACACATTTTCAATTCTTGTGTTTCCGTGAGTACATGTTATACCCAGGATCTGCACATTTGAAGCTGCAAGTGCCATCATCATTGCTTGGGCATCATCCACCCCACAGTCAAGATCTAACAGCAATAGCTTTTTTGCCATTTTAAATTCTGCTTAAAAAAAAGGATTGAGTTTAATGCAATTGTTCTAATCTTCATACTTTGGCAGCACTGTATGTTGGCAAATCATAGAATCCACACAGTGTGGAAGTAGGCCATTAGACCAATCAAGTCCACACTGATCCTCCACTGAACATCTCACCCAATCCTTGTAACCCTGCATCAACCATGGCTAATCAACCTAGTGTGCACATTCCTGGACACAATGGGCAACTTAGCATGGTCAGTCCATCTAACCTGCACATCTTTGGACTGTGAGAAGAAACCAGAGTACCTGGAGGAAACCCATACAGACATGGGGAGAATGTACAAACTCCACACACACAGTTTCCCGAGCGTGGAATTGGACCTGGTTCCTGGTGCTGTGAGACAACAGTGCTAACTACTGAGCTAACATGCCATCTTTGTCTGTCGACAGTTGTAAGCTTAATGAATACCAAGCATTGTTTATTTCCAGACTTCAAAATCCGAGCCATGATATGTAGGCAAAGTTGATGCTATTGCTCCCAATTAGATGAACAACACTGAGGCAGACTATATTGTCTCTTGCAGTTACTCAAATTCAGTATTTTGTAAATCTCTACTCCCAGTTTTGAAACCGCCCACTCTTAGGCACCATTTATGTACGGAGATTTGGTGATATTTGCATTTCTCCTCTTTATAAAATCAACATTTATTGCAAAACTTAGCATTCATAAAGAAAATGGACATGAAATCCAGAAAACATTTAAACATCTTAATATAAACCAGTTCAGTCAGTTTGGAAATGTCCAATTTCCATCTTTTTCTGAACATGTAGTTCCCAGACCAACAATCACCCTAAACGTAACAGTTGGCATATATATTTGCCTAGAGTGGAATTTGAGAACCAGTAAATGTTAATTTGCAGCCTGTTTAAAGTTCTGACAAATTTTCTCTTCTAAACTAGAAGTGACTAAAGCTGCTTGCTTGCGCACCTGGAATTGTGGAAATGGCAGTCATCTATCTTGCATAAACTATTTTTTTGATGGAATTAATCAAACATTAAACATGTAATCTAAATGAACTTTTCTGGCAACCCTGGGAAGGAACTCTGAATTTAGCTTTGGGACAAGCAAATGCTCAGATCAAGCACATGCTGTCCCATAGATAAATTATTTTGCTTAGTACTTCTACAAAACCCCCTTCCCCGTTCCTTCCACCTGCTCCTCCAGCACACCCCAACCTGTCTCAGATGGAATTAGAGCCAAATTAGAGTCTGATTTTACTCTCTCTGGGTGATGAAGTGTTCAGCATCAGATTGCTTTATTCATCACTATAATTCCATTGTTTTTGGCTGTCAATTGTGTTTTACATCATATTGCACTTTCAAAGCAAGATAGTTACATCAAAATTATGAGCCATTTAAGAATGAGACACCAACACGATATACTACTTACTTCACAGAGAAGGTTGTAAAGTTTCTGAATCCCAGCACCAGATATCAATAAAAGTGTTCTGTTGTTTTTGTGTCTCCTTAGAGATCTGATTGTTTTAGTCCTGCTCAATTGTTGATCTTGAGCAAATATTTGCAAAAGCTTTTCTTACAAAGTACATGTGAGCCCTGTTTTTTATGTATTATATATTGGATGGATTTATCCAGTAATTTTGCTTTTAAAAGTATTTTATACGTTGAATGGAGAAAAAGCCAAATTTAATGCATATCTATGATTATTTTAAAAATACATTAAACAGCTCAGCAAAGAAGGCTGGTATAATTTGCAAATTGAATTAGCAGTAACTTCCTGAAAGTTTCTCAGAAGTCAACACCAGTCAGATAAGCAACATCTCATGCACCTACTGATGAGACTGGATTGCCAAACTAATGCATTATAAGCTGTTGCAGAGCCAACTGTCTTCAAGAAAAAAGACACAATAGAGTTGCAAGTTAAAACTATCTTATAAGAAGATATGTTAATGATTCAGTGCAGAAGAACCCATTTAGTCTCTACTGCCAAAGCTACGTAGATCCATAATTATTAACAGTAAGCCCTAGACAGGGATGTTGACCATTCCCTCCTCACTATCAAAAGCCTGAGTCATACCTTCCAGGTGAAGCAGGGATTTACCTGCACTTCATTTAATCTAGTCTACTGTATTCACTGTTCACAATGTGGTCTCTTCTACATTGAGGAGATGGATCACAGACTGGGTGACCACTTTGCAGAACACCTATGTTCTTTCAGCAATAATGACCCTGAGCTTCTGGTTGCCTGCCATTTCAACACACCACTGTGTTCTCTGAACAACATCTCTGTCTCAGGTTTGCTGCAGTGGTCCAGTGAAGCACAGCACAAGTTATTTTCCCACTTGTTTTCATGACTCAATATGGAATTCAAATAATTTTTGGACTTGAACCCCTTCTCCCATATCCTTACACAAACCCCCACATACTAGGTTTTGTCATCGCATGGGCTGCCACCATTAGCAACCCATTGCCAGCTACTAATGGTCCCTATCATGAGCTATTCATTCTCCCAGACTGGCCTTTACCCATTCCTTTGTCTGCCCAACTGTTTTTCTCTGTCTCTCTGGGCTCCATCTCCACCTATTGTTTACTCTCTTCCCCTTTTCTTCTTTAGCATATTTATCAACCTTTTCCTAGCTCAAATCAGTTCTGAAAAAGGGTCACTGAACCTGAAATGTTAGCTCTGCTTTCTCCCCACAGATGCTGCCAAACCTGCTGCGTATTCCAGCAATTTCTGATTTTGTTTCTAATTTCCAGCATCCATAGTTCTTTTGCTTTTTGTCCAGTCACATAAACAGCCTTCTACCATCACCCTCTACAACATCTGCTCCCTCATCCTCCCCACACGTTTTCAAGCAACTTTTGTCATTGTCTGAAAATGAAATCAAAAGTGTGTCCCTTTCTGTCATTGTCACACAGTGCCTAGGCACGGTGGCTCAGTGGTTAGCACTATGGCCTCACAGCACCAGGGTTCCAGGTTTGATTCCAGCCTCAGGTGACTGTCTGTGTGGAGTTTGCACATTCTCCCCGTGTCTGAGCGGGTTTCCACTGGGTGCTCTGATTACCTCCCACAGTCCGAAGAAGTGCAGGTCAAGTGAATTGGCTATGCTGAATAGCCCATAGTGTTAGGCGCATTAGTCAAATGGAAATGGGTCGGGGTGGGTTACTTTTCAGAGGGTCAGTGTAGACTGGTTGGGTGGAAGGGCCTGTTTTCACTGTAGGGAATCCAATCTAATCTCACTTGCAATTAATTTGGAGTGTGAGTTCTTGGTGACGTCCTGACATCTGCAGGAATATTCAATTATACTCTATGGGAAGAAATGCAGAGTCAAAAAAAATCTCAGGTGCCTTGTGACACAACACAAACCCAGGTGAGGAAAATCTAGTCCAATGACTTCAAGTTCACCTGTTTGTTTGGGGTTGAAGACATAGGCACACTTGCCGTTGTGAGGGAAATTGCTGCAAATATTTGCTCAAGATCAATGAGCGACCAACGTTGAAAGTTGTGCTTTTGATCTCTATGGAGACTGAAGGACCATATAAATACAAACCTCCCATGAATACGGCCGGCTCAACCCACCCTTCCATCCTCTCTGCCAAATAAAGTACTTGTTGAGCATTTCATAATTACATTTGGCTTTGGATTTGTGGCTTACAACTGTTGGCATTGCGACAACAGAGGGTAAACAAGCAACCATCCAAGAAGGGTGGAAGGAGGCAGTAAAATCGGAGGCAGCGGGGGACGCTGGGCTGCAGGATGTTTGGCGCCGAGGTGTTTTGGCGGTGAGCTGCTAACGGCCGTTAACGGCTGTGCGCGTGAGCGCGCGCCGCTCACTGATGTCCCTCAAGACCAAAATCTCCACGTTTCACTCACTCTTCTGGACGCAGTTTGTGTTTCTGATGTAAGGTAGCCAACCTGGATCTTTCTATCTCTCTCTCGAGATGCTCGCCTGGTCCGCTGAGCATTGCCACAGCTTCATTTCTGCCACTTTTAGTTCAGATCTCCAGTTTCTCCTGGTCACTCGCTACTAAGGATGGCATTTCACTAGCACACAGCTGAGCCACAGTGTGTTTTTTTTCAAAATTATGACATTTGCTTCTGTCTTGGCCAAAGGTTGTCAGGTTAAAGCTGTCATGAATTTGCTAGTGATGTTAATGGTGTCTGTACCTCGTGTCAGTATCAAGGATTTTCTTTATGTTGCGGGCAAAACTTTCAACATGACATTAGATCATTATCCAGACAAAGATAATTGCAGGGCTGAAAATGTGTTGCTGGAAAAGCGCAGCAGGGCAGGCAGCATCCAAAGACCAGGAGAATCGACGTTTTGGGCATGAGCCCTTCTTCAGGAAAATACATATGGACAAATGGTGGCATTAGCTAAGTAGTTATTAAGAAGAACCCTCTGAATGGTTTCCTTCTGGGACTCCTACCTGGACTTACTAGTCTCCTTGATCTGATATTAATTTCCCGTTCCAGGTGCAGCAAATATTACAAGGAAGCAAAGAGTTCTTTCAGGCTGATTCTCCTAGCTGGTATGTGCATCCAGTTAACATCAACAGCACTGGGTTTGATCTCTGGCTGAGTAACTCACCCTGTTCATTCAACACAGCATTACAAAAATACAGTACAGTTCCGGTTTGGCAATAATTGCCAAGGACTTTTCATTTTTAATTAAGAATTCAAAATGAAATTAGTATCTTGCTATACCCTTTTTTTGGGAAGTTATGGAGACATAGAGTCATAGAGATGTACAGCATGGAAACAGACCCTTTGGTCCAACTTATCCATGCCAACCAGATATCCCAACCCAATCTAATCCCACCTGCCAGCACCCGGCCCATATCCCTCAAAACCCTTCCTATTCATATACCCATCCAGATGCCTCTTAAATGTTGCAGTTGTACCAGCCTCCACCACATCCTCTGGCAACTCATTCCATAAACGTACCACCCTCTGCGTGAAAATGTTGCCCCTTAGGTCTCTTTTATATCTTTCCCCTCTCACCCTAAACCTATGTCCTCTAGTTCTGGACTCCCCGACCACAGGGAAAAGACTTCGTCTATTTATCCTATCCCTGCCCCTCATAATTTTGTAAACCTCTGTAGGTTACCCCTCAGCCTCCGACGCTCCAGGGAAAACAGCCCCAACCTGTTCAGCGTCTCCCTATAGCTCAAATCCTCCAACCCTGGCAACATTCTTGTAAATCTTTTCTGAATCCTTTCAAGTTTGACAACATCTTTCCGATAGGAAGGAGACCAGAATTGCATGCAATATTTCAAAAGTGGCCTAACCAATGTCCTGTACAGCCGCAACATGACCTTCCAACTCATGTACTCATTGCTTTGACCAATAAAGGAAAGCATACCAAACGCCTTCTTCACTATCCTATCTACCTGCGACTCCACTTTCAAGGAGCTATGAACCTGCACTCCAAGGTCTCTTTGTTCAGCAGCCACTCCCTAGGACCTTACCTTAAGTGTATAAGTCCTGCTAAGATTTGCTTTCCTAAAATGCAACACCTCGCATTTATCTGAATTAAACTCCATCTACCACTTCTCAGCCAATTGGCCCATCTGGTCAAGATCCTGTTGTAATCTGAGGTAACCCTCTTCGCTGTCCACTACACCTCCAATTTTGGTGTCATCTGCAAACTTACTAGCTGTACCTCATAAGCTCACATCCAAATCATTTATGTAAATGACAAAAAGTAGAGGACCCAGCACCGATCCTTGTGGCACTCCACTGGTCACAGGCCTCCAGTCTGAAAAACAACCCTCTACCACCACCTTCTGTCTTCCACCTTTGAGCCAGTTCTGTATCCAAATGGCTAATTCTCCCTGCTAATCAGTCTCCCATGGGGAACCTAGTCGAACGCCTTACTGAAGTCCATATAGATAACATCTACTGCTCTGCCCTCATCAATTTTCTTGGCTACTTGTTCAAAAAACTCAATCAAGTTTGTGAGACATGATTCCCCATGCACAAAGCCATGTTGACTATCCCTAATCAGTCCTTGCCTTTCCAAATACATGTACATCCTGTCCCTCAGGTTTCCCTCCAACAACTTGCCCACCATCGATGTCATGCTCACTGGTCTATAGTTCCCTGCTTGTCCTTACTACCCTTCTTAAACAGTGGCACGATGTTTGCCAATCTCCAGTCTTCCGGCACATCATCTGTGACTATCGATGGTACAAATATCTCAGCAAAAGGCCCAGCAATCACTTCTCTAGCTTCCCACAGAGTTCTCGGGTATACCTGATCAGATCCTGGGGATTTATCCACCTTTAACCGTTTCAACACATCCAGCACTTTCTCCTCTGTAATATGGGCATTTTGCAAGATGTCACCATATATTTTCCTACAGTCTATATCTTCCATATCCTTTTCCACAGTAAATACTGATGCAAGATATTCATTTAGTATCTCCCCCATTTTCTGTGGATCCACAGAATGGCCACCTTGCTGATCTTTGACGGGCCCTATTCTCTCCCTAGTTACCCTTTTGTCCTTAATATATTTGTAAAAACCCTTTGGATTCTCCTTAATTCTACTTGCCAAAGCTATCTCATGTCCCCTTTTTGCCCTCCTGATTTCCCTCTTAAGTATACTCCTACTTCCTTTATACTCTAAGGATTCACTAGATCTATCCTGTCTATACCTTACATATGCTTCCTTCTTTTTCTTAACTAAACCTTCAATTTCTTTAGTCATCCAGCATTCCCTATACCTACCAGCCTTTCCTTTCACCCTGACAGGAATATACTTTCTCTGGATTCTTGTTTTCTCATTTCTGAAGGCTTCCCATTTTCCAGCTGTCCCTTTACCTGCGAACATCTGCCTCCAATCAGCTTTCGAAAGTTCTTGCCTAATACGGTCAAAATTGGCCTTTCTCCAATTTAGAACTTCAAATTTTAGATCTGGTCTATCCTTTGCCATCACTATTTTAAAATGAATAGAGTTATGGTCGCTGGCCCCAAAGTGCTCTTCCACTGACACCTCCGTCACCTGCCCTGCCTTATTTCCCAAGAGTAGGTTAAGTTTTGCACCTTCTCTAGTAGGTACAACCATATACTGAATCAGAAAATTGTCTTGTACACACTTGAGAAATTCCTCTCCATCTAAACCTTTAACACTATGGCAGTCCCAGTCAATGTTTGGAAAGTTAAAATCCCCTACCATAACTACCCTATTATTCTTAAAGATAGCTGACATCTCCTTACAAGTTTGTTTCTCAAATTCCCTCTGACTATTAGGGGGTCTATAATACAATCACAATAAGGTGATCATCCCTTTCGTATTTCTCAGTTCCACTCAAATAACTTCCCTGGATGTATTTCCGGGAATATCCTCCCTCAGCCCAGCTGTAATGCTATCCCTTATCAAAAATGCCACTCCCCCTCCTCTCTTGCCTCCCTTTCTCTCCTTCCTGTAGCATTTGTATCCTGGAACATTAAGCTGCCAGTCCTGCCCATCCCTGAGCCATGTTTCTATAATTGCTATGATATCCCAGTTCCATGTTCCTAACCATGCCCTGAGTTCATCTGCCTTCTCTATTAAACCTTGCATTGAAATAAGTGCAGTTTAATTTATTAGTCCTACCTTGTCCCTGCCTGCCCTGACTGTTTGACTCACTTCTGTTCTCAACTGTACCAATCTCAAATTGATCTCTTTCCTCACTATCTCCCTGGGTCCCACCTCCCCCACCTTACTAATTTAAATCCTCCGAAGCAGTTCTAGCAAATTTCCCTGCCAGTATGTTAGTCCCCTTCCAATTTAGGTGCAATCCGTCCTTCTTGTACAGGTCACTTCTACCCAAAAGAGATTCCAATGATCCCAAAATTTGAATCCTTCTCCCATACACCAGCTCCTCAGCCATGCATTCATCTGCTCCATCCTCCTATTCCTGCCCTCTCCAGCTCGTAGCACTAGGAGTAATCTAGATATTACTACCCTTGAGGACCTCCTTTTTAAATTTCTGCCTAACTCTCTGTAATCTCCCTTCAGAATCTCAACCTTTTCCCTTCCTATATGATTGGATCCAATGTGGACAATGACCTCCTGCTAGCCCCTCTCCCATGTGAGAACATTTTGCATCCTCTCTGAGACATCCTTGATCCTGGCACCAGGGAAACAACACACCATTCTGCTTTTTCTCTGCTGGCCACAGAAACATCTTGTACCTTGGACTACAGAATCCTCTAACACAATTGACCTCTTGGAAGCTGACGTACCCCTCGTTGCATTAGAGCCAGTCTCAATACCAGAAACTTGGCTGTTCGTGCTACATTCCCCCAAGAATCCATCACCCCCTACATTTTCCAAAACAACATACCTGTTTGAAATGGGTATATCCACAAAAGATTCCTGCCCTAGCTGCCTACCTCTCTTACCTTTCCTGGAGTTAACCCATCTATGTGACTGTATCTGAGACTTTCCCCCCTTCCTATAACTGCCATCCATCACATACTGTTGCTGTTGCAAATTCCTCATTGTTTCTATCTGTCTCTCCAATCGATCTACTTGATCTGATCAGATTCACATACAGCAGCATTTAAGGCAGATATAATCTGTAGTAACCCTTAAACTCTCTTTAAACTCCCACATCTGTCAAGAAGTACATATTACTGCAAAGGCCATTTTTGCTCCTTCACAATCTACAGACCCAGAAAATAACACTGTCTTATTCCTTTACAAAAGACTGCACCAGGTTAAATTAATAGCTATGGCTTATATTTTAAATTTAATCAAGAGACTTTTCTCCAAAAACATATAATCAAGAAAGAACCACTGTACTCACTAATACAGCCTTTTTCTTGGACAGACTTAAAGCAACAATTAACTTATCTGATTCTGTGTTGTGAACTTCACCCAAACCAGTTCCTCCAAGATTAGTTGTGAAATTCGCTGTTTGTTAAAGGGACTCAAACTATATCAGTGGGACCGCTTGAGTTTAATTCATATATTTGTCAGTCCCCTTGTTAAATTCAGGGAACTTTCCTTGAAATACCTAAAATAAATGCTAATCACCTTAAATATGGAAATAGGAGGCTTAATTTTGAACGGTTCCAAGGTTCTTCAGAATCTTCCCCACGGCTCCCAATTCCAGAAACACATGTTGTTGTTACTTTTGAACAGAAAATTGGGCAAAGCATTAAATGGCAATCAACTATCTACTGCTCATTTGAACTTTCGCCTAAGGCAAATGTGTACAATTTGTTACCATCAAGGCCATTGTTATTGGAATTACAAAAATTCAGGTATTGGTTAAGAGAAAAGGGAGAAGTGACATATTCACCAACATCATCAAATAAGTTAGTAATGAGATATTTGATGCTGAAATCTTTGCTTACTTGCTTCACAAATGACATTTCTTGAATGTAAAAAGAAGAAATTTGAACATGTCATTGAAATAATAACTAACAGTGGGGATTTAAAGACTGTAAATACAAGACCGCAAAACAATGGGATGAAGAGCTTGAGCCTTACTGATTCAGTGGCCATAAAGCCTTGTTGTTTTCAGTTAATCTGGTATAAGTGGGAACAAGTAATGTAAAACTATAACATCGGCCTTATATTCATATGCCAGTCAGAATTTTTGTGGTTTATGATGAATTAATGATTATTCATTACACCATCTATTCTCTCACAACATCATACACACAGTCAGTAAGGTTACTAAAGTATTATAACAAACGTCAGAGACCTATAGGTATATATATTGCTTTAAACTCAATCTTACTCCTTTTTTTTTGGACCACAGGTTTTAAGATGGTAAAAAAGCTATTGCTCTTAGATGTTGACTGTGGGGTGGATGATGCCCAAGCAATGAAAATGGCTTTTGCAGCTCCTAATGTGCACATCCTGGGTATAACATGTACTCATGGAAACACGAACATTGAAAATGTATGCAAAAATGTACTTAGAGTGCTAAAAGTTTGCCGGCAGACAGAGGTACATGATCAAATCAATGTTTTCATATTTTTATACCACATGCAGAACAAATGTTGTACATCTACAAGAATGATAATTGAAGCTTAGTTGTACTGAATTTGAATATTGCTGAAAAAAGAGGCATGCTGCCAAAGCTTTTCATTTTGCACCCATCAGGTCAGATACAAAAATGCCAAATTTAAATGCAAGAAATTATTAATACTGCATGAGAAAATAGTATTGACTATTAGGCAAGTTGATTCTGCATAGTTGAGATGTTGCCATAGAGAATGCTAGTTAACTAAGATCCCTCATGCGTTTAATTCTAAAAAAGTGCAATGCCTGGACGTGTTCTTTCTGTTTTTAGCAGTCAGATCCTAGTATACAAATATATGTAACTATTAACAAGTCTAAGTAAGCCACATTATAAGCCAAACTGATAAGACCGATGATTGGCAGAGAAATTTGACTTTCTTACTTCAGTGCTGATGAATTCAAAACATAAAACTTTGATGGCTTGTCTCTTTTCTCTGCAATGATATTTGTTTGTAAAACAGTGCAACAGTAGGCATAATAGTGTTATGAAGTAATTAACCTTTTAGGTGTAAATACATTATTACAGTTTTTGTTACATTAACAGTGATTTGAGCAGTCTTTATAATTGGCAAAAACCATATGGTGACTATTCAATCATTTAGAATTCCAAATTAGTCTTGATAACATTCACAGGTGAATTGGCCATGCTAAATTGCCTATGGCATTTAGGGATGTGTAGGTTAGGGGAAAATGTAGGGTAATAGGGTAGGAGAATGGTCTGATGGGTTACTCTTTGGAGCCAGTGTAGACTTGCTGGACCAAGTAATATCCAAACAATTAAGGAGAGTTGGGGTCAGAGTTGAGTATGGTAGCCATCACAAAAGAGAAAGGCTAAAAGGTCTAAAAATTGATAAATCTCCTGGCCTCGATGGGCTATACCCCAGAGTTCTGAGGGAGGTGGCTGAGGAAATAGTGGAGGCATTGGTTGTGATCTTCCAAAAGTCACTGGAGTTAGGGAAAGTCCCAGATGATTGGAAATTTGCTTTTGTAACCCCCTTGTTCAAGAAATGATCAAGACAAAAGATGGAAAATTATAGGCCGATTAGCCTAATTTTGGTTGTTGGTAAAATTCTAGAATCCATCACTAGCAATTAAATTTCTAAATTCTTGAAAGTGCAGGCTTGGATTAGAACAAGTCAGCATTGATTTAGTAAGGGGAGGTCGTGCCTGACAAACCTGTTAGAATTCTTTGAAGAGGTAACGAGTAGGTTAGATCGGGGACACCCAGTTGATGTTATCTATCCAGACTTCCAAAAGACGTTTGATAAGGTGCTTCATGGGAGGTTGCTGACTAAGGTGAGGGGTCATAGAGTTCGAGGTGAGCTACTGGCATGGATTAAGGATTAGCTGTCTGACAGAAGGCAGAGAGCTGGGATAAAAGGTTCTTTTTCGGAATGGCAGCTGGTGACATGTGATGTTCCATGTTGGGCTGCAGCTGTTCACTTTATATATTAATGATCTGAATGAAGGGACTGGGGGCATTCTGGCGAAGTTTGCCAATGATATGAAGTTAGGTGGGCAGGCAGGTAGTACTGAGGAGTGGGGGAGGCTGCAGAAAGATTTAAACAGTGTAGGAGAGTGGTCCTGAAATGGCTGATGAAATTCAATGTGAGCAAATGCAAGGTCTTGCACCTTGGAAAGAAGAATACAGGCATGGTCTATTTTCTAAACGGTGAGAAAATTCATAAAGCCAAAGTACAAAGGGATCTAGGAGTGCTAGTCCAGGATTCTGTAAAGGTTAACTTGCAGGTTGAGTCTGTGATTAAGAAAGCGAATATAATGTTGTCATTTATCTCAAGAGGATTGGAATATAAAAGAAGCAATGTGCTTCTGAGACTTTAGATTAGATTCCCTACAGTGTGGAAACAGGCCCTTCAGCCCAACAAGTCCATACCAACTCTCCGTACAGTAACCCATTCAGTCCCATTTCCCTCTGACAAATGCACCTAACACTACGGGCAATTTAGCACAGCCAATTCACCTGACCTGCAGATCTTTGGACTGTGGGAGGAAACCAGAGTACCCGGAGGAAACCCATGCAGACACGGGGAGAATGTGCACAGTCAGCCAAGGCTGGAATTGAACCTGGGATCCTGGTGCTGTGAGGCAGCAGTGCTAACCACTGAGCCACTGTGCCACCCCAAATAAAGCTTTATAAAGCTCTAGTTAGGCCTCATTTGGAATACTGTGTACAATTTTGGGCCCCACACCTCAGGAAGGACATATTGGCACTGGAGGATGTCTAGTGGAGTTTCACATAGTTGATCCCTGGAATGGTAAGTCTAACATACGATGAATGGCTGAGGATCCTGAGCTTGTATTCATTAGAGTTCAGAAGATTGAAGGGAGACCTAATAGAAACTTACAAGATAATGGATAACTGAGAAAGGGTAGACGCTGGGAAGTTGTTTCCATTAGGCGGGGAAACTAGGACCCGTGGGCACAGCCTTAGAATTATAAGGAGTCAATTTAGAACGGAAATGAGGAGATATGTCTTCAGCCAGAGTGGTGGGCCTGTGGAATTCATTGCCATGGAGTGCAGTGGAGGCCAGGATGTTAAATATCTTCAAGGCAGAGATTGATACGTTCTTGATCTCGCAAGGAATTAAGGGATACAGGGAGAGTGCGGATAAGTGGAGTTGAAATGCCCATCAGCCATGATTAAATAGAAAAGTGGACTCGATGGGCCAAATAGCCTTACTTCCACTCCTATGTCTTATAGTCTTATAAACCAGAGGGCCTGTTTCCATACGGTAGTGTCTTTGACTTGGGTAGGATCTGTAAATGTAAATTCTGCCAGTTGTACATCTTATCACTGGTTCCTATTATGGATGTGAGTTGAGAACAGCCAAACAGCCATATACTCATTGTTTCACCATGGCTCTTTAGGGTAAAATACCCAGGCTACATGTTCCTTGGATTATGCTCCACTTACAGAGGAGGATGAGGCAATATGCAGACAGAGGAAAGTATTGTTTGGCTTGCAATGTTCCATTCATCTAGCCTGTAACTTTTGGCATAAAACCAATTTGGTCCAGAGCTTCTATCCCCAAGGACTCCCACATTTACTGTCATACAAGGGTAAATTTATTGGTCCAATCTAATGCAGTCCTGACTTCTGATCATAGTTAATTGCCTATTTAAATTTCCTACATAGTGGAACAGCTGTTGAATAATATCTACTTTATTTCTAGATATTTATAAGCTATTAAGTTTATTTCTAATTTTCAACTACCTTTAAGATTTGACCCTTTAAAAGGAGCCCCAGTTACAAAGCAGTATTTTAGTTTTAAATGTGTGCCGTTTTGTCTGATCAGACATGCAGAATTAAAGGTTCAGTATAAAGGAAAAATTGCTCTGCTTTCTTTTTAAGTATTTAAGTCAGTAATTAGTCATGGTTCACAACTGTAACAAAGTAACAAAACAAAAGTTGCTGGAACATTGACAGACACCTTTGTATCTTCTTTAGCCACAGCTGATATCCAAGAGGACTGGAGAATAACCACTGTTGTCCCAATGTTTAAGGGTAGCAGGAATAATCCAGGAAATTACAGGCTTGTGAGCCTCACATTGGTAGGGAAAGTATTAGAAGAGATTCTCAGGGATAAGATCTATACGCATTTAGAACCAAATGGACATATTAGCGTTAGGCAGCATAGTCTTTGCAGGGGAAGTCATGCCTCACTAACTTGATCAAATTTTTTGAGGAGGTGACAAAGGCAATCGATGAGGGAAAAGCGATTGATGTAGTCTACACGAACTTCAGTAAAGTCTTTGACAAGGTCCCTCATGGCAGACTGGTACAAAAGGTGAAGTCACATGGTATCAAGTGTGAGCTGGCAACCTGGATACAGAATTGGCTTAGTCATAGGAGACTGAGTGTAGTGAGGGTCGTGACTAGTGGTGTTCCACAGGGATCAGTGTTGGGACCTCTGCTGTTTGTGGTCTACATAAATGATTTGGAGGAAAAAGTGTCTAGTCTAATTAGTAAAATTGCAGATGACACAAAGATTGATGGAGTTGCAGATAGTGAGGAGGGTTATCAGAGGACACAACAATTGATCATTTGGAGGCATGGTCAGAAAAATGGCAGATGGAGTTTAATCCGGACAAATGTGTGGTGATGCATTTTGGAAGGCCAAATACAGGTGGAAATTGTACAGTGAATGGCAGACCCTTTTGGAGCATTGATATGCAGTGATCTGGGTGTGCAGTTCCACAGTGGCAACACAGATAAGATAATGTCATAAAAAGAGTCCATGGTATGCTTACCTTCATTGGAAGGGGAGTTGAGTATATAAGGATAGGCAAAGTTAAAAATCACACAACACCAGATTATAGTCCAACAGGTTTAATTGGAAGCACAAGCTTTCGAAGTGCTGGTCCTTCATCGGGGGTGGTGGAGTACACGATTGTAAGACATAGAATTTATAGCAAAGATTTACAGTGTGATATACCTGAAATTATTCATTGAAAAATACCTTGATTGCTTGTTAAATGTCTTGAGAACTTGTTAAGTGACTTGAGAATGTAACTTTTAGAAAAGTTTTGTGAAAGAAGTGAAATTAACATGGTCATTCTAACAGATGAGAGACTTCTGTGTCTTACAATCTTATACTCCACAACCACCTGATGAAGGAGCGGTGCTCCGAAAGCTAGTGCTTCTAATTAAACCTGTTGGACTGTAACCATGTGTTGTGTTATTTTTAATTTTGTACACCCCAGTCCAACACTGGCATCTCCAAATCAAGGATAGGCCAGTTGTGCTACAGCTTTGTAGAACTTTAGTTAGGCCACATTTGGCATTTTACGTTGATTTTGATCACCACACTACCAGAAGGATATTGATGTTTTGGAGAGGGTACAGAAAGGTTTACCACGATTTGCCTGGTATGGTGTTTTTTAGCTCTGAAGAAATGTTGAATAGACTGGATTTGTTTTCACTGGAATGCTGGATGTTGAGGTATGACCTGACAGGAGTTTATAAGATTGTGAATGGCACGGATAGGGTGGAAGGTATAAGACTTTTTTCCAGGTTGGAAGGATCAATTAATAGGGACACAGGTTCAAGGTGTGGAAGGGGAAGTGTAAAAGAGATGTGTGAGGCACGTTTTTCACACGAAGAGTATAGAGTGTCTGGAATGCCCTGCCAGAGGAGGTGGTGGAAGCAGGCACAACAGCAGCATTCAAGGAGGACCTGGATGAATTCATGAATAGGAAGGGAATAGAAAAACACGGATCCTGTTAGTGAAGATAGTTTTAGTATGGAAAGGCAGCATGAGTCGGCACAGATTTGGACAGCCAAAGGGCCTGTTCCTGTGTTATATTCGTCTTTGTCCTATTTTGTAAATGCATACAAAATACAATGGTTTCAAAATACCCAGGATAGTATCATAGCTGCAGAATGGGAAATCCTTGAGGAGGGTTTATCAACAGAGTTAATGTGTGTAGAAGTCAGAAACTGGAAAGGAGTCATTCTGCCGAGAGTTTTCTACAGGTCCCCCAGTAGCAACAGAGACACACAGGAGCAGATTAGAAGGCAGATTTTGGAAAGTTACAAAAGTAACGGGATAGTTGTCATGGGTGACTTTAATTTCCCTAATACTTATTGGTACCTACTTAGTTCAAATAGTTTGGATGGAGCAGTTTTTGCCAGGCGTGTTCAGGAAGGGTTCCTGATGCAACATGTTGAAAGGCCGAATAGAGGGGAAGCCATATTGGATTTAGTGTTTGGCAACGAACCATGCCAGGTGTCAGATCTCTCAGTGGGATAGCATTTCGGCGATAATGATCACAACTCTCTGAACTTTAGTATACTCATGGAGAGGGATAAGAGCAGATGGTATGGGAAAATATTTAATTGGGGGAGGGGGGATTACAATGCTTTTAGACAGGAACTGGAGTGCCTAAATTTGGAACAGATGTTCTCAAGGAAATGCACGACAGAAGTGTAGAGGTTGTTTAGGAAGCACTTACTGATAGTGTTGGCCAGGTTTGTCCCGCTGAGGCAGGAAGGGATGGTACGTTGAAAGAACCTTGGGTGACAATACATGGGGAACATCTAGTCAAGAGGAAGAAGGATGCTTACTTAAGGTTGAGGAGGCAAGGATCAGACAGGGCTTTTGAGGGTTACAAGGTAGCCAGGAAGGAATTGAAAAATGGACTTAGGAGAGCTAGAAGTGGCATGAAAAAGCTTTAGTGGGTAGAATTAAGGAAAACCCTAAGGTGTTCTACACTTATGTGAGGGATAAGAGGAAGACCTGAGTGAGGGTAGGGCTGATCAGGGATAGTGGATGGAACTTGCGCCTGAAATCAGAGGAAGTAAGGGAAGTGCTTAATGAATACTTTGCTTCAGTATTTGCTACTGAGAAGGACTTTGACATTTGTGAGCACAGTGTGAAATGGACTGATATGCTAGAACAGGTTGATGTTAGGAAGGAGGATGTGCTGAAAAGTTTAAAAAACTAAGGCTAGATAAATCCCCTGGGCTAGACAGGATATAACCTAGGTTACTACAGGAAGTGAGGGAAGAGATTGCTGCACCTTTGGCCATGATCTTTGCAACCTCACTGTCCACTGGAGGTGTGCCAGGTGTTTGAAGGCTGGTAAATGTCACTCCCTTGTTCAAGAGAGGGAATAGGGATAACTCTGGGAATTACAGATCATTCAAGTTTACGTCAGTGGTGAGCAAAGTATTGGAGAGGATTCGAGAGACAGGATTTATAATTACTTGGAAAACCATAGTTTGATTAGAGACAGCATGGCTTTGTAAGGGGCAGGTCATACCTCACAAACCTTATTGAATTCTTTGAGGATGTGACAAAACACATAGATGAAGGTAGTGCAGTGGATGTGGTCTACGTGGATTTTAGCAAGACGTTTGATAAGGTTCCGCATGGGAGCTCATTCAGAAAGCAAGGAGAGATGGGATACAGAGATATCTGGCAGTCTGGGTATAGAATTGGCAGGCCTATAGAAGACAGAAGGTGGTAGAAGATGGAAAGTATTCAGCCTGGGGCTCGGTGACCAGTGTTGTTCCACAGGGATCGGTTCTGGAACCTCTGCTCTTTGTGATTTTATAAATGACTTGGCTGAGATAGTGAAAGGGTGGGTTAGTAAGTTTGCCAATGACGTGATGGTTGGTGGAGTTGTGGATTGTGGAGGTCTGTCATAGGGTGCAACAGGACATTGACAGGATGCAGAACTGGGCTGATAAGAGGCAGATGGAGTTCAACCTGGATTGGTATGGCATCATTCATTTTTGAAGGTTGAATTTGAATGTAGAATACAGGGTTAAAGGCAAGATTCTTGGCAGAGTGGATTTTAACAAAAGGTTTGATCAGGTTCTCCATGGTAGTGTTATGGACTAAGCCAGACCACTCAAAACATTCTTAAGCAGGCAGCCCTAGACTATAGCTTTGTAATTGGTTTCGGTAAGTATACGGTGAAAATTATCCAGAGTAAGATAACTAGCTTGACTTTTAGATTTTAAACCAGACAAAAATTTCTTCACAAAATTACACAATGAAAAACAAAGAATGGAATAAAGAACCCCTACAGAACTCAACCTATCCAACTAGACTTAATTATGTTATTCTGAATATACTTTAAAAACCAGTATAAATAAAACACATTCTTACCGTTGAAGGGCAGAAAAGAGAGAAAGTTTCCACACAGGTCCCTGTTGAACTTCCCAGTTCAAGACTGAACTATAACTGCACAGCTCAGCTAGAGAGCTGACCACTCCCCTTTTATTGTACAGGTCACTTCTAAAACATGACCACTTTGGCCTGAAGTCTCATCTGTTTACATATAAACAAATGCCCTCTCAAAATCCTTTTCATCTCTGTACCAAACCAGACTGATTAGAGCCCAGCTCGGTTAATTGCCCCTCTGAAAACAAAATCAAGGACAGAGTCTCCTTGAGTCAAGGAACAGCTTTTAGGGAAGAAAAAAGGAACTAGCTTTGTGACAGTAGGCTCATTCAGAAAGTAAGGAGGCATGGGAAACAGAAAAATCTGGCAGTCGGATACAGAATTGGCTGGCCTATAGAAGACAGAGGGTCGTGGTAGATGGAAAGTATTCAGCCTGGAGCTCGGTGATCAGTGTGTTCCACAGGGATCGGTTCTGGGATCTCTGCTGTTTGTGATTTTTATAAATGGATTGGATGAAGCAGTGGAAGGATGGATTGATAAGTTTGCCATTGACATGAAGATTGGTGGAGTTGCAGATAGTGTGGAGGGCTGTTATAGACTACACCGGGACATTGGCAGAACTGGGGTGATAAGTGACAGATGAAGTTCAACCTGGAAAAGTGTAAAGTTATTCACTTTGGAAGGACAAATTTGAATGCAGATTATAGGGTATAAGGTAGGATTTTTGACAGTGTGGAGGAATAGAGGGATCTTGGGGTCCATGTCCATAGATCTTCAAAGTTGCCACCCAAGTTAATAGGGTTGTTAAGAAGGTGTATTGGCTTTCATTAGCAGGGGGATTGAGTTTAAGAGCTGCAAGGTTATGCTGCAGCTCTGTAGAGCCCTGGTTAGACCACATTTGGAATATTTTGTTCAGTTTTGGTCACCTCATTTTGGGAAAGATTTGGAAGCTTTAGAGAGGTGGCAGAGGAGATTTACCAGGATGCTGCCTGGACTGGAGGGCATGTCTTTTGAAGAAAAGTTGAGGGATCTAGGACATTTCTCATTGGAGCAAAGAAGGATGAGAGGTGACTTGATCGAGGCATACAAGATGTCGAGAGGCATAGATAGAATGGATAGCTAGTAGCCTTTTCCCATGGCAGAAATGTCTATTACAAGGGTCATAATTTTAAGGTAATTGGAAAAAAGTTTAAGGGAGATGTCAGAGGTAGGTTCTTTACATAGAGAGTGGTGGGTGCATGGAATGCACTGTCAGAAGTGGTAGTAGAGTCAGATATATTAGAGACATTTAATCACTTCTTGGATAGGCACATGGAAGATAGTACAATGAAGGGTATGTAGGATAGTCAGATCTTAGAGTAGGATAAAAGGCCAGCACATCATTGAGGACCAAAGGGCCTGTACTGTGCTGTGTTGTGTTATTCTATGTTCTTTGTTAATGACTGCAGAAGTCAGGCAGATGTCACTTGGGAGGGGATAGGGAAGAACAATGAAGTGGTGGGTTTAAGTAATCAGAATTGGATGTTATACTAGATTCTAATGGTCAAAATTTCAATGGGTGTAATCAGGGTTTCTTGTGCCTGTCCAATCGCATCCTTACCTCACAAAAATATGCAGGATTGGTGGGAGATATTTTCTTTTAGAGTAGGCCAGGAGCAGCATCATGCAAACCTAAAAATAAGGTATCAACTTCTTGAAGCTACAGCACAGGATTACCTGTATGCAAAACAGCATAAGCAACATGGGTAAGATTCTACAAACAATGGAACAGATCTTAGTTTTGCAGTCCTGCCACATCCAATTGTAATTGGTGATGGAAATTAAACAGTCATTGGATGAGGAGGCCACACAAATTTTCTTATCCTCAATGATTGCAGAGCTATCACATCAGTGCAAAAGATAGGGCTGAAGCATTTACAACAATCTTAAGCCATAAATCCAAATGGATGATCCATGCCAGCCTCCTCTTATGCCTTCCACTGTCAAAAATGCCACACTTAAGCCAATTTGATTCACTTCATGTGATATCAAGAAACAATAGGAGGCACGAGATCCTCAAAGCTATGGCCCTAACAACATTTGACAATTGTACTGAAGACCTGTGCTCCTGAATTGCACAGTCAACACAGCCAATTATCACCTAGTTAACTCTTGACCATGATTAAAATGATCAAAGTGTCAAAGGCTTACTGATCGTTAGTTTACATTCTACCAGGACCACTCAAGTCTTGACCTCATTACTGTCTTGCTTTATACATTGAGAAAAGAGCTAAACTATAGAGGGAAGGTGAGAATGACTAGCCTTGACATCAAGGCCACACTTGACTGTGCATTTCAAATGGAACATAGTGTAAAGGAAGATAGTTGTGGCTGTTGGAAGTCAGTCATCTCAGCTCCAGGCACGTCTCTGTACTGGAGTTTCTCAAGGTAGCGTTCTAGGCCAACCATTGCTTCTGCAATGGCCTTCTCTCCATCATAAGCTTCAGTGATAAGTAGAAAATATTCAGCACAATTTGCAACTCCTTGGTTACTGAAGCAGTTCTTGTCCAAATGTAGCAAGACATGGATGAAACCAAGGCTTGGAGTTGCAAGTAGTAAATAACATTTGTGAGATACAAATCCCAGCAAAAATAATTCCTAATTAGACAGAACCTATGCTGAATGTCTCACTACCAATATTCTGGGGGTTGCAATTGACCAGAAACTGAACTACACTGACCATATAAATACAATGGCTATGAGAGCAGGTCAGAGGCTAGGAATCCTGCAGCAAGTAACCCACCTCCTGACTCTCCAAAGCCTGCCCACTATCCACAAGGCACAAGTTAGGAATGTGATTGAATACTTCCCACGTCTGGATGAGTGCAGCCCCTACAACACTCAAGAAACTTGGCATCATCTGGGACAAAGAAGTTGACTTCATTGGCACCACATCCACAAACATTCACTTCCTCCATGTCAATACACACGTGGCACGGTGGCTCAGTGGTTAGCACTGCTGCCTCACAGCACCAGCGACCTGGGTTTGATTCCCACCTCGGGTAACTGTCTGTGTGGAGTTTGAACATTCTCCCCGTGTCTGTGTGGGTTTCCTCCGGGTGCTCTGGTTTCCTCCCACAATCCAAAGATGTGCAGGTCAGGTGAATTGGCCAGGCTAAATTGCTCATAATGTTAAGTACATTAGTCAGGGATTGGGTAGGGGAATGGGTCTGGGTAGGTTGCTCTTCAGAGGATCGGTGTGGACTTTTTGGGCTGAAGGGCCTGTTTCCATACTGTAGGGAATTTAATCAGTAGCAGCATCTATAAGATGCACCACAGAAATTCATATTGTTTCTTCCAAATCCAAGATCGCTAACATCTTAAAGGGACAAGGGCAGTGGATCCATCAGAATACCAACACTTGCAAGTTCCCCTTCAAATCATTCACCATTTTGACTTGAAAACATATTATGTTGTAACAAATGCTGGATCAAAATCCAGAAATTCCCTCTCCAACAGTGCTCTTTTCTCAATGTAATTACACCAAATTGACTGCAGCAGTTCGATAAGGCAGCTTACCATCGCCTTTGCAAAGGCAATGAGGTTCAGGGAATAAATGCTCCCCAAACCAGTGACACCAACGTGCCCTATATACATAAAAAAAACTCATGGATTCCATAGCCCATATGTTTATGCAATACCATGATAGGTGGCAGCCTCTGCATTTCATTCAGTTTGATCGAGCTGGATTTGAAACAAACCTGAATATAAAATTAATCTTCATGTGTTAAATGGCAAAGTAATAAAAATAATGCATTTGATATTTTACAATTGTTCAATCTTTAACTTTACCACCTTTCAGTCGCTATGATAACCATTTGTTTGTTACTATACAGGTCTCTCTAGTAGCAACTGGACCCATGACTAATGTTGCTCTGGCATTTAAAATGGATCCCACCTTTCCATCAAAGTTAAAATATCTCTATATCATGGGAGGAAATATGGAAGGTATGCCATTTACTTCATTTAGATCAACCAATTCTACTTTGTAGTGGATGGGTTGCAGTCTTTAGTTATGTCTAACCCAGTCTTTTTCTGATTGACATTATATGTATTTTTAATAATAATGTGTGGTGGGTTGGGGTTTTATTTTCTCCACTGCCCTAAACAAATTGCTTGACTAACTGACAGATGCTAGAAGGAATAAACATGAATCAAACTCATAGCTTTCTCGTCTTCATGGCTTGGCAGCCTATCATATTTGTTCTTATGATTCATGAGGGAAACTCTCAAACTGATATTTTCTAGAATAGAAATTTAGATTTTCATCACTGTTTAAAACTAAGTCGATAGCTCTTTAGTGCATAGTTTCTCAATATCAAATTAACATACAATATTTCATATTCAGCTTCATCTCCACCACCAATCCCCCAAGAAATCCTGCCAAAGATTTAACTCACACACCACATCAGTCCTGCTCCACCTTGAATGGTGGCAAACAATTAAACAACTCAATAGAGAAGGAGGCTCCATAAATATTCCCATTCTCAGTGATGGGAGAATACAGCACATCAGTTTAAAAAAAGTTAAGGTTAAAGTCTTTTAAGCAATCTTCTGTCAGAAGCCTCCTACAGAGGATCAGTTACTAGATTTCTGCCAATTCATTTACATCACGTGATATCAAGAAATGGCGAGGTATTGGATACTGCAACGCTTGTACCCTGAATTGTTGCACCCCTAGCCAAGCAGTTCCAGTACAAGTACAAACTTGGTATCTATCCAACCTTGTAAAAGATACCAGGTATTTCATATGCACAAAAAACAGGACAAATCAAACCCAGCCAAAACTGCCACTTTGTCTACACTCGATCATTAATAAAGTGATGGATAGTATCATCAAAAGTGCAATCAAGCAACACCTGCTCAGCAGTAACCTACTTGCTGATGCTTAGTTTTGGTTCCTCCAGAGCAACTCAGTTCCTGATCTCATTACAGTCATGGTTCAAACATGGACAAAAGAGCTGAATTCCAAAAGTGAGGTGAGAGTGACTTTCCTTGACATCAAAGCCACATTTGAAAATGTGTTGCTGGAGAAGTGCAGCAGGTCAGGCAGCATCCAAGGAACAGGAAATTCGAAGTTTTGGGCATAAGCCCTTCATCAGGAATGAGGAAAGTGTGTCCAGCAGGCTAAGATAAAAGGTAGGGAGGAGGGACTTGGGGGAGGGGCGATGGAGATGTGATAGGTGGAAGGAGGTCATGGGGAGGATGATAGGCCAGAGTGGGGTGGGGGCAGAAAGGTCAGGAAGAAGATTGCAGCTTAGGAAGGCGGTGCTGAGTTCGAGGGATTCGACTGAGACAAGGTGGGGGGGAGGGGAAATGAGGAAACTGGAGAAATCTGAGTTCATCCCTTGTGGTTGGAGGGTTCCCAGGCGGAAGATGAGGCGCTCTTCTTCCAACCGTTGTGTTGTTATGGTCTGGCGATGGAGGAGTCCAAGGACCTGCATGTTCTTAGTGGAGTGGGAGGGGGAGTTACAGTGTTGAGCCACGGGGTGGTTGGGTTGGTTGGTCCGGGTGTCCCAGAGGTGTTCTCTGAAACGTTCTGCAAGTAGGCGGCCTGTCTCCCCAATATAGAGGAGGCCACATCGGGTGCAGCGGATGCAATAGATGATGTGTGTGGAGGTGCAGGTGAATTTGTGGCGGATATGGAAGGATCCCTTGGGGCCTTGGAGAGAAGTAAGGGAGGAGGTGTGGGCGCAAGTTTTGCATTTCTTGTGGTTGCAGGGGACGGTGTCGGGAGTGGAGGTTGGGTTGGTGGGGGGTGTGGACCTGACGAGGGAATCACGGAGGGAGTGGTCTTTTCCTGGGAGTTACCATTCACCCTGAAGTTGAACTGGACTAGCTATATAGATTTTGTGACTAAAAGAAAAATCAGAAGCTAGGAATATTAAGGCAAGTAACTCATTTCTTAACTCCCCAAAGCCTGCCCACCATCTACAAGGCACAAGTCAGGTGTATGATGGAATACTTCCCAAATACTTAGATGAGGGCAGCTTCAACAACATTCAAGAAGCTTGACACCATCCAGAGAAAAGCAGGCTACTTGATAAGGAATTGCATCCACAGTGACTCTGTCCTCCACCAAGCTTAGTAGCTGTAGTGTGTGCCATCTAAAAGATCCACTCTAGAAATTCACCAAAGATCCTTAGATAGCACCTTGCAAATTACCAACCAATTGTCATTGCCATCAATTAGTTTCTAATGAATACAATCATCCAACTAGGAAATTCCATGTCACAAATCATCTCTTCTGTTGTACCTTGCATGAATGGTGAGCCAAATCCAAAGCCAGACCTGCTGCAAATTTTCCAGATGTTTCTGGAAGTTTGAGGTAATCCTTGGCCTAGAGATCATTGGTTTACTTTTTCTGGTTCCTTTGCCACACTTTCTCTTGTAAACTGGTGTTCTCAAAGAATTGCATCCCTTCATGTAGGAATTTCTTTCAAGTTAGTTTCTTCTGAATAGGGTCTCCCAAGAGTTGTATTTCTTGAGGGAAGGCTTCAGGGAGTCTTTGAAATGCTTCCTTTGACCTTCTCTTGTTCAAGCACCTTGCTTTAGCCGGGCAAAGAATATTTACTTTGGCTGACAGAACCCAGGGATCCTTAACACATGGCTGACCGAGCAGAGTTAGTTTTGAATGATCATGGCCTCAATGCTAGTGCTATTAGCTGCTTCAAGGATGCTGATGTTGGTACGTTTGTCCTTCCAGCTGATGTGCAGAATCCATCTTAAACGGTATTGATGCTGCGTCTCAAGGGTTTTGAGGTGATGTCTACATGTAGTCCAGGTTTTGAAGCCATATTGAAGAGCTGGAAGGAAGACTATCAGATCTTGGTATAAGCACAGCTGTCACTGAGATCCTTAGGCATTGAAAGTGGTGCTAACAGGTAGGATATGCTGTTGAATCTCTGCACCAATGTCACCCTTTGATGAGAGGCAGCTTCCCAGACAAGAGGAGTGTTCCATATTTGAGAAGATTTCTCCATGGAGAGGTGGATCAGACTTGGTGACTTGGTAAAGGATTTGAGTCTTCTTGAGATGAAGCTGTGACCAATTCTTTGATATGTTTCTGTGAAGTCATTAAGGGAGGTTTCAAAATTTTGTTTTGAAAGAGCAGAGCTGACATTGTTATCTGCATACTGAAGATCCACAAATGATATTGGTATTGTTTTCTTCTTGGATTTCAATCAGGTAGAAGAGCTTTCTGCCCATCCTGTAAACATTGTCCACACCACTGGGAAGCTTACTCTTAACATGAGGAAGAATAATGGCAATGAAGCTGAAGTAAAGAGTGGGGGTAATGACACATCCCTGCTTGACGTCTTGTCTCGGTCTCAAATGATTCTGTCACGTCATATTCAGTGAAGACCGTCATCAAAATCTTATTGTGGAGGAGTCAAAAGCCTCAGATTGATGTAGGCCATGTAGAGTAGTTGATATTCCTGCCATTTCTCTTGGCTTTGCCAAACAATGCAAATCATGCCCATAGTTTCATGGTTTGATTGGAAGCCACAGTTTCAGGAAGGCTTTTCACACAGACAAACTTCACACAGAAGGCACCAAGGAAGATTTTGGGCAATAATCCTCCCAGAGGTGGAAGTAGGGAGATTCCTCATAGTTCCCACAGTCCACTTTGTCTCCTTTCTTGAAGCTGGTGGTAATAGCAGTGTTCCTGAGATCAGCAAGGATTTCCCTTTTGCCCCAGATTTTCAGGAACGCTTGGTGGAGATAATGATTAAGCTCTGCCCTTCTATGTTTGAAAATCTTTGCTACAATCCCACCTACTGTAATGACTTTTCCACTCTTAATGTGACTTCATCTTTTGCCACACTAGGTGGGAGTCCAAGATGATCTTAGATGGGGAGTTGGGGGATTTCCTTAAGAATGTCCTCATCAACAAATATATCACAATGTAGGAGTTCTTTGAAGTGTTCTTTCCATTGGAGACTAATGTTTTTTTTAGATTAGATTAGACTTACAGTGTGGAAACAGGCCCTTCGGCCCAACAAGTCCACACCGACCCGCCGAAGCGAAACCCACCCATACCCCTACATTACCCCTTACCTAACACTACGGGCAATTTAGCATAGCCAATTCACCTGACCCGCACATCTTTGGACTGTGGGAGGAAACCGGAGCACCCGGAGGAAACCCACGCAGACACGGGGAGAACGTGCAAACTCCACACAGTCAGTCGCCTGAGTCGGGAATTGAACCCGGGTCTTCAGGCGCTGTGAGGCAGCAGTGCTAACCACTGTGCCACCGTGCCGCCCACTGTGCCACCGTGCCGCCCACTGTGCCACCGTGCCGCCCACTGTCTTTCTCTGTCTCTCAAAAGGGCTCCATCCTTACTCCACAATGCTAAGGATGCCAGGTCCATATATTGTCTCTGTGGCACTAAAGAAACCTGGGCGTCGTGCTTATCAGCAAAGAGTTGCAACTCGTTAGATTTCTCAACTCACCATTGATTCTTGATATACCTCGTTCTTCTTTGTAACTCAGCCTTTGCTGTTTGGTGACTTCTTCTCTTTGCCTCACTGGTTATGTCATTCCGCTGAGGATTCTTTCCCATTCTTTCCCATCTTCAATGCAATCTCAGCTGATGTGATCATTCTTATTGAACCAATCTTGGTATCACCTTGTCTTGTAGCTGATGGTTTCTTCACAGCATGAGATGGTGGCTGTCTCCATCTCTTTCCAGATTTGCTCTACCCATTTAAAATGAACTCTTTGTTGGATTTGGTAAAAATATTGTTAAAAGTTTCTGAGCCTGCTTTGCTCTTGAAGCTGCTCAACATGACCTTTCTTCTGTTTCTTTGAGTTCAGCTGCTTCCAGAGAGCGTTTGATGGACATTGAGGAATGGATGATTTGGTGGATCTATCTGAAGTCTGCACTGGTAATCATTTTGGTAATAAGGACATCCTTTTGATCGCAGATGAAATGATGATGTAATCAATCATGGGCCAGTTCTTTGGTTGTGGATGCCTTCAAGAAGTCCTGAGTTTGTCTTTTTGGCAGAACAGTGATAACCAGATGACAGTCCACATATTGGTGAACAGGAGAATCAAATTGGATCTACAATTCCCAACCTTCCCTTTCTGATGGCTCCTTTGTCAGAGTTGGGTGTCCTTTCCAACCCTGACATTGAAGTCCTTAAGGATGATAGTTTTATTATCCCTGGGATGTTGATGAGTATGCCATTCATGGTGGTGTAGAAGTCTTCTTTGGATTCATTTATAATATCATGCATTAGAGCATAGGCATTCTTGACCATCACCTGCTGGTTCTTGGCAAGTTGTAGATGGAGAATTGTGAGGTGATTGTAGATGTGAATGATGAGCTCTGAGAGTTGGTTGATGAGTTTGTTCTTGATAGCAAGCCCAATTCCAAACAGGCTATATTGATCCTTGCGTTTTCTTCTTCAGAAGGTGTAAACACCACCTTCTTCCCTCAGCTGCCATTCATCTGCTCTTCAAGTTTTCTGCAAGGCAGCACTATCAATATTAATTCATGAGCAACAGGATAGTTCTTCATTCTGGACAATGGTGTTGCTTGTTATCCATGAGAGTTTGTACATTGCAGGTTCTGAGATTGAGTTTGACGTTGGTTTTCAGATTGCAGGCAAAATGGCTGGCTGGATGTGGTTTTCCAGCCATGTTGGCGACAAAACAGACTATTTTTAGGGCACATTTTCTAGCCTCTTCCTTGTGCAGGATGAGCAGAGTGGATTCTGAAAAGGGCTGCTCACTCATGAAGAAAACTGCTGAAACACTCTACAGTTTCTATTCCAAGAGTGAAATGTCCAATTCAAACTTCACTGGCTGTGTGCCAGTCTGAAGCTAAGGACTTCTAGATGTTACAATCCTGTCTCCATCACCTGTCCCCAGTTGCCACAAGGCTTATGCTGTGTATATGTGGGGTCAGGCAGAATGGGAATATAGGAGTTGAATTCCTCTTGGTAGATGCCTGTGTGCATGACATCTTTTTACATGGAAATACTGTTGCACGTCAGCAGACACATAGTTTTTGACATAAGGTAGATCAAGTTCCAGTGGCAAGGAAACCTCAATGACTGGGGAATCTTCCTACTGCTGCAGCCTTCATCCGCCAGGGAGCTATTTGTGTGATATCAATGGTAGAGACAGCAGTTATTAAAAATTATTTTGTATGAGATATGAACATCACTTGCTAGTCCAGCATTTATTGCCATTCTACAATTTTAATTGAGAAGGTGGTCGTGTGTTGCCTTCTTGAACCTTATTTTCAACTAGTATTGCACTAAGATTTCATGGAAAGATATTCACAATTCCTAAAAAGCATCAATGGGTATGATTGTGTGTTTGATTGCGTAAAATACACACATTATCAGTTAGCTAATATCTAATATTGATACTTTCATATGAGCATGTATTTTCCCAGATTGGTAAAAGTGATTAGATTATTGAAGCCTTTGGTGTTGTGATAGAATTAATTTCATTTGAAGGTTTTATCTTTTATCACACAGGGGAAACGTGACAATCTGTTCTGAGTTTAACTTTGCAGCAGACCCTGAAGCAGCTTATATTGTCTTGAATCATTTTGAATGCCCAATGTATATTGCAACTTGGGAATATTGTCAACGTAATGTATTACCTTGGGTAAGCTGTTGGAAATAAATTTTAATAAAAATAAAATCAGCCTCACTGAATGCATGTGCACATATTTTGCTTTAGAAAATAAGAGAAATTATTCTAAACATGGATTGGATCTCAAGTAAAAGTAGCCTGAGGTCAAAATATTTTAATTTTGTGAGCTATTTCTGAGATTTTCTCAAGCATACTTTTGACTCTTAGCTATGCCATTTTTATTCTTCTCAACTTCTTTATTACATGATGCAGTCATGTCATGCATCACTTGCTTTTTTTTAGGAGTTTGTTGTTTAGAAAGACAAGATTCCATCCACGGCACAAATACAGCAGATTGTATGCTGACATATATTATCGACAGTAAAGAACTTGAATAATGCTGAAAGAAGACTTTGATGAATCTTTTCTTAAAGCACATCAGGGTGATTCACAAAAAAGAGAAACATAGAAACTCAGAACAAGATTATTCCCTTCGGCCCTTAGAATTTGCTCCGCAATTTGATAGGATCATGGCTGATCCTCTGTCTCAATGCTATTTTCCTGATTTCTCCACATTCTGCTCAAGGCCATTAAATCTAGAAATGTATCCATCTCTTTATTCAATATATTCAGTGACTTTTTCTTCACAAGTTTCTGTGGTAGAGAATTCTATAGGTTCATTACCCTTTCAGTGGAGAGGTTCTACCTCATCTCAGTCCCAAATGGTCTTCCCTATACACTGGAACTGTGTCCCCTATTCTACATTCTCCAACCAGGGAAAACATCCTCCCCTGTATCTGGTGTCCAGCTGGTTAGAATTTTAAACATTTCAATGAGATCCCCACTTATCCTAAACTCTAATGAATGCAAGCCAAATAGCAAAGTAAAGAGAAAACACCATGTAGTGATTGGAATCAGGTGGATCTTATTTACTATGACCTGATATTCCCAGACCTGGAAATGATAGAAGGAATACCAAAATAAGCCAAGTGCTTCATCTAAGCAGACGATGAAGTTTTGTGCTGGAACCGCAGAAATGGTCCCACATGAATATGAGATGACGTCACTGTGAGATCAGGTCCCACAATATACAAAGTTCAGGGAGGTGAGATGGTCCTGAATAAACATATGAAACACCTGACAGCTGCAATCTCGCAAACAGAACAGGAACAAAACAAACTTTGTCGCTCAGAACAGCTAGAAGGTCTTTCACACACCATGGGTTCTCCCCCTCCATCTAACAGCGATGAAACCTCAGAATTTGAGATGGATGCAGTTTCACTATCTTGACCACGGGAAGAAGAGGAGGAAATTCTCCTGAGAAGGGTAAAAACAATGACTGCAGATGCTGGAAACCAGATTCTGGATTAGAGTGGTGCTGGAAAAGCACAGCAGTTCAGGCAGCATCCGAGGAGCAGGAAAATTGATGTTTCGGGCAAAAGCCCTTTATCAGGAATACCGGCAGAGTGCCTGAAGGGTGGAGAGATAAATGAGACACTCCTGAGACACTCCACACACAAGAGACAGGCTACAGTCCAGTTCACACTGTCCGTGTCAAGGTCCTAGTCTGAGGAACTGGACTTGGGGTGAAAGAGTCCCAGGAGAAGCTACCAGAGAAAGGCCAGGCCTACATCCCTGGATTTAGTGGGAGAAAGATCTAGTGATGGGAACCAGGTGGATCTTATTGACTATGAGGTCCTTGATTGGTGTTCTTCAGGAATCATGCTTATGCCGGAAACGTCGATTCTCCTGTTCCTTGGATGCTGCCTGACCTGCTCGCTTTTCCAGCAACACATTTTCGGCTCTGATCTCCAGCACCTGCTGTCCTCACTTTCTCCTTGAAGTTGTTAAACTGGGCCAATCAGGAAGCCTTGGCTGACAGATATAAACAAGGGATTAAAATAAGCACTATCACAGTGAGGCGGTGGAGTTTTTAGAAGGAAAAGAACACAAGTGTCAGACATCCTGTTTTTAAAAAAACTAAAGAAAAAAAAACAGATATAAACAAGGGATTCAGAGACTCTCTTGACTTCAGGGACTGACTCCAAACTTGCTCATCACAAGCAGTGTACTGTGCACATGTAAATAAAGGGTGACTTGATGACAGATTCTGGCCTCTGTGCAGTTATTTCAGTGATGATGACAGTGGATGCAATTAATAGTGTAACCGTGCAAAAGTGCCTACTAGTTGAAACCCAACTGGACTTCAAACAGGCACTACAATTGGCTTTGTCATTAGAAAATGTGGCAAGTGGGGCACGGTATCTGAAAGGCATTCCAATGGAAGTGGATACTCTCACCTGTCCAACTGAGTTTAGAGAACATCACTTGAGTGAAGGTAATTGCAGAGCCTCAGGCGGGCATATCCTGAGCAAATGTACCCTAGGCCAGCCCACCATAAAGCCCCACAACAAAACTGAGCCTCACCCAAATAGCTAAAAGGCTCTTTAGGATCTGGGCCAGCAAGCCAACATAGTTGCTGTCAGTCCTACAAGGCCTGACTTGAGTAACTGAACTCGGTATCCAGGAAAGTAACACCCTGGAAAGTCCATTTGCATGTGGGTGGAACAGTTAAATTGCTTAGCAACATCCAAACCAGAACCAATTAAAATTAATGTCTGGTTGAATTGTCATCCAGTTCTCATGGGTTGAAACCAGCGCAGCTGTGACAATGGTTGCAGAATCTGTCTTTAACAAGATTCGCCCTGGACTCTAAACCTGAAATTTGCACAAGACCTCAGCTAGACTGAAAATATACACTGGGCAAACGTTACAGGTTAAGTGTATGACTTTGATTCCGGTCTCCTATGAGAAGCAGTAGTGCAGTTACCTCTGATTGGACCCAGGCCTACTGGGGTGGAATTGGCTGAGAAATATTCACCTTGATTGACTCAATGTTTTTTGGTTAGAAAATGGCTGCCTGAGTGAAATCGTAAGGAAATTCCCAGGAGTTTTTTCAGGAAGGGTTGGGGTCGATCAAAGGGGCCAAGGCCACTTAACATGTCGACCAGAAAGCCATTCTGCAATTTTGCAAGGCCTACTCAGTGCCATTTGCCTTACAGGCAAAAATACAGGTAGAAATCAGGAGGCTGGAAAATGAAGATATCATTAAACCAGTGCAGTTTGCAGAATGGGCAACACCAATCATACCAATTATGAAGCCTGATGACTCAGCTCACCTTTGTGAGGATTTCAAGCAAACAGTAAACTGCTTCTCACAGCCGTATAAATACCCAATCCCTCACTTGGAGGACTTATATACACAATTGGTGGGTGGGGGGCTGTCCTTCATAAAGCTGGACCTGAGCTACACTCATGTGCAATTGTGACTAAATGAGTCCCAAGAGTATGCCATAATTAATGCCCATAAAGGTTTATATCAATGTACAAGAATGCTGTTTGGGGTATGATCAGCCTGCATTTTTTCAGCAGATGATGGAGAAATGTTACAATTATCTGGATGATGGGCTAATAACTAGAAAGGCCAATAAAGTGCACTTGGAGAACTTAGACATATGCTTAAACATTTCTCTCAGGCGGCATATACCTTAGAAGGGACGAATGTCTGTTCCAGGTGTCCTAAGTGACCTACTTGGGTTACATAGTTGACAAAACAGGGTTATATCCATTGGAAGACAAAGTGAGGGCAATCAAACGTAGCCCATCTCCTTTGTTTGTGCTGAGCTCAGGTCTTTCCTTGGGTTTGTGATTTATTTTGGGAAATTCATATGTAACCTGGCCTGGAAATAGTTGCAGAACCAAGACATAGCATTTAAGGACATGAAAAAGCAGCTATCGTCATCTAAGGTGTAGGCCCACTACAATCCAAAGCGAGAGGTGGTGCTGACATGTGATGCCTTCTCATACGGTATTGGGGTAGTGTTGACTCACCAGTAGCCCAAAGGAAAGGAACGCCCAATAGTGTATGCTTCCCAGACTTAGGCTGATGTCCAACGCAAATATGCCCAGATAGAGAAGAAAGGTTTGGCAGTGAAATCCCACTAATACCTTTAGGAATGTGAATTTGTCATTGTAATGGACCACAAACCCTGGTTAGTGCTTCTTAAAGAAGACAAGGCAGTGCCACTCAGAGCTTCTGGCTGAATTCAGCAGTGAGCCCTTATTCTCAGGGTGTACACCTACAAGTTGGAACACAGTCCAGGAGGCCAAATGTTTAATGTGGATGCCTTGAACCACGTCCCACTGGGAGATACTCCACTAGTGGTCCCTCCCCTGGAAGAATCCGTCTGGTTTTAAACTTTCTGGACACCTTTCTGGTCACTGCTGACAATATCTGACTGTGGACACAAAAAGATTCTGTCCTGGCAAAACTAAAACAACTGGTGGTGTTTGGGGAAACAGAGGAGCCATTACAACCAGGATTGAAACCTTTCTAGACCCTGTGAGACAAGATCACTCTAGAGGACAGCATATTACTGTGGGGAACAAGAGTGATTGTCCTGAGTAAAGATATCACCAGATACTGACAAAACTCTACTAGGGTCATCCATTGGTTGGTAAGACATTATGTCTGGTGGCCAGGATTAGATGTTGACATAGCAGTGTTGATGGGGCAGTATCCAAAATGCCAGTAAAGACAGAAGTTGCCATTGGTGACATTTAAAGGAATCGCTGGGTAAACCTTGAACTTGGTTACATGTTGATTATGCTGGTTCTTTCATGGGTGGAAGTGTTCCTAGTTGTTGTGGACACTCATTCAAAGTGATTGGACGTTTGTAGAGTTTATTTGGCAAACTCAGGGATAATTGAAAGCTGTGAATATAGTTTATGATACACAGACTCCCAGAAGTATTGGTCACAGACAATGTTATCAGCAGGGAATTCGAGCATTTCCTAAAGTTGACTGGCATTTGGTATGTAAGGACAGTTCCATACCATCCATTGTCCAGTGGTCTGGCAGAAAGAGCAGTCCAAACATTGAATGCAGGCTTAAGGCAACAGCCTGCAGATTCCCTTGATATCAAATTGTCCCAGTTCCTGTTTGATTATAGGACCACCTCTCAGGCAACTAAAGGGATTGTTCCAGCAGAGTTGCTGACAGGGAGAAGACTCTGCACCAGGTTAAACCTGATATTCCTGGACCTGGAGATTGGAGGGTGAAATGGTAGTGGATTCGCTAATGCTGGCCACATGTTTCCTCTAAGTGAGAGAGACAGTTTACTTCAGGGAATGAAATTTCGTGCTGGAATCACAGAAAAGGTGGATTGACTATCCTTGATTGACTTTGTTAACCTGAGCCAATTAGGAAGCCCTGGCTGACATATAAACAGGGGATTAAAAATAAACACTACTGCAGTTAGGTGGTAGAGTTTTTAAAAGGAAAAGAACAGGAGTGTCAGACATCCTGTTTCAAAAGAAAGAAAGAAAAGAAAAAAAAAGGAGTGTAGAAAAGGAAACAGGGGATTCAGAAAGATCTTGAATTCAGGGACTGACAACAAGCTGGCTGGTTACAGCCAATGTATTGTACACTGTAAATAAAGGGTGACTTGGTGATGGGATACCAGGCTCTCTGCAGATATTTTACACCAATTATACTATAAAAGAGGGGAATGCTTATTCGTTGGCAAATGAACACTTGTGTTGCCATGGAAAATGCACCAGTTACTGATGGCTGACAGTTAACGACCAAATTTGTTTAAATTTTATACAAGGTTGCTGGAATTTAATTAATCAAGAAATTGCACTGAACAATGAATCAGAGAACTGTTGAATAATTAATAATAGTAATTGATTCTGCAATTGAACCACTTTTTCTATATAATAGTATGTATAGAATTATGCTGACAACTAATTTAGCATTGTCAGTCAAGCTTTCAATAGGGTGCATTTGTCTGTACTGGAAACTACATACCTTTATACACCTGGCAATTGTTCTTTGCAGAGAGAAATAACATTTTCACACCATTTGATTCAACCCAACAAACTACATGGCAGTTATTGTCTGTTTTGTTCACCAGTTCTGTGTCTTGGCCAATCAGTCTGAATAAAGCTTGGTAGTTCACATTCAGTCATCACTAATTTCATTCTCCATGAAACACTTTGACCAGTCAGAACTCACTTGTCAACAAATCAGCACTCTCCTTTTACTTTGATATTTCTTGTGAATTATCCTGAGAAGTCATCACAAAATCATTCGTGTCTTTTCTCAGGAATACAGAACAACCTCAGTTATCCGAACATCAATTATCAGAATTTCGGATTATCTGAACAAGATCTCAAGGCCCCTGTAATACAGAGTTGGGACACCACCCACGCCCTCCACCTCCTCCATGATTTTCACTTCCCCGGTCCCCGACACCTTATCTTCACGATGGACATCCAGTCCCTGTACACCTCCATTTCCCATCACGAAGGACTCAAAGCTCTCCGCTTCTTCCTTTCCCGCCGCACCAACCAGTACCCTTCCACTGACACCCTCCTTCGACTGACTGAACTGGTCCTCACCCTGAACAACTTCTCTTTCCAATCCTCCCACTTCCTCCAAACTAAAGGAGTTGCCATGGGCACCCACATGGGCCCCAGCTATGCCTGTCTCTTTGTAGGATATGTGGAACAGTCCATCTTCCGCAACTACACTGGCACCAATCCCCACCTTTTCCTCCGCTACATCGATGACTGTATCGGCGCTGCCTCGTGCTCTCACGAGGAGGTTGAACAGTTCATCAACTTTACCAACACCTTCCATCCCGACCTCGAATTCACCTGGACTGTCTCAGACTCCTCCCTCCCCTTCCTAGACCTTTCCACTTCTATCTCGGGCGACCGAATCAACACAGTCATCTACTATAAACCGACTGACTCCCACAGCTACCTGGACTACACCTCCTCCCACCCTGCCCCCTGTAAAAACGCCATCCCATATTCCCAATTCCTTCGTCTCCGCCGCATCTGCTCCCAGGAGGACCAGTTCCAATACCGTACAGCCCAGATGGCCTCCTTCTTCAAAGACCACAGATTCCCCCCAGACGTGATCGACGATGCCCTCCACCGCATCTCCTCCACTTCCCGCTCCTCCGCCCTTGAGCCCCGCACCCCCAACCGCCACCAGGACAGAACCCCACTGGTTCTCACCTACCACCCCACCAACTTCCGTATACAGCGTATCATCCGCCGTCATTTCCGCCACCTCCAAACGGATCCCACCACCAGGGATATATTTCCCTCCCCTCCCCTATCAGCGTTCTGCAAAGACCACTCCCTTCGTGACTCCCTCGTCAGGTCTACACCCCCCACCAACCCAACCTCCACTCCCGGCACCTTCCCCTGCAACCGCAGGAAATGCAAAACTTGTGCCCACACTTCCTCCCTTACCTCTCTCCAAGGCCCCAAGGGATCCTTCCATATCCGCCACAAATTCACCTGCACCTCCACACACATCATCTATTGCATCCGCTGCACCCGATGTGGCCTCCTCTATATTGGGGAGACAGGCCGCCTACTTGCGGAACGCTTCAGGGAACACCTCTGGGACGCCTGGACCAACCAGCCCAACCACCCCGTGGCTCAACACTTTAACTCTCCCTCCCACTCCACCAAGGACATGCAGGTCCTTGGACTCCTCCATTGCCAGAACATAACAACACGACGGTTGGAGGAAGAGTGCCTTCCGCCTGGGAACCCTCCAACCACAAGGGATGAACTCAGATTTCTCCAGTTTCCTCATTTCCCCTCCCCCCACCTTGTCTCAGTCGATTCCCTCGAATTCAGCACTGCCCTCCTAACCTGCAATTTTCTTCCTGACCTCTCCGCCCCCACCCCACTCCGGCCTATCACCCTCACCTTGACCTCCTTCCACCTATCACATCTCCATCGCCCCTCCCCCAAGTCCCTCCTCCCTACCTTTTATCTTACCCTGCTGGACACACTTTCCTCATTCCTGATGAAGGGCTTTTGCCCGAAACGTCGAATTTCCTGTTCCTTGGATGCTGCCTGACCTGCTGCACTTTAACCAGCAACACATTTTCAGCCCTGTAATACAGATCCCATTTAAGAATTTCACTAACTCACAATGAATCAAACATTTCAATGGTGGGCTAACAGTAAAATATTTGGCTGCCCCCACAGGTTTCTGATGAAGTTTTTTTCTTGATGCCTGAAATCATTTCAATCTCCCTTCCCTCACCCCATGTTATCATTTTCAACTAGTTCTGAAGATATTTGGCTTCTTGTTTTTCAGAGCTCTGGTCGCTGGTTAAACCAGGTGGTGCATTGGAAAAAGTGAAGTTTTGCTATTGTAATTTTCACATCCGTTAGAGCAATCTCTCGAATCTTCCAATATACCCCCTTCCCTGTTCCAAAGTTGAGGAAAACAAAAGCTTGTTATTTTTGGTAATGCAATTTCAATGACTCCCTCTCCATGGCTCAGTTTCCACTTCGCTCCCTGGTGTTGCAATCGCTGCAAACTGAGTCTAAGTATTTACAGAGCAAATAATAGTGAGTTAGCACAGGTGAAAATAAACAGGACAAAATCTTGGGAGGAAACATGAGTAAAACATTACCCTCATAAAAAAAATTGATGAGAGGAGGAAACTGAAGTCAACAAAAAATCTTCCCTCTCTCTCGTATTCCCCCTGTATTTTGCACCTTCTCTCCCTTAAGGCTCGAAGGTCACCGAGGAGGGAGGGACAACACTTAGTTAGTCTGAATGGCAGGACAACATCAAACAGAAAGATGTCGGCTGCTGTCGGTTTCCGCATTAAAACCAAGGAAAATGGCAGCGAAACGTTTCACAGACTTCAGTCACACTCTAGCCAAAAAGTGATTTTATTTGTAAAATATCATGAATTTTTAAGCAATATCCATGTTTGTACACATTTTATCGATTGAATGAAATAAAAACTCGGTAAACATGCTTTTTTTTAACATAATTTTGTTCAATATGGCTCCCTTTCTTCACGATCAGATCAGTTTTCTGAACAATCAGTAATCCAAACAAAATACTCCCCTCCCGTCTAGTTCGGATAATCGAGGTTGTTCTGTATTACCAATTCTTTCAACTTGGATGCTTTATGTTAATTCTTGCAAATTAATCTCCCATATTTTGTATTATTTATGAATTCACCAAAATAGATAGTTAAATGAATACCTCACTTTAAAGTGATACAACAGCAATACTGATTTTCCAGGAATCATTATTCTTATAACAAAGAAAACCTTCAGTTTTAAATAGATTCCTGAAATCCTCTGTAAAAATTAAATGCACATTAAATCTCATCTGTTTATATTCTTTGCCTCTATACATTACAAATTTTAATGCCTTCCCTTTACAGACATTTCTAGTGAGCTTTATAAGAAGTGTAGTGCTTTCTGCCCTCTTCTGTCAGGATGTTGAATATCATAAGTATCTGTAAATAGAAATTCCAAAAATCTTGGTCAGTAATACTTAAAGTTACATTATGCATCAGAGGCTGTAGGAAGCATTCAATCTCATTAGTGAATCAACCAACAATCAGGCTTGGCTCCTCCTTTACCATGTGACACTCGTGCTCTACACTCCCAGACATCTAACACTGGGTTGCTGTTCTATCCTCACTGCAACACTTGAGCTCTGCTTCAATCTCCTCTCCCCATATATTTTGAGCGTTAAAAGGAAAATTGTGCTGAGCCCCAGAGACTTAAAACTACTGCAAGTTGGTTTTTCCTGCAGGATTTCATTAAACTAACATTAATTTAGATAAACAAAGTAAAGTTGCAACACCTTAATTACAAAAAAAAACTGCGAAAGGCTGGGGCTAGGATTTTAGAATTGAATTGCTGCTTACATTAATATATCGGGTAGTATTCAACAATTCAAGTGGAAAGTAAAATTTGCAGCTGAAGATGAGTGCAAGTATCTCCGTAAGACCATAAGACATAGGAGCAGAAATCAGACCATTCAGCCCATCGAGTCTGCTCCACCATTCGATCGTGGATGAAAAGTTTCTCAACCCCATTCTCCTGTTCTTTCCTCACAATCCTTGATTCCTTTGATACTCAAGAACCCATCTATCTGTGTTTTAAATATACTCAATGACCTGGCCTCCACAGCTTTCTATGGCAACGAATTCCACAGATTCACCACACTCTGGCTAAAGAAGTTTCTCCTCATCTCTGTTCTCCCTTTACTCTAATGATGTGCCCTTGGGTCTTTGTCTCTCCTGCCAATGGAAATACCTTCCCAACATCCACTTTGTCCAGACCATTCAGTATTCTGTAAGTTTCAATCAGACTCCCCCCTCATCCTTCTTAACTCAATTGAATATAATGCCAGAGTCCTCAAACATTCCTCATATGTTAAGCCTTTCATTCCTGGCATCATTCTCTGGACCCACTGGACCAGCTGGTCTCAATGCACCACAACCGTTTATCGTTAAACTATAACAGATTTAAGGCAAATAAGATATTCAAGCCTTTACACATGACAAAATCAGATTACTAATGAACCTATTGAGATATGCTTTAATGCATTGACAACTTATATTGACTATGTGGTCCTTGTTTAGTTGGTATTATTGGTCCAAGAGGTTTTACTTCTGTGGTTTAATTTGATCTTTAACATTAAGTGAAATAAAAACAAAGATCTGCAGATGGTGGAAATTTGAAAGGAAAGCAGGAAGTGCTGGAGGTCTGACAGCATCTGTAGAGAGAGAAACAGAGCATTTATTTATACATAATACCACCTTTTACAGTTCTGCATGTTTTTCTTCCTACAAATGCTGCTAGTTCTGCTGGGTTTCTCAAATACTTTCTATTTTTGTTTAAGGAACAGATATTCCTGGTTACAACCAGGACGTGGTTCTAATCTCTGTCATGAAGGCACCCTGTCATATTTGGTGCTCAATTTGAGTACTTTTAAAAAAATATTTTTCAGTTGGCTTCTCTGGGGAGCAATGTCCCTGTCATTCCCTACTTTTGCCAACTCTTTCTCCTTTATCCTCCTTAAACTCCACTTCTTTACCTGTTCTGATAGCACCTTTTTCTAAACATTTATCTTTTTTCTTAAGCACATGTGAACAGTCTTGGGCATTTTCTGACTGCATTAAAGGCATTACCAGGGACCTGGGTTCAATTCCCGCCTCAGGCGACTGACTGTGTGGAGTTTGCACATTCTCCCCGTGTCTGCGTGGGTTTCCTCCGGGTGCTCCGGTTTCCTCCCACAGTCCAAAGATGTGCGGGTCAGGTGAATTGGCCATGCTAAATTGCCTGTAGTGTAAGGTAAGGGGTATGTGTAGGGGTATGGGTGGGTTGCGCTTCGGCGGGTCAGTGTGGACTCGTTGGGCCGAAGGGCCTGTTTCCACACTGTAAGTAATCTAAAAAAAACACAATTTGGATCTTTTTGGCAGATTGAGGTTTGAATCTATTGTGCAAAAGACACTACCTGGGAGGACATTACACGGGGGAAACCTCAGGCTCTTTAAAAAGTACATGGATGAGTATTTGAAATGCCATTGGAAAGTAGGATTATTGTAGATAGGTTGGTGCAGACTCCATGAACTGAAGTGCTATATGACTCATTTGGCTTGCATCATCCTTTGAGCTATTTTTGCCCTGAATCATCTTTCACCACCTTGTCAGGTAGTGTATAGCAGATTATGACCCAAAAATAGTTCTTCAAGTCACCTAAAATCTTTTTGCCGATCTCATCGCATTTTTGTCCCTGGAATACCAACCCTTCTGCTATAATGAATAAAGTATAGTTCATCGTATTCATAATGTAGAAACCATTTTAAATTTTGAACACCCCAATCAAATTTTATAATCTTTGTTGCTTCAAGGAGAACAACTCCAGCTTTGACATGACTTACATTAATTATTGAGTTTTTTAATGAGGAAAATAAACCAAATAATTGTCAATTCAATATTGTAGATTAACATTTTTGAATATACTGTTTTTTTCTCATAATTTGCTTTAAAATTTGAATAAAATCCATTTTGTAACCACAAGATGTCAACATATGAATATGTTTGCCCCATATAATGAGGGGTTCCATGTGTAAAGAAGGATTTTAACTGTAATATCTTATCTTTTGGTTTAAATATAAATGAACCTGATATGAGATGACTTTGAAATGCGGAAGGTTGATTGCCTTTCATTGCAGGAATTTTTTAAAGAATGGGTAAATCATTGGAAAGCTTGCTTCATGAAGAAAATAACTCCACATACTGTAAAGTTTGTCAAAAACATGAAAGTCAAGACAGACAAATATTTAGAAGCTGGCTTTTTATCCTGTGATTCTATTGCAATGGCAGCTGCCATTGATGAGAGTGATGTCACAGAATATATACATTATGGAGTGAGTGTGAAGTTACAAGGATCGGTGACCAGAGGGATGATGATTGTGGATACACTGAACCAGCTGAGAAAACAAAATCAAGCTTTTATTATGACCAAATGTGATGTTGAGAAGTTCAAGCAACTCATGATGTCTGCTCTTAAGTAACAGGTTTAATAGTGCTAGCACAAGGAAAATTGAAGGCAAACATCAGTAGACTGTCTAGAGAGCATAATGCTCATTTCGTTTGGTAGGATGCTTCCTTTTGAGTTTCTTCTTTTACTGATTTTGATTTGGGTCGCTCCTTTTCTTCTTTCTCTCGAAGGAATTGGTTGGGGATTCTGTGGGCCTTTGACTTCTACTTTTAAGCTGTTTTAGTCCATGTCAAAGTGCAGATGTGAATATTGGCAAGTGATTGCTCATGTTGGTATCGTAGCCGATTCTGATTCTACCCTTGAGCAACTTCAACACACACACAAGTGCCACCGAACAGTTAACAGGTGCAGTAAAATTTGTTGAAGTTCTTTTCTTTTATAAGGGTTAATTGTAATTGTTCAACTGCAAGATCAACAATTTCTACTCAGACTAGAACAAACTTTCTTATTGGTTCAGGTAGATTGTAGTAAAACAACAAAAAAAACATGCATTCATGCAAATAAACATGGCAATCCATAGTTACATCATAAAACAAAATAAATTGATATTGAGCCAAGAAAGGATATTTTGAAATGTGACAAGAAGCTTGGCTAAAAGAGTAAATTTTACACTGTATCTTAAAATTGAACAAAGTGCTGAACCAAGGAGAGTTTTAGGGTTGGACTGTTGCACCCATAATTTAAAACAAAATTTGAAAGGTTTTTTTTCAAAATGTATGGATTATAGTCAACATGAACATGATTCAGGAAATATTGAGTTAAAAAGTTTTGAGTTTTGTTCTGAACAAGGGGCCAAATCAATATAGGAGTAAAAAGTGAGGTCTGCAGATGCTGGAGATCAGAGCTGAAAATCTGTTGCTGGTTAAAGCGCAGCAGGTCAGACAGCATCCAAGGAACAGGAAATCCGACGTTTCGGGCAAAAGCCCTTCATAAGGCTTTTGCCCGAAACGTCGAATTTCCTGTTCCTTGGATGCTGCCTGACCTGCTGCGCTTTAACCAGCAACACATTTTCAGCCAAATCAATATAGAGTGATATAAGTTGTCTATTAGGTTTTTGGCAAGGTAATGCATATGAGAACTATATTTAAAAAGACAAATGTTTGGTACAAAATGGCATACAGCAGCATGGTTATAGAGTTGATTGCTTCAAGAATAGGTTAAATTTAAGAAGAGCTGGAATTGTTAACAGGAATCAGTGCTGGATCCACCTTTGTTCTGGTATATCAATAGATGATTTGGACTTGGAAATAGGACTCAATCTCCTCAGTCATTACTGGAGAATTACTTGCATTGGCTTCTTATTCCATTCTCACACCATTGTCTCTGGAATCCCCAAGAGTTTTTTTATCTTTGTCCCTCCCCTCTTGTTTCTCAACTGCATGTATCTCTCAGCAACATCATCTGATAACACAATGTCAGTATCAATGTGAATGACGGCACTACTAAACTTTACCTCACTACTACATATACCTCCACTGTCCCTAATTTGTCAGATTGATTGTCTTTTATCAGTACTTTATGAACTGAAATTCCATCAAATTAATATTAGGAAGACCCAACACCATTCTCCTCAAGTCTCATGGTAATCTCTGATCCTGGTATGGACCCAAAACATTTATCTAGCTACTACCTGAGGCTGAACCAGATCACTTGTAAATTACATTAAAAGCAAATACTATGGGTGCTGGAGATCTGAAATAAAAACAGAAAGTACTGGAGAAACACAAAAAGTCTGACAGCATCAGTGGGGAGAGTGACGAGAGTTATGTTTTGAGTTCAATTAATTTTCTTCAAAACCGTTACCTCCATGTTGTGCTTAACATTGATAGAAACTTCGGACAACATATCCCTTTTACCACTTGTTTCAAAGCAATGCCCAAATACACTCTCTCCTGTCAGTTGGTGTTGAAACTATCTTTGTTACGTCTTGATGTAATGATAGCAATGTTCTTCTGACTAGCCTCTAATCTTCTATTCTACATAGAATTAAATGCATCTGTAATTCTCGGTCCTATTTACCTTTTACTTCTGTGTTCATTAATTCACAATGGCTGGTTGTCCAGTAATGTTTCCAATTTTAAAATTCTTAACCTTGTTATCAAATTCCTCTCTATCCCAACTTATCTCTTCAGCCTTACAACCATCAAAGTCTCTGTGCTGTTCCACTTTTGGCATGTCAAACAGCTCTGATTTTAATTGATCCAAAAGTATTGGTTAAGCAAAGCAGTGTCTAGGATCTATGTTTTGAAATTCTCTCCATAGAATTCTCTGGTTCTCTACTTCTCAACCTCTTTATCTCTCCTCTTCTCATTTAAGCTGCTTGATAAAGTCTAAATTGAATAATTACAAGCTTTGGTTGCACATTATCAGATTTTATTTGACAACACTCCTATGAAGCAGGTTGGGAAATATTATTGTGTTAAAGGTCCAAACAAATGCAAGCAGTTATTCTTATGGAAATTTGCTGTGAAACCAAAGTAAGAACTCTGCTAGCCAGAGGTTCAAAAAGGAATATACTTGGCTGTAGAAGCAACATGGCAAGAAATGAGATGGGGAGAAAAGACAAAGTAAGTTTATTTCCTCTTACAAATTTAAATACAGTCTATGAATTATTTTCTGCCTATTGTGAATGATACCTCAGCAGCAATGCATTTGATATCTATGTTATCATTAACTATTGCAATGCAAGCACTTCTGATTGGAAAATAGTTGAAAGATAAAAGAACTTCTGATTGGAAAATAGTTCTCAAAAAGATTAACATGTATATATGATTTTATATTTATGCCTAAATGTTGATATTCCTTGATGAAAGGCTTATTGTCTGTTTCTTCATTTTTGCAATTTTCATCTCAATAACTTACTGAACAAATTTGCCCTCTAGTATTTGTACGTTATTGCCTTCACTTCAAAGTCATTTTTGTTGTTTTCCTTTTCCATGCAACATTTATATGGTCTGACGTTCGTAAGATTCTTAATTTCATTTCTTGTCCTTTAGTGCTGTATTCTCCCACTAATTGACTATATGGTAAAGTTAATGAAGGAGAAAGACTCTCGTGTGTACTGTCCTTTGGCATTCATCAATATTGTCAATTGAACTCTCTGATGTTATGATGATAATGTCTTGAGAACTGTGCTGTGACTTGACTCAATACAACAGATCCTTACAGTGATGTGCACTATGTCCACACAAGCATTAATGTTCCTTTGAATTGTCCCCAATGTTGAGGAGTAAGAATTCTACTCACCAAAAAAAAAACCTCATGGACAGCAAAAGAGAAAAGATTCAACATAAAACTAAAAGCAAAAGCATATAAAGATTAAAAAGGATCCTTCCTATATAATTCTATGATCATGAGACATGGAACCAGAAGTACACCTTTCAGTCTGTCTGCCATTCAGTGAGATCATGGCTGATAAAATAATCCTCAATTCCATTTTCCTGGCTTCTCCCCTTAGCCCTTGATTCCCTCAATTTCTTTTTTTTCTCTTATTGGATGGGGAATTGTTGGTAATGACAGCATTTATTGCCCAATCCCAATTGTCCAGAGGTTGGTTGAGAGTCAATTACATTGTTGTAGGTGTGGAGTCACATGTAGGTCAGAACAGGTAAGGACTACAGATTTTCTTTCCTAAAGGGCATGAGACAACCAGATGAGTATATTTGACAAGTGGAAGTTGTGACAATGCTGCTCCTTTGTTTTTTTTTCAGAGGAGTCGTAAACGCATAGATTCCAAACGCATAGGTTTATCTACTTGAAGTAGCTTTTAAGTTTTTAAACAAACATTTGTACAAGAAAGGGGAGTGGTCAGTTCATGCAGCTCAGCTTTTCTCTGGTTTGGTTTGGTTTTAGCAAGCAGTCAGTTTTTTTTGAAGCTGCTGCTCAAAGAAACAGCTACATGGAAGAATGTGTTCCATGTTGAATCTCTCTGCCATCTCTCCCTCCTATAAGGTGCTATGTTTGATTTTCCCTTTTTTGCCAAGGTGTGTTTATGGGGATTGTTGCAGGAATTTGGAACAGCATCATTAAGTTGTGATAGAGTTGATTGGGTTTTCAGATAGGTTGAGTTATTCTGTATTTTGTTCTCTTTGTGTTTCATTAGGTACTCTGTAAATAAATTCTGTTCTGTTTAAAACCGAGGGGTTTTGACCAGTTGCATCACTCCTGGAATATCCACTGTATCACTGGAATTATAGTCTGGGATCTGGTGTGAATTCAGCCAGAATTGGTGTATCCAGAAGGAGCACAGACGGACTCAAATATGAGTTCAAAATTGCCAGTGAACTTTATTACAGAAAAAAATTCAACTTGCCCAATCTGTACAATACTTCGATGAAACTTATGCTCTATACTATGATATGAAATATAAGAAAACTGGAACGGACACAACATAAATCTTTAAGCTTACACAATTTACAGGGTACTTATACTTTAAGAATTACACAACCACCCTCCCTCTATGCCTAACCAACTACTCCAGAGTATGAGTGTCCGAAGCCTGAAAAGGGTTCTTACGTTCTCAGAGGGACTTGTTGCTTGTCCAGTGAAGCTCCCTCTCTGCCTCAGGTGTTGTTGCGGACGTTGGAAGTCTAAGGTTGCAGACAGGATCGATATCTTCAACCCCAAAGGGTTGGTGTCCAGAGATGCAGTGAGGAGAGCGAAAACAAAAAGAGCCCTGATAGCTGTCCCTGCTGCCCCCTTTACCCTTGTGATTCCAAAAGGTTGGCTGGCTCTGCCTCTCAGGTAATTCCATTTCAGAAAGTATCTGCTGGGGCTGGTTTAATCTCATCATTTGTGGAAACAAAAGAGTCGACACTGTCCCAAATTTACTTAACTGAAATTTCGATGACCTCATGGAGCTTCCCAAACCATTTTTAGATTTGAGTAAAACATTAACTAGATAGGCTCCATTGCTCACCATTTCAGGATTCATTACCATTTCTATGCCTGACCCTTGATACGATGTCTGGCGGGTGCCGTTTTGTTGGTTGAGTTCTCTTATACCTCTGAGGATCTCTGTCCCCAGAAATAGCCGTGTCTTTATTTTGACAGGCACGCTGGGAAATCCTGCCTGCACACATGCCAGGTTGACCAGTTTTTCACAAAAGGCCATTTTCTTTCAATGTTTCCTTTTAAAACTGGGGATTGCCCTAAAACTGCTACATTGTATAATTAGTTGATAATCACAATGTATAACAATTAACATTTTCTTTCTCATTAGTCCTTCTACAAAAAATGAGTATCATCAGGCAGCATCATCAACTAATTGCTCCATTGTCTCAATATCTTTATTAGTTTATCTCGTTGATTTAGGCCATCAAGGAATATCTCCCCTTTTTATATAAAATATTCAGAACTTCCAGTATTCTGATTGTTCTTGTCAATATTGATGATACGATGCATTTTTATATGTTCTGCTATTACATCTTTTATAAGAGGTTCTAACATTTTCCTAATAACAGGTGCTAAGCTAACTGGCCTATAGGTATCTGTACCTGTTTCTTCTTTTTTGAATAAGCATATCAACTGGCAGCTTTATAGTCCTCTGGGACTTTTCCAGAAGCTAAAGATTCTTGGAAGATTACTACCAGTGCAACCATTATCTCTGTAGCTACTTTCTTTAATATTCGAGGATGCAACCAAACAGGTCCAGGGGATTTACCAGCCCTTGGTCCTAAAAAGGAGGAACATAAAAGTAATGAGACTCATATGTTCAATCCATCTTTTTTATGTTAAGTGTAATAGATGTATCCTGACGTAAAAGAACTGCATTGAACAGCATACTCAGAAATTGAATCACAAACTGATTATCATTTATAGATGAAGTGTAACAAGGAAATCAAGACCACATCAAGTACCAGTCCTTTAGAAATAGGCAGTCATCCATCAGGTGAAGAAAAGCTAAGTAGGTCAGGCAGCATCTGAGGAGCAGGACAATTGATGCTTATGCCCACAATGCCAATTTTCCTGCTCCTTGGATGCTGCCTAATTTGCTGTGCTTTTCCAGCATCACACTCTCGACTGTATATGTGGCTATTTTTTAAGGATCAGAAATTCATTTTTTTTGGCATTAGGCCGATAATTTAAGAAGGGTAGTAAGGATAAGCCAGGGAACTATAGACCAGTGAACCTGACGTCAGTGGTGCGCAAGTTGTTGGAGGGATTCCTGAGGGACAAGATACACATGTATTTGGAATGGCAAGGACTGATTAGAGATAGGCAGCACGGCTTTGTGCATGGGAAATCATGTCTCACAAACTTGATTGAGTATTTTGAGGAGGTAACAAAGAGGATTGATGAGGGCAGAGTGGTAGATGTGATCTACATGGTCTTCAGTAAGGTGTTCGACAAGGCTCCCCATGGAAGACTGGTTAGCAAGGTTAGATCTCACGGAATACAGGGAGAACTAGCCATTTGGATACAGAAATGGCTCAAAGGTAGAAGACAGAGGGTGGTGGTAGAGGGTTGTTTTTCAGACTGGAGGCCTGTGACCAGTGTAGTGCCACAACGTTCGGTGCTGGGTCCTCTACTTTTTGTCATTTACATAAATGATTTGGATGTGAGCATATGAGGTACAGTTAGTAAGTTTGCAGGTGACACCAAAATTGGAGGGGCAGTGGACAGTGAAGAAGGTTACTTCAGATTACAACAGGATCTTGACTAGATGGGCCAATGGACTGAGAAGTGGCAGATGGAGTTTAATTTTGATAATTGTGAGGTGCTGCATTTTGGGAAAGCAAATCTTAGCAGGACTTATACAGTTAAAGGTAAGGTCCTAGGGAGTGTTTGCTGAACAAAGAGACCTTGGTGTAAATGTTCATAGCTCCTTGAAAGTGGAGCCACAGGTAGATAGGATAGTGAAGAAAGTGTTTGGTATGCTTTCCTTTATTGGTCTGAGTATTGAGTATAGGAGTTGGGAGGTCATGTTGCAGCTGTACAGGACATTGGTTAGGCCACTGCTGGAATATTGTGTGCAATTCTGGTCTCCTACCTATCAGAAAGATGTTGTGAAACTTGAAAGGATTCGGAAAAGATTTTCAAGAATGTTGCCAGGGTTAGAGGATTTGAGCTATAGGGAGAGGCTAAACAGGCTGCGGCTGGTTTTTCCTGGACTGTCTGAGGTTGAGGGGTGACCTTATAGAGGTTTACAAAATTATGAGGGGCATGGATAGGATAAATAGACAAAGTCTTTTCCCTGTGGTCGGAGAGTCCAGAACGAGAGGGCATGGGTTTAGGGTGAGAGGGGAAAGATATAAAAGAGACCTAAGAGGCAACTTTTTCACACAGAGGGTGGAATGAGTTGCCAGGGGAAGTGATGGAGGCTGGTACAATTGCAACATTTAAGAAGCATTTGGATTGGTATATGAATAGGAAGGGTTTTGAGGGATATGGGCCGGATGCTGGCAGGTGGGACTAGATTGGGTTGGGATATCTGGTCAGCATGGATGAGTTGGACCGAAGGGTTTGTTTCCATGCTGTACCTCTCTATGACTCTATGATAAAATCATGGGATTTAATCTGAATACCTAAGCAAACTACCTGGTGAGATAATTACTCAAGTGCTTACTCATTTAAGAGTTCTGACCCAGAAAGACACTAATGGAAACAGGCCACAAGCAGGTCCAGTTCAGAGAGAAAAGGCCCATACCAGCAAAAGTGCTGTTTATTTTTGGCAGTCTCCAGCCCATCGTTGCTTGAAATAAGTCTGAACCTGGTTTAGCTTTCAAAGTGCATAGGAATGGTAAAGCCCAAGTTTTGTTTTTAAGAAGACAGTGATTTAGCTTCTGTTGGTGTTTCTCAGGGAGAGATAGTAATGAAGACAACCACACCTGGTGAATGTGCAGAAATTTGCTGACAGAAAACATTTGTGACCATGTCATTTAAATAAGAAGTTAAAGAATACCAATAGGAATGATACTTCACTGGGATTACGTGTCTCTAAAAGGATACTGCTGTGAAAAACTGCTGAATCTTTCTTTTTATATTATTCATTCACAGGATGTGGGTGTCACTGTCTAGGCTGGCATTTATTGCCCATCCCTAATTACCCAGAGGGCAGTTGAGAGTCAACCACATTGCGATGGGTCTGGAGTCACACGTTGGCCAGACCAGGTAAGGATGGCAGTTTTCTTCCTTAAAAGATATTAAGGAAGATGAGTTGTTACAACAATTGACAATGGATTCATAGACATTGTTAGACTCTTAATTCCAAATTTTTTATTGAATTCAAATTCCACCCTTTGCTGTGACAAGGTCCCCGGGATATTATCTGGATCTCTGGATTAAGAGTCCAGCAATGATACCACTAGGCCATTGCCTCCTCCTGCTTCCTTTTTGAAGTTGATTTACAGACATTTCGTCCCTTGTCTAGGTGACAACTTCAGTGCTATGGAGCCTTCTGTGATGCACTACTGCACTGTGTCTTCTGGATTTTATTTGGTTCTGTTCCTGATACTTCTGGTTGCTGGTTTTGCTTGTTCATTGTAGTGACCGGTATATTGGGTCTAGGTCTATGTGTTTGGTTTTGGGAATTGCAGATGTTTCGTCCCCTATCCCCATCAATAAGCTCATAGATCTAGACCCAATATACCGGCCACTACAACAAACAACCAGAACGGCAACCGAAAGTAGCAGGAACAGAACCAAATAAATTCCAGAAGACACAGGACAGGAGTGCTTCAGAGGAGGCTCCAATGCAGCGAAGATGACACCTTGGCAGGGGATGAAGCAACTGTAAATTAACTTCCTAGCTCGATGGACACACCCACAACTGGGACAGCCAGCACCCGAGCCTCAAATCTTTAACCAAACTTTGTGCTTACAAGTCATTTCAAAGCTTTCTTAAAAAAAGCTTCTCCCCGTTTGTACAATAAACTTGTGTTCTTTCATAAAAGTACATTGACAGCCTCATGTCAGTATATTCAGTAACTGAGCACAAGAGTGACAAATTGCAAAATTTAAATGAATGTCTACTGGACCAGGTTTAATTTTGAAATCTGACTTATCCAATAATCCCAAAGAAGTTGTGGCTTTTTGAGGAAAAAAAAGCTGTGGGAATGAGGAAAGATCTATGAATTTTTAAAGAAATGGGTTCACCTTCAATGCTGAGTCCATTGAGTACAGGAGTTGGGAAATAACCTTGAGGTTGTATAGGACATTGGTAAGGCCTTTTCTGGAATACTGTGTCCAGTTCTCATCACACAGTTATAGTGAGGATCTAAAATCTGAATACAGGCTGCTGTCAGGAACAACCATTTAATGTCATGCTCTTACTAACAACAAAATGGCTTCTTAATGTAAGTAACATGACAAAATGGCTTCTAAGCTGCAAATTGACAATTCTGCTTAAAATGACTTTTAACCTTGCTAAAAGCTGTATTCCTGAAATAAATGTAGAGTACTGAATCAAAGATTAGCAGACAATGCTTCCTTTACAGCTTGGAAATAACTAGACTAGATAAGACATTACTAGCCATCCTGACGGACCTTGCAATTGCAGGTGCAAAGGGAGAAAAAGAAGCTTGAATGTGGAAAATAAAGTTGGTTACCAGAAAATATCATTGGGCTAAGTTGCTGTCAATAATGTCATTTTATTAAATTTGTTTGATAATGGTCTGAATCTGCTCTGTAACCATGGCTATACTTCTTTTCAGAAAAAGATATAAAAATGTCTTCGTCTAAAGCCATGTGTGCAGCTTTATGGGCAGCAGTTAAGAGCCTTGAGTCCTCCACTATTGAGTTTTGAGGAATCGGCCAGTGAGACATGAGTATTTCATATCCATTTGGTTTTCTTCTCATTCAAGTAGTGGTTGACTCGACTCCTCACCGTCTATCATTTAAGTCCAGCCTGAAGAGGATCGACCTCTTTTTTTTCATTTGAGTGGGAGCAGCAGCGGAGTAAAAGCGAACCCGGGAGACTACAGCTAAGGTAAGACAGTTTGTTTTAAAATTACTTACCTGTAGCGGGCAGCGGTGTCTTTTTTTCTCTCTCTTCACAGAAAGAGCGGGAGCAGCAGAGGAAGTGACATGAGTAGGAAAACAGTGAGTATATAACTCAGGAAGGCGGCTAAACCCGAGATTCTACACCTGTAGTATCTCCCACCCACCCTCCTCCTCTAACCTTCTTAACTATTCTGCTTTTTCTTTTAAGGTAAGGATTGTTTATTTCTTTACCAGTGACTAGTTAAAAAAATTACTTCGTTTTTTTTGTGTGTATATACATTAAGTCCTTTTTTAGGGAAAAAAAAACTATAGCAGAGAAGTATCAGAAAGTATTCTAACTCATATTTTTACAAAGTAACTAAGTAATTAACTAACTAAGCAGAGATGGCTGGGCAGGTGATGTGTTGTAACTGTATGATGTGGGAGCTGGCTGATCCCATTGTGAATGGCAGTGACCACATGTGCAGCAAATGTTGGTTGCTGGAGGAACTCCGGATCAGAGTTGATGATCTGGAATCTGAGCTTCAAACACTGCGGCACATCCGGGAGGGGGAGAGTTACCTGGACGCTTTGTTTCAGGAGGCAGTCACACCTGGGAGATTAAGTAATTCACATTCAGCTAGTGATCAGGCACAACAGAGTGTGACTGTAAGTGAGGCAGGTAGGGGGAACCTGAGTTCAGGAGTGGAGGAGCCTCAGCCCTTGACCTTGTCCAACAGGTACGAGATTCTTGCTCCCTGTTCGGATGAGGAAAAGGGCTCTGGACAGGATGAGCCAACTGACCAAGGCACCATGGTGCAGAAGGCCATTCAAGAGGGGGGAGCTAATAGACAAGTAGTGGTTATAGGGGATTCTATAATTAGGGGGACAGATAGTATCCTTTGCAAGCCGGATCGGGAGTCTCGCATGGTGTGTTGCCTGCCAGGTGCCAGGGTGCGGGACATCTCCGACCGGCTTGAAAGGATATTGGAGCGGGAGGGGGAGGATCCAGTTGTTGTGGTCCATGTTGGTACTAACAACATAGGCAAGACTAGGGTGGAGGACCTGTTTGGGCATTACAAAGCACTAGGCAGGAAATTGAAGCACAGGTCCTCAAGGGTCATAATCTCCGGATTACTGCCTGAGCCACGTGCCAATTGGCATAGGGACAAGAAAATTAGGCAAGTAAACACGTGGCTAAGGGATTGGTGTGGGAAAGAGGGATTCCACTTCATGGGGCATTGGCATCAGTTTTGGAACTGGGGGGATCTGTACCGTTGGGACGGTCTCCACCTGAACCGATCGGGTACCAATGTTCTAGCGAAGAGGATAAATAGGGTGGTCAGTAGGACTTTAAACTTCTGAGTTGGGGGGAAGGGAAAGTGAAAGCGACAGGGAGTATGGCATTAAATGGAAAGATGAGCAGCAGGATAGCATGTGTCCAGGCGGATTTAAAATTGAGGCAGACTGAGAATGCAGAAAAAAGCAAGGATAACTTAGGACATCATATGACTTCCAACATCTCTAATGATAAGGAAGTTAGCATTAAGGCACTTTACCTGAATGCTCGTAGCATTCATAACAAAGCCAATGGACTAATGGCACACATAATAGTGAATGATTATGATGTGGTAGGCATCACAGAGACTTGGTTACAGGGGGGTCAGGATTGGCAGTTAAACCTCCATGGTTTTTCAACTTATCGAAAAGACAGAGAGGTGGGCAGAGGGGGTGGGGTTGCCTTGTTAGTTAAGAACAAAATTAAATCAATGCTATTGAATGACATAGCGTCGGATGATGTGGAGTCTGTGTGGGTGGAATTGAGGAACCACAAAGGCAAAAAAACCATAATTGGTGTTGTGTATAGACCTCCTAACAGTGGTCAGGATCAGGGACGCAACATGTACCGGGAAATAGAGAAGGCATGTCAGAAAGGCAAGGTCACATTGATCATGGGAGACTTCAATATGCAGGTGGACTGGGTAAATAATGTTGCTAGTGGATCCAAAGAAAGGGAATTCATGGAATGCTTACAGGATGGCTTTTTGGAACAGCTTGTCATGGAGCCCACAAGAGAGCAGGCTATTCTGGACCTAGTGCTTTGCAATGAACCAGACTCTACAAAAGATCTTAAAGTAAGGGAACCCTTAGGAAGTAGCGATCATAATATGGTAGAGTTCAGTCTGGAGTTTGAAAGAGAGAAGGCAAAATCGGATGTAATGGTGTTACAGTTAAATAAAGGTAATTATGAGGGCATGAGAGAGGAACTGACAAAAATAGACTGGAAGCAGAGGCTAACCGGGAAGACAGTAGAGCAAAAATGGCAGGAGTTTGTAGGTATAATTGAGGACACTATACAGAGGTTCATCCACAAGAAAAGAAAGATTATCCGGGGAAGGATTAGACAACCATGGCTGACAAAGGAAGTCAGGAAATGTATTAAAGAAAAAGAGAGATCCTATAAAGTGGCTAAGAACAGTGGGAAATCAGAAGATTGGGAAGGATACAAAAGCAAACAGAGGATAACAAAGAGTGTAATAAGAAATGAGAGGATCAAATATGAAGGTAGGCTAGCCAGTAATATTAGAAATGATAGTAAAAGTTTCTTTCAGTACATAAGAAACAAACGACAGGCAAAAGTAGACATTGGGCCATTTCAAACTGATGCAGGAAGCCTAGTGATGGGAGATAAGGAAATAGCAGGAGAACTTAACAAGTACTTTGCGTCAGTTTTTACAGTGGAAGACATGAGTAATATCCCAAAAGTTAAAGGGAGTCACGGGGCTGAGTTGAGTATGGTTGCCATTACGAAAGAGATAGTGCTAGAAAAGTCTTAAAATTGATAAATCTCCTGGCCCCGATGGGATACACCCTAGAGTTCTGAGAGAGGTGGCTGAGGAAATAGCAGAGGCATTGGTTGAGATCTTTCAAGAGTCACTGGAGTCAGGAAAGGTCCCGGATGATTGGAAGATGGCTGTTGTAACCCCCTTGTTCAAGAAAGGATCAAGGCAAAAGATGGAAAATTATAGGCCAATCAATTTAACCTCGGTTGTTGGTAAAATTCTAGAATCCATCGTTAAGGATGAGGTTTCTAAATTCTTGGAAGAGCAGAGTCTGATTAGAACAAGTCAACATGGATTTAGAAGGGGAGGTCATGCCTGACAAACCTGTTGGAATTTTTTGAAGAGGTAACAAGTAGGTTAGACCGGGGAAACCCAGTGGATGTGGTCTATCTAGACTTTCAAAAGGCCTTTGATAAGGTGCCACACGGGAGGCTGCTGAGCAAGGTGAGGGCCCATGGTGTTCGAGGTGAGCTGCTGGGATGGATTGAGGATTGGCTGTCTAACAGAAGGCAGAGAGTTGGAATAAAAGGTTCTTTTTCAGAATGGCAGCTGGTGACGAGCGGTGTCCCGTAGGGTTCGGTGTTGGGGCCACAGTTATTCGCATTATATTATTAATGATTTGGATGAGGGGACTGGGGGCATTCTAGCGAAGTTTGCCGATGATACGAAGTTAGGTGGACAGGCAGGTAGTACTGAGGAAGTGGGGAGGCTACAGAAGGATCTAGACAGGTTGGGAGAGTGGTCCAGGAAATGGCTGATGGAATTTAACGTGAGCAAGTGTGAGGTCTTGCACTTTGGCAAAAAGAATAAAAGCATAGACTACTTTCTAAATGGTGAGAAAATTAGTTAAGCCAAAGCACAAAGGGATCTGGGAGTGCTAGTCGAGGATTCTCTAAAGGTAAACATGCAGGTTGAGTCCGTGATTAAGAAAGCGAATGCAATGTTGTCTCTTATCTCAAGAGGGTTGGAATATAAAAGCAGAGATGTGCTACTGAGACTCTATAAAGCTCTGGTTAGGCCCCATTTGGAGTACTGTGTCCAGTTTTGGTCCCCACACCTCAGGAAGGACATACTGGCACTGGAACGTGTCCAGCGGAGATTCACGCAGATGATCCCTGGAATGGCAGGTCTAACATATGAGGAACGGCTGAGGATACTGGGATTGTATTCGTTGGAGTTTAGAAGATTGAGGGGAGACTTAATAGAGACGTACAAGATAATACATGGCTTGGAAAAGGTGGACGCTATGAAATTGTTTCCGTTAGGTGAGGAGACTAGGACCCGTGGACACGGCCTTAGAATTAGAGGGGGTCAATTCAGAACGGAAGTGCGGAGACATTTCTTCAGCCAGAGAGTGGTGGGCCTGTGGAATTCATTGCCACGGAGTGCATTGGAGGCCGGGACGCTAAATGTCTTCAAGGCCGAGATTGATAGATTCTTGTTGTCTCGAGGAATTAAGGGCTATGGAGAGAATGCGGGTAAGTGGAGTTGAAATGCCAATCAGCCATGATTGAATGGCAGAGTGGACTCGATGGGCCGAATGGCCTTACTTCCACTCCTATGTCTTATGGTCTTATGGTCTTATGGACCTTGGTAAGATTTCACAAAAAATAGTGGGGGACCTCAGGAGTTGGGGACTCCCACTAACAGGTCGGGGATCAGTGAATATGCTTGGGGACCCTAAAAAGAGGTCGTAGACCTCAGGGGCTGGGGACCCCAAGGAGTCAGGGACTCCAACTAACAGGTCGGGGACCTGAGCACAGAGTCGGGGACTCTGATTCGGTCAGATTGGCACTGTCTAAATTGATTCCTAAATTGTTCTGTGAAAGATGAAACGAAGAAGTATTGCGATTTGTTATAATGAAACTGTCAGGGTTTTAGAATATCGAGAATATTTTGCAGAAATAATTAGTCTTGTTGCTTGTTGTCAGGTTTTTGATGAGTGAAAGTTTTACATTGAGATTATCTTCTCTGTTGTACCTGTTCGGCTTGGCTTGTCTTGGTTTGCTGCTTTGTCTTGTTTGTTCTGTTTGTTTTGGTGTTTGTTCTTTGTTTATGAAATATTGGGGGTGGTTGCTGCTTTTGTCATGTTAAAAAAAAGGAAGTTGGCCAGTGACACAATTCTTGCACACTTGCATAAGCAGCTATGTGCCAGAGCTAAGAGTTATGAGGGTAGAACTCCCTAACTTTGACTTCTGGAGTGTGTGTGTGAAACAGAGTGGTGGAGGGGGGAGAGAGAGAGAGAGAGAGAGAGAGAGGGGGAGAGAGAGAGATAAAATCAGAATTGATTCCCTGCAGCTTGCAGAAGGTTTAACCCCTTCAGATTCGGTTTGGATGCACATTTGCTTGTTGGTGATTAAATGTTGTGTTTCGTTGCCTGGAGCTCAAGGTCTGGGACTGTTTTGGATTTGATTTGCATTTTGGGAATTTAACATGATTTCTTTTAAGGTTAAGGATCCTTGGTGATTATGAAATGAAATATTAACCCCTGTTCTTCTTATAGACCATGACTGCCCTACTGTTAGTTTCCAACTAATCACTTTTATGCATACATGAAAGCTAATCTTATTCAATTGCAAATCAGTTTAATACAGAGGAAGACAACACTATAATCTTTTTTTAAAAAGTCTTCTCCTTTGATTCTGCACCATTTGACATCAGTATAAACTTGCTCTCATATTCCCCATAATTTCATGCTACTGCCAAAGATCATTTTCACCCCTCTCACCCCTACATGTTGTACAAATGAAAGAATTGACTCAAGGAAGTAAAGCAGTAGCACTAAACCTGGGCCTCAAATGCAAAATCATTCTGTTCCAGGATGAGAGCAGGTCTCTGCTCAATTTTAGTTATAATCTAAGCCTAACATTAAAGGAAATCACTTCTGACTTTAACATTTGCTCATTGAGTGGCGGAATTGCATGAACTTCATTTAATTTAGTTAAATTTTGTAAAACTGATAGTAAAATGATAGATCCAAATTATCCCAAACCAACAGCATTGTTGGCCTTGAAGATGTGTGGCTCACGCTGAGGTAACTGATACAGTTTCCAAAGTAATAGGCAGGTGGATACAACTGCCAAGCAGGTAGCCTTACACCCCAAACTTCTGGTCCCATTGAGCCCCCAGCAACACTCAGATAGAGACAATATGGGGATAGGTATGCCAGACCTGGGTAAGGTGCAGAAATCACAAAGAAAGCCCCCTGCTGAAGAGCACAAACTATGGCCTCAAATAAGGGTACTCCCTTGATACTCAAACCAAACTGTGGGTGACCCCTACTGGACAAGTTTGTGTTCTTTCTTTGCTGCTGCCTGTTTTAGTTGATTATGTGCATTATGTACACACTTAGGCAAGGAGGGAATAGTTTATACTCTATAACAATGGACACACCACGGCCTCCAACCTCAATGGGAGGGGCCCTACCAGGTTCTCCTCACCACCCCTACTGCTGATAAGGTCGCTGGGCACCTCCGTCATTGCAAGGTCATTGCAAGGGCGGAGAGACCATTTATGCTGAAAAGATATACTTGTGTGCCAAGAGACTGATTCATTCGATGCATGGAACGTTACCAAGAATGACTGTCACAATGGTCAACATGTAGTATGTTGTTTTGCTCTTTAATATTTTCAGAATTGGAAGACACTCAATTCGGTGAATGTTCTTGGTTGTTGCAGAATCAAATTCTTACAGCTGTTTCCCACCAGGATAGATTGCACCAAGTTCTGGGTTACAGGCTGCATTTGAACAAGATTATCCATCTGAACAACTTGCCTGGTAATTTGTGGTTGAGAACAGTTAGCAAGTCAAATGACTCAAAGGTTGGGAGTTATCAACTAATCTAACTGAGAAAAATCTTTGTTAAAAAATCTTTCTGCTGCAAGTTGACGGGACATAGCAAGTTCAAGGTAAGTTTTACTGCCAGTGTTTTAAAGGTAACCTACAACAGACTCACTTTTTATCCAGCTCCTGTTTAATACAGGGTAAATCACCAGACAGTTCAATGCCACAACCACTCATTTTGAAAAGAACTTACAGCAGGTAAACTGGCCTCAACTGAAGCTAGACAATGCAAGAATACACAATAAATTGGCACCACCTGTCCAGAGGCCAAATTAATGTTTCAGGTCTACACAAAGTACTTTTCATGAGAACTTTAGACTGTGGCAATCAGCCTAATTTATTTTTAATCAACTTGAACTTTCTGGTCCAAAGGTTAGGATCACGAGAGGTCCCTGGCATTTATATTCGCAATTTCCTTACATGCCGCTGGTTCGTTGATTTAACTTCGAACACTGGGCTAAGTTTAAGAAACGGTGATATAAGTTTAATTGAGTTTTGTTGAGTTTCTCATAAGAACATTGTGGTTGATGGTGGTGTAAGTGAACTTCCAAAAAACATTTGATCGAGTATCACAGGATAGACTTGTCAGCAATGTGTTAAAGCCAGTGGAAGAGAAAAAGTAGTAAGGGAAATAAAGCTGTTATAGTCCCCTAGAGAGAGGACTGGTGGTTTAACCTGAAGATCACCAGGTGTCAGGCAAGGGAAGAGGTTGAGAAGGAAGGACCTGATAAATAAAGCCGCTATAGTCCCCTAGAGAGGCAAATGCCAGGTTGCCTGAAGGTTACCATGCAAAGGTTGAGGTTGAGAAGAAAGGACATTCATGGTAACCTCAGTTGATGAGGGAATGGAACTCACACAGTAGCTGCATATGAATTTGGCTGAGTGACAGGAGCAACCTAGTAATCAATTGTGGCTTTTCAGACTGGTAAAAGGTCATCTAATGAGGCGATGCAGTTGGAAAAATTAATGAGGCAAGAGAATGCACAAAAATGGTAGAACCCTAGGAAGTACAGAGGATCAGAGGAAACCCTGTCTGCACGTTCCTGAAGGCAAGAGAGCAGGTGGGTGAGCTAGTTAAGGAGGCATATAGGAAATTTGCCTATATTAGTTGAGGCATAGAATACACTGGAGGTTATGTTGGAGCTTTATAAGGGTCCAGTTAGGCCATAGCTGGAGTACCTTTGCAATTCCAGTCACAATGCCATAGGAAGCATGTGCTTGTAATTGAGAGGAGGTACAGGGGATTCATCAGGGTGTTGCCAGGTCTGGGATGTTTCAGTTGTGAACTGAGATTAGATAGGCTGCGGTTGTTTTCCTGAGAGCAGAGAAGGTTGAAGGGGACCTTGATTGAGAACCACAACATTTTAAGGTATATTGATGAGTAGATAAAAAATATACCATTGAATTTCATCTTGCTAATTTTGTTTTGCTCACAGATTCTAAAATGACATCGAAGAAACTGTTGCTTTTAGATGTTGGTTGTGGGTTGGATGATGCCCCAAGCAATAATGATGGCTCTTGCAGCTCCTAATGTGCACATCCTGGGTATTACATGTACTCATGGAAATAGAACCCTTGACAATGTATGCAGAAATGTACTTCGAGTGCTCAGTGTGTGCCAGAGGACTGAGGAGGGTGCTGAAAGTTTATGAATAAAAGAGCAGCATTCCTAAAAAAACCCTTTTAGTTAAATTGATCTTCTTCTTCAGGTGGTGAACTTCGTTAAATAAATTTAGCAATTGTTGACAAGACCACATTTATTGCCCATCTCTAAATGCGATGAAAAGATAATTGTGAGCTTTATCTCTCGCCCTACGCCTTTTCAACAACTTGGACTCTGCTACTAATCAGGGACCACTTCTCTCTCCACTTCTGTCCTCCCAAATTGTCTGGTCACGCAGAGACCTAGCAATCCTTAGTGATATGTGGGTGATTGAACTGACAACTTGGCTTTGACTAAAAACTGGCACTTCGGTGGTTTCATGTTTCCTCCAAGTGAAGCTTTCCCTCTGACTTCCCCGGCCAAGCCACTGATTTGGAAATCCACTCTTTATTAAAAAAAAGCCATGCCTTCATTTCTTCCTGAACTCTTCTGAAACATTATACTCCTTAACTCACTACCCTTCATTACATTCCTGTCATATTTCCTTTAGAATTCCTATTGTGTATCATTCCAGAAACCCTGCACAAAGCACACCAAGATATCCTACATCTTCTTCCCCATGCACTTCCGTTTTGACTCTGAATTCACCTGACTTCCTATCTTCCTCAAGTCTCTCCCTTCATATTATCTCATGTCTGTTTGTGTGGCCATCCTTTTGCTATTTCCCAGACCCTTTGCTCTCAATCATTGACTTTTAATTTTATTCCTTTATTTCGCTAGTTAATATCAAGAAGGATTTTACTGTTAACCAGTACCTTATTTTACTTTTCTATTTATTCAAAGAAGATCTGCAATGCTTAATTTTTTAACTTAGTTTCTCTTACTCTGTTGTACCGGAGTTTTTTTGTACCTAGGTACCTTTATACCTAAAATGGCATTAAGTGTGGCAGCATTTGACACTTTTTCACTTTTCCTGCATTTCTGCACTTGTTACATGGCAATAACATCTCAGTCTAAATCTGGCAAGTTGCCCACCCCAACCACTCATGAGACTTTGATTTGGAGCTTTTCACTGCTGGTTAGCGGGGTTGAAAGTCTGAGAGAAAAACTGTAACACAGAGCTTTGGTAAATAGTTGGGACAGATTTGGGAGGCAACAAATATGTAAATAAACTTCAGTGATAAAGGAGGTTTGCATGGATTGAGAACCCTTTGAGAAGGGAGTGATGATGACTGACTAGAAATGAGAGGTGGCTGATGGTTAGAAGCTTACAAAGCTATATCCCAAGACTGAACCAAACTTCAATTGCTGTTCAAATTGTTTTATTTTAATTAACTTTTTCTGTTGAAAATACTAATAGAATAAAAACACTTCAAGCTTAATTGGGGCTTTAATTCTCAAATTCGTAAGTATTTCAGAAAATGAAATGCTTTAGGGAATGCCGGGACATTGTATTGTCAGCAATTGCAGCCACCATTTGCACACAGAAATACCCCACCTTGAACAATAATCAGTTCTTGTATTTTTCGATTATGTTAGTTAAAAGAAGGTTGATAAGCAGAGTGCTTTCTCAGCTCACTACTCTTCTATGGTATCCTTGAGGGTCACCTGAAAAAAATAGTTCAAACCTTTAATGCACAGTTGATCAAAATGGAATTATTTGCTGATGTTATTTACAAAATAACATTTCAAAATGGAATTATTTACTGTGTCACAGATCCCTGTGTTCCGGGGAGCCTGCAGTTCCCTCCTTGGAGAGAGGTTAAATGCTTCAATGTACCATGGCAAGGATGGCCTGGGGGATGTTCCAGACTCAAACGCTCCAGGTTTGAATCAGCTGCAAACAGAACATGTGGTGAATGCCATGATATGGATAGTCACTGAACATACTGGTCAGATGAGGAAATCAGGCTTTTGGGAAATATGATCCTAGTGGCGTGGAGGGAAACTTCACATAAAATCTGATCTCCAAACAAATTCAATCGAAACAAGGTTAGGGTGAACTCTTGCCATTATTTTAAAATGCTGGCCATTTAGCTGTAGACGATTAGGATGACTACTGCTTCCTTGGGAAGTTTGCTGAATAAAGGACACTTTGCCTTCTATATTTTAGTTAGTTTTGTTTTAGCTGTCAACCAAATGCAACCAAAAAGGGGTGGCACGGTGGCACAGTGGTTAGCACTGCTGCCTCACAGCGCCAGAGACCCGGGTTCAATTCCCACCTCAGGCGACTGACTGTGTGGAGTTTGCACATTCTCCCCATGTCTGCGTGGGTTTCCTCCGGGTGCTCCGGTTTCATCCCACAGTCTAAAGATGTGCGGGTCAGGTGAATTGGCCATGCTAAATTGTCCGTAGTGTTAGGTAGGGGGTAAATGTAGGGGTATGGGTGGGTTTCGCTTTGGCGGGTCGGTGTGGACTTGTTGGGCCGAAGGGCCTGTTTCCACACTGTAAGTAATCTAATCTAATCTTTGAATGCTGTTAGTTTTTAATCAGACTGTGATACTAGGCTAGTAACCAGCAGTATTGACAGGCAGTTTGTGTAGGTTGGAGAAAGTGAGGACTGCAGATGCTGGAGATCAGAGTTGAAGAGTGTGGTACTGGAAAAGCACAGTCGGTCAGGCAGCATTAGAGGAGCAGGAGAATCGACGTTTCAGCGTAAGTCTTTCAATAGGAATCTCCTGCTCCTCAGATGCTGCCTGACCTGCTGTGCTTGGGCAACATATTCTTGAGTTTGTGTAGATTCTAAATCTAAAGAAACTTCTATCAATTATGGGTTTTGCATGCCCACTTTGCCATTTCATTCCTCACTTACAGAGGATGTGTGTATGGATAACAATGTGTGCTCACACAACTGGAAAACTTTGACATTTATCCAATTTATGTTTCATTGCATGTTTCAGTGTTACATTTTGAAACATTAATCTGAACAGAACATGAAACAAAATCTTAGTCCCTTTGCTGATATCAAATTTATATTTATATGACATCCTTTTAAAGTCATACTAGCATCCCAAAGTGCTTCACATGGGTATTATACGACATAGGTGGTAGGCAAGTTGTTAGAGGGAATCCTGAGGGACAGGACGTATATGTATTTGGAAAGTCAAGAACTGATTAGGGAGAGCCAACATGTCTTTGTGCATGGGAAATGATGTCTCACGAACTTGATTGAGTTTTTTGAAGAAGTAACAAAGAGGATTGATGAATGTAGAGTGGTAGACGTGATCTATATAGACTTTAGTAAGACATTCAACAAGTTTCTCCACAGGAGACTGGTTACCAAGGTTAGATCTCATGGAATACAGGGAGAACTTGCCATTTGGATACAGAACTGGCTCGAAGATACAAGACAGAGGTAGGTGGTGAAGGGTTATTTTTCAGACTGGAGGCCTGTGACCAGTGGAGTGCCACAAGGATCGGTGCTGGGTCTATTACTTTTCGTCATTTATATAATGGGTTTGAATGTGAGCATAAGAGATATAGTTAGTAAGTTTGCAAATGACACCAAAATTGAAGGTGTAGTGGACAGCGAAGAAGGTTACCTCAGATTACATTGGGACCTTGATCAGATGGGGCAATGGACTGAGGAGTGGCAGGTAGAATTTAATTTTGATAAATGCGAGGTGCTGCATTTTGGGAAAGCAAATCTAAGCAGGACTTATACACTTAATGGTAAGATCCTAGGGAGTGTTACTGAATAAAGAGACCTTGGAGTGCGGGTTCATAGCTCCTTGAAAGTAAAGTTGCAGGTAGATAGGATAATGAAGAAGGCATTATTGGTCAGAGTAATAAGTATATGAGTTGGGAGGTCATGTTGCGGCTGTACAGGACATTGGTTAGGCCACTTTCGGAAAATTGCATGCAATTCTGATCTTCCTATCGGAAGGACATTGTGAAACTTGAAAGGGTTCAGAAAAGATTTACAAGGATGTTGCCAGGGTTGCAGGATTTGAGCTGTAGGGAGAGTCTGAACAGGCTGGGGCTGTTTTCCCTGGAGTGTCGGAGGCTGAGGGGTGACCTTATAGAGGTTTATAAAATCATGAGGGACATGGATAGGATAAATAGATAAAGTCTTTTCCCTGGGGTCCAGGAGTCCAGAACTAGAGGGCCTAGGTTTAGGGTGAGAGGGAAAGATATAAAAGAGACCTAAGGGGCAACTTTTTCACACAGAGGGTGGTACGTGTATGGAATGAGCTACCAGAGGATGTGGTGGAGGCTGGTACAATTGCAACATTTAAGAGGCATTTGGATGGGTATATGAATAGGAAGGGTTTTGAGGGATATGGGCCGGGTGTTGGCAGGTGGGACTAGATTGGGTTGGGATATCTGGTCGGCATGGACAGGTTGGACTGAAGGGTCTGTTTCCATGCTGTACACCTCTATGACTATGACTCTTTGACTATAACCCCCACTAGCTTCTAGGTGCTAAAGATTTTCCTCATGTTCTCTCTAATCCTTCTACTAATCATCTTTATTCTCTACTCCCTCATAATTGACCACTCTATTAGGGGAAACACCTGTGGAAATCATTCACAAAAACATCTATTCACCATTAGGTTTTGTTTCCTGCCACCAAATCAGCTTTGGATCCAATTTGCCACATTCCACTGTATCTCTTGGGCTTAATTTGTTTTTGACCAGTCTGCCTGTGTGACCTTGTCAAATGTCTTCCTAAGGTCCATGGAGAAATCATGCACCACACTACCCTCATCAATTCACCTTGTTGCTTTCTTTAAAAAAATCAATTAAGTCAGGAAACCATGACCTTTCCTTCACAAAGCCATGTTGACTATCCCTGATTAATCCATGCCTTTTCAATGTTGATTCTACTGATTTTCCTCCAACTGTGGTCAGGCTGATTGTTTGGTCTATATATTATAATTATTTATGGTAAATCCTTTCCTTTATGCTGCTGGATAACCAGGGGACCATAGATTTGATTTATCAATGATTTCCTTTGTGAGGACATGTCTATATTGTGCGGATAGAATTTTGTTGTTAAATGCCTCCCATTGTTTTACCATTAACTTTCCCTCAATTAATTGTAACCAGTCCACTTTTGCCAGATTATCTCGCAGCCTTGTAAAATTTAACTTCTCCCAATTTAGAACTTTTACTCCTATTGTATCTTTGACCCCTAATATAATTCTGTGACATCCAACTGTATTAGTTTCAGGTTTTATTGTCACATATTATGATCACTATCTAAAAAATGATCACTGACCACCACTTCATCCACCTGTCCAGTTTACTTTCCTAAGACTACACCTGGAATTGTGCCCTCCCTCACTGGGCTTCATGTGTGCTGGCTACAATTGTCTCTTGAATGCAGTTCAAATAATTTTATGCCCTCTAAACCTGTCACACATTATATCCCAACTATTATCGTGTTGCTCGAATCCCCATATATTATTGTTTTTGCACTCTCCATTTCAAGAGATGACCACTACACACTAAAAAATGTGGGGGCAATGGGAACTAAATAAAAGATATTAGATTTTTAAAACAACATTTTGTCCACATTTGCTGAATAACTGTATTTCTGTTTAGACTGTATTTTTTATACACTGCTTGGAATTCAGAAAGGTGCACTGAACTAAGTTCATGAAAATGTTGCTTTCATTTCAGGGAGGGGGAACACAACAGTTTGTGGAGAGTTTAACTTTATAACCCAGAAGCAGCTTCCATTGTTCTGAATCAGTTTGTATGTCCAATTTATATAGTCATGTGGGAATATTGTTTACATCACTCTCTGCCTTGGGTAAGATATTCAAGGTGTATAATAATTACAAAGTCAAGAATCCACTATTTTATGCTTTCAATTCTAACATTTCAATTCATTAAATATTCTTTCATGAAGTGTGCTTCAGTGGCAATGTTAATTTATTATGCATTCCTGGCTGGCTTGTGGGAATTCTTATGGGTGATTTTCTTGAACTTATCTTGAAGGAATCCCCCCCATCCCCCACCTTTAATGTTCACCAACTTTCAACAATATGGAAATAATGATTTATGTTCAACTCAGGATGCTGTGACTTTTGTAAACTCTGCATATTTATATCTTTCTGTATTTTTGAAATGATCTGTTTTTAAAACTAAGGATTGTGGAAAGATTATTGCACTTCTTAAAAGCAGGTTACTAATACTCAGTGTAAGTAATGTTTACACTGCTGCTTGTTTAAACAGTCGTGGAGGGACTACAGAAAGGATAGAGCCAGTGTGATATGTACAAAATTAGATACAGCTGGCAACAAGCAGTTGGTCTGTCATCAATGATAAAGGACTTCTGCCTGCCAGAAACTGTATAGTTGGCCCTGAAGGTACTGAACAGCTTGTGGGGGTGAATATTTGACCTGAATCAGGATTGGTAACCTGGATCTTCTTTAGTGTTTTATATATATATTACCAGTTGATAATGGTGAGGTAAAATCCAGTGATCCATTTTTCAGTTTCTATAGGGTCATTTCACAACTGTGTTTTAAAGCAGAAAAATAAGCTGTATTTTTGAGGACCAATTCTCTATTACCACAATACATTTCAATTCACTCCACTAGCAAAAGGAAAGCTTTCTTCTTCCAGTTCATGTCAATGTTGTGTTGAGTAATTTACCATTATTATCTTAAATAGTTATTTCTTATCGTCAAAATGTGAGGAAATCTAGTTGAAAGTTATTGAAATGATATGAGTTGTTTGAGGTTGTGCCTTATATCATCAGTGACAATGTCCACCATGAGGAGTCTCTGAGTTCTGTTTTGGTGGTGCTTTTGTTCTTTACAATGTCTACAAATCAATAGTAATGATGATAATAGATTCTTTTGAAGTGTGGAGCTGATGATTCTGTTGTGTCCATTACATCAGGAGTGTTTTCATGAATGGATAAATCAAGGCACAGAGAAGGCCCGTTTCATGAAGAAGATAACAGAACATGTTGGAAAATACACTAAAGTCAAGCAAGGTGATAAAGAAATGCATACTCAAACAGCGTTTGTGTCCTGCGATTCTTTTGCAGTGACTGCGGCTATTGAGAGTGTTGTTACTGAATACACGCAGTGCAATGTAAATGTGGAGTTACAGGGAGCACTGACCAGAGGGCTGATGGTCCTGGCTACACTCGGCCTTCAGAAAAAACAAAATCGAGCCATTGTTATGATGAAATATGATATTGACAAATTCAAACAATATTTGATGTCTGTTCTGAAATAGATAGCAAGAAGCTTTCATTATGATCTCAGAGAATTAAGGACCAGCATGTAGATTTTATAAATTGTGAATATAATCATTAAGGTTTAGCAGGAATAGCTTGTTAAGAAGTTTAAAACAAAGATAATTTAAATTTGTCCTGACAGTGTAAATATTAACTTCAGTCAGCCACGGTCAAAGAGTTCTAACAGCTTTACATCTATTGATCCATTGGTAACATCTCTTAGTAGAACATATAGATGTACAGTGGCCCCCCCCGCCCCGTATCCAAGACCTACTGCAGAAACCTGAAACCGCGGATAGTCACAAACCCATTCATTTAAAAGGGAATGTATCTTTCCAGCAACCCCCGCTCCTGGTTCTGGAACATCCCTTGTAACATGCTCAGGCAACGGTAAGCCATGGGCCGTTGAAACTACGGAAACCGAATCCGCGGATACAGTGATCAGCCTGTATAATTGTTGACCCTTCATTAGACCCATATTCCCAAAAAAAGAGAAACAGAACTCCACATTCAATTGTAGATTTGAAGTCCAAGTACTGCAGCTGATGGACATATGAAGTGTAAACTGAAAATTCTGGTCAGGCCAGGCAGCATTTTGAGAGAAAAAGAATTGCGGTTTCAAGTCAGTCCCTTTTTGTCAAAATGATAAACTGTTATGGGTCACCCACTGTAAACCTTTCTAACTGGTTCCCCTCCTTTAAGACACTCGTTAAAAGCCACCACTCTGACCAGGCTATTGGTCATCTTATCTAATATCTACTAAAAGCAAAACATTGTGGATGTTGGAAATCTGAAATAAAAACAGGAAGTGTTGGAGAACCAACAGATTTGGCAGCATCTGCAGAAAGAGGTTAAAACTTTGAGTCCACGATGACTCTTCTTTGAGATCCTGCCATGTTTTTGGGATGTTTCATTGAATATAAATTAGTTTTGTTCATTTTGGGTTTTTCTTTGTTTTTACACTGTCAGCTAGTCATTTATTGCTCATTCTAGACTGTAGCTTAATTTCATCAAAAGCCATTTTTATCTTCTGGTTAAAAAAGTATCCCAGTTTTAACTCACTTCAGGGTAAAAACAAGGACTGCAGAAGCTGGAAACCAGATTCTGGATTAGTGGTGCTGGAAAAGCACAGTAGTTCAGGCAGCATCCGAGGAGCAGGAAAATAGACTTTTTGGGCAAAAGCCCTTCATCAGGAATAGCCCATCACCCCTTCCAGAACCTTTCTCTGGGTCTTCCTCAGACCTTGCATTTGGTTTTCTCCGATCACATCACTCTGATCAATTTCAGTTTTTAAAGAATTCTCTCTGACCTTCCAGTCTCCAATCCGATTCTCTTATGATGATTCTGTTATCTAATTAGGGCTTTTGTTCACCCTTTAAACATTTTGTTATTTCTACCTTCCACTCTGTCGTTGCTTAAACCCATTAAAGCTGGAGCATTTCCCAGTTGTGTTGAAAGGAGATCAAATTGAAACTTAACTCTTTTTTTTCTCTCTGCAAATGCTGACCACTTCTAGCATTCTTTGTTTCAGTTATTTATATGAGTTGGGTGAGGAGAAAGGAAAAAAATTGAGAAATAATCTGCACTATTTAAAAAAAACACCATATCAAGTTACCTCAAATTAGTTTTGGAGGTTTGAAGATGATGTTTGAAAGAGGAATAATGATCAGAATGCAGGGGGATTTCCATGTTGTTCATATCATGACAGGAAATCTTCATAACCAGTTCCAAAACCCAGACAAAACCATAACTTAATCACTTGTGCAAAAAGATGGAATCTCATATGATATAGAGTAAATCTCATTTTGAGGCATAAGGGCTGTCTTGCTGGACAAGCAGTCCACATTGTGTTCCATGTAATGAACGGAGTCTATTTTTAAGCATCTAAGAAAGATAAGTGAAGTGAAATAGGAATAAAGCTTTTCAAATTTTATAGCATTTAAGCACAGAGTGAGTTTGATAGGGCAATGGTCTTTTTGTTGCTCCGTCATTTTACTGTGCAATGTGGACTCAGGAATTTAGCTCCATTCATCAAGTTCAATTTTCAGGGAACATTTGTCTTTTAAATTTTTATTTGTGAAGACTTCCATCATTCAATGAGATGGTTGATGATGTTACATAGTAACACTTTCAATGTCCTGCATTTATTAAGTAAAATCAATAAATAGCATAAATACAATTGCCAACTGTAATAGCAACTTGTTTTGGCCATTCCTATGTATGTTTATACCGGAATAAACTGATTAGTTTGATGTTCAGTTTTTAGGTGCTGCATGGGGATTCAAGTCTATCCAGGAATGATATTACACCTTCTACATCTCAGCTTTAGTATTCTGTATCAGTATCATTTAAAACCCCTTGGTTACACATTCATGTCCTGACATCATAATAAATGCGACAGTATTCAGTTCTTCTCAGAAACTGCATAACTCGATATTTAGCAGATCTCTTTATAAAGAAAATTTTGACAATTTCCTAAGAACATTCCATCCATCAGGCACTGAGGCAAATTTGTCCTTCCCTTTCTTATTCAACTTTGTGTAATATAGATATTAATATTAACATTTGAAAAGAGAAAAGTACAGCACAGAACAGGCCCTTCGGTCCATGAGTTTGTGCTGGGAATTAATCCTAATCTAAAATAAAATAATCTCATGAACACACCCCTCAATTCACTGCTATCCATGTGCATGTCCCTAATGACTCTGCTTCCACCATCACTGCAGGCAACGCATTCCACGCGTTCACAACCCTGTGTAAAGAACCTACCTCTGACGTCTCTCTAGACCTTTCTCCTAATATCTTAAAACTATGACCTCTCATGGCAGTCAATCCCACTCTGGGGAAAAGTCTCTGGCTATTGACTCTATCCATGCCTCTCATTACCTTGTACACCTTGATCAGGTCACCTCTCTTCCTCCTTCTCTCCAGAGAGAAAAGTTGGAGCTTAGTCAACCTCTCTTCATAAGACAAGTCCTCCTGTCAAGGCAGCATCCTGGTAAACCTTCTTTGCACCCTCTCCAAAGCCTCTGCATCTTTCCTATAAAAAGGGTGACCAGAACTGGACACAATATTCCAAGTATGGTCTCACCATGGTTTTTTAAAGCTGCAGCAAAATCTTATGGCTCTTAATCTCTATTCCCCTGTTAATAAAAGTCAAAACACCATATGCTTTCTTAACAGCTCTATCCACTTGGGTGGCAAATTTGAGGGGTCTATGCACTTGATTACCAAGATCCCGCTGTTCCTCCACACTGCCAAGAATCCTGCCATTAATCCTATATTCAACATTCAAGTTTGACCTTCCAAAATGCATCAGTTTGCATTTATCCAGGTTGAACTCCATCTGCCATTTCTCAGCCTAGCTCTGCATTCTGTCTATGTTGCGCTGCATCCCTGCAATAGCCCTCGATACTATCAATGGCACCTCCAACCTTTGTGTCATTGGCAAATTTACTAATCCACCCATCTACCTCCTCATCCAAGTCATTTATAAAAACTACAAAGAGCAGAGGCCCAAGAAGAGGACTGCGGGTCCCCACTCACCACTCACCTCCAGGCAGAATATTTTCCATCTACAACCACCGTCTGCCTTCTGTCAGCCAACCAATTCTGAATCCAGCCAAATCTCCCTGTATCCCATACGTCCTGATTTTATGAATGAGCCTACCATGGAGAACCTTATTAAATGCCTTGCTGAAGTCCACATACATCACTTCCACTGCTCGACATGTCCTCAAAGAACTCAATAAGATTTGAGAGGCATGGCATTCCCCTCACAAAGCTATGCTGACTGCTTTTAATCACGCTATGCTTTTCCAAATAGTCATAAATCCTATCCCTCAGAGTTCTTTCCAAAACCTTGCTGACCACAGTTGTAAGACTGACTGGTCTGTAATTGCCAGGGATTTCTCTATTCACCTTCTTGAAAAGAGAAACAACATTCACCTCCCTCCAATCCTCTGGTATGAATCCCCTGGAGTTTGAGGAAGCAAAGATCTTTGCCAGTGGCTGAGCAACCTTCTTTCTCACTTCCTAGAGCGACCTAGGATAAATATGGTTTGGTTCTGGGGACTTATCAATCTTGATGTTCCCAAGATTTCCAGCACGTCAACTTCATCAATTTTGATCTGGTCAAGACTGTATCCTCGCTCTTCAAAGTTTTCATTAACAATAAGGTCCCTTTCCTTGGTGAAAACAGAAGCAAAAAACTCATTTAGGGCTTCCCGTCTGCTCAGACTCCACGCACAAGTTCCCTCCGCTATCCCTGATCAGCCCTACCTTCTCCCTGATTGTTCTCTTATTCCTCACGTATGAGTGAAACACCTTTAGGTTCTCGCTAATCCTTCTTGCCAAGCCTTTTTCGTGTCCTCTCCTGGCTCTCCTCAGTCCATTTCTGACCTTCCTTCTAGCAAACCTGTAATCCTCTAAAGCTGTGCTAGATCCTTGCTTTTTCTACCTGACGTAAGCTACATCCTTCCTTTTGATGCGAAGTTCCTCGGTTCTCGTCATCCAAGTTCCTTAATCTTACCCCTCCTTACCTGTCTCAGAGGAACAGATTCCTGCATCACTCGCAACAACTGCTCCTTAAATAGTCTCCACATGTCTGCTGTGCCCTTTCTGTGGAACAATTGGTACTTTCCAATTCCTGATTGCATCATAATTTCCTTTTCCCCAATTAAATATCTTCCCTCGGTAACTGCTCCTTTCACCCTCCAAGACTGTGCTAAATGTGAGGCAGTTGTGATCACTTTCACCAAAATGTTCTCCCACCGCAAGATCTGACACCTGTCCTGGCTCATTGCCGAGCACCAAATCCAAAATGGCCTCTCCGTCATCAGCCTGTCTATATACCGAGTAACGAAACCCTCCTGAACACACCTGACAAAAATGGTTCAATCCAAACCGTCTGCACTTAGGAGGTTCCAGCCAATATTGGGAAAGTTGAAGTCACCCATAATAACCCTGCTACTTCTGCATTTTTACAGAATCTGCCTGCCTATGCATTCTTCAATTTCTCAACTGCTATTATGTGGTCTGTAGAAAACCCTCAATGTGATGGTTGTTCCCTTGCTGTTCCTCGTTTTCACTCATACTGACTCAGTAGACAAACCTTCCTGAACAACCTTTGTTTCTGTAGCTGTGATGCACTCTCTGATTAGCAATGCTACACCCCGTTCTCTTTTTCCACCCTCCCTGTTCTTTTTAACTGTTCTAAACCCTGGAACATCAAGCAACCAGTCCTGTCCCTGTGAAACCCACGTCTCAGTTATGGCCACAACATCATAGCCCCAAGTACTGATCCATGCTCTAAGTTCGTCACTCTTATTTCAGACACTCCTCGCATTAAAGCAGACACACTTTAACCGATCCCCTGGTTTCATTGCATGAGAAACCTTCCTGATAGATTCAATACACCCTGTCATTGCCCCATCTGCAACTGTCCCCCTCTCAGACATGTGGATCTGATTCCCACCCCCCCGCTAAACTAGTTTAAACCCTCCTGAATCACACAAGCAAATCTCCCACGCGGACATTTGTGCCCCCCCCCAGTTTCAGGTGTAACCCGTCCTTCATGTACAGGTCCCACCTTCCCCAGAAGCTATCCCAATGGTCTACGTACCTGGAGCCCTCCGTCCTGCTCCAGTCTCACAGTCACATGTTAAGCTGCATTCACTGACTGTTCCTCATCACTATCTTGTGGCACCGGTAGCAAACCTGAGATCACTGCTCTTCAGCTTCCAACCTAACTGTCTGAAGTCACTTTTCAGATCCTCGATCCCTTTCCTGGCTATATCATTGGTGCCAATGTGTACCACGATTTCTGGTTGCTCACCCTCCCCCTTCAGAACCTTGTCAACCTGATCGGTGACATCCCAGACCCTGGAACTGGGATGCAACATACCTTCTGGGAGTCCTGTCCTGACCACAAAATCTCCTGTCAATCCACCTAACTATCGAGTCCCCTTCCACCTTTTCTTCTGAGCCACAGTTTCAGGCTCAGTCAGAGACCTTACAACTGTGGCTTTCCCTAGGTAGGCTGTCCCAGCCAACAGTATCCAAAACGGCATACTTATTGCTGAGGGGAAAGGCCACAGGGATTCCTGCTCTGTCTGCCGGTTCCCTTTCCTCCCCATGACTGTAACCCAGCTGTCCTTATCCTGTGTCTGGGGAGTGACCCCCTCCCCTGTAAATCCTCTCAATTTCCCCCATAGCCTCCTGGATGATCCATAGTTCATCCAACTCCAGCTCCAGTTCCCTAACTCGGTTTTTGATGAGCAGGAGTTGGGTGCACTTCGCGCAGATGTGGTCAGCAGAGACATGAGCCGTGTCTCTCACCTGACTCATTCTGCAGGAGGAACATGCAACTGACCTAATAGCCATGCCCCACTACACCGAAAGCCCGCACAAGACTAAACAAAGGAAGAGAAGAAGAAAAAAAAAATCTCACCCACTTAAAAACTTCCCAATGGTCATTTGCTCCTCCCTCGCACCTCTTAGCAAACATACCTTCCAGGAGTCCTGTTCATGACCACAAAATCTCCTGTTAATCGACTCATTGTTGAGTTCCCTACGACTGGCACTTTTCTATTCTTCCCCCTTTCCTTCTGAGCCTCCGTGCCAGAGATGGGACCGTTATGGCTTTCCCCACCTGCAGTATCCAAAATTGTATATTTATTGCTGAGAGGAATGGCCACAGGGGATCCCTGCTCTGTCCGCCAGTTCCCTTTCCTCCCCATGACTGTAACCCAGTTGTCCTTATCCTGTGTCTGAGGAGTGACCACCTCCCTGTACATCCTCTCAATTTCCCCCTCAGCCTTCCGGACGATCCGCAGTTCATCCAGCTCCTTTACTCTGTTTGAGGAGTTGGAGTTAGAATTAGGTGCACTTCTTGTAGACGCGGTCAGTGGAGACATGTGTCGTGTCTCGCACATGCAACTGCCCTAACATCCATATCCTCTGTGCTGAAAGCCCACACAGGACTACACAGGGAAGAGAAAAAAAACCTGAAGAACTTAACGAGTTAATCAAAATTATTGTTATCTGTCTTAAGAACATAATCTTGTTCTAGGTCAAACATTTTTGATCAATGCTGGCCTTCCTGAAGAAACCAGATAATCAATATCAAGGAAATGCTTAATACCATTTATTTCTTTCTGATAGACATCTGTTACTTTAAATGTTTTGCATTTGTGTTCTAAATGTAAAGCAAATTAGACCATAAGACATAGGCGTGGAAGGCAGGCCATTTGGCCCATTGAGTCCACTCTGCCATTTGATCATGGCTGATGGGTATTTCAACTCCACTTACCTGCACTCTTCCTGTAGCCCTTAGTTCCTTGCGAGATAAAAGAATTTATCAATCTCTGCCTTGAAGTCATTTAACCTCCCGGTCTCTCCACTGTGTTCCACGGCAATGGCTGAAAAAATGTCTCATTTCAGTTCTAAGCTGAGCTCCTCTAATTCTAAGGCTGTGTCCATTTGTCCTAATCTCCCTGTCTAACAGAAACAACTTCCCAGCATCCACCCTTTCTAAGCCCTGCATTATCTTCTAAGTTTCTATTAGATCTCCCTCAACTTTTTAAAATCTAATGAATACAATGCCAGGATCCTCAGCCATTCATCATATGTTAGACCAAATTAGGTCCTGGTTCTGCAAATATCTGCTTAAATTTTAAATTACATTTCTACGTTGATATCAAAAATGAAAACTTAAGTTCAGTAGAATGGCTTGTGTAGATTAACCGACCTAATCATTGTAATGAATAAACAAAAAAAAATGACCAAGATGCAATAATATCTCCAATCTGTGTCAACTGTTTATTGTTTAAGAAATTGCTCGAGTCAAAAGGTGGCACAAATCAGAAAGATTTTAAGTGAGAAAGCACCAGGTGACCTTCCTAGTGAGGCAGAGAACAGCTCAAACACAGTCCATCATACCAAGTTTAGCAAAGTTGACCACACATTGCAAAATCTGATAAAAGCCATAATGTAACCCAATAACTCAAGGTCGAAATTGCAATAAGCACCTTAAGTTGGGTACTGCTGGCTGGGCCTTTGAGAAGGTCGCGGTGAGCTGCCATTTTGAACTGCTGACTTCATGTGCTGTAAGTAGACCCACAATACTGCTGTAAAAAGAATTCCAGGATTTTCATCCAATGGCTGTGAATGAATGGCAATATCAGGTTGGTGAATCAATAGGAGGGGAGCTTGCGCACAACAGTGTCCACAGCTATGTACTGTTCTTGTCCTTTCAGGTGGAAGTGAATGTGCTGTTTAAGGACCCTTGGTGAAAGTCTGTAGTGCACACTGCTGCTACTCATCATCAGTGGTGGAGGGAGTGAATGTTTATGGATGTGGTGCCAGTCAAGTGGACTACTTTATCCTGGATGGTCTCGAGCAACTCGAGTCTTGTTGAAGCTGCACTCATCTCGGCAAGTGGAGAATATTCCATCACACTCCTGACTTGGCTTGTAGGTGGTGGACAGACTTTGGAGTCAGGAAATCAATTACTCATAGCATGCCTAGCCACTAAACTGCTCTTATAGACACTATCAGAATGGATAGTCCATTTTCTAGTCAATAGTAACACCAGGACATTGATAGTAGGGGATTCAGTGATGATAATGATATTGAATGTTAAGGGAGGATAGTTCAATTGTCTCTTGTTGGAGATGGTCATTGCCTGGTATTTGGGGTGCAAATGTTATAACTTTTCAGCCCAAGCTTAGATATTGTCTAGATCTTGTTGCATTTGGGACCGGTTTTGGAATCTGAGTCGTCACAAGTGGTGTCGATCATTGTGCAAGCATCGTGAACATTTTCACTTCTGACTTTATATAGGGAAGGTCATTAATGAAGCAGTTGAAAATGGTTCAGCCTGGGATACTACTCTGAGGAACAGCACAGTAGTTAGCACTGAAGCCTCACAGCGCCAGAGACCTGGGTTCAATTCCCACCTCAGACAACTGTGTGGAGTTTGCATATTCTCCCAGTGTCTGCGTGGGTTTCCTCCCACAGTCCAAAAATGAGGTTAGGTGAATTGGCCATACTAAATTGCCTGCAGTGTTAGGTGAAGGGGTAAATGTAGGGGAATGAGTCTGGGTGGGTTGCTCTTCGAAGGGTCAGTGTGGACTTGTTGGGCTGAAGGGCCTGCTTCCACACTAAGTAATCTAAAAAAACACCTACAGATGTTCTGGAGCAGAATTGACTGACCTCCAACAACCACAACTATCTAAGTATCAGGTATGACTGCAATCAATCAGTGAAGAGTGTTTCCTCTGATTCACATTGATTTTAGTTTTACTAGTGGTCCAGGATACCATACTCAGGGAAGTTTTGATGTTACTCTGATGTCATTGACTTGTGACTTTTAAAAGATTCTTTCAGATTATAATCTTCAACTTGCTTTGACTTTCTGCAGAAGTTTAAACTTCAGTCTCATTTATGGTATATTGCAAGTTGTACTTACAGTCAGAGTAGTGGGGAATGAACACCCTGTCATCCAACTGTAATACAGGAAGAAAACTAACTTGCAAGATGGAAGATTTTGGGTAAAGTAGATTTCTTAGGGTCCAAACAGGTTTAAAAATATCAAAAACAAATCTATGTTCCAACATTTGGGTGATGTTGGAAGTTAAAAATAGTTTATATTACACAAAAATGTGCATACATAGAATCTGTATAAAAATGTTTCAGAATATGGTATTAAAGGAAATTCTCATGGTCAATGTTTTGTTCACCTGGACACAGCATTAAAAATGATATAACTGAATAAAGTCAGCAACATTTAAAACTATGATCTCAGAAATAATTCTGGTAAAATTGGTGCCTGCTCAATAATAAAAATGTTGCCAGTGTAGGTAGGTCTTTACAGGAAGAAAAGGACTTCAGAACTGAAGTAGGCCATTCAGCCCTTTGAGCTTGCACTGCTATTCAATATGACCATGCTGTAGTCTCAGCTCTGCTGTCTGTTCCCCACAACCCTCTATTCCCCTATTATAAACCCAAGTCCACCTTTAATAAATTCAATGCCCACCCTCCAGACCTTTCTGGAAAGAGAGTTCGACAAACTAATGATTGAAAATACCAACGTCCCCATCATCATCATCATCATCTTAAAAAGTAGAGCTCAATTTTAAGAACTGTTTCTTAGTTCTAGTCTCTTCTATAAAGGGAAAACATCCTTTCAGAATCCACTCTGTCAAGTTTCCAAGATCTGATGCATCTCCCTCTTTAGGGAGACAATGGAACGAGTGGAACATCACTGGGCTAGTGACCAGAACCCCAGCGTAATGGGCTGGTGATATGGAATCTCACCATAACAGATGGTAACATTTGAATTCAAGAAAAACTAGAGTTAACATATAGTCTAATGGCAATCATGTAACCATCGTCATGTGTTATTTTAAAGAGTCCCATCTGGATCATTAATATCCTTCAAGGAAGGTAACGCTATCCTTACCTGTTCTGCTGCCTTCTGACTCCAGAACCACAACTATCTGAAATGGCCTCGTGCCAATGAGCTCAAGGAAAATAACAAACAAAATGCTTTTTCTGACACTGACACCCACACCCCATCCAGAATAAGTAATTAACATAATCATAAGCAATCACATCTGCCTTCACAGCTTCAGATTCCTCTGTACCCTGCCTGTTCAATGTGTCTGTCTAAATGCCTCTTAAACCTTGCTGTCATATTGGCTTCTGCAACATTCCTTGACAATACATTTCAGACACCTTCTCCAGGGCAATTGGGGATGGGCAATTAAAGCTGGCTTAGTCAGCAAAACCCTAAACTCCCAAATGAATAAAAGCAGCTTTTTCAGTAGCAACTCACTGTGGACAACTATTCATGGCCATTTCATGCCATCTATTGCTATTTTACTCTAAATCCTCTGTCCTATGGTTTCAAGTTCCCTCGAGAGTCCAAAACCTCAAGTGCGCAATCGGTAAAACCGATTTCAAAGGAAACATCTCATGCAACACAAGGTAAAGAATGCTGATTGGTCAAAGCATTACCATGGCAAATGCACCAGGGTACAGTTAATGCCCATGCCCCACACAAAGGCAAGAAGCATATGGTATCACCATATGGAATTCACCAGGGAATACTTCCAGCTTTACTGGTCAACACATCCAGTGGGATTCTTGTAGCTCCATGGGCTGTAATATTGGATTGAAAGGGCCTCAAGCCATTTGCTCGCATTACAAACCTTACATCGAAATAGGGTGCAAGAAAGCGGTCATGCAGGACATTGAAAACAAAACCAAAAGATGCAGGAAATCTGTCACTATCTGATGCAGGCTAATGAATAAGCTGATTGGCAGGACACATGGAGAAGTATTCTGAGGAAGGGTCACTGAACCCAAAACATTAATTTTGCTTCCTCGTCACATGCTGCCAGACCATTTGAATTTCTCCAGCAATTTCTATTGAGGAAGAAAATTATGTTGTAAAGACATAAGGATGTTGCAGATAGAGGTGTACAGATAAGTAGGCAAAAATCTGATAATATTTTTTCTATGATAAATCATAGAAGTTGCTTACTTTGGTAGGAAGCATTAAAAAATTACTTGAACATAAAGCAATTGCAAGATTCAGAGGTGCTGAGGGATTCAGGCATTCTAGTAAATTAGTCAGTAGACAGGTGCAGTTCATCATGAAGGCTGATGGGATGGAATTGAACACAAGAAAGGATGTTTACCTTCAAGCATAAGGGGCATTGGTGAGGCCCCTTCTCAAACCATACGTGCAATTTGGCCTCCTTGTTTAGGGTGTAAATACATTAAATACAAACTGAACTGTGCAGTGTTTGTATCTCGGTTGATACCTGGAAACATTATGTTAACAGAATAAGTTGGACAGTCTGCACTAATTTGAAGAACGAGGGGAGACTGGATTGAACACAAGCGTAGTCACCCCCAACAGTCTTGAGAACATGCAAGTGGCAAGAATATTTCCTTTAGTGGGTCAGCCCATCAAGGGCATTATTTTCATTAGGGGTCTGACACAAAACTGAAGAGTCTGGAACACACTGCCTTAGATGGTGGAGGCAGAGTCATTGAACATTTTAAGACTGGAGGAGATAAATTTGTATTAAGTTGGGGAACTAAGGGATACCTGGGGTTGATGTGAATGTGAAATCCAAAACAAAAATCAGGCATGATTCTATTGAATGGTGGAGCAGGATCAAGGAGTCATGTATTTTGTTTCTCCTCCTGTTTGTGTGTAGGACACCCATCTACTCCTCCTCTAATTCATACAGCACAAAAAGGCCCCTGGGATCCTTCCAACCACATTCACACTGAATTGTTGAGCACCAAACTACCCAGGAGTGTAGCCGACACCGATTCAATTGAGGCTTTCAAAAATAAAATTGGATACTTATCTGAAAAAGAAAACTATTGCAGGGGTATGGGGAAAAGGAATGTGTAGTAGGGTTAGCAAAGTTATTTTTGCTGATAGTTGGCATGGGCAAGATGGGCTGAGCTATCCTGCGCTATCAAACTTTAAAGTAATTTAAACTCTTAACAGTGCACCACAGGTTTGGTGACAAATATGGAATAGGTAGACAGATATTTGAGCTAACTTAAGTAAAATTGGAGGATGAATTGGCAATACATTGTACTTGTTGGGAGAATGCAAGCAAAGAGAAAATCAGGAAAGATTCCGAACAATTCCCACAGGTCCTGCAGTCTTGTCTCAAATAATTAAATCCAATTACCCATCATGCTCCAAAATAAAATGTTAAATACTCATGAAATCCAGACAAGACTTAAACCAGAGTTGAGAGAAATTAAGAGACCAAAATTGAAGGAATGCTTCTTTTGATTTTGCCAGATGGTTTTAATGGCTATTCAGTAATGAAGGAAAGGGACCAGTAGCAAATGGGGGAGGTGGAGAGGTGATGCTGATGGTGGTGGTCGCACTGCTGAAGTTGTACCACGATAGTATGGAACTTTTTGATGTTCTAGCTAAGCTTTTTCCATAGTCCCTATTATCTTAAGAAAATAAATGGCTTTCTTCAAAAATCATTTCCACCATTTACAATGAACCTTTCAAGCGAGTCTGAAAAGAACTGTGCACTGCAGAAATTGTGGGCGGCATGGTGGCACAGTGGTTAGCACTGCTGCCTCACAGCGCCAGAGACCCGGGTTCAGTTCCCGCCTCAGGCGACTGACTGTGTGGAGTTTGCACGTTCTCCCAGTGTCTGCATGGGTTTCCTCCGGGTGCTCCGGTTTCCTTCCACAATCCAAAGACGTGCGGGTCAGGTGAATTGGCCATGCTAAATTGCCCGTAGTGTTAGGTAAGGGGCAAATGTGGGGGTATGGGTGGGTTGCGCTTCGGCGGGTCCGTGTGGACTTGTTGGGCCGAAGGGCCTGTTTCCACACCGTAAGTAATCTAATCTAATCATATGATGGCAATGTTAGAATGGGCTTCTGAGGGTTAGATAGGGTGAATAAGGAGAGCCTTTTTCCAAGTATGGTGACGGCGAGCACAAGTGGGCATAGCTTTAAATTGAGGGGTGATAGATATTGGACAGATGTCAGAGGTAGTTTCTTTACTGACAGTAGTAAGGGTAGGAAGTAGTAAGACTTTGCCTGCAACAGTAGTAGATTCGCCAACTTTAAGTATATTTAAGTTGTCATTGGACAGACATATGGACGTACCTGGAATAGTGTAGCTTAGATGTGCTTCAGATTGGTATGACAGGTTGGCGCAACAGCAAGGGCCGAAGGGCCTGTACTGTGCTGCAATGTTCTATGAGGCCAAATTGTAACAAAGCAGTGAATTTGCATAGTTTCGGAAACCAGCAACACTTTAATTCAAAACTAAATCCACAAAGGAAATTTAAAATGTCAGTGAGTTAGTATGACAGTAATCATTTTGGTTATGAAACATCATAACGACTATGGACAAAAAAAATCTTTGGAATCAGATGAAGACAGAAGTATTGTAGGAAAAAAAACAGATCTAGAGTAGATTGGAAGTCAAGTGTTACAGAATGAAACACAAGATGATTATTTATATAAAAAAAAGCCAGGTTTTCTGATTTCCACTCCATTAGCAAGGAGGAGGGATAATGGCCTTGTGTATCATCGCTAGTCTATTAACCTAGAAACCATGGAATGTTCTGGGTACCTGGGTTTGAATCCTGCTATGACAGATTGGCATTTTTAAAAAAATTTGGAACCCAAAAATAATCTAATGATGACCATTGTCAGGAAAACGCATCTGGTTCACTTTAAGGAAAGAAACTGCCATCTTTACCTGGTCTGTGACACATGACACCAGATCCACAATATGGCTGACTTTTAACTAGCATCTGGGCAACAAATGTTGGCCCAGCCCACACACTGAATGGACTTTTACAAATATGGAACATGAAATGATTAAGGAACAGTGCTTTGTAAAAAGATTAGATCTATCATATTACAATAAAGTGGTGCTAAGTTTGCAATGTGCTGGATCAACAGAAAAACAAAGTATTTGAACATCTTGACTCATTTTAAAATTAACCCAAATCCAAAGATCAGTTTCTGAAAAACTTTATTTATCTCAAAAAAATACAACCAAGAGAATTGTGTTTCAATCAAAGAACACAAAAGGGGGATCTTGTTGTCTCCGTGCTGCTGCCAGAGTTAAACAGCCATCAGCACACGTTGTGGAGCACATTATGATGACAGAAAAAGAAAACCAAAAAGGAACTGTGATTACAGCTTTCTTCCTCATTATACTCGGCCATAATCTTGTTGATTTTTGTTGCCCTTTTAAATACAAACGAAAGCCAAAATGCTGGATACATAATTATAACCTATTGTTTTACCAACACATTCCCATTTCTAAAACACCCACTTTGCATTTTAAAAACAAAGGGTTCCATTAATTCTTTTTCTCACAAAAACAGAGGAACTTAATACTGGGAGAGAAACCTTTCTCCATTTTCTTAAAAACACATCACAATGCTTTATATGGATGTTATATAAAGGGATGCGCATAAAATCCTTATGTCTTGTTCCCTTTTATTTTCCAAACTGAAAATAAATTTTAGATGCATTTCACTGAATAGAGGAAGATGACAATACTTCAGTGATTTTCTTCTTTCAACCTGAATAATGAACAAAGCCTCTGTTACAACTGTAACAAATCTCATACAAACCATAATTACAGTCAGGATTGAGGAACTGTTTATAGCAGATATGAATCATAATCGTGTGGCAAGAAGCGAAAATAGTGATTAGATATGGCTGAGAACTGGATCCCTTTATCAGGAACATTTGCCCCAAAATTTCCTTGTGCAACTCTGATTAAACATCTGCTGGAGTTGTGCAAAGAAACTTGAGTGAAAGGTTTCTGGACTACAGGCTCAGCTTGATCAATTTCACTCTTTAAGCGGTGTCATACTGTATTTGTAATCAGGTTCCGTGCATCACCAATAGCTGTGAACACCTGTAGATTAGTTCTCGTGAGGAAAATTTGCATTATTTGACCAGGGATCAGAGCTTCGTCGCCCTGGAGTCGGTCTCCAAATATTGTCAAGATTCTTCCATGGGTCAAACATTCGTACAAGGTCATCAATTAGGCCAGGAGCGGTATTTTCTCCTCCTATAAGATCAACATTCGCCATTGTGTTGTTGCTTGCTGGAGTGGAGAAAGGAAGGCTGTTGTCTCGACTAGTGGACCAAATTGGATTGCTGAAAGGAGTGGTAGACCAAAGACTGCTAGTGGAATTACCCAAAAGGATTGACTAAAAGAGGAGACAAGGGTTCACATTAAATTATTAAAAACCTTACTGAAATCCTTTGGCAATTGTTATACAAGCAAAAGAATTTTCATAAACATTTAGTGATAGTGCAGTGGTAATGTCGCTAGACTAGGCATCCTGAGGTCCAACCTATTATGAAATCCAAAGATGACACACCATTTGTTATTCAGCATCTGAGGAAAAGACCTTTCCAGCATTTTTGCATCATACTTAAATTTTCAGACACTCTTTCATGTGCTCCAAGTAAAACCACAACGGGATTATTTGATAACAGCAAGCATTGCAGCATTAATGCCTGTATTGGCAGATCAGATTATCTCAGTGGGCACAGAATCTGCAAATCTATCCTGTTAACCTTCTCTAACATCATTCCTGCAAGCAAAAAATTGATAAATGCATTTATTTTCTACACTGTCCTGTTGTGATTAATCAATTTCAAGTCAGATGTACAGCACAGAAACGGACCCTTCAGTCCACTTGTCCATACTGACCACATATCCTAACCCAAATCTAGCACCACTTGCCAGCACATGGTCCATATCCCTCCAAACCTTTTCTGTTCATATACCTATCCAGATGCCTTTGAAATGTTGGAATTGTACCAGCCTCCACTACCTCCTCTGGCAGCTCATTCCACACGTGTACCACCCTCTGTGTGAAAAAGTTGCTCCTTAGGCCCCTCTACATCTTGCCCCTCTCACTCCTAAACCTATGCACCTGTAGATCTGGATTCCCCCACCACAGCAAAAAGACCTTGTCTATTTATCCTATCCATGCCCCTCATGATTTTATAAATCTCTATAAGGTCACCCCTCAGCTTCCGACATTCCAGGGAAAACAGCCCAGCCTATTCATCGTCTCCCTAAAGCTCAAATCTTCCAACTCAGGGAACGTCCTTGTAAATCTTTTCTGAATCCTTTCAAGTTTCACGACATCCTTCTGATAAGGAGCCCAGAATTACATGCAAGTGGTCTAACCAATGTCCTGTACGGCCACAACATGACCTCCCAACTCCTACATACAATACTCTGACCAATAAAGGAAAGCATACTAAACACCTTCTTCACTATCCTATCTACCTTGACTCCACTTTCAAGGAGCTATAAATCTGCACTCCAAGGTCTCTGTTCAGAAACACTCCCTAGGACCTTTCCTCAGATAATTTGTTTTGTTTGTTAAACACTTCCATATTCCCACAAAGTATTCCATGTTATTGGAAATAATTGGGCATAGAAAGGGTTGGAGACATGAAGTATCTGCAACAAGTAATTTGATTCAAAATTTTTTTTTAACGAAAGCACAAAAATTAAATACCTATATTTTGACAAAAAATTTCATAAATGCCCTTCTTCCTATATTTTAACTATGATTATTTATGGGATAAACCTGAACCTTGTGTGTACTGTCCATTTAAAAAAAATGTTAAGTGCCATTTCTCGTGCACCAATACTGACCGAAGTTGAATGAGTTGGAGAAACGGTGTTAGATGGCCAGGTATTCCGAGCATCAGGCGAGGTGGTATCCCAAATGGATGTAGATGAAGCAGAACTGTAATCTGGCCAATTCTGGGCAACTTCCTGATGGTTAAAGGTTGCTCTTGAAAGTACATGAGGGCTGAAGACTTCTAGAACAGAATGCAGGAATAATGCAAATTAAACACCGAAATGCACAAAATACTGGAATTAATGGAACTCACTCAATTAGAACATATGGGCAGCTAATATAAAACCCACGAATATCATTTGTGCATACTATGAAATGTTGTGGTACTGATCTATAAATTTAAGTCAAAGTTTTATCATTTTAAAATTAATTTCTATTGAATGTTAAGCCAGTTCAAATGAAAACCTTTTTATTGACTTACTGCAGCGTGATAATGTAAAAAGAAAACCCACTTTTTGCATCTTCCTCTCATTCAGGGAAGCAATTTTAAAGGTTTATTATTGTAATTATGAAGACACATAATAAAATATATACAACAGGAACACCGAGACTGCAGCAAATCTGAAGTTAAAATATTCCCTTCTGATACAATTGACAAGGGAAATGGTGCAGCTGTGTGAAGCAAAAGATAAGTGGCATTAACACATGGTTCTTTTACTCAACTAGCATAATTTATTTTCCCCACTTGTGCTCACTCACTAGCTTACTGAGCTTAAGCTAGTTTGGAAATACCTTTTGTATTAAATATAAGAGGTTCCTATTCAGAATGATCAGTAGAGGCACGGATCAGTTGGTTTGTTGGGCCTATACAAGTAATTAGGGACGGCACGGTGGCAAGGCCGTTCTAGCACTGCTGCCTTACAGCACCAGGGACCCGGGTTTGATTCCTGCTTTGGGCGACTGTCTGGGTGGAGTTTGCACAATTTCCCCGTGTCTGCGTGGGTTTCCTCTGGGTGCTCCGCTTTCCTCCCACAATCCAAAGATGTTCAGGTCAGGAAAATTGGCCATGCTAAATTGCCCATAGTGTTAGGTGCATTAGTCAGAGGGAAATGGGTCTGGGTGGGTTAGTCTTCAGAGGGTCGGTGTGGACTGTTGGGCTGAAGGGCCTGTTTCCACACTGTAGGGAATCTAATCTATTTGTGCTCCACTGAATCTTCTCCTGTTCTAACTCAATGAATGTGCATTGGAGAAACAGCAGATCTGGCATTAACTATAGTTTCTTCTCTCAGATAATGTAATAACTCTAGGGAGATAGGGGAGGTGAAGGGGAAGGAAAGGGGGGTGGGGTTGGGGAGAAAAAGAGCAAGCACGCGAGAGCGCGCACAAAAAAAAAATTGGGAAACTATAGAACAGTTAGGTGCACCTCATGTGTATGGAAGCAATTCAGAGGGACAGAACTAACCTGTACTTGGAGAGGTAGAGATTAATCCAGAATAGCCAGCATGCTTGTGTTAAGGGGACGTCATGTCTGACCAGCGTTTGAAGAGGTAATCAGGTGTGTAGATTTATTTATTCAATGCAGTCTACTTGGACTTCAGCAAGTCTTTTATTAAAAGATCAACAGCAAAGGTAATAGCCTACAGGATAGAGGAAATTTAGCAAATTGGATGGTGGAAAGCAGAGGAGACTGGCCGAGAGGTGTTTCTGTGACTGGAAGCCGGTGTCCAGTGGGTTCCACGTGGATCGGTGTTGGGGCCTTTGTTGCTTGTGGCATATATAAAATGATTTCGGTTTGAAAGTAGGAAGGTTGACCAATAAATTTGTGGACGATACAAAAAAAAATTAGTGGGGTGGTAAATAGCAAGAAGGATAGCCTTAGATTACAGGAGGATATACAAGGCTGGTCAGTTGGGCTAATTAGTGGCAAATGGAATTAGGCCCAGATAAGCACAAGGTGATGCAGTTAGGGAGGATGAACAAGGCAATGGAATTCACGGTGAACAGTAGTATCTTGGTTAGGCCAAAACTAGGAGAATTACTCACAATTCTAGAATCCGCATTATAAGACGGATGCAATTGTGCTGGAGAAGGTGCAGAGGACATTGACTAGGGGATGTTGCCTGGGCTGGAGGACTTGAATTTGAAGAAAAATTGGACAGATTGGGGTTACACAAAGTAGACAAAAAAAAAACACTTCCTGGTGGAGGAAGATCAATGACTAAGGGCCAGAGATTTAAGCTAAAGGGGCAGGAGGTTTAGAAGGAATGGGAAGGAAACACCGTGCACTTGGTTTGGGGGGGGTGGGGGGGGGGGGGGGGGGGGGGGAGGGAAAGAGGGAGGGAGATGGGAAATCAGGAACAAACTGACTTGAAAAAATGGTAAAAGGTAGAAACTTCTGAAGGAGGGTCACTGGACCAGAAGTGTTGGCCCTCAACACATAGATAGTGCCAGACCTGCTGAGCTTTTTGAGCAATTTCTACTTTTGTTATAAAGAAAGGGTATATTCTCAAAGCAGCAGCACCACCACACTTTTTAAAGCTGACTCTTTCAACACGGAAGTATTCCTTCCTCCCCACCCTCTATAAGGGCATTTAAAAAAAAGATTAGCTTTCTCACCTGTGGGTGCCATAGAAACATAGAAGATAGCAGAAATAGGCATCTCAAGCCTGCTTTGCCCTTCAACATCATCATGGCTGATCATCCAACTCCATATCCTGCTCTCACGTTTGCCCACACCCTTTTAGCCCTGTAGCCTTAAGGACTATCCACAACTCTTCCTTGAGTGTGCTTAACATTTGGCCTTAACTGATTTGTCAGAATTCCACAGGCTAGGTGAAGAAAATTCTCATCTCAGACCTAAGTAGCCTACCCCATATCTTGACTATGAACCCTGGTTCGGAACTTGCAAAATCAAGCTCCACTCAAAGACCAGAGCACTCAACCCATTAATTCAATGGTATTTAAAACAAAGCCATTCCTTTTAATGTATTGATTGATAAATTAATTACTGTGGAAATTATTTAAGTACCCATTATGAGTTATTACATTTTGTCAGTAAAAACAATAGTTTCTATCTTGCTGCACACGCACAGAACTGTTAAAATATCTTGTCTGATCTTTGAATTTGGCTACACGATTGCAGGAAACACCGCAAACTAATTTCAATATCAATGAGAAACAAAATGTACGATAGCCAAACAAATATTCTGTTCATCACTTCAGTCATTACTTTTAAAATGTCTGCACATCCATAATATGTACTAGAATAACAATTTATTCACTGAATCTTTTTCAGTATGGAAGCAGGCCAACTGACCCAGAGTTCACATCAACTCACCCAACAGCATCCCATCCAGACCCCCTTACCTTTCCCTGTAACCCTGCATTTCCCATGGCTAATCACCTCACCTTCACTTCCCTGGACATTATAGGCAATGTAGTGTGGCTAATCCACCTGCGCATCTTTGGACTGTGGGAGGAAACCAGAGCACCCAGAGGAAACCCATGCAGACACGGGGAGAATGTGTAAACTCCACACAGACAGATAGTCACCCAAAGGTGGAATCAAACTTGGGTCCATGGTGCTGTGAGGCAGCAGTGCCAACCTTATGATGAAACAAGCTATTGTCCAAGTGTTATACTTAAAAATGTTATAGCAAAAATGTCAATGTTACTCTTTCATTACGGACTTGATTATTTTGCAGAGTTGGAGATGTATGCATGGTTTACATGCTGCTTTCAAGGCTAAAATGTGGTTGTTAAAAAATTGGATACTTTTATAACACTAGAGAGGACCCCTGATGGAAGATGAGAATTAAATAATATGGATTGGGGAATGGGTCTGGGTGGGTGCGCTTTGGCGGGTCAGTGTGGACTTGTTGGGCCGAAGGGCCTGTTTCCACACTAAGTAATCTAATCTAATCTATCTAATGGATTGATGGATGTTTGAATACAATATATTTCCATTTTTTTAAAAAAACAAGTAGAAGAAAATGGAGAGATTTCGCAAAGACTAAATGACTATTTAATACCAAATCATAGAAAAGGTTGTGTGCTTTAGCTAGCTCCTGCTTCACATTTTGATTTCCTTCCCCAACTCCAGAAAATTAAAATTACCACATCAGCCCACCTCCTGATCAAACCCGGCACAGCCTCAACATCAAGTTAACAACAAACATCTGGCAACATCAGGCCTGCTGAGTTCCTCTAGGTACATGTTTTGTTTCAGATTTCCAGAATCTGCAGTTCTCTATTTTATTTTAAATAGATGTAAATGGTTCTGTATTTGCCATTAGCACTTGGCCTAGGCCCAATTGTTTCTACCTATTGTCTCTTAACATGCACCATCATACCCCTTTGTCAATAAACACAAGATAGCAGCAAGAGTAAGCCATTCCTCGAGCCTGCTCCATCATTCAACATGATCTCAGCTCATCATCAAGCTCAACACCCAAATTCTGCCCTCCCCCCAATACCTTGATCCCTTTAGCCATGAGCGCTAAATCTACCAGTGAAAACCATGCTTTGCATTCAAACTCTTTGGGGTAGTGAATTCCACAGGCTCACCATTGTGGAAGAAAACGTTTCCTCAGTGGTCCTTAAATTATGTCCCCTCCCAAAACACACTGCATCTAGTCTTGTCAGATTTTAAAGGTTTCTATAATATACGCCTTATTCTTCTAAACTCCAGTGGATACAATGCTTACAACTCAATCTCTCCTCACATGTCAGTCCTGCCATTCCAATTTGATAAACCTTCTATTCATACCCTTCAGATAGAGACACCAAAACCACACACCGTATTCCAGGTGTGGCCTCACCAATTCCCTGCATAATTGCAGCAAGGCAACAGGGGGGAAAAAAAAAACCTGACGTCACCCTCATCCTGATGGCCACCTTTGTGTGTGGCTGCATCAAGCTGCGCGTGGATCCCCGGTACGCAAACACCAAGTGTCACTACGTAATGAGGTTCTACCTGTACCTGGTGTTGCAAAGGATGGGCCTGGCCTTGCTTTGCTGCCGCGGAATGCTCCGAGTAGTTGGACCGTTCGTATCACCTGTCCTTCGTGAAGAGGTTTATGAAGAAAAACACCTTTGACCACAAGTCCATCAGGAAGTAGTCAGCACGTAGTGTCCTTGAGACCCTTTGGGAAAAGGAGGAGAGGGCGGATCCTACCGAACAGTTCCCTGAGCAGACTGTCAAAGTCAGTTGGCAGAATGCCTCATTGCCAGAACTTTCCAACAAGCACCAAGACATGGCTTGGCTGGTGGTGAGAAGGGCTCTGCCTGAGAGATCCTTTATGCACGCCTGGACTCTCAGCCGCACCACACGCTGCCCTCGAAGCGGCTGTGGGGGTGGGGGGGCACATTCTGGAATGTGCCTACGCAGAAGAAGTCTGGAGAGGAATGCAGTGGTGTTTGTTGAGGTTCAACCGAAGCAGTACCGAGACACAGGACTCCGTGCTCTACAGTCTGTTCCCCAGGAAGCACACAGAGACGAACATCAACTGTTCCTGCAGGATCATCAACTTGGTGAAAGATGCTCTTTGGGTGGTCCGAAACCTGTTGATCTTCCAGCTGAAGGAGTTGACCCCGACTGAGTGTTGCAGACTGGCACATTCCAAGGTCCAGGACTACGTGTTGAAGGATATGCTGAAGCTTGGGGCAGCTGCCGCCAAGGTGCGGTGGGGAAAGATCACCATGTAACATCTGCCTGCCTAACGAAGAACAGGGGGCCCACCCAATCACTTAGGCCTCGCTGATGCCTCAACAGAAGAGCTAGTAAATGCACAGACTTGTATATAGGAAAAATAAATTTTGATGTCTGTATGTAAAGCAATGTAATGCATGCACAAGAATGGCATGACCAATTGTAAAGAGATCCAAATAATTTTAAGAATAAAGTATATTTTTGAAATAAAAAAGCAAGACATCTTTGTTCTGATGATATGTGAACCCTCTCACTAGGAAGGCCAACATACAGTTTACCTTCTTCACTGCCTGCTGCATCTGCACACTTCCTTTCGGTGACTGATGCACAAGATACATAATGTTCAGCAAAACCTGGGTAAGAACAAATGATTGCAGATGCTGAAATCTGTACTAAAAACAAAAAAATGCTGGAAATCTCAGTGGATCAGGCCACATTCACAGAGGATTCTCTCTACTGATGCTGCCTAACCTGCTGTGAATTCCAGCATTTTGTATTTTCAGACTCTGAACATCTTCCCACCCCAATGTTCAGCCAAATGATAATCCTTCTTCCTATTTTTGCTACAAAAACTTAAAATTTATCCCCATTTTACTGCATCTGCCATGCACTTGCTCACTCACTCAGCTGGTCCAAATCACACTGCAACATCTCTGCATCCTCCTCACAGTTTAGCCTTTCATTGACAAAAGTTGAGATATTACATTTAGTTCTCTCATCTAAGTCATCATTGTGAATAGCTAGGGTTCTTGTACGGATCCCTGTGGTATCCCATTAGTCACTGCCTGCAATTCAGAAAAAATCCATTTAACCCTACTTAGTTTCCTGTTTGCTGTCCAATTTCTATGCATCCCAACACACTGCTCCCCAAACTCAAACACAAATTTTACTCAATATTTTGGGGGACTTTTTGTCAAAAGCCTTTTCAAAGTCCAAACAAACCATATCCACTGACTTCCCAGGTTCACTCTACTAGTTACATCCTCAAAGAATTCCATTAGGTTTGTAAAACATGATTTCCTTTTCTTAAATCCATGCTGACTGTATTGGATTCTATCAATGTTTTCTGAGTGTTCTGCTATAAAATCCTTGATAGTGAACTTCAGCATCTTCCCCACCTACTGGCATCAGACTCACCGGTCCAGAATTCCCTTTTTGCTGTCTGCCTCCCTTTTTAAACATTCGCCACCCTCCAAACTGGAACATTCCTGCAGAGGCTAAAGAATCTTGGAATGTGATCACTAACGCATCCACTATTTCTAGGGCCTCTTCCTTATTTACTCCTTATTACTTCATTAACTTTTAATGCAGATTATCGTGCCCTGGGGATTTATCAGCCTTCAATCTCAAATTTTCCCCAATAGTTTCTCTACCAACACAGATTTGCTTCAGTTTGTTTCATTATTCAGCCCTCCTGTCGATTACAGACCCCCCCCCAATGCTCTTTGCTTGTCGACTCCTAGTCCCAATGTCTCACTCTATACTTTATTATAAATTGTTCTCTACTACAGGTTTAACGCAAAATATAAAATCCAATTTCTCCTTCCAGATTTCTGTTGACTTGCAATCCACATCCAGTATTTTCTGCTTGTTTCAGATGTCCAGCTTTTTTAAAAATTATAACCTTTTATCTTTTAAAATGAAAGCTAGAGAACACAGTTAAAAGACATTGATTACAAGCCGTAATTATAAGCCAGAACTACTACTACACATCACTAGGGAGTGCCAATCATACTGGTTACAAAATAACTAATTAATACCTCAGGTGCCACATTCTTCAGTAAATATTCTGCTTACATTGCAAAGTTATTATAAATGAATATTAAATATTCATTGTTAGGTGCCTTTAACTGCACCATTTGGTATCTACAACTTTTGACTTATAAAATGTCCAACTAACATTGAGTCACAGTTCAAACAGTAGTTTCTTTCCTTGTATTTTCCTGTATCTGAGTGAAATTTGACTCAAAGCCCTCCACTCAAAACACTTAAAAGAAAGCAAATTTTTTCAAAGAAATCCAATTACATCAAGATACACTGACCTTACGCAATGACAAGGTTATAAATTTATTATAATTTCTTTGGAGCAGCAAAGGGGGCTATGTTGTACATGTAAGCATTCGTTCCCCCATCTAGAGGAATTATAACTAAATTCGCAAAAAGACATTTCTGAGCATTAGGCTGTTATACCTGGTAGATTCACTTAGCAATGCATAATTATTGTTAGAATTTGAATTTACTTTTAAAATGGGAATTAAAATATGCACATTCCAAAGATGCACTCCGGAAAAGCAACTCATCCTGTGAACTGCTTTTATATCATGCTTCCCATCTATCTATTCCCAACTAGATAATTATTGCACAGCCTCATTGAAGGTGCGCACCATGACACCTACTACACAAAGAATGACAGTCTCCACCATTCTTAACCCCACCTTGGATCTGAACTACATCACTGTGAAAAGGAAAGCAGACAGCAGTCATCTGGCCACTGATACACTTTTGAGCAACAGATTCCAGAACTGAAATGGTAGGAAGTTGGCAGCAAGCCATAGAGGCTTTCAAAATATCTCACTTGTTTTTGTCAGACAGATAACATGTCAAACTAACCTCCAAAACATGCCAGTCTCCATTGAAGTTCGAACAGAAGTTGAAAACACATTGATATTTGTTTTCAAAATGTCAAGGCTTCTGAGCTAGTAGTATGAAAGTTACAGTTAATGGCATACAGAGAGTCTGCCTATTTAACATAGAATCACGGAAGATTAAGTACTCTCCCTTTGAACCTGGCCTGCAATTCAAGATGACGACTAACCTGGATTTTTACCTCAACTCCTAACTATTGCATCCCCCCAGAATCCTTCATCCCCTTGGTCATCAAGAATCTATCTATTCCTGCCTAAAAAATACTTCTGCATTCACTGTCTTTTGAAGATGGGAATGGTAAAAACTCTCAACCCTTGGCAGGGGAAGAGAGCAAAAAAAGGACCATGACACCTGGATTCTCCCAACCAATGACAGGTTTTCTACAGCCCAGGACAGATGTTCCGAAACCTGACATGTGCAGACAACACAGACGCTTGAACTCGAGAACATGTGCGCTTTGTTGTGGAGAACAAATGTGAATCTTCCTGGTCTTACTATCCCCTACTAACAATGCATTCCTTTTGGCTCCCCCCGATTGAATGGCTTCCTGCACCTTGGCAACACTGTCATTTAATTCATCCATCCCACTATCCTGTTTTCATTTAGAGCACACCTCAAACCTGTAGTGCAAAGGCTGACATGACTGTACTCCTGTTCTTGGAGTCCCTTGTCTGCCTCACTTGTAATGAAGACCTCCTATGCCTGACCATATGAGAATATCCCGAGAGGTGCGATTGTCTCCTAGTACAAATAATCAAGATACCACTCCTTCTCCCTGGTACATTGCAGCATCTAGTTCAGCCTCCAGCTCAAGTGCTGAGTAGAAGCTGCTCAAAATTCAAAGACTTATTGAAATAGGTTTGCCCTGGATCACAATGGAGCCGCTGAGCTCCCATATGCTACGGCTTTGACACAACAGCTGTGCTGCTGATCTTAATGAGTTTGTGTTTAATTAGTTATTCAGTTTTCTTTTATATTAATGCATATACAATGGTAAAACTCGAGAACATAACAGGCTCCAACCGATTAACAGAGTCAGTTCTGCTATAACTGATGTCTCTTCAACATGAATTGCCTTTAATGCAATTGAAGAATTTAGACCATTATTTGTTGAGCCTGAACTTTCCTTACCTATACTGGCTATAAATGCGATTCTGACCTGATTAGTTTAAATGGTGTGACTGCTGCGTGATTTTCTATCGCATTATATCAGAACTGACTGTACTCACATGATCAACTAGCATGCGTGTCAGGTCTGAAGTTTGGTTTGACCATCCTGCCTTCAAATACTCCCTCTCCAATACCGATGAACTTGAAGAATTGCTGTGATGTCACTTTTTTCTCCCCACCCACCAAGAATTGACTGCAGGCCCCTCTTCCCAGCCTGCTTCACTGACTGCAGGCCCCTCTTTCATTAAATCCCTTAATGACCTTAAATGTAATTCGAACAGGCCAGGTTCTTTATTCATTTTAAAACCATTATGTTCTTTATAAGAGGAGAAGAATATTGCAATTTCTGCAGTATTAAGACAGAGGGCACACTTGTGCCTTTTGCAGTCACCTCCATTGCTCAAGGCATAGTGGCACTCTAACAGCAAAATTCCATTTTAAAATATCAAAAAGCGAATGACTATACCAATTGCACGCATGTGTTGTGGATTTAAATTTGAGAAGAATGTTTGCCGGAATAAAAGGAGTTACATTTTAGTCAAATTCAATTATCTTGTCGCAAGATCCAAAAGAAAATATACAACCAAGACTCCAAATTCTGGCCTCATCATTCCCAGGGATCGAGGGATAACTATGAACCAAGATTTCACTGCACTATTTATATTATGCAAAGCTACCATTCTTAGTAAAATATTTAAACAGGTACATTTGAAATCTTTCTTCCAAGTACATCCTAATTATCACCCTTTTCAACACCATCTGAAAGGATGATCAGTTTAGTAAGTTAAAATGTTGTCCTATATTAGGAACTGTATAGCAAGGTGGTATTTAGCAACCTTAAACAAATGCATGGTTTACTTAACTTTAGGCTTTTGGACAGAAACTATGCCAAGGTCAAGTCTCTACAGAAGAAATACACCTGATTTTAAGAAACTGATGTTTACTATTCTTCAAGATGCCTCAACTGCTCCCCAGTCCCCTTCCGGCTCTATTACTGATCAAACAGCATTAATGCCACGAAGTAAAATCACACTGTTTACTCTCCTCTCTTGCAAGTTGCCTGTTACTTGTGCAAAAGCATGGAGAACTGAAAATGTGTTGCTGGAAAAGCGCAGCAGGTCAGGCAGCATCCAAAGAGCAGGAGAACCGACATTTCGGGCCTTCTTCAGGAAGCCTGAAGGAGGGCTTATGCCCGAAACGTCGATTCTCCTGCTCTTTGGATGCTGCCTGACCTGCTGCGCTTTTCCAGCAACACATTTTCAGCTCTGATCTTCAGCATCTGCAGACTTCACTTTCTCCTCAAAAGCATGGAGAAGTCAGCCATCGACCAGAGTAGAACTCTGCTGTCAATGTGTGCACTTGCAACTAGAGAAGGTAACCCTTACCTGCTGTCCTTCACTTTACATGCCAAGATTAATGATGTTGTGACTGAGATCAGCTGATTAACAAATGGAAACCAGTAAAAGTCTGCTACATCTGGCCAATTAATTACTGGATAAATACTGAGCCACTGGTGAGTTAAGGTGGATTCTAGCCTGTTAAGTTGCGAGCTTTAAAATTTAAAACTTGCTTACACTATCTTTCCAGGTTTAAGTTTCAGATTTTTAAAGCATTCTTATTCACTGGTCACCATTTTGATTAGATTAGATTCCCTACAGTATGGAAACAGGCCCTTCAGCCCAACCAGTCCACACCGAACAGTAACCCACCCAGACCCCATTTCCCTCTGACTAATGCACCTAACGCTGGGCAATTTACTATGGGCAATCACCTGACCTGCACATCTTTGGACTGTGGGAGGAAACCAGAGTACCCAGAGGAAACCCATGCAGACACAGGGAGAATGTGCAAACTCCACACAGACAATTAAGACAGGAACATTGGCACGCATGAAAAGAAAGCACACAGATGCTTCATATATTTGACCCACTTTTCCCTCTATTCCCAATCTACAGATTATTCATTAGTTTGAATGCATTACCTCCAGTAAGATTGAAAGAGTTGCTAGGTCCAAAAGCTGAAAATGAGTTTGGAGGAGCAAACTCTGAAGTAGTGCTGGTGCTGCTGATACTGCACGGACTCAACAAACTGGAGCTGAAACAAAATGGAACGCTTACACTATTGCACGGATTAATATCAGCTGCACAAAAGTAAACTTCAATTTCTTGAATCCTTTCACAGGGTGACATCACTAACAAGGTCAGCATTTGCTGCACATCCCTAGTTGCCTTTGTAGTGAATACGAGGGCACTGAAGTTAAACAAGCATTTTGGGAAAGCAAATCTTAGCAGGACTTATACACTTAAATGGTAAGGTCCTCGAGTGTGTTGCTGAACAAAGAGACCTTGGAGTGTAGGTTCATAGCTCCTTGAAAGTGGAGTCGCAGGTAGATAGGATAGCGAAGTCAGCATTTGGTATGCTTTCCTTTATTGGTCAGAGTATTGAGTACGGGAGTTGGGAGGTCACGTTGCGGCTGTACAAGACATTGGTTAGGCCACTGTTGGAATATTGCGTGCAATTCTGGGCTCCTTCCTATGGGAAAGATGTTGTGAAACTTGAAAGGGTTCAGAAAAGGTTTACAAAGGATATTGCCAGGGTTGGATGATTTGAGCTATAGGGAGAGGCTGAACAGGCTGGGGCTGCTTTCCCTGGAGCATCAGAGGCTGAGAGGTGACCTTACAGAGGTTTACAAAATTATGAGGGGCATGGATAGGACACACAAAGTCTTTTCCCTGGGTTGGTGGAGTCCAGAACTAGAGAGCATAGGTTTAGGGTGAGGGGGGAAAATATATAAAAGAGACCTAAGGGGCAATTTTTTCACGCAGAGGGTGCTATGTGTATGGAATGAGCTGCCAGAGGACGTGGTGGAGGCTGGTACAATTGCAACATTTAAGAGGCATTTGGATGGGTATATGAATAGGAAGGGTTTTGAGGGATATGGGCCGGGTGCTGGCAGGTGGGACTAGATTGGGTTGGGATACCTAGTCGGCATGGACGGGTTGGACCGAAGCGTCTGTTTCCATGCTGTACATCTCTGACTCTATATAGCTGAGCCGGAGTCACATGGAGACCAGATCATTTAAAGGATGGCTGTTACATTCCTGAGAAAGGATATTAGTGGTCCAAATTGCTTTTTTGGCAAAAAGAAAAACTAGTCTCAGTTAGTTTAAATGACATCATCTTTTAGTTCTAGATGGTTATTAATAGAATTTAAACTCCACCACTTGTCATGATAGGATCCGAACACATGCAACCAGAGCATTTGCCTGGGCGCCTGAATTGTCTAAGGGCACAGTCACTTTGAACAGCCTCACCAGAAATAAAAGTCTATCAGAAAATAAACTTAGAATCTTTAACAGGCTTGTATTTTAACTTTAAAAATTGAAACTCAATAACACTATAACTGGAAGGGAAATAGACAAAAGAATGTCATGAAACAAGATTGCTTTGCCTACCTTAAATCCCAAGATCCCAGAACCCATGTTATGGTACAGATAATATCCCTCACCTGGTGTCTGACTCATCACTGTCAAAGGGTGCCACACTATTACATAAAGGAGTAGGAATACTGCCACAGACTTCTGCTTTAGTTAAAGGTGTTTTCATCGAATTGCTGCTGCCTGCAGGTACATAAAATATTATAAAGCAAATATTTAGTCTTTGCTAAATTAGTAGCTTATTAGAGGAAGATAGAGCGAAATAGTGGAACGTTTCCATTTATCTTCAGGAGTTTGATAAACTAGTTATTACCTGGACTCTTGTCATAGCCAGCTGCCACTGCTGCAAAGGTAGGGTTGCCATTTTTTCCAGGGAGAGATGCTGATTTTACAATTTTGGATTTGCTACTGTTCACTGGTTTAATACCAGCATCACTGCAACAACACAAGATAACTCTGTCATAAATTCTAAATAAAAAACAAAAAAATGTGCACAGCATTAAATAAAAACCCTATGCCTTTCTAAAATTAGCATACAAATTTTTAAGCACATGCAAAATATACATTTGAATGCATGGAAAAATATGCAAGTGTTTAAACAACAGTTGATTTTCTCTGAAATGAGCAGCAGAAAATTGCTAATTTCTTGTACAACCCATTTTACACCTCTAATCATGAAAACGTTTTCAGTCACAATGTCAAAAGGTCTTGGGAACATAAACATCTTGAAAGTATAGAAAGTGTACAACTACAACTTACAACTATGACTAACTTATATGGACTTTATCAATTGTGAAGTACTTGGAACATTCTGAAACCATAAAAGATACAAATCTCTCTTCAAAATGTTAATTTTCATAAATTAGCAATAGTTGCTTTTAAATCAAGCTTGAATAGTTGGAACAGAATTTCAGAACACTACTCTAACAATTATTAAATTAGTGGATTTGACAGTGTTCTCTGGCAGGACAGTTATTTAACTCCAGGAAGGTTATTACTACTAAACCTAATTCAATCATCACCAACCAGCATTCTTAGACATAAGGTTATGGGATAATGATTTAAAAAAAAATACTTTCAGGAAAATTTCCCCTTCCCTGGGCCAATGACTATTCACCTAGTGAATGAGCTAAATCTGATGAGATAGGGTTAGTTGTCATTAGATTGGATTCTTACAGTCAGTCGCTGTATGATCTACAAAATAGTGAAATCTACAGGTTAAATTTTAATGATTAACTAGTTTACCAGGTAACCACCTGTTCTTAATAAATTCATGACAACTGCCAGGTCATGAACATCTCCCTTTGTATTCAACGGCATCACCAACATGCTGAGGGTTATCATTGACCAGAACCTGAACTGGACCAGGTGTTTAAATAGTGTGGCAAGCAGCACAAGTCAGAGAGTGGACAAAAACTAACTTGACTCCTGACTCTTATGCCTGAAAATTTACAGGTTTTTGTAGTCAGGGGTGTGATGGAAGGGTGAAGCTCAAACATTTAGAACGCTGGATATATCAGAGATAAAATAGCCCACTTGATAGGCAGCCAATTAATCATCTTAAAATATTCACTTCTTCATCACCAGGACATAAAGGGCAGTATGTTGACATCACCTTCCAAAACCAAACCCTCAAGAACAAGGGCAGCAGATACTGGGGAATACCACCACCTTCCAAGACATGCACCATCTTGACTTGGAACTGTATCTTCAATGGGTCAAATGCCTGAAATTCCTCTTTAACAGCTTGGTGGATGTGCCAACTGCCACAGCTCAAGGCAGCTCATAGCCACTTTCAGCAATAACTTGGGACCAAAGCAAAAAAATCTGGTTTTGACAGCAAAGCTCACATTCCAAAGGTGAATAAAGGGGCAAAGTGAAAATACCATCTTGATTCCCAAATCTGCAATGGAACTTTGTTTGAATTTTTACGATGAGTGCCTTAGAAAAGAATTTCTAAAAGTTCCTCAAGGGGAATTTTGTAATAGATGGATAAGTAGTTTTGTTTAACCAAGTACTTTTATGTACAGCTGAGTTTAGAATATTTTTTTTTAAAAAAGTGCCTCGTGAGCTCAATAGGTGTTTCACAGATGCAAAAACACACGTTCTCACATTTGCCATGCTAATTTTCAAAAGCAACCTAGTGTGCAGGGTAAGGATTGACAATTGTTAATAATTTTTAAGTGATTTAAGTATTGGGAGATGAAATGTCGTATGGAGAGGCTTGAGGATAACAGGGATAAACATGCCTAACAGAGGGCGGTTAGCTCAGTTGGTTAGATAACTAGCACATGGTTCAGAGTAACAGCAAAAAAGTGTTGATTGATTCTAATTCCAGCTGAAGTACATGTGGACGCCGCTCTTTGTTCAAAACGCCACTTCAGTGCACCCAAGTTAGTTTTATTTAGTGAACAATTGACTATACCTATTGTTGACAATGCTACTGTAACTGGGAGCACGAAAAATCAAGTTGTGAGATGTTCCAGGTGGGGGAGATGGTGGCCCAGGCATAGGTGAGCTCTGTCTCTTCAAGAAGACATCGGCATGAAGAGTCTGAATGGAAAGCTGTTGAAGGCTGTCTGAACCTGAAAATTGTTAACAGTAAGTGCTCAATAATATAAAAATGATTTCAAAATTCATTTGATTAGACGTTGAATGTTAACACTGTCTCAGACAGATAAACCTTCAAAACTTTTGAAGGGAAACTCCATTATTCAATGATAACCTCATTACATATGCAGTTATTTCAATTTTTTGTGCGAATACTAGAATATAATTTAAAGATTTCAACATTCCTTAAAATGATTATTTACAATTGTAAAGCATGGGGCATGGGTCACACCTTTAAACATCCAGAACAAAATCACTAGGAAGAGTAGAATTAACAGTTTAAAATCTGCAAAGTTTCTACAATCCCTACAGTGTAGAAGCAGCCCATTTGGCCCACCGCGTCCACATACTCCCTCTAAAGAGCATCCCACTACCCTGTAACCTTGCATCTCCCATGGCTTATCCACTTCACCGGCACATCCCTGGACACTATGGACAATTTAGCATGGCCAATCCACTTAACCGGCACATCTTTGGATTATGGGGAGGAATGGAGGCACCCGGAAGAAACTCATGCAGACAAGGGGAGAACATGCTAACTCCATACAGAACAGTTGCCCGAGGGTGGAATCGAACCCAGGTCCCGGTGAGGCAGTAGTGCTAACCATTGAGCCACCATGCTGCCTTCCACGAATTCCTTTTTGTTACTAATAATTAGTGCTTTTCCAGCATGACTTATACCGATGCAACCTACTCATGGCTCTGAAATGACAATTGAATGTACATCAAAATTATATCACCGTCAGAATTCAGATACAAAAATTGAGGTTCTGAACTATGGACTGCAAAAGTATAGATTACACCACGTGTGCACAATCTGTACTTCAAGTCTCAGATTCATCATAATCTCATGTTTTTAAGGATTGACACAGATCGAGGAAATCTTCACTTGTTGAAAACTGGCTGATTATAGAGGCACCAACCACATTTTGATTTTAAAAATACAAGAAAATCTGACCTAGCACTTTATTCCCATATTTTCAAAAGATCGAGCTGAATAAATAGTCACTTACTGCTACTAGATTTGGGTATAGGTACAATATCCCATTCAGGCGGAGGAGAGTCTTTTTCACCCTCTGAGCTGCTGCTATTTCCCATTTCCTGACCAGAACCACTTGAAAGGAATTTTACCAGTGGTGAGGGTCTTCCGTCTACTAATTTACCAGGCACTAAAAGTAAAAAATGACAATTAGATCACAAAAACCTTTCCACATCAAAAATAAATTGCACACGCACTGTATCAATCTGAAGCATTTGCACAGAGCATACACATGAATCCCCTACCTCTTTTTGGCAGGTTCCTTAGTTTTGGGCAATTTGTCAAGGTTGATGATACTATTTTGGCAGGAAAGGGTTTGCGTTGTTTGTTCTCTAATGGAGTAGTATATGGCAATTCCAGGGAACTTCAAAAGAAAAATATCCAATTAATACTTCAAAAGAAAGTCATCCAATTACATTTACTCTTATTTTGATGATAGGAGTGCTTTACCTTGACTTAATGTCATTCTGGGTTTCCTTTTTGACGTTTCCTATAGGTTTCTTTCCTTTAGATTTTAAGATGTGGAACATATCTGTGTCATCTTTCTCTTTGATAGACAATACAGTTTTCCCTTTTTTCTTATCTGAATCTGGAGACTAAAGATAAAAATCAAAAGCTGGTCAGTTTGCAAATTTGAAGTGAAAACTTTCAGCACTTTTTATTCCAACCCCACCCTTCGAAACACGCATCAAATAATTCACCAGTAATTCCATATCCTTTGTTCAACAACCAATTTTCCTGACTTTCCTGGAGTTCAACATTGCTTTCTTCATTTCTATTGCTACATTGGCTAGCTCAAGACTTGTGCATGAAGCAATTCCATAGACAAGGTGGTCAAAGTAATTACCCTAATGTCATCCACACAATTTGTTCTTCTCTTCCAATATTTAAACCTCCTTTGACTGTACAGGAGATGCAATAACTGCTAATCTGCCTTTTCCAGCTGAAAACAATCGTTTTTCCCTCCACTCTAAAAATGATGAATTTAGTTCTCACAATCCAATTTCTACACAAAACAGACTAAAGATAGATTAGTAGACCACTTATCACAAGTGTGGCTAAGCCCCAAACCACCTGCCACTTCTCAATTTTTCATCCCATGTGTATTAACATCTATCTTTTGTCTTCTACAAGGCTGTAGTAAAGCTTGCCTAAGCTTGAGAAACACCATGTTTCTTCTCATCACTTGGCAGCTTTTGTCCTGCATTTTTATCATGTCATTTAACTATCTCCTGTTCATTTTTCCCTTCATGTCGTGCATCTGATTTATTAAAAATTGCTCTTTCCACACTGTTCTCTTATAAACTGCTCATCTGAAATATCTTCCATTATGAAACATTTAAACCCAATTATTAAGCTATTTAATCTTCAAACACTATGCTGTATTTTCTGATTTTGCTTCAGATTCAGAATTTGCAGGTTCTTATATACAATTAAGGAGTAAAAAGAAATGGAAAAGTAGACTTGTATCTGCACACCTTTGGAAGCTGGCCTGAGATCAACAAGAGACAGAACAGATGAAGACAATGAATTCAGGGATATATCCTGCAGGCACACATTTGGAGACAGCCACAAAAAGCCAGATACATTATTCCTATTTGTAGACGTGCAGCCAAAGTGACAAGAGCAACGTCCTACAGTTGGGGGTGGGGGCGCGGGGGTTGTTGCATAACATACTGTCAGAAAGTTGAAGATCAGCATGTGAATTAATGATCAACTATAGCTGCATCAAGGAGAATCTCATTTGAGACTTTGAAAAGGGCTGTTTTAGTGTTGAGAAAGATGGAAACTTCAGTGGAGTGATTCAAACAGATTATGGGAGAAGTTGGTCAGAGATTCTGGGAAGTGACAGATAGAAGAGGAATCTCTTGAAGAGGATCTTTAAGGGTAAAATGGAATTTGACATGAGGCAGGAAATGGAGATGCCCAAAGCATCAATAGCAAAGATTTTGTTAAAAAGGGCATAATTTTTCTTCCAACGTAAGCCACAGTATTTGAGAAGGGTTGAATTAACTCAATGTGCCTGGAACAGATCACATGAAATAGAATTTCAGGAAAGACAAGGAAAATATTAAACTTTTAGAACTTTGCCACGTCAAGATAGAATTGTTCATACTGCAAGTAACCAACCTCCTTGAGGGGTGATTCTACATCTGGATTAGATGTTTCAGTGGTGGTGGAAGAGCTGTCATCATTATCTGCATCTTTTAATTCATCCTCCTGTGGTTTCCCTTTTACCCGTCTATCTCTATCCTTTTCTTCACGTTTTTTCTGTGCTTTAGTTTTGCGCTGTAACTTTACTCTCCCTGTGAAGAAAATTCATAATGTCAGAAGAAAACTCAACAAGATTCAAGTCATTATCGGTTGGCTTAGATTAACATTTGGATCCTAGATAGATTTATGCCAACTATACAGACTTGCATGGCATAAATGTACTCTGATGCCACGATAGGATTCAATTTATCCCAATTACCTACAGGCAAACAGGAAAAGCAGTAAATACAAAGTACTTGGGCTCAAAACAAGACCGAAGAAATGGGAGTGAGCCACTTAAGAGTAGATTGATCTTCTTGTCCCTGGAGAGTGGTCAAAGGGGCAAAAATATATTTTTAATATTACTTCAATATGAAAAAAATTGCAAAAACCAAATATAAATGAACAGTCAACCCTAAAGGACTGTAGATTTAATGTTTTTGTTGGTGTGCTAGCAGGAGTCTCAGCTCGCACTTAAACTTATTTAAAAGTAGCACACTGCTCAAATGACAAGCCTGGAGAAACCCATGCTAGCAGTTACAAATAAAAGTCAAGTTGATAGAAAGGTGATTTAGGCCAAATAAATTCACTACTTTCCAATAATCAGAAGTGGCTTAAGAGGCTGAGCTAGTTTTCAGCTATTTGATCCATTAGCAACTCTAGACACCATTCATTATGATGATTGATCCTTCCCAGTTCAGAACAGGTCATAGAAATAACAAGAGTTTTTTTTCCCCTAGCAATATCTACAGTATCCAGTGAGATGAGAGATTTCTCAAAACTGAAGAACCATGCCATCTTCTAATAATGGTAGTTTTGAATACCAGCAACTCAGTCTTGTCTACAAATGACTAGAAAGCTATAGGCATATTAAACGGCCATTATGAAAAGAAAGCAAACTTGGGTTCGTTATCTTTAGTCACCTTTTGAGCATGCTGTGTCACGCCCAACTCCATTTCATTTTCATCAAATCAATTGCATAGCTATGCCCTGTAGTTTCACAGTGCACTTTGGCAAATTTGGATTGCTGGAAAAACTCCTTTGCTTTCAAATACACTGTGAATAGATCTTACAGCGGTTGGAATTTAGCCAGATTTCCTGCAAAGATCAATAGTCAATTTGGTGCTAAATGAAACAAGTGCATTGTCACCCATTTCATTCAATTGCATTTAGGCCTGTAAACAACCAACCTGTCATTGGAGCTCAATGTAAGCTTTTCTTGGCTTTATCAGTGACTATTCTTGCCAAAGTGAAAGGAACCTGTGCCAAAATGCAAACGCATGTTAACTTTAAAGCTGGAAATACTGTTGTACACTTGTCTGCTGCAATTTTAAAGAGGGAGAAATCTGATCATTACACACCAAATGATTGTGCAGTAAAAATCAAAGTAGGCAAATCCTGTTGCAGAACTCTTCATGGGTTAGTTAAAGGAAGAGTAGAACATAGAACATAGAAAAATACAGCGCAGTACAGGCCCTTCGGCCCTCGATGTTGCGCCGACCGAAGCCTACCTAACCTACACTAGCCCAATAACCTCCATATGCTTATCCAATGCCCGCTTGAATGACCATAAAGAGGGAGAGTCCACCACTGCTACTGGCAGGGCATCCCATGAACTCACAACCCGCTGAGTAAAGAATCTACCCCTAACATCTGTCCTATACCTACCACTCCTTAATTTAAAGCTGTGTCCCCTAGTAACAGCTGACTCCATTAGCAGAAAAAGGTTCTCACTGTCAACCCTATCTAAACCCCTAATCATCTTGTACACCACTATCAAATCTCCCCTAAACCTTCTTTTCTCCAATGAGAACAGCCCCAAGTGCCTCAGCCTTTCCTCATACGATCTTCCTACCATGCCAGGCAACATCCTGGTAAACCTCCTCTGCACTCGTTCCAATGCCTCCACATCCTTCCTATAGTATGGCGACCAAAACTGCACACAATACTCCAGATGAGGCCGCACCAGAGTCTTATACAACTGCAACATGACCTCAGGACTCCGGAACTCAATTCCTCTACCAATAAAGCCCAGTACACCATATGCCTTCTTCACAGCACCATTTACCTGGGTGGCAACTTTCAGAGATCTGTGTACATGGACACCAAGATCCCTCTGCTCATCCACACTACCAAGTAGCCTACCATTAGCCCAGTAATCCATCTTCTTGTTACTCCTACCAAAGTGAATGACTTCACACTTAGCTACATTGAACTCCATTTGCCACCTTTCTGCCCAGCTCTGCAACTTATCTATATCCCACTGTAACCTGCCACATCCTTCTTCGCTGTCCACAACTCCACCAACTTTCATGTCATCCGCAAACTTGCTCACCCAGCTTTCAAGCCCCTCCTCTAGGTCATTTATAAAAATGACCAACAGCAATGGTCCCAAAACAGATCCTTGTGGAACACCGCTAGTAACTGCACTCCAAGATGAACCTATACCATCAACTACTACCCTCTGTCTCCTTCCAGCCAGCCAATTCCTAATCCAAACCTCTAATGCACCCTCAATGCCATACCTCCGAAGTTTTTGCATTAGCCTGCCATGGGGTACCTTATCGAACGCCTTGCTAAAATCCATATACACCACATCTACTGCTTTACCCTCGTCCACTTCCTTGGTCACCTTCTCAACGAACTCAATAAAAGTTTGTGAGGCACGACCTGCCCTTCACAAAACCATGCTGACTATCCTTGATCACATTATTCCTATCCAGATGTTCATAAGGGATAGGATTTACAATTCTCTCCAAGACTTTGCCCACAACAGAAGTGAGACTCACTGGCCTATAGTTACTAGGGCTATCCCTACTCCCCTTCTTGAACAAGGGGACCACATTCACTATCCTCCAGTCTTCTGGCACTATTCCCGTAGACAACGATGACATAAAAATCAAGGCCAATGGCTCCACTATCTCCTCCCTAGCTTCCCAGAGGATCCTAGGATAAATGCCATCAGTACTTGGAAGGTCTTGTGTATAAACCTTCTTTTCAGAACTCAGGGTTCCAACTTGGGCCAAAGTGATTAAGCAAGCCTATCACAACGATCAAAGCAACTGTTAATAAACTTAAATTTTCCCTAACAGGAGTCAGGATTCATGCTGGCCTTTGAGCTTTGATATACTTCAATAACAGTGTGACTCGCATTACATGGAGAGGTCTGTGCCATCAACATTATTCCCATATGCATTGGAAGTCCTCCCAGAACAGATTATATAACACTATTGGTCTGAATTTTCTGTGGCCAGGAGAACCTTCTGAGAATACGTTTCTCATTAATTAGTAGAAACCACCAATTCCAGCAGCTAACTGTATTTTATTCATATCCCTCAACAAACAATAAGCGGCTGAATTCAGATTGCTGACATTTAAAATTACTATTTACTCACCTTAAGTTCAAGATAAAGGTCAACACTTTGAATCCCTTTTCTCTCCAATCACACATGCAATTACACGTCAATTTGGTTTCTTTTGTTTCTCGTTTTAATTTCACATCAATAGCTAGCTCCTTCAGTGTGACTTATTCTAGATAATCAATTGGACTGTTTCTTGATTTGAAAAAGTTGAACGCCTTTTACTATCATCCTGTTACATTCTGCACAATGTTTCCCCACATTGATTAGCTGGGGGACCGTCTCTCAATCAATCATTCTAAAATGGAATGCTTGTAATCTTCACACATTTCTTCCACGAGGCAGATGCCAGTTATACCATTTCAGGAAGTGCTTTGTAAACTTCAATAATCAACAGCAACTTCTTAACGTCATTTAAATGTAACATATTAAAAGTAGTATTACTGTAGTGGTTGCCACATCAGCCACACAGTTCAACAAATCACAGGTAAAGAATCCTGTGGCTGTCATTTTGGAGGTCAGTCATCTGCATTCCAGAACGTCTCTAAAAATATCTATCCTGAGAAATGACAAACATTTTTAGACATGTTATGACATAGCACTGGACCAGGCAAGGCCTTGACACAACCACTTACCAAAATATTCTGGATTAGTGGTGCTGGAAGAGCACAGCAGTTCAGGTAGCATCAGAGGAGCAGCAAAATCGACGTTTCAGGCAAAAGCCCATCAGGAGTAAAGACAGACAGCCTGAAGGGTGGAGAGATAAGCTAGAGGAGGGTGGGGTTGGGGAGAAAGTAGCATAGAGTACAATAGGTGAGTGGGGGAGGGGATGAAGGTGATAAGTCAGGGAGGAGGGTGGAATGGATAGGTGGAAAAGACGACAGGCAGGTAGGACAAGTCATGGGGACAGTGCCGGGTTGGAAGTTTGGAACTAGGGTGAGGTGGGGGAAGGAGAAATGAGGAAACTGTTGAAGCCTACATTGATGCCCTGGGGTTGAAATGTTCCAAGGCGGAAGATGAGGCGTTTGTCCTCCAGGCGTCTGGTGGTGAGGGAGTGGCGGTGAAGGAAGCCTAGGACCTCCATGTCCTCGGCAGAGGGGGAGGGGAGTTGAAATGTTGGGCCACAGGGCGGTGTGGTTGATTGGTGCGGGTGTCCCGGAGATGTTCCCTAAAGCGTTCTGCTAGGAGGAGCCCAGTCTCCCCAATGTAGAGGAGACCTCATCGGGAGCAGCAGATACAATAAGTGATATTGGTGGATGTGCAGATTAAACTTTGATGGATGTGGAAGGCTCCTTTAGGGCCTTGCATGGAGGCGAGGTAGGAAGTGTGGGTGCAGGTTTTGCAATTCCTGCGGTGGCAGGGGACGATGCCAGGATGGGAGGGGGGGGGAGCGGGCGTGGACCTGACCAGGTAGTCACGGAGGGAACGGTCTTTGCAGAAGGCGGAAAAAGGGGTGGGGAGGGAAATACATCCCTGGTGGTGGTGGTGGAAATGTTGGCGGATGATTTGGTTTATGCGAAGGTTGGTACAGTGGAAGGTGAATACCAGGGGCGTTCTGTCCTTGTTATGGTTGGAGGGGTGGGGTCGGAGGGCAGAGGTACAGGATGTGGACGAGATGTGTTGGAGGGCATCTTTAACCACGTGGGAAGGGAAATTGCGGTCGCTAAAGAAGGCGGCCATCTGGTGTATTCTGTGGTGGAACTGGTCCTCCTGGAAGCAGATACGGCAGAGGCAGAGGAATTGGGAATACGGGATGGCATTTTTGTAAGAGGTAGGGTGGGAAGAGGTGTAATCCAGGTAGCTGTGGGAGTCGGTAGGTTCGTAAAAAATGTCAGTATCAAGTCGGTCGTCATTAATGGAGATGGAGAGGTTCAGGAAGGGGAGGGAGGTGTCTGAGATGGTCCAGGTAAATTTAAGGTCAGGGTGGAATTTGTTGACGAATTTCATTCCTCAGGATAGATTTCCTAGAGAAAACTTTAAAGGAGGATAGATATTTTCAAAATAACCTACTCAGTCATACTATTATTCATTTCTGGAACACGTGGGACTTGAACTGGCCCTCCTGGCTCAGAGGTTGGAACACCACCACTGTGCCAAATGATCCTCATTCAAGATATTTTTATCAACCTGTTCAGAAGTGTTACAATATACAACTAGAACAGGTGGTACTTGAACCTGGGTCTCTTAGCTCAGAGGTAAGGACACTACTACTATGCCATAAGTCCCTGTTCCTCAGGATAATGCCCTAGGTCCAATCATATACATTTGCTTCAATGACTTCACTCCATTATTTCTCCAAAAGAGATATGCAAACAATGTTCTGCACCATTCAAAGCTCCTTAGTTACTGTCCAAATGTAGCGAGATATGGGCAACATTCAGGTTTGGACTGATAAACAACAAGCATCATTCGTGCAATATTAAACGACAGGCGCTGACCATCTTCAGCGAGAAAAATCTAACCAGTGCCCCAAGAGTTTCCAAGCTTTACCATCAGTGACATTTCTTACCATCACCATCCCCCCCCACCCCCCACCACCAAATCAACAACCTGGTGATCACCAGGTGACCAGAAGCTGACTAGACTAGTCATATAAATACAGAGGGATCTACAACAGCAGATCAGAGCCTAGGAATCCTGCAATGCGCAAGTCATCTTTGGAATCCTTAAAGCCTGAAGGGCTTATGCCCGAAACGTCAAATCTCCTGTTCCTTGGATGCTACCTGACCTGCTGCGCTTTTCCAGCAACACATTCTCAGCTCTGATTTCCAGCATCTGCAGACCTCACTTTCTCCTTGGAATCCATCCACATGTCTGGACACCAGATCTCTCTCTCTCTCTCACACACACGCGCGCACCGTGCACCACCTGCAATGTGCATTGCAGAAATTGACCAAGGATCCTTAGACAGCACCTTTCAAACTCTCAAACATCTAGATGGTCAAGGGCAGATGTGAGCACCACCACTGGCGAGTTCCTCTCAAAGACACTGACCATCATGACTTGAAAATATATTGCCATTGCTTCACTGGGTCAAAACTCCTACAGCTACCTCCATTACAGCATTGCAGGTGTACTTACACTAAGTAGTCTGCAGCAGTTTAAGGAGGCAGTTAACCACCACCCTAAATGCAATTAGTATTGGGCAATAAATGCTGGCCCAGTCAGTAACATCCACATCCTGAGTGAATAAAATTCTGCCACTTTTAATGACTTTGAGATAATCTAGTTACAGTTTAAAGTAACAAGAATACGATAGTCAGCAAAATTAAATTTGCCTTTAATTGGCCTCAGACTTAAAAATTGTATTCAACATTCCCAGAGCAGGTACAGTCACCCAACTTCTCCTAGACAGATGGCTGTATCAGGCAAATAGTATTTCTAATTTCCTGAATTGCACTAAGACGGAGTAATCAAAGGAAGTTCATTGGGTAAACCTAACTGGTATTAGTACTGGGAAGGATGGATTTTTGCAATGTACTAAGATAGATTTTAAATCTACTACCATGCAATGAAAAAGTGCTAAATAATAATCTTGCTGTAAATGAGCCAATGGTCACATGATGGAATTTTAATTAAATTTGAAAGAGATGAAGTTCAAATCAGAAACTAGAATCATGAATTTAAACAAAGGAACTACAAGCCTATAAAAAAGGACCAAACCAGTTATAGTGGATTGGGAAGCTGTGTTAAAAGTTATGACAGTAGGTAGTTCTTTAAAATGCTACCTTTTTGTCTAATAAACAGCTTACAATAAAATTTAAAGGCAAAAAAGAAAATGTTCCGGCCAAATTTTACAGAGAATTAGATCAGATCAAAGGAAGAGGATCAAACTTGCCATAAAAAAAGTAAACCTGAGAATTGGGAGCATTTCAGAATCCTGCAAAAAAAGTCATGAGTAAGATTAGAGAAGGGAAAACATAGCAATTAACCTATTGAGAATTGGTCATTGGACAGAAAACAGTAGGAATATATGGTTCATTTTCAGGTTAACAGGGTGTCACTAAAGGAACTATGGTAAGGACCAGTGCTTGGGCACCAGTTATTTAAAATCTAAATTTATGACTCCTATATAGGGCTTAAAAGTAATATTTCCAAATTTACAGCTGGCATAACCCAAAGCGAGAATGTGAATTAAAAGGAGTGTGCAAAGATGCTCCAAGGAGATTTGGAAAGACTAAATCAGTGGCCAAAAATCTGGCAGATGGAATACAACATTGAGAAATGTTGGAGGCTTTGCATTTCTGTTTTTCTTCCCAAATGCAAGTGTTTTTGAAATGGAAAAGGGCTGGGAAGTATGGGTGGCAAAGTGGGCTCAGTAGTTAGCACTACTGCCTCACAGCACCAAAGACCCAGGTTCAATTCCCACCTCAGGCGACCGTGTGTGTAGTTTACACATTCTCCCAGTGTCTGTGTGGGTTTCCTCCGGCTGCTCCGGTTTCCTCCCACAGTCACAAAGATGTGCAGGTTAGGTGAATTGGCCATTCTAAATTGCCCGTAGTGTTAGGTGAAGGGATAAATGTAGGGGAATGGGTCTGGGTGGTTTGTTCTTTGGAAGGTCGGTGTGGACTTGTTGGGCCTATTTCCACACTAAGTAATCTAATCTAACCAAAGTATTGAATTTCAAAGCGACTAGGGTGCCCGTGTTCACGGGTTATTGAAAGTAAATATGTAGGTATTGGCAACTGCGAAAGCAGTTTTTAAAAATAAGATAATGAGCATCAAGGAGTAAAAGGTATGTTATTACAATCAAAGAGCCCTTTATTAGTGTACAGTTTTGGTTTCCTTACACAAGGAGAGATATACTTGCCAAAGGGAACATGACAAACTTCACTGCTTTCGAAGTTCTCGGATTAAAACTAAGAACTGATCTTTTGACACATAATAGGGAGAGTCCCTTTTTTATTAAAAAAAAAGAATTTGCAGTGTGATTGAACATGATACTAATTACTATTATAGACATGCCAAAATTATACTGTTGTAAATTTCATAATAAACATGAGTTGCACAGTGTGATAGATACACATAATACTTCAATTTCCCATATTTTAGTTACAATTGGCTTTGACACAAAAGATTTTTTCATGCAATTACCTCAGTGCAACTATATTCAAGTATCTTGTGTAAGAGGCAAAGACTCAATTAAAAATGTAATCCCCATGCTGAATTTTTGTGGAATCCTAAGCATTCCCAATTTTGTTTACCACCTTGCTCCTGGGATCCTCTTCTGAATTTAATGCTCTGCTAATAAATCTTTTCTCCATTATTCACTTCCAATCATTGACCTTGCCATCTAACGGGTCTCCTTACTTCAAATATCTTAACAGCAAACAAGGTAATTTTCAACCATTTACTTGTAATCACCTCAACACCCACATCTTTCAAGTCAATTCATTTTGCAAAAATCCAAAACCAAATCTGTTCCACTGACTGTTTACATCATAACTTACAACTCCACTTACAAAAGTTCCAAATTCCCAAGTTTTTGGCATACCATTTCCCATAATACTTTGCAGCAGCTAATTTGCTCGGTCCCTCTAGAATCCGCACCCATCACGCATTTACTTCAATCTTAGTTACTTCAGATGAATGTTGCCATATTTCTTTAAATTCAAATGGTACAGAATTGAACGTAACTGATGCAACACCAACATAGACATTCATCACAGCACTTGATGTGACCCAGCATGCTTAAGTGGCTTCACTCTGGTGTATTGAATTGCTTTGGTACAAGAGTAGCCTAAATGCCAATGATTTCTGGCCCATTTCCACAGCCAAACAGTCCATTAAATTTCTTTCAACTACTCCACATTAATGAAGTGAGAAGCTCATGAATTTCATCATCGGGTTGATAACATCTGTGAAGATCCTTTATTGTTCTCCTCCCAACCACTTGCCTATGATATCTGCTTTCTGCACCTTGGCCTCAATCGCTGAAACGTGCTGACCTATTTATCATTCTGACCTTTGTGCTAACTGAAGATGCAAACTGTTTAGTTTCCTCAGCCACTACCTGTCTCCCACTTTATTAAAATGGCTATAAAACACTTTCCTCTGAAAAACAATGCTGTTTGCCTGTGCAAATAACCTTGCCATTTCAAATTACCTTTGTGCCCATCTTTACTACAGCTTTTAGTTTACGTTTCTTCAATGATACTTTTCATCTTTGCATAGAAACCTCAATCAAAATCACAAACAGAATTCCCAGTGATTCAGACAGCATGCTTTCCTCTGGAGCCTACGACATAATAATATTAGCATTATTAATAATAATCTTCCTCCTCCATTTATCCTCCATTGTCCAGCTGGTGGGACTTGTCACTCAGGTTCCTTTCTCATCTGGTTGCAAGAGAAGCAATATTAGCAATTATTTCTCTTCCTACTCTCAGCGATTCGGTGTTTCCTTCTCTTCCTCATCGACGTGCATTGTATGATGACTTGGGGTCAGCTCTCACATGCAAAGTGTACCGAATTCCATTTCCTGCTTCAACCTATGTGTTAATCTGCTTGATGCACATCAGGGAAAATTACACCACAAGACAAAATCAGGTTAAGACCTTCAAACAGTACCACTCTTTCATTAATGTTGCTGCATTCCCCAATCACACTGAAATTAATATATGGCACAGCCCGTAATTACTTAGAGCAGTTTCTGACCAAAAATTTTATCCACCACAATTTCACCTCTAACTTCTCTCTTGACTGCATTGTCTGGACTCATTATTAACTTAAAATCACATGTGCCACTCTCAGAGATTACACATTCAATTGTTATCCCAGGCAGCCATCCACTCTTCTCTTCATCTCAAATGCTACCTATAACCACAAAGGAACATATGGCTTAGGAACAGAAGCACACCATTATTTCCAATCACTTGTCCTCAATGATCTATATTGTTTACAATGGCATCCTAAAACACCAACTTAAAATAATCTAATTGCTTAAATTGCATCAAACGCTAAATACCAACTGTTTCTCTATGCATAGATGCTGCCAGACATTGTGTCATAGAAATGTACAGCATGGAAACAGACCCTTCAGTCCAACCAGTCCATGCCGACAGATATCCCAACCCAATCTAGTCCCACCTGCCAGCATCCGGGCCATATACCTCCAAACCCTTCCTATTCATATACCCATCCAAATGCCTCTTAAATGTTGCAATTGTACCACCCTCCACCACTTCCTCTGGCAGCTCATTCCATACACATGCCACCCTGTGTTGAAAAAGTTGCCCCGTAGGTCTCTTTTGTATCTTTCCTCTCTCACCCTAAACCTATGCCCTCTAGTTCTGGAATCCCCAACCCCAGGGAAAACACTGTCTATTTACCCTATCTATGCCTCTCATAATTTAGTAATCCTCTATAAGGTCACCCCTCAGCCTCAGACAGTCCAGGGAAAAACAGCCCCAGCCTGTTCAGTCTCTCCCTATAGTTCAAATCATCCAACCCTGGCAACATCCTTGTAAACCTTTTCTGAACCCTTTCAAGTTTCACAACGTCTTTCCGATAGGAAGGAGACCAGAACTGCACACAGTATTCCGACAGTGACCTAACCAATGTCCTGTACAGCCACAAAATGACCTCCCAACTCCAGTACTCAATACTCTGACAATAAAAGAAAGCATACCAAACGCCTTCTTCACTATCCTATCTACCTGTGACTCCACTTTCAAGGAGATATGAACCTGCACTCCAAGTCTCTTTGTACAGCAACATTCCCTAGGACCTTGCCATTAAGTGTGGAAATTTTGCTAAGATTTACTTTCCCAAAATGCAGCATCTCACATTTATCTGAATTAAACTCCATCTGCCACTTCTCAGCCCATTGGCCCACCTGTCCACTACACTTCCAATTTTGGTGTATCTGTAGGGGACAGCGATGAGGGGTGCCATTCTCCAGCACTTCCAGTTTTTATTTCAGATTTCTGGCATCCACAGTATTTTGCATTTATTGGCTTAAATGCCTTTAGTACCATCAACCAATCACTCAAATCACCTCACCCTGAAACTTTCCAATCTTTGGATGTTAGTATTGTGCATGCTTTTGGCCGTAAGACTTTGGAGTAAAAGGGCACTCAACTCCGTTCAAATTTATTCCACTATTCAATGGGGTCATGGCTGATCAAATAATCCTCAACTCCACTTTCCTGCCAAATCCCCATAACCCCTCAACTTATTTATTAATTAAAAATCTCTCTCAACCTTGAATATACTTAACGACAAAAAAAAAGAAACGCGATGCTAGAAATCTGAAACAAAACAAAATAAAAATTGCTGCAGTGCTGCCATGTCCTTCTGCTTTGAAAGACCACCACCTCACCCACAGCCCCAATGGGTACAGTCCTCTCTCTCGACCTAGTTATTCAGTTCATCAGGACACTTGCCTCAGCACAGTTCAAGTGAAGCCTATTTCACTGAAACTATTGCCTCCTAATCCCAGTAATGGTGCCAGTGCCCCACGACCTGAAACTCATTCCACCCCCAAAAATTTCTGAACCATGCATTTAACTCCTTGATGCTATTTACACTATACCAGTGGCTCAGGTAGTAATCCCAAGCATACCACCTTGGAGGCTCTGCTCTCCAATTTACCTAACTGATCAAATTCTTTCAGCAAAACCTCCTTGCTAGTCCTGTGTTGCAGATCGTACACGATTTATGTGTACAAATATTTATGGCCACATCTAGATCCTTCCCCATTTGCTCCAAGTTCCTCTCCTTACCTGAAGAGATAGGCTCCTAAAGTTAGAGCCTTACTGTTCTGGACAGTCATAGTCAACATGAAACATCAGCCATTTTGCTCTCCACAGATGCTGGCAGATATGCTGACAGATTTTTGAGCACTTTGTTTCTATTTTAGGTTTGGTATTTGCAATATTTTGCTTCTTTATTAGCAACCATGCCTTCCATGGTCTTGTGTTTTATGGAAAGCCTGTATATCAGCTTCTTTAGACTTGAAAACCCAGAACTTGGCAAAGATTTCGGTCATATTGCTAACATAAGGACATGGGAAATAAGAGGATGGACTTTCGGCCCCAAGGCTACTCAAATTCAATGAGATAGTTGAAATTCTACATCAGCTCTTTTTCAACCTTTCTTCTATTACCACAGTACCAAAACATCTTCTATTTGAACACACTCATCCATAGCCCACTGAAATTAATAATTAAAAAAAAAATCGATTGAACTCAGTGAAGGAATTTCTCATAATGGTCCTAATTGGCTAATCGTTCATTATAAAGAGTATGGTACTAGGTTTTAGTGGCTCCAGCCAGAGAAACTTATCAGCATCGTCCATGATTTAGCCCTCTTTAGAATTTCATGTTTCAATGAGATCAACTGCTTCCTAAACACCACTGAAAAGGATAACCTATTTTGATTTGACACAAATTTCTCTTATGCTTTCGTAAAAGGCAGAGGTATTTCTGCTTTATCAAAAACATTCGATAAAAATGCAAGTTGTTTTTTCAAACCATTACCTTTAGTTTTTGATGCTGGAGATGGAGGCTGTTCTGTAAAGACATCTAATGTTGGAGATTCTGGTAATTCACAATCTCTGTCCACTGTATCTCCGAGGCTCATAATATCAGAGTCCTCTGAGCTGTGCCTTGTATTTGCATTGTCTATACATGAAGTAACAGGAGGTGACAAATGTGAAACAGTGTTCTCAATTTGTTGCTCCTGTTGTTGAGGCACTGCTGGTAATTGTGGTAATGACTGTAGATCTGGTTGTATTTGTGTCTGTTGCTGGTGTGTTTGGTGAAACTGTCTTGATGTCTTGGTTCGCCTGTTTGTCTGGCTCTGGGGTGGATTTGCCTCAGAAACGATGGCATTAGCTTTTGTAGCAGATGTACTAGATACTGTTAGAGTAGACGTTCTTCCAGTGCTATTGGAGTTATTTGAAAAACTGTTTTTTAGTTTTGGATTTTCAAATTCTAAAGAGTTTCTATTACTGTGCAACTGTGATGCAGCAGGGATCTGCTTGTGGTTGGCTACACTGGGTCTTGAAGAACCACCTCCTCCAAATACTCCTCTTGAAGAATTGTGATTTGAATCTGATCCAAGTGCATTTAAACTGAAAACAACAAAAAAAAACTAACTTAGGACTGTTTCACTTATCCAAAATCTAATTGAGCACAAAAAGAATACTCAGTATTTTGTTGGTGCATTAAAATAAAAGCATTAAAAGAGTTAGGCATACAAGTAGAATTTACTGTAAAATACTACTGTCAAGATCATGCAACTATTACTATGGAACCAATGACATACAAGATTACAAATACTTTACAAGTGTTTATGAAGAGATTTTAATACCACAAAATGGGCTTGTACTATGGATACAAAACAAAATATGCAATTTTCATTGAATTGAAGGTATGAGCATGAAGAAGAAAAAAAAGAAAACCATCAACCGCTGGAGGATCATGGCTAAGAAATGTTGGTACAAATGTATAAAAACCACAACATTTGCTTGTCTAATGGCCAAAACAACATAGGCATGTTCTCTCATCAGCCCACTATCTCCTATTGGAGCAGGATAAATACTGCACAAGCTTGAAACTTCAAGATGCATAAGTTGTTCAAGGAGGACGGAACAGTACTTGATCCCTTTAAGCTTGGAAGGAAAAAAAACCTACTGTATCAAGTACTGAGGTTGAGGCCAAGCACTGGTTTTAAAAACAAAATCTAGGTTCCCAATCTTGGAATTTGTTCGAATATGAAACGGTTAGATTTACAGGCTACACTTGAAGGGAGTTAAATTCAAAACTAGTCTGATTATTTATTAGAGTAATATTTAATCGACAAAACTACATGCAGGGTTTTGTAGAAAGAAAGTTGAAGTAGATGGCATGCTTACTTTTAACCCAGACTAGACTCATTATTCAGAGTGTACTTTAGGATATGATGTAGGAGACATGATAAAATTAGCATGCTTAGGAGAAAAATAATAAATTTGCACCCATGCTTCCCAAACCTTTATCTCTGGGGTTATTCTTACCTTATATCTGCGTTGCAGACTAATTGACAGAGATTGCCATGATTAAATAGGCTGCAAGGTGACTCAGTGGTTAGCACTGCTGCCTCACAGCACCAGGGTCCCAGGTTTGATTCCAGCCTCAGGCGACTGCCTGTGCAAACTCCACACATTCTCCCAGTGTCTGCGTGGGTTTTCTCGGGTGCTCAGGTTTCCTCCCACAGTCCAAAGATGTGCAGGTTAGGTGAATTGGCCATGCTAAATTGCCCATAGTGCTAGGTGCATTAGTCTGAGGGAAATGGGTCGGGGTGGAATACTCTTCGGAAGGTCGGTGAGAACTGGATGGGCCAAACGGCCTGTTTCCGCACTGTAGGGAATCTAACCTAAACAACAATTTCATTATTGTTGCATTGTTGTATTATGTGACTACCAAGAATTGTCTAACAATTCTTATGTTTCTATGTTCTGGGATAATCTGGCTCTTGGAGGATGAAGTAGTCTAAAAAGGTTCCACAATGATGATTTTGGCAGTCTGATTATTTTAACATGAAATTATATTATGACACTTTGCTGATCTGACAGAAAATTCTAGTTAATCACCACAAATCAAAGACTACATAATGTGTTTCGTGGCATATCACCCCTAGTGATATCATAGCAATTCCTACATTCAAAAAAAAAATAAATAAAAAGCCAAGTAGTATAAAATGGAGGAAGGGGTACAATATTATATCTAATGAGCTGCAATTAGATCAATGCAAGTAATATATTCCAAAAACTCCAATGAGAAACAGATTCAAGCAAGACTATTATATACCTACTTTCCATCTGATGAAATACCAACAATTCTCCTGAGATCGAATGTCCTTCCCATGTCAAAGGGAGGACTGGACCCCTCCAAAGACAGATGCCTTTTGAAGGGTCCCCATATTCCTTGAGCTTCTAAGTAAGCTGTTCCAATCACCAAAAGGAACAAAACACTGGAAAAAAGAATGAATTATTAGAAACCAAATAAATCAAACACATTGCAAACTAACTCCCTTTTCAATACACTTTTTAACTAAAGTTTAACGATTTGCTAATCTCATGTTTTTCCAAACTAAGGATGACTTTCTAATCAGCATAAAGAAATTTTAGCACCCATTATAATTCTCAGAGTTCACACTCATGCTTTTAGATGTTCATTAATTATTAGAATTAGAATTCCTACAGTGTGGAAACAGGCCCTTTGGCCCAACAAGTCCACACTGCCCTACACAGACCCATTACCCTACATTTATCCCTGACCAATGCACCTAAGCCTACATATCCCTGAACACTATGGGACAATTTAGCTTGACCAGTTCACCTAACCCGCACATCTTTGGATTGTGGGAGGAAAACGGAGCACCCAGAGGAAACCCATGCAGACACTGGGAGAATATGCAAACTCCACACAGATAGTTGTCCAAGGCTGGAATTGAACCAGGGTCCCTAGCACTGAGGCAGCAGTGCTAACCACTGAACCACCGTGCCACCCATTGTGATAAAGCTGCCAATTTCGGGAGGACACAAACAGACTACTTAGAATCTTGGTATCTTCAAAATGACAAAACAGATAAAGATCATTCAAGATATAGGGCGGCACGGTGGATCAGTGGTTAGCACTGCTGCCTCAGAGTACCAGGGTCCTAGGTTTGATTCCAGCGTCGGGTGACTATCTGTGTGGAGTTTGCACATTCTCCCAGTATGTGTTGGTTTCCTCCCACAGTCCAAAAGGTGTGCAGGTCAGGTGAACTGGCCGTGCTAAATTGCCCATGGTGTTAGGCGCATTAATCAGAGGGAAATGGGACTGGGTGGGTTACTCTTTGGAGGGTCGGTGTGGACTTGTTGGGCCGAAGAGCCTGTTTCCACACTGTAAGGAATCTAATCTAACCTTTACTTGTAAACAAGGTCACGTAACAAGACTATCACTTGAAGTTGATATTCTTTGAATAGCCTAATCAATTGCCCAGAGCCATCTTTCAATAGATAACCAGCAGGGATTTTACTCTATACACCATTTATTTGTACACATTCCAAAGTCTTCACTGTGCCAAATTGTGTCAGAGTTCTTTGTCCTTATGTAATGGGGTGCTCCTCTATTGAAACAGAACTGCTAAGATGTAGATTCCTTATTTGCGTGGTTCAAAAAAGTATGGTGAGAGATTTCACCAATTAAACCATCAGTTAACAAATAAAATATCAAGGGACATATAGAAGCAATCTTACAAACTTACCTCATTATTCCTGAGATGATCACATACAGTCCCAGCTCCCAGTTAGGTCTAGGTAGGGCCTCTGCACATGTTGCCAACATATGATAAGGAAGTGATGCATTTAGTATGAAAACAAATTGGGAGCCTCCTGCTGTGATAAGTCTTAGTTCTCGGATAACTCTGGAGGCAGTGAAATCTGGTGTAAACCTAAAAATAAAAATATCAGGCCCCATTCAGATCATGACCATAAAGCTACTTAACATTAAACGAAGAGACAAAAGCATTACAAAATGTATCTTTTAGTCATGCAGATTATGGAGCACTTCAAACATTGTAAATGATAGACTGCATCTAAATTTTAATCATCTGCCAAGAGGTTTGCAATTCACAGCTGCTATTTTGTTATGTAACAAATACTTTCAATTTTTTTTTTTAAAAAAAAGCTTGGTTTTAGTTTACTTCTTTAAAAAATTAACCGACTTATTTATAATGCTGACTAGTTTATTACAGGGTTGCAGATGCGTTTTTGAAAACTGCATTGTAAGTAGGCAACCTCAAGTTCTCAAACACCAATAATTTAAAAATAGTTCATTGATTCAGTCCATTGCCCTAGAGCTCTCTTACGGCAAAGCAGAAACACATTACATTTCCAAATTGAAAGTAGTGTAGTATCGTCAAGAACGTGGGGGTTGAACAGCCCTTCAAAAGAGCCAAAACCAAACAAAAACAAACAGAAGGACTCACAATATAATGATGTCTTTAGAGGCATTCGGTTTTAGTGCAAACTCTTGACAGTTTACAACTTTGAAGCCATATCCTTCACAGATGTATCCACTAATTTCCATAGATTTGACAAGAACTGGGAGCTGTCCTGTATTTTCTACTTTAAAAACTCTCTTCAATGTGAAGTTTGGCTCTTTCATTTTCATCTCTGTAATTTTAAAAAGTGAATTAGTTTTAATGAAAGTGTAAACACGTATTTCATGTTTACATATATCTCCCCTTCCATTATGGAGAGCAGTGATCCAGGATCCAGGATCCAGCCTGACACTGCTTGCAACTCATAAGATATCTCATCCAAATCACTTCAAGGCAAGTTCATGTGCCACATCCCACCTTTGACAAATTTATACCATTGCTACAGGAAATGAGTTGAGTCTGGACCTGAAATTCTTACAATTCATTTGGTAGAAGATGAGGGAATTGCTGGCAAGGCCAACATTTATTGTTCACCTCTAGGTGCCCTGAAGGTGATGGTGGTGCACTGCCTTTTTTGAACCATTACAGTAAATTTGGTAAACCAAATTACTGAGTGGGGAGTTTCAGCATTTTAATCCAGTGTCACTAAGAGGAACAGTGATGTATTTCCAAAATTTCAGCTGGTGGTTTCCCAAGTAGCTGCTGCCCTTATCCTTAAGAGATGGAAATTGTCATGAGTTTGGAATATGCTCTAAGGAACCTCGGTGAACTGCTGCAGTGTAAGTTAGCTCACTGAGCTGGAAGATTTGTTTTCAGACGTTTCATCACCATACTTGATAAGAACACCAACGCTTCACCGGAGACTCACTGATATGTCCCGCCGCTCTATTTATAGTACTTGGTTTCTTAAAGATTCTTTCTTTTTTAGAAAAAAAAAGGGAAGGTAGATAGGGCCTAAATCAATGTGTTTATTGATGGATTTCTGGTTAGAATGCCATGCCTCTAAGAATTCTCATGCGTGTCTTTGTTTCACTTGTGCAGAATGTGTGTTGTCCCAGTTAAAGTGGTATCCTTCTTTATCTGTATGTATGGACCATAGTGATAGTGGGTAGTGTCTTTTGATGGAGCTTGTGTATCCTCGTGGCAAGTTTCTTGCTGGTTTGTTAGATGTATTTTCTTTTTACAGTTCTTGAATATTATCTTGTAAATGACATTAGATTTGCTGGTAGTAACTAAATGAATCCTTTAGTTTCATTAGTCGCTGTTTAAGCGTGTTGGTAAGTTGGTAAGTGTGTTGGACTATCATGATGCCAAGAGGTCTGAGTAGTCTGGAAGTCATTTCGGAGATGTCTTTGATGTAAGACAATGTGGCTATTAAACACACAATCTGCTGATTCCTCAAACAAACCCAAACAAGCAGACAACGCAACAAAAACTATAGCCAAATTACAGTTAAATTCACTGTAATTCATGACCCACTATCACTAGTTTTCATACATACAGACAAAGGAGGACAACACACATCCTCGTATAGATGAAACAAAAACACACATGAGACTTCTTCGAGGCATGGCATTCTAGCCAAACTCCATCAATAAACACATAGGATCTAAATCAATCTACCTTCCCTTAAAGAGAGAAACCAAGACCTATAAATAGAGAGACGGGACACATCACCAGCACTTCACTAGAGACTCTCTCTGATGTTACCTAGTCATGGTGACGAAACATCTGAAAACTTTCCAGCTCAGCAAGCTAACTTACATACTTATCAACCTGAGCGACAAATCTTCTTCAAAATCACTAATTTCTGCAGCGTATCTTATAGACGGCATGCACTACTGTTACTGAGCACCAGTAGTAGTGGGTATGCACGTTTGTGAATACAGTGCCAAATCAAGCAGGTGCTTTGTCCTAGCATGTTGTTGGAGCTGCACCCATCTAGGCAAGTGGGATTACCCTCCTGACCTGTGCCTTGTAGATGGGAGAAAGTGAGGACTGCAGATGCTGGAGATCAGAGCTGAAAAATGTGTTGCTGGAAAAGCACAGCGGGTCAGGCAGCATCCAAGGAGTAGGAGAATCGACACTTCTTCAGGAATCGGGCTTATGCCCGAAACGTCGATTCTCCTGCTCCTTGGATGCTGCCTGACCTGCTGCGCTTTTCCAATAACATTTTTCAGCTCTGATCTCCAGCATCTGCAGTCCTCACTTTTTCCCTTGTAGATGATAGTCAAGCCTTGGAGAGTCAGGTAGTGAGTGTTATTTGCAGAATTTATGTAGCTAGTCCAGTTTAGTTTCTGGTCAATAGTAACTTTCAGGATATTGATAGTGGAGATACTAGCTGTAATCTTTCAGCCCTCAAAATAGATGAGTAGGGAGGTCCCAAGGATTGGAGAATTACAATTGTTATAACTTATATTCTTCTCTGAAGAAAGGTTAACTCCAGCAACTTCAGACCATTCTGTTTGACTTTGGTGAGTGTTTTTAAACAATGATAATCTGGGACAAAACAACAGTTACTTGGGACAGGTACAGGTTAATTAACAGGTGGTTAATTTCTCTTTTGTTGGAGATGATCATTGCAAGCCATTTGTACGATATATATGTCACTTGCAACTTGCCAGCCCAAACCTGGATATAGTTCAGATTTTGCTGTATTTTGGACATGGACTGCATCAGTAGGTGTTGCAAGTGGTATTGAACATTACACAGTGACCATCCCCACTTATGACCTTACAATGGAGGGAAAGTCTTAATGAATCAGCTGAAAATGGTTGGGGTTGGGACACTACCCTGAGGAGCTGTTGCAGAGATATCCTGGAGCTGAGATGATTGATCTCGAACAACCACTCATCTTCCATTGTGTCAGGCACTGACTCCAAGTGGTGGAAAATTTGCCCCAATTCTCTCAAACTCCAGTTTTGCTAGACATTTATGATGCCATATTATCAAATGCAGCCTCTCTCACTTCACCTCCTTCAAAGCCGTTGGTACACGGCAAATTATGGCACCTACTAAAGTTTGGTAAAGCTGATTATGCAGAAGCTCAAAAGGTTGAACCCAAGATCTTTCTAGCCTGTGCCTACTGTATCAATTCATATTTTAAACATTCATTCGTGGGACATGGACGCCATTAGCGAGGTTAAACTTTTGCTCATCCTTAACAGCCTTTTGAAAAAAGTGCCGTGGAGCTGTCTTGTTGCCCCTTTGCTGTTATGTTTCTCTGAGGTTTCACAATGAATCTGATGGTGCAATGCCACTGGGACAAACTTCAAGGTGCATGTTCAGCCTCTTCTTTTAGCTATTGGTAATAGCAAAGTTACCAGTGACATCGTACAGCAATAATAAATAATGTCAAATTAATAAAATTCAAATCTATAATCACATTTATTTTGGTTGTTTTCTCCCCTCACCCCACCAATTACTACAAATAGAGGAATGCATTTTTAAAGCTAATTCAAGCACAATCACTGGGTCACGAGCAAGGTTAGAAAAGCCATCATTTCAATGAGACATTAAACTTGGGCCTCTGTCTGTTTAACTGGACAATAAGTGCAGAAAGTTAGGGGTTCTCTAATCATTTCTAGCAGCATCAGTAATATCAACCATTTGACTCACTGGTTGCTACTTGGTTTTTTTGTTACACCTCTTCTAAATTCTTGGCTCGAAGGCAGGCCTTTGGCAAATATTTGCCGAAATACAGCAAAGCACTATTACTTTGTTTTACAATGGTTAGGGCAAGGGGGTAGACCCAGGGTTTACATCCGCCAGACTCAGGATCTAACTTTAGATTAGACTTAGTGTGGAAACAGGCCCTTCGGCCCAACAAGTCCACACCGACCCGCCGAAGCGAAACCCACCCATACCCCTACATTACCCCTTACCTAACACTACGGGCAATTTAGCATGGCCAATTCACCTGACCCGCACATCTTTGGACTGTGGGAGGAAACCGGAGCACCCGGAGGAAACCCACGCAGACACGGGGAGAACGTGCAAACTCCACAGTTTATGCTGCTGCCATTAACCTGAACACTGGCCATCCAGTCAATGGAGTTAACCAGCGCACTCTTTATATTGCCTTTCTGTACTTTCTTCAGTGTTGAATTACTTACTATCTGAACAGTCTTTAAGCAAAGCTTCATTAATTTTGAAACGTAATGAACTTCCAGGACCAGGATGCTTCCCTGCAATCTTCAGGCTCTCTGTTGTTCCTTGCCCTTGTACCACAACTGCATCCACTACTGTCAGATTGTTTCTACAGAATAAAGAGTTAGATGACAAAATAATCACAGATCAGAGTCCTGAATTAATTACCAGTAACATAAGCTTCATTTGTTAAATTTTCCCAATTCAAAAAAAGTCAACAAACTTAGAGTTGACCAAATTAGATGATTACATGCATGAGTTAACAAATTTTAAGTGTCATCTAATTTGACATTTTCAAAATGAGATGAATTTCAAAATCTTCTACAAAAAAGAAAACATGAGAAATAAACTTCAACTGTCATTGCATCAGAAGTCAATATATGAACAGAAACATACCTTATAATAATTAAGGACATCACAGTTCTGTTGTGAATTGGGGTAAACTGCACGGTCATAGACCTTTTTTCACCAGATTTTAGAATTACATTTAAAACAGATTGTCGGGAATAACCTTCTACAAATCCTGAAGAACTTTTGATGGATGATGTCTAGAAACAATTCAGAAGAAAAAAATTTTAAAAAAACTTTGCATCAGTTGTCATATCTCATTTCAATTTGAAGCTTTTTATTGCAGAAAATTATGCTGGGGGTTCTATCCAGACCAGCACATTCCTGTTAAAACTGCGTATGCATACAATCCTATGGGTGAGCAGTGCGGTTTCGCTTCCATTAAATTTCATGTTCAAGTTCAAGTTCTTACATCAGTTCCTGAGCTCTCAGAATCCACTATGCAATCTAAATTTAATAGGAATCTCTCAAACTCCTATTTAACACACGAATGGAGCCATTTGTTCTTCTCCTTGGAAGGAAATATATTTTACTTACACGGTTACTGGCAATTTTAAATTCAAAGGTTTTTGTGTCCAGATTTGCATGTTTGCTCAAGTGAAGCCTGAAATTAAACAAAGAAAGTTATGAAAAATATAGAAGCTTTTTTTCTAAATCTTCCATATCACTAACCAGTCTATTTCAAAGATTTTACCCCAATTGCATAGTATAGATCAAACACTTATTAGTAATAAGCGAGAACATCGAATTGATCACTATCACAATTTGAAACTGATGTCAAAAAGGTCTTCAAAAAATCCAGCTTGGAAGTGGTTGTACATTCATTCGTAATAATATTACTGATTTATTATGAACTCAAGTCGGTTGCTGGTTAGAACTAACTAGTAACAATGAACTGACAAGGATAGTTGGCAATTTTTAGATTTAGTGCACTGTATGAAGAAAGAATGATCTTTGTGGAGTTTCCTTTTCATGCCATGTTGTAAAATGGAAACGTATTGTGAATACAAAAACCTAAATGCCAAACTCAAACATTTTTGTCACTAAAAATACACATCAAAAAGGTTATATACAGATTGCATGAAAATGTTGAGATGTGAAAGTAGCAATGCTGTAAGTATTTCCTGTTTTAAAAGATTTATAAAAAAAAGTTAGCCACCTTTCTTTTGAAGAATGGTTGATACACCTGAGGCAGTATCTTAATTTACAATTTTGTTATTTGAAAAAAAATCAAATTTACTTTTATGGTTTGATTACAACACAAAAGGCAGTCCCATGGTCTGTCATGCTCCTGTTGATGATGTGTAGCTTCAACTCAGCTACTCCCATTCCCTTCTCATTGCAGGTAACTGTAGTTGTGGTGTTTGGAGACAATCTACTCATGCATCAACGCTTTCCTCACTTGGCCAGCTATGTCCTCTGCTTCTCAACCCTTCCGCTAATGGAAGTGGTATGTCTCTTGTGGACTTGTCTCATGATTTTGAATGCTCATTTTAATCCCTCTCAATCTTCTCTTCTCCAAGGGGAAGAGTCCAACTCCCCCAAGCTATACACTGAACAAAGTTACTCATCCCTAGAATCATTTTTGGAAATCTTTGCTGCCCCCTCTCCAGTGCTGTCTTTCAATAGCAGAGCACCAGAATTGGGTAAAAGTTCAACTTGGGGTCAAACCAGTATTTTACTACAAACAAAAAGGTTCTTCATATTTATTTTTGCTCCAAGTCTCTATTTAGAAAACCTATGATCCATATGCTGTTTAATCTAAACTACTTTCTCAATATGTGCTCCTACCTTTGGTTTATGCATTTATAGCTGAAAGTGTGTTGCTGGAAAAGCGCAGCAGGTCAGGCAGCATCCAAGGAACAGGAAATTCGACGCGGGCATAAGCCTGACCTGCTGCGCTTTTCCAGCAACACATTTTCAGCTCTTATCTCCAGCATCTGCAGACCTCACTTTCTCCTTTATGCATTTATAGTCCCAGGTTTCCTCTTTTGCATCCTCTCTAGAAATGTCTTTTCAGTTTAAATTGGAAAGGAGAACAAGCAGAGGCAAAGTGCATAATTCAGACTTCTCTATAAGAAAGTTCACCTGCCACATGCCTATCCATTTCACTTGCCTGCCTATGGCCTCAATATGCACATTGTCCTCAAGTTCAATTATCTACAAGTTGTGTCAACTACAAACTTTGAAATTGAGTAGAACAGTTGATAAGCAGTGATCCTGCACTAAACTCAAGGGAACACTATACCAGCCTCCTCCCAGTCAGAAAAATAAACTTTCAACTACTTTCTGCTTTGTCATTCAATCAATTTTATATATAGCACCACTCCTTTAACCATCGACTTCAGCTTCACAAACAAAATTACATCACAGTTATCAAACATTTTCAAAGTTCATGTATAACCACGTTACTCTCAATCTAGTCCCAAAAATCTAAAGTTAGTCAAACATGAACCATCTCATGCTGGCTTTTCTTAATTTACCTATATCTGTCCACGTGACTGTTATTCTGTCCCAGATTATCATTGTTAAAAGCAGTTAAGTCAAATAGAATGGTCTGAAGTTGCTGGGTTTATCTTTACACTCTTTGCTGAAGAAATGTTATAAAATTTTAATTCTCTACTCACTGATGCTTCCCTACTCCTATGCAAGGAGAACTGAAAGATTACAGTCAGTATCGCCAAACACCTGCACCCTCTTTCCTCCCACCGCCACCCCCCCACGAATCCTATCTAGTCCCAGTGACAACAGTTTTATGTACCACTAGCCTTTTAATATCGCTATTAACTTTTAGCTCATTTAGAATCTCAACTATTTGGCCCTTTCAGTCAGACTTTGGCAGCATCTTTCTCCTTGGTACAGAAAGATGCAAAACACTCCGTTTGCACCTCAATCATGCCCTCTGCCACCAGGTGTAAATCCATTGTTGGTCCCCAGTCAGTCACATCCCTCCTTGCAAGTGGAGGTTCATCAAGATGTTGCCAGAGATGGAGCAGTTTAGCTACGAAGGGAGGCTGTAGAAACTCTGACCGCTTTCTATACAGAAAAGAATGTGGAAAGAGGGCCTGATTGAGACACAAAATTGAGGGGCATGGACAGGGTCAATATGAAGCAGCTGTTCCTGTTAGTTGAAGAGTTAATAACAGGAGGGTATAAACTTTAAAAAGATGAAAGTCAAGAAGTTTCCAGAGAATGAGGAAGATGTTTTTCCACCCAGAGAAAAATGAGAATCTGGAATGCCCTGCCTGGAGGGTAGTTGAGATGGAAAAACCTCCCCTTTCAAAAAAAAAAGTTACTTATGACATTTCAAGTGCTTATCCATCTAAAGCTATGGATACATTTCTAGAAAGGGGGACTAGTGCAGATTTAGAGTAGTTTGAGCAAGTGCAGATATGATGGACAGAAGGGTCTCTACTGTAGTGTATGATTCCACACGACAATTTTATCATTTAGATGTCTACAGACACTTAGATTCCCTTTAATATTAGTTTGCAGTTTCTTCATGTTGATTCCCTTTCTCATCTCCCTCTGAACTTTTAATATTTAGACTGGTCATCACTTATAACATCAACCTGATATCTGCCGTGTGTAACCTTTTTTGCTTCATTTTACTCGCCAGCTTTTTCATCGTTCAGAGGGGTCTGGTGTGGTTTACCCTTTCTTCTTCCTTGACTTCTACCCAAACCACCTCATCTCAGTCTTAAAGGCAGCCTCCTCTCTTCTTAATTCAAGAGTCATGGAATTGCAAATAAGTTTCCTGAAAGCTTTATTTATTAAATAAAAAGAAACTGACTTACACAGACCAATATAAATCACTAGCTTAAACTCCAGAAAAATGAGCACAACTGAAGTGTGTAATTAAACCCAAGACAGTGAATATGAGTTCAAGTCCCACCTGCTCCAAAAGTACTAATAACATCTCTGAACAGATTGATTTCTAAAATGTTATCCGGTTTTCTAATGTACTTAAGGGGTAGGGGTAGGGGGAAGAGAGATACCACTTGATCTTATTCCTTTCTTTGAAGACTACAAAATACAAGGCAATGGGAGTAGAATGAGATGGGATTGTTTATATCAGCATCCATTATTAAATAGTAGAAAAATAATGAAGTTAAAAAGCAAATACGCACCTTTCCATTAACACATCTGCAACAAATGAAGGATTGGCATATAATGCTAAAGGAAGTAATTGGACAAACACAGGCACATCTGCTGGATTTTCTAAAATTAGTTCTTTTTCCTAAGGAAAATAAATGTGCGAAAATAATAGTTAGGAACTCAAAAACTACTGCATGATAAGTTTTTAAAAGCCATAAAAAATTATTCAATTTTTAAATTTACTTTTTAAATACAAGTTTATAATAAATACTCACTGATGTGTTATTTGTGTTTGTGAGTGGGAAAATTAAATCTCGTGTTGTATTGATCAATGATGGCCATATAAGCTCTGATGTTACTACAGCTTGAACATTTTTCTGTAGGTCTGTGTCTACTTCAAAGACAACTTGCATCCTTAAAACAAAAAGGCAATGACTAGTCAAAAATTCATGCTTGCATTAAATGCATATTGTTTTCATAAAATACTAGGACAACAATGCAGTTTTGTTTGAAACACTGCAACATGCAGTTAAAGAATGTACAACAATACCATGATCATTACTATATCGCAGAGAGTGCAAGCTAAAATTTCAGTGAAGTGAATCTATTCCAAGAATTTTACTCTCTGCGGTGGTTAACTGAACTTTTTACACAATATATTTTGTGTCTGTATGTCTGTAGTGATCACATATCTGCAGCAACATTGGCTCCGTTGCTAAACAAAGCAATCTATTTTATTGACAGGGCTGCGAACAAAACACAAGAAACATGACAGAGGACAGATAGCCACATGGTTCTAAAGATAAACGCAGTTGCTATTAAAAGTAAAGTCGCCATAATCCCAAATGACCATAGGGTTGCTCTCAGTTACTAGAGAGACATGACTCGGTGTTTTAACCAGAGGGTCACTACATGTCATGTAAGGGGCAAGTTGGGAAGGCAGGACCTTCATGGTAACAATTCTGTGACTTTCACCTTGGTTATGGAGAGAGATAGGTGCACGCAACAGGGCAGGTTTTACAATGGGGGGGGGGGGGGGGGGGGGGGGGGGGGAAGACAGGTGCTGCAAGACAGGATCTGAGGAGCATAAACAGTCAGGGAAGGACGTCGTTGAAATGTGGAACTTTTTCAAGGAACAGATACGACGCGTCCTTGATATGTATGTACCTGACAGGCAGGAAAGAGGTCGTGAGAGAGAACCTGGATTGACGAGGGAGGTTGAATGTCTTGCACAGAGGAAGGAGGTGGCTTACATAAGGTTGAGGAAACAAGGTTCAGATAGAGCTTTGGAGGGATACAGGATAGCCAGGAGGGAGCTGAAGAAAGGGATTAGGAGAGCTAAGAGAGGGCATGAAAAATCCTTGGCGGGTAGGATCAAGGATAACCCCAAGGCCTTTTATGCGAATGTGAGAAACATGAGAATGACAAGAACGAGGGTAGGTCCGATCAAGGACAGTAGTGGGAGACTGTGTATTGAGTCGGGAGAGATAGGAGAGGTCTTGAATGAGTACTTTTCTTCAGTATTTACAAATGAGAAGGACCGTATTGTTGAAGAGGAGAGTATGAAATGGACTGGTAAGCTAGAGGAGATACTTGTTAGGAAGGAAGATGTGTTGGGCATTTTGAAAAACTGGAGGATAGACGAGTACCCCCGGGCCTGACAGGATGTATCCTAGGATTATGTGGGAAGCAAGAGAGGAAATCGCAGAACCGTTGGCAATGATCTTTTCGCCTTCACTGTCAATGGGGGTGGTGTCAGGGGACTGGAGAGTGGCGAATGTTGTGCTCCCGTTCAAAAAAAAAGGGGAATAGGGATAACCCCGGGAATTACAGGCCAGTTGGTCTTACTTCGGTGGTAGGCAAAGTAATGGAAAGGGTACTGAGGGATAGGATTTAGGAGTATCTGGAAAGTCACTGCTTGATTAGGGACAGCCAGCACGGATTTGAGGGGGGTAGGTCTTGCCTTACAAGTCTTATTGAATTCTTTGAGGAGGTGACCAAGCATGTGGATGAGGGTAGAGCAGTCAATGTAGTGTACGTGGATTTTAGTAAGGCCTTTGATAAGGTTCCCCATGGTAGGCTTATGCGGAAAGTCAGGAGGCATGGGATAGTGGGAAGTTTGGCCAGTTGGATAGAGAACTGGCTAACCGGTCGAAGTCAGAGTGGTGGTAGATGGTAAATATTCAGCTTGGAGCCCAGTTACAAGTGGAGTTCCGCAGGGATCAGTTCTGGGTCCTCAGCTGTTTGTAATGTTTATTAATGACTTGGCAGAGGGAGTTGAAGGGTGGGTCAGTAAATTTGCAGACGATACAAAGATTGGTAGAGTTGTGAATAGTGAGGAGGGCTATTGTCAGCTGCAAAGGGACTTAGATATGATGCAGAGCTGGGCTGAGGAGTGGTAGATGGAGTTCAACTCTGTCAAGTGTGAAGTTGTCCATTTTGGAAGGACAAATAAAAACGCGGAATACAGGGTGGAGGAGCAGAGGGATCTTGAGGTCTATGTTCATTGCTCTTTGAAAGTTGCCACTCAGATGGCCGGAGCTTGTAAAAAGGCCTATGGTGTATTAGTGTTCATTAGCAGAGGGATTGAATTCAAGAGTCATGAGGTGATGTTGCAGCTGTACAGGACCTTGGTAAGGCCACATTTGGAGTACTGTGTGCAGTTCTGGTTGCCTCACTTTAGGAAAGATGTGGAAGCTTTGGAGAGAGTGCAGAGAAGATTTACCAGGATGTTGCCTGGAATGGAGAATAGGTTGTACGAGGATAGGTTGAGAGTTCTCGGCCTTTTTTCGTTGGAACGGCGAAGAATGAGGGGTGACTTGATAGAGGTTTATAAGATGATCAGAGGAATAGATAGAGTAGACAGTCAGAAACTTTTTCCCCGGGTACAACAGAGTGTTACAAGGGGACAAATTTAAGGCGAAGGGTGAAAGGTATTGGGGTGGGGGTGGGGGGGAAAATGTCAGGGGTGGGTTCTTTACCCAGAGAGTGGTGGGGGCATGGAATGCTCTGCCTGTGGGAGTGGCAGAGTCAGAATCATTGGTGACCTTTAAGCGGCAATTAGATAGGTACATGGATAGGTGCTTAAGCTAGGACAAATGTTCGGCACAACATCGTGGGCCGAAGGGCCTGTTGTGTGCGGTATTGTTCTATGTAACCTCTGCCGGTAAAGGAGCTGCACCTGCACTGTTGGCATTACTCTGCATTGCACAGCCAATTGAGCTAACCAAACTTGTTATTACCTACCACATTTAAATTCAGCCAGGAACACATTAACCTTTATATGGAATTATGGATTTGAATGCTTAAAAATTAATTTCACAACTTTGCATATTAGCAGGTACTGCAGATGCAGATTTAACCACTATAGTTCCACTGTCCTTTGAGTTCAAACTACCTTCAGCTCACTATCTTTAGCTAATAGCTTGCCATTGTATTTAGTGCTATCTATGACATATCATTTCTCATACTTGAACTTAAATCAGTTAGGAGCTTATTTGGTTGCTGATTCTACTGACTTGAAATTTTAAAAAAAACTTAAATCAGCAACAACACAACAATCCAGCAGCTTTGATATGGTGTCAAATCATCTGCCATTTTATTCATAAATATATTAGTTCCGAAGTCTAGACAGCATTTTTTCATGCAGGTACAAATGGGCATTTCTCACACTGGAGACCACCTTAAAGTGGTATTCTCCATGGACCAGTATTGGGACCCTTGCCTTTTCTGATTTAGATAAACAATTTGGAGATGCGCATGGAGGGAAAAATCTCTAAATATGCATATAATACTTAACTAGGTAGAACAGTGAATTGTAGGATAACACACAAGTGGCTTCAGAGGAACATTGACAAGTTGGTCAAATGGGCAGACACCTGGCAGATGAATTTCAAATGCAGAGAAATGAGGTGATGTATTTTGATAGAAAAAAATATGGAGAGACAATACAAACTTAAAGTGGTACAACTTTGAGGAGAGTACTCTGGCAGACACACCGGGTTCACATTCATAATTCTCTGAAGATGGCTCGGCAAATTGAAAAATTAAGGCAGCTCATAGGATCCTTGTGTTTATAAATAGAAGCAGAGTATAAAAGCAAGGAAGTGATGCCACATCTCTACAAATCACTGTTCAGACAGCATTGAGAGTGCTGCCTTCAGTTCTGGATACCTTATTTAAGAAGGATGTTAAAGCTCTGGAGAGAGTGCAAAAGAGATTTACTAGAATGATACCAGGAACGAGGGATATTAATACAAGGAAAAAGAAAATGGAGAAATTGGGCTTATTCTCATTGATGCAGAGAAGATTAAAAGGTGGCCAATTTTGAGCTATTCAAAATTATGAACTATTTTGACAGGGTAACGGAGAGTATTCTCCGTTTCCACTAGTTGGTATGTCAGTAACTCGGGGTCACAATTTCAAAATTGTCAACAAGAGCACCAAGAGTGAGAGGAGTTGAAAACTTCTTTATTCACAGTTGTCGGGTTTGGAATATACTGCCTGGTGAATGGTGGAATCATATTCTTTAGCAGGTTTCAAAAGGAGAGCTGGATATATATTTGAAAGTCATGAACTTATAGGCTATGGTGACAGGCTGGAGAATGGGACTGGCTTGGTAAGCTTTTTCAGGTGCCAGTATGGACACAATGGGTAGAATGGCCTCCTCCTGTACTGTAAAATGCCACGATTCCTATATATTAGGCATTCTTTGGACCAGACACAAATAATTGCAGTCAGCAAGAAAGAGGATAATAGAATCAAGTTTATTTCAGTTAGGATACGCTGACAAAAAATAATTAATGGGCCAAATATAAAATCAAAGTTCTGGAGGACTTGCTCAAGGACAGTGGTAACAGTGTTATCCAAACTAACAACAGTCGTCATCTTTATTTAAACAACAATGCTTTCAGCACCAAAATGGTTAAGGAACTCACTTGTGCCCTGAGTTTTCTTTAAGTTCTGTCCATTTTTTGTACAGATTCTTATACAGATCCCAATCTGCATCCCATGCATCATCTTGCATTGCGAGACTATGCTGCAATCTTAACTCCGCTGAGAAAGGTGGGAGACACAAAAACTCAATGCAAAAACCATCACTTGTATTTTCCACGAGTACTTTTTTTGATAAATTACAAAAGTTGAATGATATAGTTACTTACATTTAGATAAAAAAGGCAATCCCACATAACAATAATCCCCACATTGTAAGCTAGCATCAAAATAAATATTTGCTATCTGCAAAAAAGATAAAACAATTAACAAAATAGGGCAGTATTTAAGTTGTACCAAAGCAACCAATGTTTCACTTAGCACTGCAACAAAAGTTTAAAACAGAGTTAGGTATATGCCTCAGACAGAAATTTACAGCACAGAAAGCAGCCAATCAGCCCCACATAGCTGCACTGACCCAAAAACAAAACATCTGACTAATCCTTTTTTCTAGCTCTTGGTTTATAGCCCTGGTGCCAAGGCAACTCAAATGATTACCTAATTGCTGCTGAAGTGTTAACAGTCTCAAACCTACCCCTATCAGGACCCATCTCAACTGTTACTGACCCAAAGAAAATCCTAGCCTACCCAATTTTGCTCAGGTCCTCCTGTCCAAGCAGCAGTCTGGGAAATCTCTGCATTCTCCTCAGTCAATTGCACCCTTCTTATAATGTGGTGAACAGACCTGCAAGTACTGCAGGTGTTGACTAACCAGTTTTATACAGTTCCAACATCAACTTTCTGCTCTTGTATTCCAGGCCTCAGCGAATAAAAGACAAGTAAACCAAATTGTCTTCGTAACCATCTTATGTGCACTGCTTCCTTCAGGAGATTTGTGGGTATGTACATAGAAAGGTCTTTATCTGATCTTCAGTACTTTCCAGAGTCCTATCATTTAGTGTAATCCGTAGCCTTAATAGCCTCCCAAACTTATACCGCACTTCTCTGGATTGAATTCCATTTGTCACTGCTCTGCTCAGTTGACCAGTCTGTTGCTATCCTCCTGCAGTTTATAGTGATCTTCCACGCTATTCGCCCAGTCCAATTTTAGTATCATCTAAAAATATCTTGATCACACCTACTACATTCAAGTCCGTAACATTAATGTCCACTGCAAACAAGGGCCCAGCACAACATCCTGTAGGATCCCACTGAAAACATCCTCTGCCATCACCCTCTGCTTCCTATCCCCCTCAGCCAATTTTGGATCCAAAGTGCCATTTTGCCTAGGATTCCCACAGGCTCTTACATCCTTGATTACTATCATGACAGCCCTCATTAGAAAGGCTTTCTAAAGTGCACATAAAACACATCAAATGCAATACCATCCTCAACTTTCCTGGTTGAATTTTTTAGGAGGCAATCAAAATTTGTCATAAACACAACTTCCACATAACAAACTCATGTTGGCTTGCCCAGATTAAAATCGCTCTCCAAGTGTAGATGTATTCTGTCCCTGAATTTTTCTTAACAACTTCCTCAAAGGCCAATTAATCTAACTTACTTGTCGATATCTTCCTCCCTTTTCTATATAATGGGTCAAAGTTAACAGTCTCCAGGTCTCTGGTGTCTTGCCTGTGGCCAGAGATGATTTGAAAATTACTGCCAGGGTCCCTGATATCTCCTCCTTTACTTCCCACAACAACCTGAGTTATATCTCCTGTCCATGCAGATTTATTCTCTTTAAAAGGCTGCTAAACCCCTACATCTCTTCTCTCTGTAGATTCAGTTGTTCTAGTGAGTCAAAACCCACTATCCTGATGTCTGCACCTGTATCTCCCTTGTCTATTGTGAAGAGCAATGCAAAGACTGGATTGAGACTGTGCCCATGATTTCTGGATCCACGTGTACGTTACTTCTCTGGTTCCATTTACCCTTGCTATCTTCACTTAAGAAGCCTATATTACTTTCACTGCTCACTCTCTCTCAATTCTGCTACGCTCCTCTTGGAGCTAGTTGCCAGGATGCCAATACTATTAACCTAATTCAAGTCCATCCAAATAGCATTAGAAAAATTCTAAAGGATGATGTCGGCCCCATTCCCGCTTAGATGTAACTCGCTCAAATTGGTACAAGTCCCACCTGCCCCAATGTTTCAGCCTTCTTTTGCTTCTGTCATCATGTATTCATCTGCTCGGTCCTTCTAGTCCTATATTTACTACTGTGCAGCATCGGAGGTCTATAGCTCAAGTATGCAAGTTAATGAGCTGCATAAACAAATCTACCATAAATCATGCACATTACACAAGATGAAATACGACAAACCTTGGATTTCTTTTTTGATTCTAAATCATCCTTGTTATTTTTCATTCTCTTGTAGTAGAATCGCACATCCTCTGTTAGAGGACGTATATTTTGTAGTTTCACCTTCTGTGAGAAGGAACTCATTATATTTAAACTATGATGAACTACTTTCCCCTGTAAAGCAAAATATTCAAACTTATAAATTTAGAAAAAAAAATTAGTTACCACACTTCACAATAATTTATATCACAGATACACAAACATCCAATTAGATAGATCAGGTCCAGGCTCTACTCAACCATGCAAACAGAAAGGAACTGATGTTTGATTCAAGGTCACTCAAACTATTCTGGTTTCTTTCAACATTTAGCCAAGAACAATAAGATACTACAATATTAAAATGAGCAAAAATGAGTATCATCTTACTGGAAATGAGCCTGAAAGAACAACATGCTTTGGTGAACAAACCAAGGATCCTACAGCAATAAGTGCCTTTACTTGAATAGTTAAAATCTGTAAAAACAAAAAAAAAATGTTAGTCCAGAACATGCAGTAGTGATCACTAGATATAGCAGTTTGTTGCAATTAAACTTCAGCCAATAAATATTCTCATCTGCACAGCAATTCCTCATGAGATTCCTGCTGCAAAATGCTCCCTGGGGTGGGAATAGATAGGAAATACATCAGTCATATCAGTTACATGTCATGGTATTCTCATTGGACAAACCATCCAGATGCCCTGCTCATGCTCTGCGACCCAGGTTCTAATCCCAAAAGAGATGTAGAAATTTAATTTACAATTAAGACTCTAAATGACAACCATAAAACCATTGTCAGTTGAAGCAAAATCCCATCTGGTTCATTGATGTTCTTTTGGAAAAGAAGTCTTCCATTGTTACCCAGTCAAGCTTACAGGCAACTCCAGGCACACAATAGCTGACTCTTAATTGCTCTCTGAAATGACCTAGCAAGCCCTCTGAACAGTAATATCAAAATGCTAAAATGTCTTTCTAAAAAAGGAATAAAGTCTCACATCCGATCAAACATCGACAAGGAAGCCTCTGACATATCATCTTCCTTCAGCTGATGGATAGATAAGTTGCAAATTGAACACCACTTGGAGAAAGCACTAAAAAAGGTGGCAAGGACACATGTTTGGGGATCTTTCCTGTCCATCACTCAGAATGGCTCAGCAATACTACTGACTGAGCTGGCAGAGTCCTAAAGAACATAGCTGTCAAACTGTGTTTATGGCATGTGGTGAGGAAACAAAATTGATGCCATTCTCACCAATCCATCTCTCATAGATGGATCTGTCCATGGCTGTATCAGAAATGACTGATTAGATTTGATTCCCTGCAGTGTGGAAATAGGCCCTTCGGCCCAATCAGTCCACACTGACCCTCTGAAGAGTAACCCACCCAGACCCATTCCCTCTGACTAATGCACCTAACACTATGGGCAATTTACTATGGCCAATTCACCTGACCGGCACGTCTTTGGATTGTGGGTGGAAACTGGAGCACCCAGAGGAAACCCACAGAGACATCGGGAGAATGTGCAAATTCCATACAGACAGTCACCTGAGGCTGGATTCGAACCTGGGACCTTGGAGCTGCGAGACAGTGCTAACCACTGAGCCACCACGTGGAGACAAAATTCCACCTTTATATTAATAACATGTTCTATTGTGTTAGGTGGCCCTACAGCAACCCCAGACTGGGAATCCATGGGAGTGGATTGTCAGCAGCAGAATTATACTCCAACTTATTCTGCAACTGCATGGCCTGGCATATCCTCCACTCTACCATTACAATAAGTCAAGAGAACAACCCTAGTTCGATGAACAGTACAGGAGAGCATGCCAGCTTTCCAGGAGCATTTTGGTAAAATCCAAAGTGAAGTGGCAACTTTGAAAGTTGCACAGGATTACCTGTGTGCCAAATGGTATAAGCAGCAAGTAATGGACAGTGCTAAATTATTCCGCAAAGCGATCAAATCTAAGCTGTACAGTCCAGTCATATTCAGTTATGAATGGTGGTGGACAATTGAACAACCCAGAGGAGATAGCTGCTTCACAAATATCCTCACCAATGTTGGGAAGCACAGCACATTAGTGCAAAAGAGAAGGCAGAAACATTGCAACAAACTTCAGCCAGAAGTGCGGAGTGATTTGTCTTGGCCTCCTGATTTCCTAACATCACAGAAGTCAGTCATCAGCCAATTCGATTCAGAGATATTAGGAAACAGATGGAAAACAGTTACCGCAAAAGGTGTAGGACCCTGACAACATTCCGGCCATAGTGTGATGACACATGGTCCAGGACTTGCTGTTTCCTTGGCTAAGGTCTTCCTGTACAGCTATAACATTGAATACGTTGCCAGCTAGATGCCAAATTATCCAGTTATGTCCTGTACAGAAAAGCAGGACAAATTAATCCAGCCACACGAGTAGAAGTTGAGGTTCCATCATGCTATTCCGCTCCTGACAGCATTATAGCTCTGGTTTAAATGTGGATGTAAATACATATATGATCATACAAATCAGGAGTTGGCCATTCAACCCCTCAAGTCTGCTCTACCATTCAAAATCATGGGTGAAATGTTGAAACCATGCTTTCACCCTGCTGACAACTTTTCAAATCCTTGATCAACAAGGATGAAACTATCACTACCTTAAACATATGCAATTACTCTACTTTGATCACCTTTTCAGGAAGTGAATTCCAAAGACGCTTGGCCCTGAGAGAAAAAAACTCACCTATTCTGTTTTAAATGGACAGCCTTTGATTTTTAAAACAGTGACCTCTAGTACTAGATTCTGTTAAAGGAGGAAGCATCTTCCTGATAGCTGCACTAACAAGACCCTTCTATCATGTATGATTCAACCTAGTCACCTCTTCCTATTTTAAACTCCAGCAGATAAAAGTAGTGTAAACTGTCCAACTTTCCTCACTGGATAACTTACCCATTGCAGGAATTAGTCCAACAAAGTTTGCCTCAACTCCTCAAATCATTTGTATATTTAAAATATGAATAAGTGTGCACAGCACTCCAGACACAGTAGCTCACAACAGAAGCCTAACTTCTTATTTTTGTATTCAATTTTCCTTGTGATAAATATCTTACTAGTTTTTCGACTTGCTGTACTGCATTTTAACCTGTTGCAATGTCTGCATGATGACACTCAGGTCCCCACAATCTATCATTTAAATAATATGCTTAATTACTCTTGCTGCTAAGTTGTACAATATCACATTCTTAAATTATACTCCATTTGCTACATCTTTGTGCATTCACTTAAATCTATCAATAGGTTGTTGTGACCTCCTGCCCTCTTTACAATTTACTTTCCTATCTAACTTTGCATAGTTAATAAATTTGGGAACCAATTTTGGTACTGAGACGAAATAATAGCAAGCACCTCCTATGTTATCGTATGCTAGCTGTAATGTGATGTTTTCCAGGTGTTTGAATAATGTGTGCATAATTTTAAACACACACTTTCCTGTATGACTTTTCTAAACACCATACTATGGTTTGGTGTTAGACACTCGGAATCAAGTAGTGCCCCAACAGATGACAATGTGGGGCAGATCAAATTGTTCACCAAGTAAATGAACAATCAGCAGCAAAGAAATATTTTGATTTTGTTTAACAGATTAACCTGTCGATTCTGATAGATGGAATAATTAATATCACATTATAGTCACAACTTGTACTTTAAGATTAAACTGGTGCAAAGTTTTTTTTAAATCATGTAAACATTAAAATTATGCCTTTATTATATAGATTCAAAAACTACCTCATAATCTGTTGTGATCTGCACAGCTCCATCATATGGTCCTTCAAGTTCTTTTGCAGTCAGCTTCATCCTAAATGCTGCATAATAACCAGATGCTAGTATCACCTGTGAAGAATGCATAAATACATTATCAATCAGTAAATAGTTATGGACTTGATATCACCTCAAAGCCACGGAGGCTCTCAAAAGATAGGATTAGAATTGTGAGAAATGACTGACTGGACCAACTCGATAAACTAGGCCAAGGATGGGTTCTTGAAGATGAGGCTGAAAGAGATGATTTAGAAAGGGGATAATATCTGCAAATAATCTTGACTGCTCTGACAGCAATTTAAATGCCAATGTAATCCATGTAGCAAAGGGCCTTCAAAAGCTGAGCTCTACCCCACATCACTATTGAGTAGTGCGATACATGCACTTCAAAAAAAAATCTATTTCTTACTTTTGACATCAACAGTGACCTGCTGCAAATGTGTTGCTGGTCAAAGCACAGCAGGTTAGGCAGCATCTCAGGAATAGAGAATTCGACGTTTCGAGCATAGAAGGGCTTATGCTCGAAACGTCGAATTCTCTATTCCTGAGATGCTGCCTAACCTGCTGTGCTTTGACCAGCAACACATTTGCAGCTGTGATCTCCAGCATCTGCAGACCTCATTTTTTAATCAACAGTGACCTACCTACCTTGGAGTAGTCAATTTCGAATCAATTATGAAGGTTGATTATTGAAGAATTTATTGGAATAAAAAGTGACATACCAAATTACACATAGCTTTACCTCAGCAACATTGTCTAAAAATGCACCTACTTATGTAAAAATTAATTTGTTAGCTCTAACGCTATTACGAACACTATATGGTGGCTCAGTGGTTAACACTGCTCCTCACAGCACCAGATACCCAGATTTAATTCTAGCCTCCGACAACTGCCTGTGTAGAGTTTGCACATTCTCCCAGTATCCGCGTGGGTTTCCTCAGCATGCTCTGGTTTCCCCTCACACAGGCTAAGGACGTGGAGGTTAGGCGAATTGGCCATGCTAAATTGCCAATAGTGTTCAGGGATGTGTGGGTTAGGTGCATTAGTCAGGGCAAATGTAGAGTAAGAGGGGTAGTGGAATGGATCTGACTGGGATATTCTTCAGAGGGTTGGTATGGACATATTGGGCCTAAAGGCCTATTGTGCCCATGCTTTAGGGATTCTATAGCAAATAAACATTTAAGCCAGTTAATTGGCAGAGCAGAACAAGAATATTACAAACTGTAAAGGTTTCTATACTGGTTTTAATGATATCGGTATAAACCTTTAAAATTTTATTGCCCATTATTTGCTAATCTATTCAAAACCAAATTAATCCTAGTACCTTAGAAAAACAAAGCAAAGCATTTATCAATCAATTAACGAGCATGCATAATTATGTAATGGACTCAAAAGGAAATATATTGCATCTCAGCAGTCCCTCAGAGTTAAACAATTATGATGAAAACATGTCTAAACATGTCCAAATTGCATGCGACATTGTTAAACTCAATGAACACAGCTTTCTCAAGATACATGCTGCTTAAAATGTATAACCATATGGACAACAAACCCAAGTTCTAGGAATCTTACAATAAGTAAACAGTAATAGATTATGTACTAAAACATGTGAAATCTTGAACTCTTACCAGTTAAGATATTTGCATGATTATAAAATAACTTAAATCAAAGTTGTTAATAAGTTAATGAGAATGGCAACAACGCACAGAGTGAAGGTGTAAATCTTTCGTTATTTTACACTGAACACATGACAATAAATAATTCAATAAATCAAAAAGCCTGTTTTTGCACTCCTTTTACCAAAAATGAGAAAATATACCAATATATTTTAAATTCAACATCCTCCAATTAAAATTGCTAACCCCCAGCCCCAAATGTCCCTTTCAACCTAGGAATATTTATGGCCCTACTGGAATTGACTAGAGACGAAGCATTGGGTCATTAAAAATAACATTTTCTTTGAACAAAAGTTATTAGTTCTAAGATTATGGCATTTTGAAGTCATGTGCTAAAGATTTTGGCAATGCAAAAACTTAACAGGGCAACACAGTGGCTCAGTGGTTAGCACAGCTGCCTCAGTCCCAGGGACCTGGGTTTGATTCCACCCTCTGGGTACTATCTGTATGCAGTTTGCACATTGCCCCCATGTCTACGTGCGTTTCCTCTGGCTTCCTCCCACAGTCTAGGTGAATTGACCACGCTAAATTGCCCACAGTGTCCAAGTCAGATGGATCAGCTGCAGGAAATGCAGGGAATGTTTTTTTTTGGGGGGGGGGGGGGGGGGGGGGGGGTGGGAAGAAGAGAGAGAGGAGTTGGGCGAGATGCTTTTTGAAGGGTTGGGTATGGACTAATTGGGCAAATGGCCTGCTTCCACACTGTATGGATTCCATGATAATTTTAACTTGGATGTAGTCCCAGTTGCCAGAAGTAGACATTTGGTGGAATTGAAATACATGCTTTAACAATAGCACTTGCAATAATAGGTAATGGAATAGTATGCAGATTTTTTTTTAATACAAGTTCATTTAAAAGCTTACACAGTTACAAACTAAAAATGCTCACGTGCAAGTCTTAAAATAGTCAGTGTGACTGACCATTTGTTAGAACCTAGTTCATACAAAATCTGACTGGAAGCATGCCATGCACAGAAAATAGTTTTGAAATAAACGGTTAAATGCTGAAAGAAGTGTATGTACAGGATCAGAAATATTGACTCACAGAAGATTGCTCTGTTGGTGACAATTTTTCTAAATCAGAAACACTGGAAAGTGCACTCCTGTTGCCTCTCTCTACAATCAGCAATTCAATACTGAGGCCGTCTCCAACAACATACCAGCCTTTCACTGCCAGCTGAAGAGATCAAGACATCAAAATCAGTAATAGTATGAAGCACAGTGCACAAGTTCTCAAACAATTGCTTATGATCTAAAAATGGCATCTTACCTCAATTGGGTTGCTATTCATAATAACAAAAATAACATTGCCATCTTCTGCAGCACTCAACACACCAAAGTCTATGATGCGTTCTTCTAAACTTGGTGGAAGTACAAAGTACTGCAAAATTAATGTAAAATAGCTGTTTACAAAGAATGTCATAGTCACAAATGAAACAGACTAAAGAGAAAAACAATTATGCTTTCTTCAAAACTAATTTCTGAAAAGATACTTTACGAAACTAAGGACTGATGAAAGCTAAAGCCCCATTTGTACAATGATACCCTCAAATCCAAAGCAAATTCTGAAAAATTCTCTCTACACTCTGGCAGTTATCACTGACCAGAATCTGAATTTGACCAGCCATATAAAAGCCAGACAAGAGCGCAAAGGCTAGGAATTCTGTCACAAGTAATCCCTTCTGATATTCCCCAAATGTCCCTGGCCCCCCTGCAAGCATGCAGAGCTCCAAGGTCTGTGTGCAGCATAGACTTCTGAAACCAGAAATTAGAATGATGCATGAAGCATGTGCAATACTTCAGAATGGCTGCACAGCTTAGAAGGAATGTCACTCCTGACCTTCTAATGCCAGCTTACAATCTACAAGGCACTGGTCAGGAGTGAGATTGTATATTCTGGATGGGTGCAGCTTGATCAACGCTCGAGCAGCCAGAACAGAATAGCCCACCAGTTTGGAACCCCATCTACCTAACTTCAATATTCACTCCTTTTACTGTTGACAAAGTACACTCGATTCCTCTATCTAAAGGAAGTACTGCAGCAATTCACCAAGACTGCTTCAACAGAACTTCCAAACCCATAATCACAACTTAGAAGGACAAGGGCAGATGATGCATGGGAATACCACCACCGGCAAGTTCCCCTCCATGTCATACACTATTCTGACAGGGAACTGTACAGCAAATCCATCACGGTGATTGGGTCTAAATCCTCAAACTCCCTCCTCTAATAGCACTGCAAGTATAACCACATAACAAGGACTGCAATGGCTCATGGGAGCAACTCAAAATCACCACATTCCCTGGGGCAATTAAACATGGGCAATTAATGCCACTGACACCCACAACCCAACAATGATTAAGTATTATCATCTATGTGCCCCTAATGCAGCACAGTAAAACATTATACATGTACAGGAGATATCCTGAATTAAGTCCACAATTGTGGATGGAAGACAGCCATTTCACAAGTGCACAGTCAATGAATATACAACTGACATGACTCTATATAACAAGATAGAAACCATTTTCCTGACAACATGGCATACAGTACATGTACCTCATTTAAAAGTATGTCCACAGCAATCAAGCAGACCAAAAGTTTGAAAAAGAAACTTTTAAAAAAATACAGGAGACAAAAATACAAAAGGAACAGATATGATTACAACAGCAGAAAACACTCTACATTAATTCAGAACATCTTCCCCAATACATCCAGAACCTCTGTTCTCGAATGAAGTTTCAGATAGAACAAATAAAACATTTCGTCTGTACCTTCCAAAACTCATCCTGCAACATATAGTTTTCTAATGAGGTTTGATTTACATAGAAAGCAAAAGCACCAGAAAAATTTTGTTACTTACATCTAAAAACCCTGTATAGGCTCGTACAGGAAGGTGGAATTTTGATGCATTTGTGACAAGCAGAATGTTGCTGTCTATATGAATGGAAGAAGTGGTTGCTTCAAAATGGAGAGAAAATATATAGAGTGCTTCGTGGGGAGGAACAGAAACTGGCTCACTGAAGTTTTTAATCTAAGAGAAAAGAAAAATTGTAGTTAAATATCCTTGAATTCAACATGCAATTGTTCAGAAACCAGATTTGCCACTTTGCAACAAACAGTATGGTGATTATACTTACCTTAAACATTGCCTTTGCATCTTCTAGCAAAGAAACATTGTGTATAATGATTGGAAAATTGAATGTATTTGTTAGATATATTGGCCTCTCCACTGGGTCTGTAGGACTGTCCCTGATATGAAAAAGTGTTGCTGCGTGATCATAGCCCAAATACCTGCAAAATCACAAGAAATGCTTCATTTTTATTTCTCCCTACAACACTGCCTTTAAAGTTGTATGCCAGCAGGCAGTCACAATTAACCACGTCTTCAACTGTTATCCCGTAGCTTAGTCACTGATTAGGTCAAAAGAAAGTGATCAGCATTCAATATGGTTTCATTCTTATGCCCAATATTGGTTTGGGAATGGGGTGGGGGTGGGGGTGGGGGTGTTCGACAAAAGGAGGAGTGGAATGGAGATTATAATTTCCTTTGACTATGCATCAACAAAATAATACAGTTACTGACAGTATAAGTGATAAATGAGGATGTCAGACTCCAACCAACCAGAGAAGCTTAAAACAAAAAATGTTTTTAGGCGAGGAAGAAACTCTTTAAAGGCTTTAATGGAACAGAATGGTGCAAATACCTAAAGCATTTCACTTTTTAAAAAAAATCTAACTGCAGCACACACAGAAGTGATTTGCAAACAAATAATTCCAATTCTCAAAAGATAAATGACTGAATTATTTTCTTTTTGGCAGTGAGCTGGTTAGGAAGTAAATGTTCACACTGACACTAAGACAATGTCCAAGGACTCTTCCCCTTTTAACAGGGAGAAACAATCATTTAGGCATAGAGAACTTAAAAAAAAAGTGTAGAACCCATCTCAGTATCACATTGAAGTGCTGCATAGACTTGGTACCCAAATCTTGGAGTGAAATGATATACGACAAAGGTAAACGTGCTGCTGAGTCATTTATTTCAATAGTCTTTAGACAAGAGCAGATTATTTGTAAAAAGCACTACAAATTTGCAATTCTGACTACAATTCTGGATTCGTAGATTGAGACTTTGCAAAGAAAACAAAACAAAAAGTCAAGACTCCCTCAATCACCCTGATCTCAGGTAAGGGAGTCTGACAATATACTAAAGACTAGGAAAGGACTCCTAATTAGGAGTTACCGGATATTAAACTGGAGCAGAAAACCCTTACCTAGTGCTGATACCAACTATAGAATTCTGATCAGGAGAATGGCAACTCATATTGCTTAATCAAAGACTTTCCTGATCTTTCAGACGGTCAGTCTTAAGCAGCATAGACAGCAAACACATCCAGCAAGGGAAAGAATTAATAAAATCTTTCTATGTAAATCCTCGTAGATTTAAAGTGTCAGAGTTATACAACACGAAACAGACCATTCGCTCCAACCAGTTCATGGCGAACATAATCCCAAAGGGTCACCTGCTGCTGGCCGATATACCTCCAAACCTTTCCTGTTCACGTATCGATCCAAATGTCTTTTAAAATGTTGTAATAGTATCCAAATCCACCACTTCTTCAGGAAGTTCATTTCACACACAAACCACTCTGCGTAAAGACTTTGCCTCATGTCTTTTTTTTAAAATCTCTCTTCTCACCTTAAAAATGTGTCCCCTAGACCCTTCTTGATAAAGGATCGTTGTAAGCATGCAGAAGTCAGAACTGATCCCATTACTATACTAAAAGTGGATTAAATTGGTTTAAGCATATACAGCAAAACCTCAAACATTTCAAAGCCCATAGAACATAAGCTGCCCGTTACCAACATACGGTCTTACAAATTTGATTTTCAGACACAGAAGTGATAAAAGACTAGTATGGGGTGGCTAGTAGGAAAAAAGCAATTTGCATATGGAATCAAATTTCATCTATTTCATATAAAAGATTAGTCAGTTGGTTTCCTTTTTTTTAAAAAAAAAGCACTAATTTGTTTTAAATTAAGTCCAAATAGCAGTATTCATATATAGTGTCTTTAATATAGTTAAATGCCCACGGCACTTCACAGGAAATTTAAAAGACAGAAATTGACACTGAGCTGAAGGAGATATCAGAATGGCTGACTTGAAAGCTTGGTTAGAGTTGGGTATTAGAATATATCTTAAGAGCAGGAAGAGGTTTAGGAGTTTTGGGAGGAAATCCTCGAGTTTCTGGTCTAGTTAGCTAACTGCAGGGTTACCAATTACAGGGTGGAAGATGTGGGGGATAGAGAGAAAAAGGAAAACGAGAAGCAAAATTTCCATTGAAGGTTGTACAACTGTGAATGATAAGATACAGAAATCAGGTGAAAGCACGGAGGAATCCGAGCAAGGTGACATTGAACCTTGTAGTTGGGTGAACAAGATTTCACAAGGGTGTTAGGGTACAGGCAAATAAGTTTTGTTATGAGTTCAAGTTTGTGTAGAGTGGAAATGAGAGGCTGGTCAGCAGACTATTGTAATTGTAAAATTTGGAGGCAAAGGCATAGATGAAGATTTCAGCAGTTGAGCAAAGACAAAACAGCAATATTATAAAAAGGTAACCAAATAAGTAAACAAACAAACAAACAAACTCCCTACCTGAGGGAATCAACCATCAATTTTTGATTGCTGGAGAAACTTAGGGGGTTTGGCAACATCTATGGACCAGAAGCAAATGTGGACAGTGAAACCAAATTAATGTTTCAAGTCCAATATGATAATTCTTCTGAGGAGTTATTATATATCAGAGTTGAAAATGCTGATTGTTTTACTCTCCAAAAGATGCTGCAAAACCTGAGTTTCTCCAGCACTTTGTTTTTGTTTCAGATTTCTAGAATCTGCAGTATTTTGCTTTTAACAATTTGATTTGTTAAAATAAGGTTAACTTTTACAAGAGAAAATTCTCCTGAATTAAATTTCACCAAACTTACCCTTCTAACACTTCTGCTTGGTATGGAATTTCAAGTTTTGAATAATTTTTCTCTTTTGCTTTCACTGTTATTTTCCCAGAAAACTGTAATGTATTTTTTGCTTTTGAAGCTGAAATAAAAAAAAACAAACCAGTAGCTACTATGGTCATCAAGTCAGAAATATAACATTTAGAATTTCTGATTTGCAACACTTCTTTTGCGCCTCTTAAATAATAGCAACTAAATTCCATTGTAGATTGCACATCTACTTTGCAACAACTTGTACACAGATCCGATGAGTGAAAAAAAAAGAATATAACATTCAATAGCTGAGAATGCATTTCACCATACTACATTGTAACTTTTCAACTACAAAGTATGAAGTTGTGAATATTTCTACCCATCAACTCCATTTCCAGTAGTTTGAGGGGTCAGTAAGCAGAAAGTACAGATGAGAATTTTTGAAAAAAAGTTAGGGGAGAAAACATGATCTGCAAAGTGCCATTGAAAAAGACAAAAACAGCCTCAATTAGAACTTTCAAGAGGGAATGGAGTTTAAGCCTGAAAAAGGAAGAACTCTCATGAGATTACTGATCCATCATATTCTTTGATAAACCACCTATTTAGTCCCACTCCCTTATACCTTTTTAAATCAGAGCTGAGAGATTCTTCTGTCGACTTAGGACCTCTTTAGTACATGAACAAGTTTATGCTATCAATTTTATCTGCTCCTTTATAAGTGTGGAAACTGTAAAGCTTCCTTTTCTCCCCCGATGGGAATTTCTTTAATTGTATCTTAAGTTTAGGATATGCCAATGTTATGCTTCAACGTAGTTCACAGCCAAAAAAAAGTTACATATGCAAAGCCCCAAACAATATAATCAAGTTTCATACTGATAAATCTTTTTGTATTAAATTATGATTTTAGTGCAAATGTTGCTACACTTTGGTATAAATAATTGATGTGAAAGAAAATGCATATTAACTGTAAATAATCTGAAGCTTGTACAGCCAAGGAGCATTGGAAAGGCAGAAACACTGCAAAACTGCTTTAAATGCAAGATGGTGTTGGATCCAAGCCAAGATGGCAGCAGGGCTGTGTGCAGAATCTTGCCCAGGCTTATCCTCCTGCATGCTTAGTCTTCTTTTCTTTTTACTTCTGCTCTAATTTTTTTCATTTTTTTTCCTTTTCTTTGGAGCCTTTTGCAGCAGGTTATTTGTCAAAATCAGCGTGGCTCCTAGAATGGACACGCATGGAACTGTGTCACTCCTGACAGTTGACAGTAGTTGCAGATCGTCAGGTAACTGGATGCAGCAGCAGGGATGTCCTCCTGATGTTTGGGGCTGGCGGTGGCAAGGCGCCCAAGTGACCGGGTGAGTTGGCAGCTGCAGTGTGACATACCCAGAGGCAGGACTCCCAGAGGCAAAGGTAATAGTAGAGTCAGTGACTCCTGGTTGCAGGACAAGTACAGGTCCAGTACAGATTATAGTAAGGAGATGGCACCTAGAGTGGCGATTCCTACATTGATGGGTTCGGCACAGGCAAAGTGGTGGAGGCAGGGCCAGGTGTTTTTAACAGATCCAGTTCAGGGCTCCGGATTCTCTTTCAGGTGTTCTTTGATCCTTTTTATTCTTAAGCTACTCAAAATGGCACAGGATTGTGGTGACTGTTGAAGCTTTTTACTGGATTATTCACTGTAAAAAGTGACAATAAATTATTTATGGATTACAATTAAAAGGCATAGAGGCTGCTCTTGCTTAATTCCATTGAGGTGGCAAACAAAAATCAAACATTTCAGGCATGCCTGAGGTCATACAAAATGCAACTGTTTCATGGGAGTATCACAACCATTTTGTATAATATAATGCTTAAAATTTGGTGATGGCAAAACACAGCTACAAAATAAAGCCGTCACTATTACCAAAGGGAAGGCATTTCAGCAATTTTAAGTGCCGTAAGTACACTATTTCCCATTGGTCTCAGGACTCGTGTCAAGATCTTCTGTGCACTACATGAAGTAGTGAACAACATTTCATATTTTGGGAGATGTTAACAACAACATTTGGCTTCAAGCTTGATTTGAGCAAAAACAGCAATGAAGGACCGGAATGAAAATAATGTAGCTCAGCAAGGAAGATAATTGCAAATTTAAAGCAAACAATTCCAGAGAATTAGTGAGAATTACATACTCAAGGCCAAAATTCCACATGCAAAATTCAATTCATTAGGGTACAAAAAGCTGTTGAACCAAGTCAAAACCAACAAGAACTAAAATTCAATTGTAAACCTCATTTAAAAAATGAGTTTCAAACGGGGTCCTTTTGAGTAAGAGGAAGCAGCAACTTATGCTGCTATGTGCATGGAACAGCAGACCAAACATTTCTGATAGACTTAAATCAGTAGCAAATGGGATCTGGTTATTGGCCAAAATTCCAATGCCATAATGAAACTGACTTGTAAGGCTCAAGGGGTAATGCAGGGGTATGGGTGGGTTTCGCTTCGGCGGGTCGGTGTGGACTTGTTGGGCCGAAGGGCCTGTTTCCACACTGTAAGTCTAAGTCTAATCTAATCATGCAGACCTCTTTTGAAATGTTCATTTAAAGAATGCCTTTCAGCCAACACAAAGCATGCTGGGTGTCATATCAACTGGCTGAGTGGCCTGTTCTTGAGATTATATTTAATCTGATTGTAGCATTCACTCTACTCTCCTGCTTACTTCTAATACTCTTTTGACTCTTGATACAGTGAAGAATCCACAACCCTCTGTTTTACAAATATTCAACAAGCCTGCCTCCACTTTTTTCTGGGAGCCAGAGAGGCCTACAGACTCATGATCCTCAGAAAAAATACTTCTCATTTAAAATGAAAGACCCCTTATTTTTAAACTGATCCCCTTAGTTCTAGTCTTCATAAGAATCCTTTCCGCATTTACCCTTTCAAAGTTCTACGCCTCCATTTTATATCAGGGGGATTCAGAAAGGTTGGATCAAAGCTGGAGACAAAAATTACGAAAAAGTAAATGTTGCTGCAATACTGTTATTCTTCAACAACACATAAGAATGGCACTCATTTCAAGAAAATATGAACCTTGTTGGACAAGTTCTTCTTTGGTTATTGCACCAAATGATTAAACCAAAAGATAGCATAGATACAATATATAAAAAAATAAAGGAGGAAGGAACTGGAGCAGATTAGAAAACCTTTTGCAAGTTCAACACAACACGCACAAGAATAGTCTCCAAGAATGTACTCACTCAAACCATTGAGTGTATATATTACGAGATAGATAGGCCCTTGTTTAATAAAGGGGATCAAAGATTAAGAGGAGAAAGCAGGAGAATGGATCGAATAACATATCAGCCATGATTGAATGGCATAGGAAAACTCGATGGGCCGAATCAATTCTGCTCTTATATTTTATGGTCATGAGTCACCTTGCCAAAGATAACAGGGATCACTGGGGAAAAAAAAAAAATCAGGCTGCTGTTTTTATTAACAACTATACAGTTGTGAGAACACACCCATCTAGAGTCAGTGCTACAAATAGGAAGACAGTTAATACAAACAAAAAGGCATTTATTTACACATGGTAATATAAATTCTAATATTCCTTATAGTCCACCTATAGCAGTTTGCTTTCTGAGCTACTGCATGCAAAGCATTTGAATGGTATGGAAGAACAGAGCATATTAGATTTCCAGAGAAAGATGCAATGTCTAAATTGACAAAAACATTTCAATGACCTTATCTAGTTCAAAATTAATTAATACTTACTTTAGGGAAACACTCACCATCAAATATAATACTTGCAACTTTGGTATATTTTGTTTCTGATGCCTTCAGTGTAATTGGTTTAAAGTCTACTGTAACAGCTTCATTTGGTGGAGTTGGTTTAATACTCTATAAAGAGAAAACACATGTACATTAACTATCAAGTAAAAATATGAAAGTAATAATTTATAGTCTGAAGTCAGAAAGTAAGAGCTTACTGTTATTGGTACATCTTTTGCTCCTGAATTTAATAAATGAAGATTTAAAACTTTTGGAAGATCTGTCGAGAAAATGACAAGATTAAATATTTTGCTATCCACATGCATCAGCTGATTGCTGAGAATCAAAACTACAATTAAAATGTATTTTTTCCTTCCATTAGAGACTACACTGGAATAAAAGTTTACTGGAAGGCACGAGTTTTAAAAACTATTCGTATACTTGCAATTACAGTTATGACTTAGACTTAGACTTACAGACTTAGACTTACAGTGTGGAAACAGGCCCTTCGGCCCAACAAGTCCACACCGACCCGCCAAAGCGAAACCCACCCATACCCCTACATTACCCCTTACCTAACACTACGGGCAATTTAGCATGGCCAATTCACCTGACCCGCACATCTTTGGACTGTGGGAGGAAACCGGAGCACCCGGAGGAAACCCACGCAGACACGGGGAGAACGTGCAAACTCCACACAGCCAGTCGCCTGAGTCGGGAATTGAACCCGGGTCTTCAGGCGCTGTGAGGCAGCAGTGCTAACCACTGTGCCACCGTGCCGCCCACTGATGCTGCTCCAAGAACTATAATTGGTAAACTAGAAATCAGATCATTTTTGCATACTTTTTATTCAGATGAAGAACTTGCTAAAGAAAAAAAAAGTTAATTTTAATTACACATATATAGCTAGGTGAGAGTATCAGATTATTAAAACAGCTACAATATTGTAACCAAACATTTGAGACAAGATTAAACCAGTTGACATTTATGCTGAAAGACCTAAATACCAAAATAAGGAGTTTCAGTCAAAGTTGATCTGGTCTAAACTCAATTACAACAGGTCTATTCTTGGCAGTGTTGAGTGGTGGGATTAACATTACAGGAATTAAAAAAACAAAGTGGAGCAAAACAATGCTGCCAGACCCGCTGAGTTTCTCAAAGAACTTTATATTTATTTCAGATTATCAGAATCTACAGCATTTTACTAGTGCTTCACTTCGAGGAATAGTTCAACGAGATGAAATGTAGAAGAATGATAGACAAAGAAGGAAGAAAAAGCACATAGTGGAAACTGAATGAAAGAAGTGGCTCCACAAACACCGATGAAGCCAGAGTATTTGAAACAAAAATATGAAGTAGATGAATTAAAATCAATGTTTTTACTTTTTAAATTAAAAAAAAATAGAAGCTCACCTTGAGTCCGTAATGTACCAAAATCTAGCATTTCTGTCGAGGAATAAATTCCGGGTGCTGTAAGAAGAATATTTTCTCACTTTAAAAATCAGGAAGGTCATGAGAGAAAGTGAATGAGAGAAAACATGAATATCTGACTCACCTGTTGTAACTTCCACTTCAACAGGTAAAATGAGAAATTCTGTATTGTCTGATGCATTTGTTTTTATTCTGATAAAGGCTGTATGATTATCTGCTTCTCTTGAAGAAAAACTGGCTCGCATCACAGCTTTTGTTTCATAGGGTGGGATCTCCTAGTTACAAAAAATACAAGATCTTATGCACATTAAAATCAATTGTTCTGACACAAGGTTAGCAAGTCAAACCAGCCTCCCTGTCACTGGATTTGCACCAATGATGCTTGAAATTGCTCAACTGTTCTGAACCAGACCCTACAAAGAGGGGATTTTGGGCACAACGTTTGTAACTCAAGAAAATTAATAAAGAATCATGTAACATTAACAGAACACAATGAACAAAGAACTCTAATATCTACAATCTAAGCCCAATTATCTTCAGCTATAAATCTCCACTTACACCATAGGCTTTTAAAAGAATAACAAAAAACAATTGCCAGTTTGATGAACAAATTAACAGCAAATACCAGGCCTGCATGAAATCTTTTAATAATGGATTGTATTACAGAATTGGATATTTGTATATTTGCTTGAATTCTGAAGGCACCAGTTAATGGAAACAACTTCTGCATAACTCTGGAAGGCTTTACTTATTTCTTACTACTGGATTCTTTCCCCGCACTTTCAATAAGTTGATAACTGGAGAGTGCAAAACCAAAAACAGAATTTCCAGTCTAGTAGCTTCTGAAGTAAAAAGGTTTCCTGTCACAAAACTTAAATCAAAGCCAGTTCATGTTTTCTTTCCCATTTCTTCAACATTCTCGGTGGTTGGCTGACCAGTGCTGGTTCACTCTCAATTGACCAACTCAACATCTAAACAGGTGCCAGTTCCCAAGTAAAACAACATCTCAGTGCTGGAGTGTCTACAGTAGTCTTAGAGCAGCAATTACCTTGCATTAATTTTCTGGGCCAACAGCAAAGACTCTTTTGTTCTCTTTTCTAAGAAACTGTTCAAAATTCAATTTTTAAACTGCAACTCAGTTCCAAAGTAAACAAAATAAGATAGTCTCAACACAATGGGAAAAAAAATCATAGCAGCAAAGCAAGCATTATCCTAAAACAGCCACCACCTCACCAGGCCAAGCAAACATATGACCCATCTAATGTATTAATGACTTGAAGTGATGTAAAGTATGGCTGCCAAACTTGCTAACAACATAAAAAATGGACAGGCAAAGTAAGTTGAGGAGCATGTGAGAGGGCTGCTAAAAGTGAATGGGAATAACGTGGCAAACTCACATGGGAAAATGAACCTGTCTATTTTTGCAGCAAATAATATGCTTTCTTTTTATTTTTAAGTGGAGAAAGATTGCAGAGATCAGATACCAAGGGAACAGAGGAGATTTACAACTATGACCATGAAAGAATTGCATATTAATCTTTTGCAAGTTTAGCAAGTAATTGAGAGAGAGAGATAACATTATAATCTTTTACTGCAAGTGGAGCAGAATACAAAAGTAGAGACAGGGAAGTTTTTGGGTGGAACTGAGAAATAAGAAAGGGATGATCACCTTATTGGGATTGTATTATAGATGACCTAATAGTCAGAGGAAAATTGAGAAACAAACTTGTAAGGAGATCTCAGTTATCTGTAAGAATAATTGGGTGGTTATGGTAAGGGATTTTAACTTTCCAAACTGGGACTGCCATAGTGTTAAAGGTTTAGACGGAGAGGAATTTCTTAAGTGTGTACAAGACAATTTTCTGATTCAGTACGTGGATGTACCTACTAGAGAAGGTGCAAAACTTGACCTACTCTTGGGAGATAAGGTGACTGAGGTGTCAGTGGGGAAGCACTTTGGGGCCAGCGACCATAATTCCATTAAATTTAAAATAGAGATGGAAAAGCATAGACCAGATCTAAAAGTTGATGTTCTAAATTGGAGAAAGGCCAATTTTGATGGTATTAGGCAAGAACTTTCAAAAGCTGATTGGGGACAGCTGGAAAATGGGAAGCCTTCAGGAATGAGATAACGAGAATCCATAGTATGTATATTCCTGTTAGGGCAAAAGGAAAGGCTGATAGGTATAAGGAATGCTGGATGACTAAAGAAATTTATGGGTTGGTCAAGAAAAAGGAAGCGTTTGTAAGGTACAGACAGGATAGATCGAGTGAATCCTTAGAAGAGTATAAAGCAAGCAGGAGTATACTTGAGAGAGAAATCAGGGGGGCAAAAAAGGGAACATGAGATAGTTTTGGCAAATAGAATTAAGGAGAATCCAAAGGGGTTTTACAAATATATGAAGGACAAAACAGTAACTAGGAAAAGAATACTGCCCCTCAAAAGAGCAGCAGGACAGCTTTTGTGTGGAGCCGCAGAAAATAAGCGGGGGGGGGGGGGGGGGGGGAAAAAAGACACTAAATTAGCATTTTGCATCAGTATTTACCGTGGAAAAGGATATGGAACATATAGAGTGTAGGGAAATAGATGGTAACACCTTGCAAAATGTCCATATTACAGAGGAGGAAGTGCTGGATGTCTTGAAACACAAAAGGTGGATAAATCCCCAGGGCATTATCAGGTGTAGCAGAGAACTTGGTGGGAAGCTAGAGAAGTGATTGCTGGGTCTCTTGCTGAGATATTTGCATCATGATAGTCACAGGTGAGGTGCCGGAAGAAGGGAGTTTGGCAAACGTGGTGCCACTGTTTAAGAAGGGTTGTAAGGACAAGCCAGGGAACTATTGACTAGTGAGCATGACGTCGGTGGTGGGCAAGTTGTTGGAGGGAATCCTGAGGGACAGGATGTACATGTACTTGGAAAGGCAAGGACTGATTAGGGATAGTCAACATGGCTTTGTGCGTGGGAAATCATGTCTCACAAACTTGATTGAGTTTTTTGAAGAAGTAACAAAGGATTGATGAGGGCAGAGCAGTAGATGTGATCTATGTGGAGTTCAGTAAGGCATTCGATAAGGTTCTCCAAGGGAGACTGATTAGCAAGGTTAGATCTCACGGAATACAGGGAGAACTAGCCATTTGGAAACAGAACTGGCTCAAAAAGGTAGAAGACAGAAGGTGGTGGAGAGTTGTTTTTCAGACTGGAGGCCTGCAACCAGTGGAGTGCTGGGTCCTCTACATTTTGTCATTTACATAAATGATTTGTATGTGAGCATAAGAGGTACAGTTAGTAAGTTTGCAGATGACACCAGTATTGGAGGTGTAGCGGACAGCGAAGAAGGTTACCTCAGATTACAAGAGGATCTTGACCAGATGGGCCAATGGGCTGAGAAGTGGCAGATGGAGTTTAATTCAGATAAATGAGAGGTGCTGCATTTTGGGAAAGCAAATCTTAGCAGGACTTGTACACTTAATGGTAAGGAACTAAGGAGCGTTGCTGAACAAAGAGACCTTGGAGTGCAGGTTCATTGCTCCTTGAAAAAGTGGAGTCGCAGATAGATAGGATAGTGAAGGTGGCTTTCCCTTATTGGTCAGAGTACTGAGTACAGGAGTTGGGAGGTCATGTTGCGGCGGTACAGGACATTGGTTAGGCCACTGTTGGAATACTGCATGCAATTCTGATCTCCTGCCTATCGGAAAGATGTTGTGAAACTTGAAAGGGTTCAGAAAAGATTTACAAGGATGTTGCCAGGGTTGGAGGATTTGAGCTATATGGTGATATGGAGAATCTGAACAGGCTGGAGCTGTTTTCCCTGGAGCACCGGAGGCTGAGGGGTGATCTTATAGAGGCTTACAAAATTATGAGAGGCATGGATACGATAAATAGACAAAGTCTTTTTCCTGGTGTCGGGGAGTCCAGACTAGAGAGCATAGGTTATAGGGGAGAGGGGAAGATAGAAAAAAGACCCAAGAGGCAACTTTTCCACACACAGGGTGGTACATGTATGGAATGAGCTGCCAGAGGAAGTGGTGGAGGTTGGTACAATTGCAACATTTAAGAGGCATTTGGATGGGTACATGAATAGGAAGGGTTTGGAGAGATATGGGCCAGGTGCTGGCAGGTGGGACTAGATTGGGTTGGGATATCTGGTCGGGCATGGACAGTTTGGATCGAAGGGTCCGTTTCCATGCTGTACATCTAAGTTATGGTTCAGTTACACAGGACACTGGAAATATTGCGTTTAGAGTAGCATGCAAAGTATTGGGCATTTTATTTAAAGGATGGAGTTAAAGACACAAGATGAGAGGGGGTAGGAGAGATAAAGAGAGGGAGAAACAAACAGCATGATGTGGGGAGGGGTGGCAGCACAAAATGACAAGCTTGGATATAGTCTTCCTTGCCTATATTGGTCATCAGCAAATTTAGCATCTGTAGCACATAACTTAGCATTTATGTACTGAAATCTTCAGTGGCTGCCTTTTATCCACAGCACAGGTTACCTTCTCAGTAAACTCCAATAAATTAGTTAAACATGACTTCCCTTTCTCAAAACCATGTTAATACTGCTGAATTACCTTAAACATTTGAGGATTCTGCTAAAGAAGCCCTTAATGATTGAATCTAAATTCTTCCTTATGACAGATGTTAAGCTAGCTAGCCAGTAGTCTCCTGCTTTCAGTCTCCCTCATTGAGGAAAAAGGAGCTACAGACACTATTCTTCCATCTAACTAACCCTCAAGTCTTGGACCCATTATTCTATCACAACGGATGTAAAATTCAGTCATACTACAGTCGCTGCTACTTAGGGGTGACTTCAACAGGATGATTAATTAACTACTGACCACAATGCACAATACTAGGCACAGCATAGCCTGCTCTACAGTTGCTTCCAAAGTGTGCTGTCTATGCTGTTTATCCTTAAGAAGACTACCTTTGCCTACTTCAATTTTGCAATGTGCACACAGATCAAAATCCCAAATTATTGTCACTAACTACTTTCCTGACAAGTTTTTAAAATTTCTTCATATGATGAGGGTTTTGCTGGCTGGGCACGCATTTACTGCTCGTCCCTGGTGGACTCTGGAGAAGATGCTGAGCTCCCTCTTGAACCACATGCACTATAGGTAGAGCCACAAAGCTGTTAGGGAAGCGAATTCCAGGATTTTGACCTATGGAACAATGATATATTTCTAAGTCAGGATTGAGAATGGCTTGGAGGGAATTTGTAGGTAGTGGTCCCATGTATTTGCTGCTTGTTTTTTGAGATGGTAGCAGTTGCAGACTTGGAAGGTGCTGTCTGAGGAGCCTTGGTGAATTTTTGCAATGCACCTTGTAGATAGTGCAAATGGTTGCTATTGAATGTCAGTAGAGGAAGTGGCTGTTTGCGCCTATCAAGTGGATTACTTACTCCTGGATGGTGTCAAGCCTAAAATGCAGTCTATGCTGCAGCTATCCAGGCAAACAAACAGTACTCCTGACTTGTGCTACGTAGCTCGTAGATGTGCTCTGGGGAATCAGGTGGTGAACTACTTGCTGCAGGATTCCTAGCCTATGACCTGCTATTCTAGTCACTCATTTAGATGGCTAATCAAAACAGCTTCTGGTTAATGATAACTTCCATGATGTTGACAGTAGGGGATTCAGTGATGAGATCATCATTGACTGTCAAGGGGTAGAAGTTAGAGTATAGATATCCCTTTCTTGTTGCCTGTATAATTAGTTGCATCTACCATTTTCCATAGTAATCACAACTTCTCTACTGGTGCTCTAAAAAGATTACACAGAGTGTATGATAACAAACTACATGACTTGTGAATTTCCATCTATCAACTTCACTAGTCAACGTGAAAACTCAATACCCAAAATAATGTGCTGGAATTCATTATCAATTCCATTTCAACACTGCCAGAATTGTTTCATATAGAAGTTTCAAATTTTCTTCCGAAAAGGCGGTCTTGTAATTTTCACTATACCATAACTGCTAGAGAAGTACAGGGCCTCCCAAACAACACTTCAAAATGAATCAGCCAAACTCACCAAGTTGATGTTATTGGCAATCCTAACTCGTGTCTATACGCCATATTTGCTAGTTACTAAAATTACTTCAAATCCTCAGATATGACCTACCATCTCCACATCAACATCAAAACTGACAGACCTTTTGTCAGTGGCTGATGCCTAGTTTGCAACAAATAAAGAACATTACAGCACAGGAGCAGACCCTTCAGCCCTCCAAGCCTGCGCTGATCCATACCCTCTATCTAAATTTGCCATCTATTTTCTAAGGATCAGCATTCCTTTGCCCCATTCATGTACCTGTATAGATAAATCTTAAAAGGACATTATCAGTCCCCTCCCTACTACCTCCACTGCATTCCAGGCACCCACTACTCTCTGCATGAAGAACTTTCCAAGTGTATCTCCCCTAAAGTTTTCCCTTCTCACTTTGAACTCATGACCCCTAGTAACTGAGCTCTGCATTCTGAGGAAAAAGTTATTTGTGATCCACCCTGTCTACACCACTCATGATTTTGTAGGCCCCCCCCCCCCACACCCCCAAACTTCTCTTTTCCAATGGAAATAATCCTAGTCTACTTAATTCTCATCCTATCTAGTATCCTCCATACCAGGCAACGTTCTGGTGAACCTCCTCTGCACCCTCTCCAAAGCATCCACATCCTTTTGGTAATGTGGCAGCCAGAACTGCACGCCGTATTCCAAATGTGGCTGAGCCAAAGTCCTATACAATGTAATATGAAGGAAAGGCTTTGGGGTTTTCCTTAACCCTGCTCGCTAAGGATATCTCATGACCTCTTTTGGTCCTCTTAATTCCTTGTTTCGGATTTGTCCTACATTCCTGATATTCTTCGGGAGCTTCGTATGTCTTCAGTCGCCTGGACCTTATGTACGTGTAGTTTTTCCTCTCAGCTAGTCTCAATATTCATCTGTCAAAACATGGTTCCCTAATCTTGTCATTTCTATCCCTCATTTTCACAAGAACATACCTTCCCTGAACTCTAAATCAATCTCTCAAAGCCTCCCACAAATCGAATGTGGATTTCCCTTCAAACAACTGCTCCCAATCTACATTCTCCAGCTCCTGCTAGATTTTAGTATAGGTGGCCTTCCCCCAATTTAGTACTCTTCCTTTAGGACCACTCTCTTCTTTGTCCTTTGCTTAGGGAATAGGTAGTTTAAAATGTACTTTTAAAAGAAACAGTCCAAATTCAACTAAGAATGGTAATCTCTGGGTCATGTTTCTCTACCATTAATTAGCAGTATCCAAAACACTGAAGTAAATAGAGACAAATCTCAAGTCCCTAGCCTGAATGCAGATTGAGAGCAATCCATCCTTACCAGCAAAAAGTAAATTTGTGAATTGTATCCTTAATGAAAGTAAAAAATCCCAAGGCATTGCAGAAAGATGCAAGTAAAAGGGTTCTTAATTTTGGAGAGATACCTGGGTGAAAGATTCTGCTGCAAGGCAAACCTATGAAGGGATTGAACTCCAACAATAAACATTTGGGATGAATCATTATTACATGAGTAACAAATTAGTGGGTACCAACTTAAATCCAATAGCAAGAACCCTAATTCCTCCAAATAGCCTTAAATCAAAGTAGCATTATAAAGATAGGAAGTAAAATAATCTTATATGCTCCACATATATCTACTGATTAGTTTCAGAGCAGTGATGAACTTGTGGTACTCACCCATAATTTTCTAGGGCCTTCTGGTTGACCTGTTGGAAGCTCTAAGTGCAGATCTCCTCCACTTGAATACATTTCAACTACCTAACAAAATAAAAAACAATGTTTCATGAAGCATTTTTCCAAAGTCCCTATGGAAGAAAAAAGTTGGCCTTTAACAACTGATAATGGAAAATGTCATGTGCATCCCCTGAGTCTAGACAAATTGGAGAGAGAAACAGGGGAAATAGTGGAGGGAATGGAAGGGAAGTTAAACAGAGCAAGCTCACTAACCTCTAATCCTGCTCTGTGTTGCACACAACTCAAATGTATGCAAATACTAGGCCTTTCTAGGTGCATAAATTCATGTGCTGAAACTTTACTAAAAGGGAGAGGCAAGAATGTAAAACTTGCTTCTACAGGAAATGGTTGAAAGCAAAAACCACTGGTGCATTTCAGCAGAAACTTGACAAGCATTGGAAGGAGAAGGGAATAGGTAATTAACGTGTCAGATTTGGATGACGGGCAAAAGAAAGGAGGCTCAGGTGAAGCAAAATGGACTGGTTTGACTAAATGGCCAATGCCATTTAGTATGTTCCAGTTAATCCTAGGTTAGGATTTATGATTTTAACTGCACAGACTAAAGCAAATATTTAGAGCTCTCTTTTTGGCAACAGAAATGAAATCCCAAACAGATGCTGGCCATTTTAAGATGGGGCATATTGTGAGATTTGAAACTGAAGTGGAGCCACAGTATGCGGTTTTCACTTTAGAATACCAGAATCTGAACTTTTCCTTCACGTTCTGAATGTGGCAACGCTCGCTGAAATATAATTTAGCAACAGATTCCAGTGGCTTTCATTCTTTCCAAAGAAATATAGATAATCAGCTGGCTCCCAAATAAGGGAAGCAAATAACAGGCTAATACAATTTTGCATTCTCTGCACAAGCAGAAGCATGTTCATCTATGGGATGTGTTTTACTTCTAGTGTTTCAGATTACCTTCAGGAAGTACATACTTGCCCCAACCATTTAAAAAAAAAAGCCATAGAAGTAAAGGGAACCATGGAGTTCCCACTCCTCAACAGTACAACAGTGTCTCCCACTGCACTCACCCAAAAAGACAAAAAGTAACATTTTCCATAAATACATGAGTGTCAAGCAGATTCTAATACAGTTGACCTAATGCTAACAACATATACGACAAACTATTCATATCAGGTTTGCTTTGGTTAATCAACAATGTAAATTTTGTAACCACAACCCTACAATTACATGAACTTGAAAACAGTTGCACAGACTAACTAGGGAGAGAATAGGCCCCCTTAAAAAGATCAACAAGGCCATCTGTGTGTGGAACCACACAAAATAGGTGGGGGTGGGGGCGGGGGTGGTATTTCACTTCAGTGTTTACTGTACAGGAGGAGATGGAAAGAGAGTGATATCTTGAAGTGTACATATTACAGTAGAGGTGGCACTGGACGTCTTAAACACATCATTACCTCCTAAAGTAAATGTAATAACACAAATGTAGTGCAGTGGTAGACATCACTATTCACAGCGAATACTCATATTGCAGTAGATTGCAGGTGTTTGAGGTAAGTGATTATTGCTAGTTTATCAAATAAATGATAGTTGATAAGGTGCTGGTTAAAACAAAGGTTTGCTGCACTACTAGACATCAATTCCAGGAAAATTGAAAAGGTTAGCAAAACCAATAAAATTATGATGGATCTTTAAATTCAACTGAAATCCATTTGATCTGTATTCACAATTGCTCCTGAAGTTTCTTAAAATAGCACACTTGCAAATGAAGAAAATCAGATAAGCTCTTCTTTATCAAAATTTGAAATATTAAACAAACTTTAGCTGGCTTGGCACGTGAACAAATACGATGCGCAAAGTTTAAGATAGCCAGATGAATTGAGACCTACACAATATTCCAATATTGACTGTGTGCCAATTTATTACAACCATATCACAATTTGTGGATGTCAAAACTGTCTGTTGCATCAAGGTAAAGGGTCCTATTTCAAATAAGAGATACAAATTTAAAACAAAACAAAAATCAGACTAGTTGTAACCAAGTCCAGAAGTAGCTTCACTAAAATTGGTAAGAAAGTGAACGAGAAGTAATCAATTTCAATTCATTTGAGGCTTTTGGATAAAATTAAGTAACAAACTATATTTAAGTAGATCAAATATAGTATTTCAACAGTTATAGCCCAATATTGCTCAGAGAGTCACACAGGGTGGTGATGATATTGCTCCTTAAAACAAGATTATACTGTCCTTGTTTTTTTTTTGGTCAGGTGGTTGTAAAAACACAGGTCCCAAAAAGTCTGGGCTTGGATGGATTTTAGGGCCAATTTGATTATAGCTAACAGGTACTGCCTCAGGCAAAAGACTTAAGTTTAAAAAAAACACCTGTACAATGATAGAGGAATGGCCAATTCTCCCAGCTCCACTTTTTACTGGTTTGATTTTTATTTAAAAAAAAACAAAGTCTGGCTGTTGAAAGCTGGTCCTCTCTCAGACTTCTCTCCTGCAAGACAGTGTTTGGTTTTTCCTTTTGTGCCAAAGGATGTTTATGGGGATTGTTGCAAGTATTGGGAACATCATCATTAAGCTGGTATAGTCTGTTGGGTTTTCAAATAGGTTGTTATTCGGTAATCTTGTAAATAAATTCTGTTTTGCCTAAAACTAAGGGGTTTGACCAGCTACAATTCTCCTGGGATTATCCACATTACACCTGCTTAAAACAAATGAGCAAAGTTAGATTCTGGGCTACTTCCTTAAAATATTTTGAGGGGGTCTGGCCTGGACCATAACAAGAGTCATACAGCACAGAAAAGACCTCTGGCCCATCAACTCTGTGCGACGTTTCTATATAGTCCAATTTCCAGCACTTGGTTTCACAGCCTTGAATTTATGCAAAAGATAGGGCTGAAGCACTTGCAACAATCTTCAACCAGAATTGTCAAGTGGCAATTTCATCTTGGCCACCTCCAGTGGTCCCCTGCATCAGAGATGCCAGTATTCAGCCAATTCAATTCACTCCATATGATATCAAGAAATGTTTGGAGACACAAGATTCAGCAATGGCAATGGGTTTAGACAACATCCTGGCAACAGTGCTCTAGAAATGGACACATTCCTGGATAAAACTATTCTTAGGATATGGGAACCATTGTAAGGGCTGGTATTTATTGCTTATCCTCATTAACATGAAGTGCTAGGAGTTGACTACAACTGGGTGGTCTGCTCAGCCAACTCAGGGCAGTTGAATGTGAATCACATCATGTCAAGCGGAAAAGACTGAAGCCAGAATGGGTAAGGATAACAGACTTCACTCCTTCAAAAGAGAAGAGTAAAACAGATGGGCTGTACTGAAAATCTGGCAGTTTTATTATTATTAGGGAGAGTTTCAGTCCAGATTTATTAAGTAATTGATGTTCAATCTCTCAAGCCTTTGGAGGAATTTGACCGAGTCTCTGGACCAAATCATTAGTTCAAGCCTCTGGATTACTGATCCAGTAACATTACACAGTTATACTACTATCCCTATTAATGCCCTTATTGCTCACAATTGCTTAATGTTTCAGAGACAAAAAAAAGCAAACCAAGGATATGCAAGCATGAAAACTGAGAAAGAAAACTGACTAGACCTATTTCTTTCAAAGATGAACAATTGGCAGCTACAGGGGAGCTACTCTAGATGTTATTTCAAATCCGTCACACTAAGTAGTTTCTTGATAGCTTGTCTCAATTGCTGAGTTTCTTTTTAGATACAACACCTCTATGGGGTAGTTAATTTGGCCATTTATTTTCGTTTGCTGAAAGAGAAGAGTAGGCTACCAGTCACACTCATTTTCAGTTACACATTCCTGCCACATGACGGGGCATCACATTTATTTTAACATTGACATTACTTAGACAAGTTAAACTTCAAAATCACTGCCAAATCTTCCTCCTGTAAGAAAGAAACTCGTTTACTTCTCTCCTTTCAATATTTAATTAAATGAGTCATGAAACTTTTCTGTTTTATTCTTTCAGAGTAAGCAATCCTATAAAGCTATTCAGCCATTTCTTCCACCGTGGAGAAACCACTTTCAAGGGTTCTCTTCTGCATTACATGACTAAACTCCTGGCAACACAAAGCCACTTTGAGCTTTTCCAAATTGTTGGCAGTCCTACAATTTGACTCATTCATTTTGCAGGGCTGCCATTGCTGCCACATCCCACGAAACAGGAGCTCCTCTAGTTACTCAGTATACGCCTCAACTACTTGCTCTCAGCTGGAAGCTCAGGCGTTACAATTTCAGTTTTGCATGTCACTTGTTACTGCTGTTTTCCTTTCCTAACCCATGAACACAGCTCACGTCAAAAACTTTTTAAAAATTCAGTTCAATTCCTCAAATTGGTATTGCAGGATTTCAAAACTTTCACTGGCTGGTCTCTCAATGCATTAATTTTCACTTCACGTCAAAAATAATTGAATGAACCCGGATATTTGATCTCTTCAACTATAAACTAGCACCATATATTACAAATTAAGCCCCAGTCTTGCAATAGAGTAATATATTTGATACTAAACATACTGAATGATGGAAAAGAGGAAGATATGATTTGAAGGATTAGCTTAGCACAGATCTAGTGTGTGAAATAAAAGCCTTGGAACGGTTTCATTTTGCTTACCAATACTGTTAATTTAAAATGATTCGCAAAATGATGCGAATCCTATATCTTGCATATTCAACACCATCAAGCAGAATGCCATTATTTGACTTCAAATAACAACACTAAACCACTTGATTTACTCAGTTCCAGTGAAGGTGTTCCTTTTAAATTTTGTCATTTGGTAGCATTCTCCATTTGAGTCAGAAGTTGTGGCTTCAAGTCCCAGTCCAAATCCTCAAAATCTAAAGAAATGTCAAATTGGTATTACTGTGCACTATCATCCTTGATAACAAAACAGTTATTGTTACACTGGAAAGTAAATGCACCAGGATGATGTTCCTGCTGTGGATACCAGGTGTCCAAACCATTTCCCTTATATTGTCTCTGACTAATCACCATTCCCCCACCTTCATCTACCAATCGCATTCTCAGCTACCTTCCCCCACCAGCCCCACCCCCTCAGCTTACAAGCCTCTTTCCTGATGAAGGGCTTATACCCAAAATGTTGATTCTCTTCCTTCTCGGATGATGCCTGACCTCCTGCTCTCTTCAAAAAAAAAGTAAAGCAAATGGGCTTTAAATGAACATCTGGTACTTTCATTATTATTAGTGAAAATTTTAGTCCAGACTAAACTCTCAACTGATCTCCAGCAACTCACTTTCGCCCATTTCCTTTATCTTTCATTTTCATCAGAAACTCTGTTAGAGTTCTGACCTCCCCGGAAGAACAGAAGACTAAAGAATAGAAATTTGGACTTGACCAAAGGAATACAAAATAATCAATTTCAGTGAAAAGGCCAAACAAAGAAAAGAGTAACCAACCTGTAAAGGTTCACTGTGAGGGTTGTGTATATTTATTAAAGGTGAAAAACTGCTATTTACAGGAACCCTTGCCCCTATAAATGGGCGCAAGCGATAAGGATTTGGTATTCCAACACCAAACACCTGAAAAAGATTAAAAATAATTAAAATTTTATATATAATATGTATCAAAGATGAAGAAATATACAGAACTCTGGATTTGTGAAGGTATGCAAGCTTTGTCAAAACCATTTGGCCAAAAACTTGAATACCCGTATTGTCAAATTACTTTGCGGTTACAAAGTGATTTTAAAATAAATTGAGCTTTTAATTCCTCCCATGCTAATGCTGGTACACAAAATGCTTTCTGTCATAGGACCAAGACTGTTCAGAGATAAAGAAAATTAAGAACCAAAAATGCTCATTGATGAGCATTGCTATTTGTTAAAGCTGATAGTAGATTGCAAGAATGGATTTGAAAAGGGGCATTTCAGATTTTGCAGACTTCTTTTCTGTGGGGGCAAGGGGACAGCACAAGCAATAACAGGCAATGTTTCAATCAAACTAAGTAATCTCAAACATTAAAAAGACTCACTTACCTGGTATGTAAATACCCCATGAAGTGATGTATTAATAAATAAAGTATTTTCTACATTTCCCACTACTCTGGCAAGAAAAACTACATCAAAAGATGTGTTTCCTCCAGGTGGAATAATCTATGCAAAGGAAATCAAAAGGAATTAGTTTCTACAAATGTGCAGCTGTTAACAATCCCATTGGCTCACAGAATGACAAATGTAGATACGACGGTGACTTCCAAAACAGCTATAATTAGAATTTGCCATTTCAGGCAGGATTCTACTATTCTTCTACGAGTCTACGTAAACATTATGTATTGACTCCATTTAGTTGATCTCAATGAAAAGAAGAATTTTAAGATTGTGTGAAGGCCTGGAAGAAAAATCTATTTTGCACACTTGTCATGTACAATCTGTCAAGACAAGTAATGCAAAATCTGCCAGGACACCAACACCCCTCCCCTTCACCCAGGGTCCTAAACAGTCCTTCCAGGTGAGACAGTGTTCACCTACCTGTCTTCCAACCATCAGTGCTCCTGTTGTGGTCTTCTCTACATTGGGGAGATAGAGTGTAAACTCGAAAATAGTTTGCCAAGCATCTCAGCCAGTCACCACCCATTTTAATTCCCCTAACTGCCTCTTTCCAAGATGGCCATCCTTGGCTACCTCCAATTCCCCAACAAACTACACCTTAAGTTGGACAAACACCACCTCATCTTCCACCTGGGCAGCCAACAGCCTGGAGGATTCAACATAGAGTGCTTCAGTTTCAAAATGACCTCCCTTCCCATCCCCCGACTCCCATCATAGCCCCTTCTCATCCCTGCCATGAACCAGATTAATTTCTCCCATTGACCAACCAGGTCATACCCTTTACCGGTCTTCATCTATCCCCATTTCACCCCCCCCCCCCCCCCCAAAATACCCACTCCTGACAGGTGACACCTAATCTGTCAGACTCCTCTACCTCCTGATGCTGCCTGGCTTGCTGTGTTCTTCCAGCCTCCTGCATGTCTCAGCCTTATCAGCCAAAATATAATTTCCATACAGCTGTGTTACACCATCAGAAAACGTACAGCATAAGAGGAAGTCACTATACAAGAGTAAATTTGACAGTATTTTGCCATTCCAAAGTGAGCTCTCCCCTAGTTAATTATACTTTGAGGGACCGTATGTAGTCCTTTTGTACTGCTTTCTTAAATCGCATTATCCATGGTCCCCTAAATGCTCTCCCAATACCACTTCCTCCTCTTGGCCTACATTCTCAAAAAAAATCAGGTGCAAGCTTCCTTTTCCTTTGCACTGGATACAGTGATTAGAATATTTGACTGAACGGAGTCACATAGCACAGAACCAGACCCTTTGCCAACGTCCACTCTGACCAGGTTTCCTAAAGTGAACAAGTCCCACATCCCTCTAAACATTTCCTATCCACATACCTATCCAAACATCTCTCAAAAATATTCAAAACTGTACTCTGCTCCACAACTTTCTCTGACAGCTTGTTCTACATATGCACCATCCTCAATGTGAAAAGGTTGCCCCCTCAGGTCCTGGTAAATCTTTCCCCTCTGACCTTAAACCTACACCCTTTAAATTTTGGACTTCCCTATCTGGAGGAAAGGCTTTGACCATTCACTTTATGATTTTATAGAACTTCTTTAAAAAAGGTCATCCCTTAGCCTGCTAAGCTCCAGGGGAAAACAAAAGTCCCAGCCTACCGATATAACTCAAACCCTTCAGTTTCAGCAACATCTTTGGAAATAGTTTCTGCACCATTTCAAGTTTAACAACATCCTTCCTACACCAGGGCAACTAGAATTGTATGCAGTACTCCAAATGAGGCCTTACCAATGTCTTATACAGCAATAAGATGACATCCTAATGCCTGTACAGTGCTCTGATTGATGAAGGCAAACATGCCAAATGCCACTTTCCCCATCCTATCTACTTGCAACTCCACTTTCAAGAAACAATGTATTTGCACCCCCAGATCTCTGCTTGACAAAGCAAGCAGGGCTAACACAGTTAAATGGTAGTGTCTTGGAGAGTATTATCTTACTAAAATACAATAGCTTGGATTGATCTAAATTAAACTCTGCCATTCCTCAATACATGGGCCCTGTTAATGAAGATCCTATTGAATTTTTCTTCATTGTCCACTATAACAACAACTTTGGTGTTGTCTGCAAACTTACTAACCATGCCTCCAATATGCTCATTCATATAGCTTACATAAGATGAAGAATAGTGGACCCAGTACCAAACCTTGCAGCACAAGGCCTCTAGTCTGAACAACCCTTTACCATCACTCTGTCATCGACTAAAATTTCCAATTTTACATCCAATTAGGTGCTCTCTCTCTCGATGTTACATGATATAATCTTACTAACCAGTTAACCATGTGGAATCTTATCAAAGGCTTTGCTAAAGTCCATGTAGTCAAGTCTATGCCTTCATCTATCTTCTTGGTCAATTCAAACAAAAAACAAACAAGTTTGAGAGACATGGCCTCCCATGCACAAAGCTATGCTTACTCTTTGAATAGTTCTTGCCTTGCCAAATGGATGTAGATCCCGGTCACCAACCAGATTCATTCCTAGGATGTGGAGGTCATGTCTCTCAAAATGCCCTCCAACAACAGACCTGACATCAAAAATCACCAGTCTATAATTCTCTAGCATTTCCTTGCAGCCTCTGAAATAATGACACAATATTAGCCACCCTCCAGTCTTCCAGCATCTCATGTGTGGCCAATGATGTAAATACCTCTGTTTGAGCTTGTGGCCGTTTGTGGGCGGCACGGTGGCACAGTGGTTAGCACTGCTGTCTCAGTTCCCGACTCAGGCGACTGACTGTGTGGAGTTTGCACGTTCTCCCCGTGTCTGCGTGGGTTTCCTCCAGGTGCTCCGGTTTCTTCCCACAGTCTAAAGACGTGCGGGTCAGGTGAATTGGCCATGCTAAATTGCCCGTAGTGTTAGGTAAGGGGTAAATGTAGGGGTATGGGTGGGTTGCGCTTCGGCGGGTCGGTGTGGACTTGTTGGGCCGAAGGGCCTGTTTCCACACTAAGTAATCTAATCTAATCTACAGCTCTTGCAGTATCTATACAAATAAAAAGTTCTCAAAAACAGCTTGATCTAGAAGAGAATTCCTACAGTGTGGAAACAGGCTCTTTGGTCCAACAAGCCCACACCAATCCTCCAAAAGAGTATCCCACCCAAACCCATTGTCCACTACTCTACATTTACCCCTGATTAATGCGCCTAACCTACACATGCATGAACACTTTGGGCAATTTACCATGGCCAATTCACCTAACCTGCACATCTTTGGGTGCTCCAGTTTCCTCCCACAATCCAGAGGAAACCCACGCAGACACAGAACGTGCAAACACCATACACAGTTAGTCACCGAGGCTGGAATCGAACTCTGGTCCCTGGCGCTGTGAGCCACTATACTGCCCTGATCTAATTTCTATTAATCAGCGTTTCCAGTCTTGAGCATTTGACTAATGTCTCTCATTTCTACTTAGTATAACTTAGCTGATATTGCTACAATGGCACTGAATGCATTGAGTATATCCTGGTAGGATGAACATAAGGAAGGACAAAATAATTCACAAACTAGATCAGTATTCTTCACTTGTACAACAATACTTGCAAACGCGCTATATTCAATTCTCAAAAGATAACAGAACTACCACAATTAACAAATTTAGAGTGACAACATTCAAAAATGAACAATAAATTCAACAATTAGTAGTGATAATAGCAGATATCCTTCATTACTTGCATAGCAAAATAAAGTATACATTCATCATTCCTTCAAAATATTATGTTACACATGAATTATGTAGAAAGATGAGCTTTTGGATTAGACAAAATTAGTAATTTTGATTACAAAAAGTGAATGAATTAGCTGCCCATAATCCAAATGTTTTCAATAATAAATTTTCAGAATTTTAGGAATATACAGACATAGTTGGCCATTCAGCCCATCAAGCCTGCTCCTTCAGTTAATACAGCCACAGCTAATCAATCACTTCAAAAGGCTCTTAGCCATGCCACCCCTTAATCATGTACACCATTAATCAGAAATTTAAGCTCTACCTTAAATATACTCAACAGTGAAATTCCACAGCTTGGTGTATTCATGATTCCAATGGTTCTGAACCCTCTGGGCAAAATTATTTTTCCTTGTCTCAAGACCTAAACAACCCAACACCCCTTATTGTAAAATTGTGTCCCCTGCTTCTACATTCCCCAGCAGTGGAACTATTTTACCTCAACTGCCTGCCCATCCCTTTAAGTATTTTGTAAGTTTCAGCAAGTTTCTCTCTCATTCTCCGAAACTCTGGAGAATACATGCCCAGATCACCTAATCCTCACAGGATAGTCCTGCCATCCCAGGAACAAGACTGGTGAACCTTCATTGCACACTCTATAGCATTAATACCTTTCCTGAGACAAGGCAACTAAAACTCTACAGTAACCCCAGTTCAATCGAACCAAATTCTTATACAAGTGAAGCAAAACTTCTTCACTCCTGTACTCAAGTCCTTTGCAATAAAGGCAACATTCCAAAGCATTTCCAATAGCTTGTCGCATCCTCAAGTTAACCTTCAGTGACTTTTTGACAAGGACACCTTGTCAAAGATCCTTTTGCGCATCTGCATTTTTCAACCTCTTCCCATTGAAGAAATACTCTACACATTTGTTCTATCAAAGTGAATAACTCCACATTTTCTTACACTACACTTCATTCACCATGTCTGTCAAAATCCTCTTGAACCCACTTTACAAAGCACTTCCTACTTCGCTCTATTATATCTTCAAAATTGGCAATATTGCAATAATATTTGTTGTTAACAGCTGAGGCCCAAGTTCCAATCCTGCAGTAACCCACTCAGCCAACATATGCCTTCTGAAAATCCAAGTACACTAGGTCCTTTAGTTCTCTTTTGCCAATTTTGTTAGTGCCAATTGATTTCCCATTTCACCAATCCATGCTGTCCACTGATCACATTCTGTATAATATATTTCTGCATCTCTCCTACTACTGAAGACAAACAGGTCTATAGTTCCCCGTTTTCTCTTTCATTCCCTTCTTAAAATAGTAGAGAGATAATAACTACCTTCCAATTCACAGGAACCATTCTAGAATCTAGAGAACTTAAGATATTCTAAAAAGGATCTTGTTAAAAAACAAAACAGTTTTAACAGCATTTCAAATTAAAAACAACACCATGCACTCAGAGCTCAGAAGGTCATTTTACTCTAACTAGTCTTCGCCAAATCAACTCAAGCCCAGTCTTTATAGCTTTGACATCTCTTCACATTTATACAAGTTTTCCAATACAATTGCAATGATATCAGTCTTGATCACTTCAGGCAAAATATTTTCTTCAACCACCACTTGCAGAACCCAACTTTTAAAAAAAAAACAAATTATCACCTATACACTTTTCTATTCAAATTGTCCCAGTATCCCAAGAGTTTTCACATAATTATCTTTCCCATTCCTGGTACCAAAAATCTATGATGTTATGATCCTTCCAGAATGGAATACTGAAAACCTAGAAAATGTGGAAATTTATTGTTTTTGTTAAATTACAAAACTGGTGTCTATTTTGTTACAAAATGCTGAAACCACTTCATGTCATTAAGTTCCAAGTACAACTGCAAAAGATAAATTAAAATATATGCAGCCAAACCACACACCCCATGCTCTTCCTGGCAAGGCATTAGGGTTTTCATTTGCAGTCTAAGTGATGCAAAGAATCTTCATAAACTTGTGACATTATCTGGAACCATATCCGGGAAAATGCACATGCTGTGAAGAATAGAAATCTCAGATCTTTTCCAACACAAATGGAACATCATGCAGCTATATCAACAAATACATCCAAAATAAAAACCAAAATCCTTACCCTATTTTGAAAAAATGACGCATGAAAGTGTGATGTTGTTGCTGATATTGATACTAAAATGATTGTATCTTCTGTGCTGGGGTTGTGCAAGTATACTTTTTCCATTTTTGGCATTCCCACTGGTCTGTGAAAGTAAACAAATATATAACTATTAAGCCACCAACATCACACGTAGTTGTTACCAATATTCACATTATACAGATCAACTCTCATATAGTACCATTAATATAGTACAACATCCAAGGAACTTTGCAGAGAGGTTTTTTTTTAAAAAATCACTGACAGTTGTGATGTTTGGGAGTTATTTTAAACTCCTGTACAAGTATCACAGCTGTGTCATAGAATATTACACTACACTAGTTCCTAGAATTCGATATGGAAATAGCCCATCACATTACAAGTGCTCACTGGTGAAGAATGAATCCTTAACCAGTTTCACAAAATTAACACGACAGATCTGTGCGCTTGCTTCAAAATCACTAAAACAGAACAGAAGCTTTACTTGGGGATTTATTTCTGCTTCGAAGGACCAAAGATATGTCAACGTTTAACACTAATCAGTTCACATGATACTGTTAATCTGTTCATACATTAGACTATTTCAAATATCTAGCAATTTCAAGGACACCATACATTTGAAATAATTCTGACTTAAACAAACTTATTAAAACACAAACTTTTGAAAAGTATTCTATATGCATGCCATGGATTGCTCACAATGTTCCCTATCTCACTCAAGGTCATCTGGTGAAACTCTGGACAGAGAAGACAGAATGTTTGTTTAAAACAATTGAAAAAGAGTAACACACAATTTGGGTCATTTTTGCTCTTCCCTCAGTTAGGCAAATACTTGGAAAATAAATGAGCTTGCACAAAGGACATCAATAATTGGAATATGGAAAGAGATAAATTACATGGGAAACCAAGAGTGCACACTTTTCTAAAAATGCTGCATTTTTTAGCCTCCACATACCATTATACAGAATTCTTGAACTTCATCAAGAAAGGCTTATCCAGAACTGAATGATACAGGTAACACTTACAAAAGGAAAACTATTCTTACATAGTAAAGCATCCCTGAAGTCAATGACTTGCAAAATAAACAAGTCAAGTAGTAAGATTAATGACAAGTATCAAAACTTTTATTGATTTGATGCAAATGTGACAGAAGTCTTCAAATCTTAGCACAATCATTTTCAGTATTAGGTAAAATGGAATTAAGCAATGACTTATTAAAATGAAACTTCATTTCAGAAATATCAGTCAACATATCATACAGTAGGTTTGAAGAGGTGTTTATTTTCATTTGATCTCCTTACAATAAAGAACTCCAAGTTTAAATAATCTTGAGCCAAAAACTAAAATGTACACCTTCCCAAATTTTTTAAACAATATCGTAAATAAATCAAAATTCCTCCCCTTCTCAAAAACTGCAATTCACATCAGCTCAAAATGAAGTCTCTCTCCTCTGCCAGTCACCTCCCAATTTTAACCCTCCCCAACCTTATCCCAGTCATTTTGCTTTGCATGCAAACTGACTATGGTAGTACTATGAATACTGCTTAGGTACATGTCTCAAAACAAAACCACACCAGATTTTTGGTCATTTCTAGATTGCAGCTAGATGGCACATGACCAGCAGTTTGGGTCAAGCAGAGTCTGATCAAGAGTTATCTAGAATGCTTGTAACCAGACCAATTCAAAAGGGAAAAAAAAATTACTTGGATAATCAATTACTTTGCTTAATTAGATTGTGCATGGAAGCTTTAAGGAATGTTCAGTTTTCAGCTGTTAACCAAAGGCAAGCATACCTACATACAATTGCATAATTCAGATATGCACAGTTTCAGTTTTCCAATTGAGGACTAAATAAAGTCCTTAAAACATGCATAAAATGAAAATTCAGCTGAAGGTGGTGTTGTTTAAGCCCAATCAGTTTAGGACTTTAATTTTGTCATCCCCATTATATCTTTGAACAATAAACCATGGGTTAACAGTTTGAATCTAAATAGCACCTTTTAAAGCAAATCAGATCCCATGGTAATTCAGAAACAATTAGACCAAAAAAAAAATGACTGAATCACTGGATGTGAACAACGAATGTACAGTGATCAAGGGGGTATTAATCAGATACAGATTGTACCTTATCTACAGGTAAGCCATAAAATACAATATTGAAGGCAGCCACATTCAATAATTACTGCTATCTAGTTTCAAAAGAAATAAAGGCAGAAAATGGTTGAAGCCATCAGATATTTTTGCAGCACCTGTGCTAAGAAATAGAATTAACATTTTAGGTCAGAAGAGAAAGGTCTTCAACCTAAAATCACCACCTTTGGCTCTCTCTCCATAAATACTTCCAGATGTGGAGTATCTTCAGTAAATTCCCTTTTTAATATCAAATTCCTACCGTATGCAGTATTTTCTTGTTAGGTTTTAACATTGCTAGATATTCCAAACAGTCTTCGCTGGGGTGCGAGTACTATTTGCATTGAAACAGACCTTTTGAGCTAAACCATTAACCAAAAATAGGCGATTTTTTAAAAACACCTAGATTTTAGCATTATAGTAAATTAGTACAAAGAAAAGATTTACATCACTAAATGTTTTGCATAATATCAAAGTGAACCTCTCCGGGCACAAACCTAGTTTGAGCATATTATTTTACACGTCCAAATCCCTAACCTTTTTGAGATCAGAATAAAAAAGGACCAAAATGCAAGGGATTGCTGTTTAGTTCCAAGGCATGCTTCTATAGAAGAGCTGCAATGAGCTAACCATGTCTATCCTAAATTTCTTGCACAAGTGGGTTGCTGAGCAACTGTAAATGAAATTAGAGCTTGGTCATGGAACATATCCTTATGCAGGATAATATTTTCCAACTGACCATTGGTTAATATGGTGCAGGAGGGACAATTGTTTCAAAATGTTAAAATATTAACAATATAACTAGACTGCTTTGTTTTTATATTATTTAATTCATTGCTGCTACTCTTCCAGAAACGCCCACTTGGAAGAAGTTTTGCCCTTCTCTCCATTGCCGTTTTCTGTCTCTTCTGTTTTGTTGTAGAATCACAAGCTACTTATAACATAGACACAACTGCCTGAATGACTGTTTCCTATGTCACTCTCTGCAACAGCAATCCATCAGTGTCACTTTTCCAGTAATTAAAGATAACAAATAATATTTTTGATGTGTGCATTCAAGTCCCTTCAAAACGAGATACAGGACTTTAAAACCTAGTCAACTTGCAGCACGCGATCATCGGATTTAAGTAATAAGCTAACTTTAAATAAAACTAAAATTCAGCCAACAATAAATTCATAGCCAAATGACTTGGACCATTTTAAACTGATAAAGGCCTATAGCTTCTGAATGGAAAAAAAATTCCAAAACTTGCAAGAACTCTGTTACTACATTAACTGGAGTTAAAATTCCAATGGCACACTACACTTGTGTAGAAGCCTAATTAAGCCAGATTGTAAAATGCAATTCATTAGATCTATTCTAATTTCAGTCATGGTTGAGTAAGTGAGGAAATATACCTGGCACACAAGGAGTGCTTTTACCCTTCTATTTAAAAAAGAATTTGCAGATATTAGAGAACAGTATGCTCCACCAAATCTGAGCAGCTGGCTCCAAACACTATATTGACAAGAAATTCCAAACAGCTCTCCTGCATCCTCAACCTGTAAGAAGCCATACTCAAATTAAGAAATTTTTAAAGTGAAAATGAAAAGGGGAAATAAAGCAACAGTTTTTAAGACTGAAATGCTAAATAATATACTAACCTGATTTGAAGTGCATGCAGATTTAAGAAATTTAGGATTGAATAAACTTCCACAAATTAAGGTAGTTACTAATATCAAGTAAGGACAAAATTGATACTGGGAACAAATAAAAATTTTCCTGCAGTAACACACTTCTTGCTTCTCTTAGTCATACAATTTTCCTACCTTGCTAAACGGGACAGTATTAGTCCAGCTTGCCCTACAGCTTTCAGATGGTTTAAATTCTTGGCCCAGCAGGGAGTCATCCCACAAGGCAGGTGGTGTATTGCAGACTTATCTGGCACAGCCTTCAAATGTAAGAAGTGCACCAATTACTAAGCTCAAATTAGTTTTTTCTCGTGTGCTTTTTCATTACTCTCTGCAAAATGTGTATTACAGAGAGTCAACTTGATTACAGTTGCAGCACAATAGCAAATAAAGAAAATATTCAATGCTTCTGAAATTTTCCTGAAATGTTTACAATGCCCATTTAATAATTTCATCTGCTCAAAGCAGAATTTTGCCTATTTTTCTAAATTATCCAATATAAGCAAGCCAATTTATAATGATATTTTGATCAATGAATAACTGAAGACTAGAAGATGCTTACCCAGAATGGTACATCAATTTTTGACCAAGGCTACAAAGATAAACTAATGCCAAAGACCAAGTTTAAAGAATAAACAAAGTCTATAATGCAACAGTTTAAAAAGGTGTCACATCTGTTACCTGAAGTTACAACCTTTGGACTATTTTTAAAATGCTTGCAATAATAATTCGCTAAGCAGTTTTAAAAATTTTCAAATACTGGAGGAAATACTGGTGATTGCTAGCAAACTAGCTGAGGACACAACCGTTATTACACATCAGTATAAGTAAAGCTTTGTGAAACAAAATATAGTCATTCAAAACCATGAAATTAATTAAGCCTGGTGTTAATTTTGTTTACTGCCATGATAGCATTGCATCACATTCAGTTATATTTATATCCACTTGACAAGTGAGACATACTTAACAACAAAATGTCAGCCAAGTTACGTGCTCAAGTCTTGGAGTGGAGCTCAAACCCATGAACCAGCATACTCAGAGGCAAGTGCTACTGAGAGCTCAAGGAGATAGTCAATTAGAATGCCAATTTTAGAAATTGGTAGTAAGTTTTATATTTTACTCATCCAAATTCAATCCTGGACTGGAACGGAGAATAGCTAAACATACATGTCAAACGTTGAAGGTTCTTCCTGGCATTCAAATTCAAACTAAAGTCTTAATTATACCAGGGTATCACAACTATAGAAGGCTTCATCCTTGCTGAACTTGGCTGTGACTTTGTAGTGCACATTCATTTTCTTGTACTTCACTTTCCAAGACTAAATTTTCTTCACGGTTATCACTGCCTTTAGGTGTACTAGGGCCTTTAATCAATTTCTCTTTGTTTAAAAAAAAACAAGAACAGAGAGAGAAACCTAGTTCTTCCCACCAGTTATGTCATACCTGAGCTGGTCAGGTATGTTCATTCATCTTGTTGGCATTATTCAATAGATGGATAATCATCTACAGTACTTAAAAATACATAAACCACAGAAGGAAAATAGAATACATACTGGAGTAAGACTAAGTTAATTCTCATTAGTGCCCAAGCTTGAGGATCAGGTCTGCCAAAATTCAAAGTCCTGGAGCATAACTAACCATATAAATCTTGGGAGTTCCTAGACTAAAAGTTTTTTTTGTGATAACAAAACTGCAAATAACTGATTAAAGCACATTAGAAATGCCCATTTTCCAAGTCTATACATCTGCCCTGACATGGGCGACCCGTGGAAGAAGGGTTTCTGAAAGCACAGGGAAAAGGTGCTTCAGTTTACAGAATGGAGTCCCACCATTTTTTAAACCCATGAAATTGGACATCATGTAAAACAATGCAATTGTAAAATGTTATTAACTGTTAAATGCAAAGTATAATAAAAAAAAGATAATTCAGAAGCATTCTTCTAGCATAATCTTGAAATGTTACATGATAGATCCTGGCAATTTGACCCATTGTAGCTGCACCTGCATTCTTGTCAGATTCCAATGCTGTTACAATCCTTAATATTAGTGTTTAAAGCAAAGCTGCAGTTTGTGGGACGAGTCGAGAGTGTGGTGCTAGAAAGGCACAGCAGGTCAGGCAGCATCCAAGGAACAGGAGAATCGATGTTTCCGGCATAAGCCCTTTATCAGCGCCACACTTTTTGACTCCGATCTCCAGCAAGTGCAGTCCTCACTATTTCCAAGTTTGTGGGAAGATCACACATTTTATTCAACTTGTGCATAAACCCATCACTAAAAAGTATTAACTCTTACAATCAAGTGCTGATGAAATGGAAATAATTTTACTTAAAATGATGGGAATTACACAGAGGAAAGTAATAGCTGAAGTGAACTGGGTGGCTAGATGAACAGAAAGATGGTAAAAAAGCTGTGGCAGACAATTAAGGAGGTAACTCATGACTCTTAGCAACAGTACATCCCATTAAAAGGGGGAAAATATTCCAAGAGAGGGATAACCAAAAGGAGGACAGCATTAAGTTGAAAGTTAAAACGTGGAGTTTGCACGTTCTCCCCGTGTCTGCATGGGTTTCCTCTGGGTGCTCCGGTTTCCTCCCACAGTCCAAAAGGTGTGTGGGTCAGGTGAATTGGCCATGCTAAATTGCCCGTAGTGTTAGATAAGGGGTAAATGTAGGGGTATGGGTGGGTTGCGCTTTGGCGGGTCAGTGTGGACTTGTTGGGCTGAAGGGCCTGTTTCCACATTGTAAGTAAGCTAATATAAAGCAGGCCAAAAATAGGGATAAATTCATAATCCAGCAAAAGGAGAAAATAAACTACAAGGACAAACTAATGAGGAACACAAAAACTGACAAAGAGAGTTTCTCATTGAGAAGAGTTGAAGTGAACATAGGCCCTTAGAAAATAAGTCTGGGGTGACAGTTATGGGAAGAAAATAGAAAAGGAGTCGAACAGATATTTTGTATCAGTCTTTACTCCAAAGATTCCATTTATACTAAAATAACACGGGGGAAGGATTAATTACTGACACAAAAGTGGTAGAATTATACAATCTAAAGGGCCCAAAGGCTGCTAAAGTCCCCTGGCCTGATGGCTTCATCCTAAAAGAGGCAGCTACAAGGGAAATGTATGCAATGATAGTAATTTTACAAAAGTTATTAGCTTCAAGAGAATTGGAAAGCTACTAATGTGACAGTCCTATTCAAAAAGGGAGGCAAAAAGCAGATTATCCTAACATCTATTGCTGTAAAATGGACCAGAATCAATCAATTAAGGAAGTCAAACAGGACATTTGGAAAATCATAATCTAATCTAATCAAGCAGAGTCAGCATGGTTTCACAAAAAGGGAAATAATATCTTAGAGCTTTGAGCAAGCCTCAGAGTGGATATTGGCAAACGAGTATATATGATGGACTTCCAGCAGGCTTTTGACAAGGTACGTCAAAGTTTTAGTCATAGGATAGAGCACATTGTGTTGGTAATATATTGGGCTGGAGAGAGCACTGGCTCTTGGAGAGAAAACAGCGAGTAGGAGAAAGGGTTTTTTTTCCCCCCCAAAAAGGTTTTTTTGAAGACCCGTGTCTAGTAGAGTTCCACAGAAATCGATGCTTGGATCACAACCGTAGTGAGTGAGAGAAAAAAAACGGGAAAAAAAGAGGAGGGGTGGGGGAGACGGGGGGAGATGAGAGAAGGGGGGGGGGGGGGGGAAGAAAAGAGAGGGGGGGGGAAGAAAAGGGGGGGGGGAAGAAAAAAAAAAAAGAGGGGGGGAAGAAAAAAGAGGGGGGGGAAAGAAAAAAAGAGGGGGGGGAAAGAAAAAAAGAGAGGGGGGGAAGGGGAAGAAGAGAGGGGGGGAAAGAAGAGAGGGGGGGAAAGAAGAGAGGGGGGGAAAGAAGAGAGGGGGGGAAAGAAGAGAGGGGGGGAAAGAAGAGAGGGGGGGAAAGAAGAGAGGGGGGGAAAGAAGAGAGGGGGGGAAAGAAGAGAGGGGGGAAAGAAGAGAGGGGGGAAAGAAGAGAGGGGGGAAAGAAGAGAGGGGGGAAAGAAGAGAGGGGGGAAAGAAGAGAGGGGGGAAAGAAGAGAGGGGGGAAAGAAGAGAGGGGGGAAAGAAGAGAGGGGGGAAAGAAGAGAGGGGGGAAAGAAGAGAGGGGGGGTGGGAAAAGAGAGAGACACGCAGGTAGATAGGATAGATAATAGGTGCAGGAGTAGGCCATTCTGCCCTTCGAGCCTACACCACCATTCATTAGGATCATGGTAGATCATCCTCAAATCAGATAGTGAAGATAATGTTTGGTATGCTTTCCTTTATTGGTCAGAGTATTGAGTACAGGTGTTGGGAGGTAACGTGTGGCTGTACAGGGCATTGGTTGGGCCACTATTGAAATATTGCAGGCAATTCTGGTCTCCTTCCAATTGGAAAGAGGTTGTGAAACATGAAAGGATTCAGAAAAGATTTACAAGGATGTTGCCAGGACTGCAGGATTTGAGCTACAGGGAAAGGTTGAATAGGCAAGGGCTCTAAAGTGTTGGAGGCTGCGGGGTGACGTTATAGAGGTTTATAAAATCATGAGGGGCATGGATAGGACAAATAGACAAAGTCTTTTCCCTAGAATGGGTGACGTCCAGAACTAGAAGGCATAGGTTTAAGGGGAGAGGGAAAAGATTATAACAAGGGACCTAAGGGGCAAAGTTTTCACGCTGAGGGTGGTACATTTATGGAATGAGCCGCCAGAGGAAATGGTGGAGGCTGGTACAATTGCAACATTTAAAAGGCATTTGGATGAGTATATGAATAGGAAGAGTTTGGAGGGATATGGACAGGGTGCTGGCAGGTGGGACAAGATTAGGTTGGGATATCTGGTTGACATGGACAGGTTGGACTAAAAAGGGTCTGTTTCTGCTGTACATTTCTATGACTAGGTGAAGTGAATGTACAATAGCTAAATCTGCAGATGACAAAATAGGTGGAATGATAGGTTGAGGAGGGTGATACAAACAGTTGAGATTTTGATAGATTAAGGGGGTAAAGAATTGGCAAATGGAGTACAGCACATCCTTGATCCATGAATTCACAACTCAAAATTTGCCAATTGACACCAAAAAGGAATTAGTAACAAAATTCAACATCTATGGGCAAGCTCATGTATCTGCAATTTTTAAGCTGCATTTTTACAAACAGATCTGCACTTGTAAATTTCATCAAGCATGGGTGTTCTCAGAAAAGCACTTTTACTCATGCAGGGGAATAACTATAATGTGGGAAAATATGGGAGAACAAAAAAGAACATAATATTATTTAAATGGAGAAAAACTGCAAAAACCTGCAACACAGGGGATTCAGGTGTTCTTTTGCACCAAACTGAGCACACAGGTGCAACAGGTAAATCAGAAAGGCTAATGGAATGTTAGCCCTTAATGTTGAGGGGGTTAGAGTTTAGAGCAGGGAAATCTTACCAGAACTGCACGAGTGCTGGAGAGACCATATTGGAAAACTGTAAGCAGTTTTCTTTTGAATTGAATCCTTAGAGTGTGAAAACAGGCCATTTGGCCCAACAAGTCCACACCACTCCAAACAGTATCCCACCCAGACCCATCTCCTACCCTCTTACATTTCTCCTGACTAATGCACCTAACCTATATGACCTGGAACACTATGGGAAATTTAGCATGGCCAATTCACATAACCTGCACATCTTAGAACTGCACCCCTTATAAGGAAATGTTGTTTCATTGGAAGCAGTTCAGATAATGTTTACCAGATGATTCATGGTACAGAGGGACTGTTTTAAGAGCAAAGGCTAAACAGGTTGGGACTTCACATAGTTTAGAAGAATGAGACATGGTCTCATTGAAACAGATTTCTTAAGGGGCTTGACAGGGTAAATGCAAGAGGACATTTCCCCTCATAGCAAAATCTGGGGCCAGAGGGCCTAACTCAATAAAATGTAAGTTAATAAAGGGGAGGGAAGGGTGGTTATGGATGGGCAGAGGGGAACAGTCATGAGGTGAATGTAAGTGTTAGGTATGACCTGGTAGGTAGATAGGAGGAATCTGGTGGGTAGCTGGAAGGAGGTTGGTTGAAGGGGTGGAATTGTGAAGGTGGGGCTTGAAAGGGAGTCAGGGAAGAGGTGGGAAGGTCATTTGAAATTGGAGAACTCAATGTAAGTCTTCCAATGGTAATGTTATTATGTTTCTACATATTTTTTTAAGAGAATGGGACAAAAACAATGTTCCCGAAACAATATACTAGTGCTCCAACTGTGATCTTGCACAAATTCAACATTACCTTTTTGTTGTTGCATTCAATACCTCTATTCACAAATTCCAAGAGATCTTGGTCTTTTCTTGGTCTCATCTATTTGTTTTACCACTTAATGGCTACAGGAGCTACATACCTACAAAGCTGTTCCATTTTAAAATCTATGCATTTAAAAAGTATATTCCCTTCATTAATTATCAGTCCTAAATTACTTTGAAATTAGGGAAGCTAGGGCAGAGCCTTTGGCCTTGATCTTGGAGTCGTCATTGGTACTAAACCTGTAGACAGAGGGCCTTACACCTGTTGTCAGAAAGTATTGAAAAAAAAGGATAAGAGATGGTATTTACAATCTAGCAAGCAATAAATTTGATTGGAGGTAGTCAACTTGGTTTCGTCAAGGGCAGGTCGTGTCTCTGAAACCTGGAGTCTTTTTTGAGAAGATGACTAAGCTTGTTGATGAGGGTAGGGCAGTTGACATGGTGTACATTGACTTCAGTAAAACCTTTCATAAATTTCCACATTTTAGGTTATTGAAGAAAATGCAGAGGCATGGGACTAAGTATGACTTAGGAGTATGGATTAGAAACTGGCTTTCTGCAAGGCGGCAACGAGTGGTGGTTGATGGAAAATATTCAGCCAGGAGTCCAGTTACTAGTGGGGTGCCACAAGGATCTGTTTCGCAACCACTGCTGTTTGTCATTTTAGGTTAGCAAGTTTGCAGATGACACTAAAGTCAGAGGAGTAGTGGACAGAATATTGCAGGTTGCAGAGGTCTTGGATAAATTGCAGAATTGGGCTGAGGGGTGGCAAATGGAGTTCAATGCAGATAAATGGGAGGCGATTCACTTTGGGAAAAATAACAGGAAGGCAGAATACTGGGTCAATGGGAAGATTCTTAGCAGTGTGGATGTGCAGAGGCATCTTGGTGTCCATATACATAGAGTTTGAAAGTTGCCACCCATGTTGATAGCGCTGTTAAGGCAGCATATGGTGTGTTAGGATTTATTGGTAGAGGGATCGAGTTCCAGAGCTGTGATGTCAAGTTGCAACTATACAAAAACGCTAGTACAGCCACTGCTGGAACATGGTGTAGAGTTCTGGTTGCCCCATTACAGGAAGGATGTAGAAGCATAGAAAAAGGTGCAGAGGAGATTTAACAGGAGGTTGCCTGGTCTGGAGGGAAGGTCTTATGAGGAAAGGCATAAAGACTTGGGCCAGTTCTCATTGGAGAGAAGGCAGCTAGGAGGGGATTTAATAGAGACATACAAGATGAACAAAAGATTAGATAGGGTGGACGGTTAGCATCTTTTTACTAGGATGATGATGTCAGCTTGTACAAAGGGGCATAGCTGCAAATTGAGGGGTGATAGATTTAAGACAGATGTCAGAGGCAAGTTCTTTACTTAAGAGTGGTAAGGGTTGAATGCTCTGCCTGCCAATGTAGTTAACTCAGCCATATTAGGGGCATTTAAAACAGTCCATGGATATGCACGTGGATGATGAGAGGATAGTACAGGGGGATGGGCTTAGATTAGTTCACAGGATGGGCCAAAGGGCCAGTTCTGCGCTCCATAGTCCTATGCTCTATCTATATTCAATTGCACTGGTCCATACGTCAAGTCCATCCAGGTCTCCCTACGACCTTTAATAAATCACCATATAATTTATTCCTTCAATTCTTAAGCCAAATTTGAACATACTATTCTGTGCCACCTCAGTCTATAATTTTTTTTAAAAACCTGTCTATGTGGTGAGCTTGGATCGATACTTCAAGAACTCAATGCAAAACTTTCACCAAAGGTCTACATGTAGCACATTTGCAAGATTTGTATGGTCACACCACATGTATAGACTAAAGGATAATCATCCATACTTTAAAACTTGGAGGGTGAAAAAAAAACTAAATTCACCGCATCTCATTTGCTTATCGACTGACACTTCTCTCTCGGTCCAAATATCTTTCCCTCTCCAGTTGCTCTCACAAAATCAGATGCTGAACTAACTATTCTAATTTACATTTCTTGGTTTAGACACTGCATTTTTGTAAGAATTCTTCAATGTGTTTGGCTAGACACCATTGTTTGGTCTCTCCAAATCAGCTCCAGATCTCCTGTAGAGGGTGCTGTGCGGTTTTGGCTCTTTGTTTAAAAACTCTCAACATAGACTCTGCTTGCTTTTATGGGAAAATCTATATGTAATAAAAGGGCCAGAACTGTTTGAGCCAAATGATAGCAAAACCTACTGAATATTGACTATGGGGAAAGGAAATGTCAATGCTTAGGGATGGAATGGTGAAATATTAAAGGAAGATGTTTATATTCATATTCAGCCATTTTCAAAAACTTAGTTTGCAAAATATATGTGTTAATATTTTAGAATATGCCTTTGGATTAAACACTCAGTCCAAAGCACGAGCATTTCTGTCCAAATTTGCTTAAGTATTCAGAATTCATGTGTGATCTATTTGGCATAATAGATATTTTAGCAGGCATAGGTCTAAAACTTTCATATCTCAATCGCACTTGGTCTTTGATTTGTATGCTTTTATCCAATAATGTGCCCACACACCAAAATCAGCTCTTATTTTAAACTTGCTACCTGCAAAATTACTTACTGCCCCATTAGTTGTCAATATGGGCTCATGTCAAACACTAGTTTTATTTGGCTTTCAAATCTATTGCATTTCTCTTCATTAATTAATAAACAGCCACCAAAATAGTTGATCATATAGCATCCATCATGTTCCCAAATGAAAAGGCATTACTGTAAAATGAAAAAGTCATAGATTATCTCAGTTTGGATAAGCAACCCAAAATTTGCTTGTGGTTTTTTTAAAAAGTCATCAATTTGTTACTCACTTATTCCAAGTCCTGGCTTGAACATTGCAAACAAATGATTCTGAAACTCATTGTTATTGGAGCCAGCCTCCATTCTTATTGCCTAATTTCATGACAATTAACAATATTCAGACATGCCTTTTAGACTCCACTGTTTAATTGGCATGACATTCTAAGTAGACACTTAACCTTCAAGGGCACAATTAAAATGAAATATGCATTTAAGTCATTCCTATACAGAACTTGGTTGAAATAAAGTAGGTTAAAAACTTACTGCGAATTATTTAAAAAAGGAATGAACTGACGTGAGCAATGAAAAATAGAATTACAATTTTAAATTGAGTCTTACATGTTTCTCACCTGTACTCACCTCCACACTCCTTATAAAATAGATTTGTTCTTAGCAAAATACAAGGAGCAAGAAAATCTCCATAATTTGGAAACATGCGTTTTCTGCGTTAAAAGCTGCATGTCTTTTGAAAGACCTCACTAAAAAGAAATGAGTCGTAACAACATTGGTACCAGGGATCAAAATAATTAAGCCTTTGTTTTTGGGACGGCTCAGGACTTTTCTCTGCCACATTTAATGATTCGAGGGCGACCCTTTTGTTTACATGGGTTCCTTTGCTCAGTCTCATCAACTCTTACAGTCAAATAGCAACATTGCCTTCTGTACTTATGATGCAAGGGTTTTTCTTTATATAGAAAAGATAGCACAAATATGAAAGATTGCACACTTTGTTTTATTCACTTGTGGGATGTAGGTGCCGCTGGCAGGCCAGCATTCATTGCCCGTCCCTAGCTGCCTTTGAGAAGGTGGCGCTGAGCTGCCTTCTTAGAAGATCGAACAATACAGTGCAGAACAGGCCCTTCGACCCTCGATGTTGCACCGACCTGTGAACTATTCTCAGCTCGTTCCCCTACACGATCCTATCATCCATGTGCATATCCAAGGATTGTTTAAATCTCCCTAATGTGGCTGAGTTCACTACATTGGCAGAAAGGACATTTCACACCCTTATCACTCCGAGTAAAGAACCTGCCTCTGACATTGGTCTTAAATCTATCACCCCTCAATTTGTAGTTATGCCCCCTCGTACAAGCTGACATCATCCTAGGAAAAAAAAATTTTCACTGTCTACTCTATTTAATCCTCTGATCATCTCGTAGGTCTCTAAGTCCCCTCTTAACCACCTTCTTTCCAATGAGAAAGAGAACCAAGTCTCTCAGCCTTTCCTCATAAGGCCTTCCCTCCAGACCAGGCAACATCCTGGTAAATCTCCTCTGCATCTTTTCCAATGCTTCCACATCTTTCCCAAAATACGGTGACCAGAACTACACAATATTTCAAGTGTGGCCACACTAGCATTTTGTATAGTTACAGCATGATATTGCGGCTCCAGAACTCAATGCCTCTAACACACCAACTGCCTTCTTAATAGAAATGTCTCCATTTCTACTGCAGGATTCTCAACTTATGAATAATAATAATGTCAAAAGTTAAGGGATTTGTGTGAAAGAGCGTACCGAGCATGAACCCTGGATCCCAATATTTTCAGGAAACAAGATAATCTGTAACACTATAAAAGGCTAGATGGATCATCAAACTTAGCAAGCAAATGGTTGCAATTGATAAACCAACAAGGCTAAAGAAAATCAAAATCAGCATTAAGGTTTTTTTTAAACAAAAGAAATACTCACAAGACATGATCATCACCCTCTGGACCAGTATTTATTGCCCTTCACTGGATACCCTGGAGTTCTGGTCAGCTACCACCTTGAACTGCTGCAGTCCATTTGCAGCTTGAATGGTGATGAATATAATGCTGTCATTAGTGACCATCCCCACTTCTGACCTTATGATGGAGGGAATGTCATTGATGAAGCAGCTGATGATTCAGCCTATGACACTACCCTGAGGAATTCCTGATTTGGAGATGCCAGTGTTGGACTGGGTTGTACAAGTTAAAAATCACAACACCAGGCCACAGTCCAACAGGTTCAATTGGAAACACCAGCCCCTGGAGCACTGCTCCCCCACTAGGTGGTTGTGGACACCCACCTGATGGAGCAGCACCCCGAAAACCAGCCCAACTAAACCCACTGGACTACAACCTGGCATTGGGAGATTTTTAACTGTGGAATTCCTGCAGAGATATCCTGGATTTTAGATGGCTGACATTCAACAAATAGAACTAAATCACCCATTGTGTAGACATGTCTTTAACCAGCAGAGTGTCCTCTACAATTTCTACTTGCTTCAGTTTTGCTAAAAAAGTTTTGAGAAGCCACGGCTTGTCAAACGCTGCCTTAAATGTTAAGGGTAGTCATTCTCTCCTCCCCTTTGGAACTCAGCTCCTTTGCCCACGCTTGAAGATTAATAATAAATCTCTGATTCTAAGCAAATAAGTCTCCATTAATCTTCTTAAGCATTCACCAAGATAGTTAAATGCATATATTAGGCAAGTTACAGAACATTAACATTGATTTTCCAAGTATTATTCCTGCTAATTAGGAATATGACATACAAATAGCTTCCTTAAACCCTTCATAAAAATTAAACACAAGATGCTGACCATCACAGAGGGAAACAATTTACAGGTTATCTAATGATTTATATTCTGAGCCTCTATACGTTTAAAAGTTTTTGAAGCCTTGGCTACTTTGTGTACTTCCCAGTGAGTCCTCCACATTCCTGCCCCAGCCCTGCCTATTTCGTAATGCAGAATATCTTGGGTGGTTACAAAATTCAATAGACCCGGTGACAGTGATGACTGAAGTTAAGATACATAAAAGGTTGCAATACCTACAAATTATCAGTGGATTAAATCAATGCTGGGCCTGGCATCTGCTCCCAATCCCTGGCCCCACACAGCCTCTGGCTCCTTCCCTCTCCACAACCACAGTTGCATCAACATTAAGCGCTACTCACTCGCCTATTCAATACTCAGGCCTGCCCCTGACGAATACTTATTGAAAACTTCATTGACCTGGTCTCCTGTAACCCTGGTGTACAGTGGCTCCATGTTCAGCTGGGATTGCCTGCCCTCGATGCACTGTCAATCACAGCAGGAGGAGTGGAAGAGAGTGAACTTGCAATTGGTGGGTCTCGAGTATCAGCATTAGAATCAGAGACGATTCTATTTCTGTTTTTAACGCCAGTTTGGGTGTGATTTTGCCTAAATGGTCACCTGTTTGAATTTGTGATTTGGAGATGCCAGTGTTGGACTAGGGTGTACAAAGTTAAAAATCACACCACCAGGTTATAGTTCAACAGGTTTAATTGGAAGCACTAGCTTTCAGAGCACTGCTCCTTCATCAGGTGGTTGTCACCTGAACCATCTGGTGAAGCAGCAGCACTCCAAAAGCTAGGGCCTTCAATTAAACCTGTTGGACTATAACCTGGTGTTGAGAGATTTTTAACTTGGTGTCTGAACTTGGATGTTTTGGAGCATAACGGGTGTTGCACCTATTGCTTTTGAAGATTGATAATACCTCAAACTCAATGTGAGTGCTAATGATCTTTTTGCAGCCATTGCAATCATTAAAAAAATTGTTTATGGTATAGTTTTCTTCTTCCACTCCTCCCAGTTAACAGAACACTGCAATGGTCCTCAGACATTCATTAATTTAATCCAGATCGAATACACAAGGAGTGGTTTCACATCATCCTAGGCACCTAGGTGCAATGCAATCCATGTTAGCTGTATGGTGGAATGGACTGTGTATTATGAGGTCATAGCCAAACTAGAAGATTCAAATCTATTTCGTTTGTCTCACATATAGTTTCCTGATGTTTGCAAACCACAAAGTCATTAAAAACCACAAGAACAAACATCTTTCCAATGCAGATACATAATTCTGTGACCTCGTCCTTTCACAATTTTCTCTCAAATTCTTATCCATTCCAAAATATTCGATCTCCATTCATTAAGGCTATGCATTACTTCATGAGTAAAAGTACTAAGCGCTTTGAGAAATTTGTTGACATTAAGTGTAGTTTTGCATTGTAAAATTACAAGAGCAAATGCAACGACGCGATACTATAGTAAATGCATGTTATTGTATGCTGTTTCCAATTAATACAAAGAACTCAATGTCTGATGAAATATCAAATTAGAAATAATTTGGGGCAAGAGCTGGCAGTGACAGGGAAAGGTGATGCTTTCAGGATTAAGTACTGAATTACAGGGCAGTTAGATCAGTTGGCAGGACTGCTCATTTGCAATAGAGTGACACAAAATGCAGGTTCTGTCTCCGCACTGGCTAAGGTTACCATGAAGGTTCCACCTTCTCAACCTTGCCCCTTGAGACATGGTGAGTCATGAGTTAGACCGACCATTAGTTGGCTCCCTCTAATGACAGCAGTCAAATAGTCTGCTGGGACTTTGACAACTTCACAATAGCATGCTTTTATATCATCCTTCATAAGTATCAGGATAACAAACTGTATCAGAATTGGCTGAAATGCTAACTGAGTGCAAAACTATAGAAAACCACAAGACTAAACCGTACATTATTTCATCTTCCTCTGTGGAAAAGTTTTTTAAAAACCCAGTGTTGCATCCAAAACAGAAAAGTTACTTAAAAGTGCAAAAAAAAGGTTCCAAACGAATGTCTCAATAGTTTAATAATGCTGTTGTTAGAAAACAAAGCAGCATAATATGGTAACATCAAGAATTACTTCTTGACCCAGCTTTTTTTCTTCTCTCAACTCTTGGAAATAAGCTCACACTAAGTTAACTAGAATAGAATTTGTACAAGCCTATTTCTGCTTTCTCATTCTTCAAATGTGTAACTTCCGACTGAAGAGGAAGTCCAGTTTATTTCTACACTATTCAAAAGCAGAACCAGTATTGAAAACCTTTGCTAACATTTTCATTTCTACAAGTCTCAATGCAAATTTGTTCACAAATGCACCTTCTAAAAACAAAATGACAGCAAATTTATCTCGTTTCCAGATATTGGCATATATTTTTCCTCAAATAATACTTTGCAAAGGAAGAACACGAGAGAAAAAAAAAAGAGAATACTGACAACTGGTCTCTACTATAGGGATGCAGAGCATTTGGTGTGAAATGAGATGCCTACAGCCACTTCAAAAAAAAATCAATAAAAAAAAAAGGGTAGATTTATAAGCTCTTATAACTATTGCAGCATAAACAACAACAATTTAAAAAAGGCTTGTTAACTGAAGATATTCAAGAAATGTTAAAACTGGTATTAAAAAAAAAATTTGCTCTTAATCTGATAAGAGTTGTCAAAGCCTTACTTATTATTCATTACGGATTTCCAAAGCTGATGGATGTTTTGAGTTGTATCATGCATATTTGAAGTTTAAAATATTGACTGACCAACCAGCACACAATATTACCACTTGAAGATCTGCTGCCTAAACAATCAGATGCAGACTATAAATCGATTAGTCTGAAAAAATCAGACTGTATCTGTCAAACTTTTCCATGCTTCAATATTCAAGCAGTTTTTTTGTGCAACAATAAATATGACCTGATTTACTGCATCAGCTGATGAACTCCAAATCATTATTTTGCTTATAAAGCATAAAATTAAACTTTACGTGCCTCAGCCTGCAAGCATTTAGTTTGCCCAAGAAACACTGTTCCACAACTACAGTGAATTCGAAATCTAAAGCAGTGCATTTAATTCACAGTCCGAGAACATTAAATATTCTCGGCTGTTATTTCACAACCTCCCTCTTGTTTTTTTTTAAAAAAACCTATGGCTCAACATAAGCAAAGCACAGAGATTTGTAGAAAAAGGGCATCCAACTTTTTCCTTCAACACATTTACTCAATAGTTCATTTGTGAGCAGTATCACAGTAAAATGGAAAGCAGCAATATACAAATCTAGTAATCATATACACAAGTTGATTCCTCCATTGAATCAGCTATTAAATCCTATCCATTACATCGATAGTCCAAATATATCTGATAGAGTTGTCACTGCATGGTGTCCTGTACATCAGATACCAATCATTTGAGACTGAAAATGGTTTCCAAAAAGTGCACTACTCCCAATTTTATCTACTATGGAGAGTGCAAAAGGAGCTACACAGACCACAAAATTTTAAATTTGATATGGTTGTGCGCTGAACTAGCTGCAGCAACGTAGAAGAAATGGAAAATGGGCGATGTTTCAAGTTGAGCTGTCTCCAGATATGGTTTTATATCCAAAGTGGAAGACAGTTTCCGTAGAAAAGCTCTTGGCCCCCATGAGTCAAAATGGTGTTTCTTTGCACACAACATCTAGGATACACAATTAACGTTTTTACATTCATGTAAAAATGCACATGGGATTTGTATTAGATCACACTCTATGCTTATTCTCTCCAAGTGATAAACATTTGACCACGTGAAACCTTTAAATCCTTCCTCATTAACAGAAACAGATTGATCATTTACAAAATTTCACAACTTGTGTTATCCCTTTAAAAATGCTTGCATTATTAAAGGGTCTGCAAGTCCCAAAGTGCTTTATAAAATCAGTGAAATATTTTGCGTATTCATCATTGCAATGTAGGAAATTAAGAAAATAACTTTCATACATGATCCCACAAAAAGCTGTTACATATGACCGAATTTTGTTTTAAGTGGCATTGATCGAGAGATAAATGTAAGTCAGAACATTAGGAAGAAACGCCCTCAAACTTTCTTAAAGATGCTGCCATACATTCTTTTATAGCCGCTGTGGATTAAATTGGCACCTATGTTAGCCACTTACAAGATAAGTGATTTGTTTAAAATACTTCACTGATTGTAAAAAGTGTTCTGGGATTTCCAGAGAGTTACTGGTTGCACATAAATGCCCTCCATGTGAACAATGTCATCTGACAGCATGGCATGCGTGTGTCAGCTTGGATTCTGTGCTTAAGTGGTACTTGAACCCACAGATGTAAATTAATGATGAATGAGGTCTAGCAACAACTTCAACAAAATATCTTGATGAAACACATATGGTTGCCTACTTACATAGCTACCTCATTATTGTCACCCAGTAATTTGGCAGATTTAGAATAATACTGTGCATTTAGGGGGATGAGGCGTTTGGGTCAAATGTTTGGCGACTAACCGCTTTCCTGTTCATTCCACTTGACAATATTGTTATTGTTAAGAAAATATCATTTTTGAACAAGCAGAATAGCCTGTCTGAATGAGTCACCAGTTTAACAAGCTCCAGTCTTCTCAGATTACATATAGCTATCACTTGCGCATGCTACACATTTTAAAAAAAAGGAAAATATTTGCATGCATTGCCCCCACATTAGTAGAGTTTTACTAAACAGAAGCTATTGTTACATTAATTCTTTTACAATAACTTTGGGGACAGGACTTGAAGTTAAAGTTTAATTGAGCTAATCTCCTTGATACACTACATAATTATGAGTCGATCTATAAGCAACCCTACAGTATACAAAACTGACACACCTCTCTGCCTGAAAGTCCTCAGGTCAATACAAAATGAAACCTGCACAACGGATCTTTAAAAAAAAAACTACAATGCAATTCTGACTTCTGGCATTGCAAGTTCAGAGTACAATATTATATTGCTTTGCTTAAGCTAATCAGCAGACACCCTCTTCAGTGCATACTTGAACAATGAAATCAAAAGAAGATTGAACTTACTGTTCGTGGAAATCCAACATCGGTGGCTCAAACCGGATAGGTCTGCAGTTACCCCGATGGTAAGAGGCACTGAAAGAGAGACAAAGCTTCTGTAACAGTAGCAATGCAGTAACATACATGTCTGTGCTGGTAAAAATACAGCATGCATTTCCTTTCATTAGCTTGAATAATGAGAAAGCATGCAGACCAAACATCAGTTTATTATTGCAGAGACCTAGAAGAACATGTTCAACCAGTCTGGCTTGTCATATTGCATGCACTCACCAATGCCTTCCTGCCCAATCCCTGGCAGCCAATTAAAGCAATGATTCAACTAAACACTCCCTTTCTCAATTATATAAATTTATAAAAATGTTTCTATTCCATGAACACATTTATGGAAGCACCATACTTCAATGTTTAGCAATAGAATTAAAAGGTTTAGTGGAAATTTTTAAAAATCCTTTTGAAAAAAATTTGGGCATTCATATTTCATCCCTAAAGGTATTTTACAGATCCAGGGTAAAAAATAAATCACTTAATGGTCCAATCACGACTCTAACAGAAACCTTGGCCAAAAAAAAACACTGAAAACAATTCTGGTCTCTTTCCTAGCGGAAGGATGTTGTGAAACTTGAAAGGGTTCAGGAAAGATTTACAAGGATGTTGCCAGGGTTGGAGGATTTGAGCTATAGGGAGGCTGAGGGGTGATCTTGTAGAGGTTTATAAAATCATGAGGGGCATGGATAGAATAAACAGACAAGATCTTTTCCCTTGGGTGGGAAGTGGAGGAGGCTGGTACAACTGCAGCATTTAAAAGGCATCTAGGTGGGTATATGAATAGGAAGGGTTTAAGAGGGATATGGGTCAAATGGGACTAGATTAGGTTTAGGATATCTGGTTGACACAGACTAGTTGGACCAAAGGGTCTGTTTCCATGCTGCACATCTCTATGACTCCAAAGCAGATGATACGAAGGGAATTCAGCTACTACTGTGCTTAGATGCCACTTCTGAAAAAGGTGAGGCAAAGAAACAACAGCTAGGAGCTAATCAAGTGAAGGATGCGGGGAAAATTGCAAAAACAAAAAAAGTGTGAAGCCAAGGATTCTAAATTCAGTTTCCCAAGAATAAAGAAGCCAGCATTGGTCAGTGACAATTGGAGTAACAGGCTAGGACACAATGGATTTTTCAACAGGCTTACAAAGACAGAGAAAAGCAAAGAACTTTGAATCGAATAGCACAGACTACATAGTGGGTGACTGGTGGTTAGCACTGTTACCTCACAGCACCAGGGACCCAGGTTAGATTCCACTGTAGGCAAATGTCTGTATTGAGTTTGCACATTGTTATGAAGTGTATTGTACCTTTAAGAAAGTTGGAAAGCTAGCAAGGACTGACAAAGCAGAGTTCTGAACAAGGTAACACTTGGTGGATACAAATAGCAGCTGCTGGGTTGCCACGAGACAAAAACAAATTCAGTCAGTTTAAATCATGCACCAAGATACCAAAATCCAAATCAAATTTGGTTTTAATATTATCAAAATACTAAATTCAATGAAATGATCTGATGCTTTGGGGACATTTTGAACAGTTAAAAGGGAAGAACTGCCAAAGACCAAACAATGTGGACTCTAGCTGAAAAACTGTCTGAAAAGGTACCTATCTGTGGGGGAGCGTGTAGTAGAACAGAGGCCAATCTGAGAGAATCGACAAAAGGAGAATTGGCAAAACTGACTGGTTTTGAAACATGATTATTTTCTTTTTGTAAATCTTAAATTGGAACTTCTTATTAAAAAAAAAGAGTCAGACTAGTATTGTAGAGTGGGAGGTAAGAAAGAAGTTGCTAATTTGTACTTTAAATAGTGACCTCTGGGATAGTTCATTGCCTCAAATTTTGTTACAACACAGGGTAAAATTTTTCTGTGTTGCTGGTTTAAATTAGCAGAGAGGTTTACCCAGTGTTGTAACAGCATCCTCCATGTCTGTTTCCTCCCACAGTCGAAAGATGTGCAGGTTAAGTGAATTGGCCTTGCTAAATTGCCCATGATATTCAGGGATGCGTAGGTTAAGTGCATTAGTCAGGGGAAATATCAAGCAATAGGACAGGATCTGGATGGGTTATTCTTTAGAGGGTCGGTGTGGGCTTGTTAGACCAAATGACCCATTTCCACACTGTAGGGATTTTATGATAACCAAAAGTATTTCTGAAAACAACTTTTGCAACCGGAGTAGAAAATAAAAGTGCTAGGATTTCCTCCAACAGTTCATCTGCACAATTTGAACAAGGAGTCAGGACCGACAGGTTACCAAGTATTGCTATTCCCCGCTAAACCCCCATACCACACCACCAAACAAGACACGAATGATCCACTTCAGGATTATTTTCATCCCAGTCAACAACATTAAAAAGGTATTGTTGTTGCCTCAAGATAAAAACGATGCAAGTTATGCACATAGGGCACAAAAATGGAAACTCAGCAGGTCTGGCAGCACCTGTGAAGAGAAAACAGAGTTAAATGTTTTGGGACCAGGGACCCTTCTTCAGAATAGCCATTTGGCCTGATACCACAGAAGGTACAACAAGTTCTACAGAACAACAAGTAGACAATTTAGGCAGGTAGAATGTCTTTCCTCCAGAATACAAATTTATGTCTCCTTCATGTATAGGCACTAAAGTGCAACATTGATGATCTTGAAGTCTAGTTCTCAACTGACAAGAATTCATAAAAACACCTGGAGAGTCATACCAGACAAAACATTAAATGCTTCCCATTCCAATAAGCTTCTCTGGGTTGATTTCATAATAGCACAGAAAAAAGCCATCAAACTGGTTGTACGCAAGCAACAAAGCTTTCCCTATGTCTATAGCTTTTTGTTCTGTTCAGATATTTATTCAATTTTATTTGAAAGCCACACAATTTAATCTGTGTGACTTGCTTTGTAAATAAAGAGGATTTTTTTTCCCCTCATGTTGCCATTTCCCAACAATAAACTGGTGTCCTCTGCTTCTCAACTCAACAATGGCAACAACTTTTTTCCATCTATTCCCTTCTAGATCTCCAGCACCTCATGAATCTCTTCACCTTTTCCTTCCTGAAGGAGAGCATTCCCAGCATTACCTATCTAGTTAACTACTCAGCATAATAAGTATTCAATTTATCATTGGACCAACTGCCAACTTGAGAACAAACACTGGCAGGAAATTCAACTATTTGTCTTTTTCTAACAGCTAAAATGCAGTTTTAAATAGATAGCACAAATTGGACAACCATTATTACAGTGGACAGTGTAGCCTCATCCAGCACAAACATGAACATGGCGGCAAAGAAGCTACAGAAAAATAGTGACAGGCAAGTTGTAAAGGAAAACAAAAAAGCAGAGAATTCCGTAATCAAGACTGGAGACAGTATGCTTTGCGGCCATCATGTATAGTCTCACAAGTGTTTTATAATTAGCTTAATGTGAGGTGGGCATTGCTGGTAAGACCTGCATTTATTTGGTATTGATAGTTGCTCTGGAAAAGATGGCGTGCTTTGTTATTTAACCACAGCTGTCCTTAAGGTATAGGTGCGCGCGCACACACACACACACACACACACAGTTGGAGTTCTCAAACTTAAAAAAAAAAGTGCCTTGTACATGTACAACACAGAAACAGACCCTTTGGTCCAACTCATCCACACCGATCAGATAGCCCAAAAGTAATCCAGTCCCATTTGCCAGCATATGGCCTATACCCCCTCAAATCCTTCCTATTCACATAGCCACCCAGATGCCTTATGAAGTGGTGTATTTGGCCCAACCTCCACCACTTCCTTTGGCAACTCATTCCAACTACCCACAACCTTGGCATGAAAAAGTTTCTCCTTAGGTACCTTTTAAATCTTTCCCCTCTCACCCTAAACCTAAGCCCTCTAGTTCTGGACTTGACCACCCCAGGAAAAAGAAACCTCATCTATTTATCCTCTCCATGTCCCCAAGGTCCATAAGGTCACACCTCAGCCTCTAAGACTCTAGGGAAACTAGTTCCAGCTCTCTGTCTTTCCCTATAGCTCAAGTCCTCCAATCTTGGCAACATCCTTGTAAATCTTTTCTGAACCCTTTCAAGTTTGACCCAGTGATAGTACAAGAATTAGTTAATTTTCATAAATAATCCTATTGAGATTGAAATAACTAGGCCTATAGTGCATAAATTGCTCTCAGCAAAAGAGATATTTCTATACAGCTCAGAGGGCAAGGACAAGGGAGAATTGCTTCTCTTTGGAATTCTCTAGCTCAGGTCATTTGTTTTTAAAAAAAAAGGAGTTATAAATTTCTAGACTTAAATACATCACCGATCAAAGATCAGCCATGATTCAGTTAGAGTCGTAAATAAACAGCACAGAAGCAGACTCTTCAGTCCAACTCTTCCATGCTGACCCGATATCCCAAATTAATCCAGCCCCACTGGCTAGCATTTGGCCCATATCCTCGTAAACTCTTCACATTCATGTACCCATCCACATGCCTTTTAAAAATGCTGTAATTAAACCAGCCTCCATTATCATCTCCTCTAGCAATTTATTCCATACATGCATTACCTTCTGAGTGAAAAGGTCCCTTTCAAAATCTCTGCCCTCTAGTTTAGGGCTCCTATACTGGAGAAAAGACTTTAACAATTCACTCTATCCATGCCCTTAAATGATGTTATGAGCGCTACAAAAGGTCACCCCTCAGCCTCCAACACTCCAGGGAAGACAGACTCAACCTACTCAGCCTCTCCCTATAGCTCAAACCCTCCAATCCTGGCGACATCTTTGTAAAACTTTTCTGAGCCCTTAGTTTCACAACATCTTTCCAATAGGAAGGAGACCAGAAAGGAGCACAGTATTCCAAAAGTAGCCTAATGAATGTCCAAAACAGCCACAACATGACCTCCCAAGATACTCAAATGCACTGACAAATAAAGGCAAGCGTACCAAATGCCTTCACCACCCTGGCCTCTGCAACTCCACTTTCAAGGAACCTGCACTCTTGTTCAGCAAGACCTTCTCATTAAGTGTAGAAGTCCTGCCCTGATCTGCCCAACCAAAATGCAGCCCCACACATTTATCTAAATTAAAATCCACATGCCACTTCTCAGCCCATATGTCCATCTGTTCAAGGTGCTGTTTTACTTGAAGGTAACCTTCACTGTTCACTACACCATCTATTGAGGTCAGCTGCAAACTTACTAATTATTCCTCCTACATTCAAAACCAAATCATTTATACTAACAACAAAAAGAAGTGGACTCAATACTGATCCTTGCAGCACCCCAGTGGTCACAGGCCTCCAGACTGAAAAGCCACACTCCATCACCATCCTGTCTCCTACCTTAGAGTCAATTTTGTAACCAAGCTGCTAGTTTTGTGTGATCGGACAGTGCTAACCAGTCTTCTATGTGGAACCTTGTCAAACACCTTAATGAAGTCCATCTAGACAACATCAAATCGCTCGGTCTTCAAACTGGTCACGTCTTCAAGAAAAAAAACCCTTAAGTTAGCAAGATAAGACTTCCTACCATCTCTAATCAGTCCTCGCTTTTCCAAATACGTGTACATCCTGTCTCTCAGATTCCCTTCCAACTTACCTACCACTGACATCACATTCACCAATTTATAGTTCCCTGGTTTTCCCTTACCTCATTATAAAAATAGTAGCATCACATTAGCCAACCTCCAGTTTTTCCCACATCTCATCTGTGGCAATCAATAATACAAATAGCTTTGCAAGGGGACCAGCGATCACTTCCCTAACTTCGCAATGTTCTATGGTACAGCTGATCAGGTCCTAGGGATTTAAATCTATCTTTGCATGCATTAAGACATCCAGCACGTCCTCCTCTGTAATATAGATACTTTAAGATATCATTAATTATTTCCCCAAGTTAAATGGCTGAGTAAGCCCAAGAACCGAATGGCCTATTCCTGCTTCTAATGTTTTCTCCTTCTGTCCTCCAATCTTAAGTGCTCCCTATGTCAAGTGCCTTGCCTACTTTAATAAAACAGGCTCAATAATCACAAAAATTCAATTATTCAAAAAAAAAACAACATTTTTTCAAGTCAAGATGACCTAAAATTACATTTAATCACAACCACTATTCCTGGAAAATAATCATTGCTATAACCCAAGTTAGTTTATTTGAAAAGAAAATATTTTCCAGGACTTCAATTTTGTCAATTGGTAAGTTATTTTCTTCACCCACCATCCCAACCCCCCAAAGACAGACACACAAATAGGAGTATGTCTTTATTATTTTAAAGGGTTCTTAATTTCTGCTTTTGACTCCTATCCAATCGCTCCAAAATTTGAAAATAATTTTAATGGTTTTAATTACATATCCAACAATTCCTCTCCAGGTCTTGTAGCCAGCTCATACTCAATAGAAGTGACTGGTTGGAGATAACATATCTAGGTTACAACAGTTGAGCAATATTTAGATTCTCCTCCTGCCTTCAGCAGACCAAAGTCTATGGGTTAGTCAGTCAGTCATAATTACCAAAGCAGAATCATCATCATTGTGAATAAGCACATAGAAATTTGAGTATGTGTTTGTGTTCTATTATGCTTTCCCAAACAAAAGTCTGGCTATCAGAAGAAACAGTAAAATTTACAATTTCCATAAATCTTACCAACGGTTTTAGTGAATCAAAGATTACAGAAAAAGAAAACATGAAAAGTTTATTTGTAGGTGTCTTTCTGGTGTTCAAAGTGGGTTGCTGTTATTGTTGAACAAAGAAATCCATTCAGCTTTGTCACCACGTGGCAACATGAAAACACACCTAATCAAAGCAGCTTTGAAGCCAACCTCAAACACACTCCATTACCACTGAAGAACTTTCCCTAGTTACCATAGAATGCCTAGAGTGTGGAAACAGGCCATTTGCCCCAACAAGTCCACACCAACCCTCTGAAGACCAACCCATTTTCCGAAGAAGGGCTTATGCCCGAAACGTCGATTTTCCTGCTCCTTGGATGCTGCCTGACCTACTACGCTTTTCCAGCAACACATTTTTCAGCTCCGATTGCCAGCATCTGCAGTCCTCACTTTCTCCTCCCCGAAGAATAACCCACTCAGACCCAACTCTCCTATTACTCTACATTTACCATGACTAATGCACCTACACAGTCCTGAACATTATGGACAATTTAGCATGGCCAATTCACCGAACTTTCACATCTTTGTATTGTGGGAGGAAACCAGAGCACCCGGAAGAAACCCCAGACAAAAATAAAAGAGGGGAGAATGTGCAAACATAGTCACCAGAGGCTGGAAACAAACCAGGCTGAAACAACTGAATATTGCAGAATAGAAAATGTTGCACATTATGGGTACTTGTCTATTTAGTTATGTCCTTACAAATCACCTCAAAACGGTTTTAACAATGCCTTCACAATCATTTATTCTTGATTGATTCTAGAATCCAGATGTTAAACCATTTGGTTTACTCAATCAAGACATGATCAATTTAATTAAAGTGCTCAACATTAATTAGTATTCAAATTAGTTCACAATCCTTTAGCATACTTTTTTGTTCATGAGAACATTGATAAATTGATCAAAAACATCTGATTTCAAATTGGTTCCAATCACTCAAAACCTCTGTCCAGCTCAGTGATTCAAGATTGGAAAAAGGTGAGGACTGCAGATGCTGGAGACAAGAATCAAGATTAGAGTGGTGCTGGAAATGCACAGCACGTCAGCCAGCATCAGAGGAGCAGGAATAAATAAAATAAATAACTGTTTCGGGCAGGAGCCCTTCATCAGGAAATTTCCAGCACCACTCTAACCTTGATTCAAGATTGGCATCAATCTATAAAACCACTAATGGAAGTCTCAGGGAAGTTTGAGGGGGGGACATTTTGGCCTCATTCTGCTGACTATACTGTATTTGAGATCAGAAAATAATTAATCAATCTAAACAAACCAGAAAATCAGACATCCAAGCAGTGTGAAGAACAAAATAGTTTTGCAAAACCTTATAGCATGAGCTGAAGTTTAAAATGAATAAACAAGAATAATCTCAACTAGGGCAACACAATGGCTCAGTGGTTAGCACTGCTGCCTCACAGCGCCAGAGACCTAGGTTCAATTCCCACCTCAGGCAACTATCTGTGCAAAGTATGTACATTATCCCAGTGTCTGGGTGGGTTTCTCCGGGTACTCTGGTTTCCTCCCACAGTTTAAAGATGTGCAGGTTGGGTGAATTGGCCATGCTAAATTGCCCGAAGTGTAGGGGAATGGGTCTGGGTGGGTTACGCTTCAGAGGGCCAGTGGCCTGTTTCCACACTGTAGGGAATCTAATCTAATTCACTAAAAAAAGGGGGAGAACAGAATGGTGCCAAGACAAAGAGATAGTCAACCAGTTCAAAAGGTTTTTTTTAAAAAGAAGGGAATAAGATTTGCTTTGGGGGGGGGGGGGGGGGGGGGGCAGGGAGACAATACTCCAGCCCTGAACAATGCAATTTAATGCACAACTTCAATTTCTCAACTGGAGATGCCTTCAAGTCTCTATTTATTCTTCCCCTTTACAATCCAGCCATCAAACCTATACAGAGGAGTACACACTAAAATTCTGAAGTCAGTAGTGGGAAAGTTGCTGGAAAAGGTACGGAGGGAGGGGATAGGATCTATTTAGAAAAAGAATGGGTTTATCAGTGGTAGGCAACATAGTTTTCTGCAGGGGGAGATCATGCCTTACCAACAGAGTCCTTAGAGGAAGTGACCAAGTTGATGGATGAAGGTAGGGCTGTTGATGTCATATACATGGACTTTAGTAAGGCATTAGTAAGGTTCCCCATGGTAGACCAATGGAGAAAGTGAAGTCACATGGTGTGCAGTGTGTTCTAATTTGGTGGATAAGGAACTGGTTGAGCAACAGGAGACAGTAGTAGTTGAAGGGAGTTTCTCGAAATGGAGAAAAGGTGACCAGTGGTGTTCCACAGGGGGTCAGTGTTGGGGTCACTTATTTGTAATATACTAAATGATCTGGAAGAAGGCACTGTTGCTATGATCAGCAAGTTTGTAGATGACACGAAGATTGGTGGAGTAGCAGAATGCATAGGGACTGTCAAAGAATACGGGAGAATATAGATAGACTGGAGAGTTGGACAGAGAAGTGGCAGATGGAGTTAAATCCAGACAAATGTGAGGTGATGCATTTCGGCAAATCTAATTCTAGAACGAATTATACACTGAACGGAAGAGCTTTGGGAAAGGTTGATGAACAGAGAGATCTGGGAGTGCAGATCTACTGTGCCCTGAAGGTTGCTGCACAGGTGGATAGAGTGGTCAAGAAGGCAATATAGTAGGTGGTCATGTTAAAATTGTACAAGACATTGATAACGTGGTGACCAGAACTGTACACAGTATTCTAAATGCAGCCGAACCAAAAGGATGTGGATGATTTGGAGAGGGTGCAGAGAAGGTTTACGAGGATGTTGCTTGGCATGGAAAGTGCTAGCTAAGAAGAGCTCGAGTAGATTAGGATTGTTTTCATTAGAGAAAAAAAAGGGAGATTGAGGGGGGACCCAATTGAGGTTTTCAAACTCATGAAGGGTATAGACAGGGTAGATGCAATAAGCTTTTTCCCCCCCCCCGCAAGGTGAAGGATCCAATAATGAGAGGTTATGCTTTCAAGGTGAGAGGTGAAAAGTTTAAGGGGGATACATGCGACAAGTACTTTACACAGAGGGTGGTGGGGCATTTGGAATGCGTTGCCAGAGATGATAGAGGCAGGTACAGTAGATTCATTAAAGATGCGTCTGGACAGATGCACGAGTAGGTGGGGAGCAGAGGGATACAGATGCTTAGGAATTGACGAACAGATTTAGACAGTACATTTGGATCAGCTCAGGCATGGAGGGCTGAAGGGCCAGTTCCTGGGCTGTAAATTTTCTGTTCTTTGTAAGTTTCTATTTAGTGGCTTCCCTTGATTTTCAATTATTAGTGTGGCAATGTTTTGCAAACATTGAAGGAAACAATGTAAATTGCCCTAAAGTGCCTCATTACGTTGGTTTTATCAATCTCTGCAGTTCACTGAAAACAAGAATGAGAGGTATCAACATGCTGTAACTAAAACACAGGAAAGCATTTACAACCTATCTTTTTCTCTGCAGGGTTTCACTTGTTAACAATTACACTTTATAAAGTCCTTTCATAGTATTTCAGCTGCTATCAAATATATGATCCCATTCTTCCCATTATATTACGGAAAGTCTAAAAATTGACAGGTGTACAAATCTGTTAAAGGTCAGTCCTGTATTTAAAAATATGGAGGTGGTGTTGATTATCTACATTCAAACAATCACAACTGACTCAAAATGTGTTCACACCCTCCACTGAAGTTTCAAGCTGATCTTGAAACCAAAATAAAAAAAATCATCAGTAAAGCTAATGAAAGTTTGATGAGGGCACTCTGTCCTTTTGACTTTCTCATATGCTTTCAACATTGCACAGGACAATCTTCTATCGAGAGGAGAGGACCCAAACAAATTAGCTAACCCATCAGAAATGAAAGCAATAATTTGTAAATTGAATCTTGGTTATTAAATCCAAATCAATGTTTATATAAAAAAAAACTTTGTCCAGTTGGAGTACTTTAGTCAGCTTCAATTACAACTGTGTATTAGTCCAAGTTTGTACAAACTGCTCACACTCTTCTCAGAGAACTTGCCAATTTTTTTAAAAGCAAATCATCCGTAAAGATTAAAAATAATCAAAACTGCACTGCTGATTTACAATGGTCAGGTTAAGAGCATTAAATCAAAATTATTTCAACTGCTGATAGTGATGGTCATTTCCCTTGACAACTCAAATGCCCCAGGAAAAGCTTTTGTGACTCTAGATTAGTGTGTACACTGCACTAGATTTCTCTTATGGTACCTTTGCAATCACAGGCAACTTTGAAAATGGAACATAGAATCATGACAACTTCTGGTCATAGCACAGCAATCAAAGTGAGGTTTCCAGTGGCTCTGCATGATAGCTTTCACACGAGCAGATTTTATTGCAATGAAAACTAGGGAAAACGCCATTAAGATTCACATGGATAAAAGATTGTTAAATAACTAAAATATTTAAAAAAAGGTGGAAGTTATATATTAAAATCAGCAATTACAACACCACTGCACAAGCAAACACCACTGAATTTTGCTTTTCTACCTCAGTTAGAGGATGCTTGAAGCCTCAAAGTAACAAATCATACAATGGATGATAAAAATGGAAGAGGCAATCACTCATTACATCATGCCTGCGTTGACTCCTTGGAAGGACTATCCTACTCTTTCCCAATAAAGTTGAAAAAATGTTTCTCAAGTGCTTAATCATATTCCTTCTGGAGACAAGTTAATTTGTCACCACCTTTCCAGGCAATGCATTCCACAGCATGACCGACCGACCTTCCCGATGCTGTTTCTGGTTCCTTTACCAATATTTGTTTTTAAAATTCATTTGTGGGACATGAATGTCACTGGCTGGGCCAGCATTTATTGCTCGACTCTAGCTGCCCTTGAGAAACTGGTAGTGGGCTGTTTTCTGGAATTGTTGCAGTCCATGCTCTGTAAGTAGTACCACAATGCTGTTGGGGAGGGAATTTCTGGATTTTGACTGTTTTGCCACAACAAACCCGTTACATTAGGCAAGAAAGAAACTGCTGGAAAAGCTCAGCAGGTCTGGTAACATCTATGGAGAGAAATCAGTTAACATTTCAGGGCGAACAACTCTTCTTCAGAATACCTTGACCAGAAATGTTAACTGATTTCTCTCCACAGATTCTGTCAAACTTGAGCTTTCCCAGCAATTTCTATTTTTGTATCATTTACATCCTCAGTTCTCTGTTTTTAAACTGTTGTTTCACCTTACCTACTTGAAATACATTATATTTTTAAAATTAGTTTGCATATTTCCACAATGCAAGAGATGTTAGAGATTATTTCTTCATGATACATGTATTACAATACAAACAGTATTTGAATTAAACAAAGTCTGCAGTATCATTTTTACTGGATAAGGAACACAAGTTAGTCAAAATCTGACATGACGACATTAAAATTTTATTAGTTGATAACTTTGGTAAAGTATAAAATAGTACTATATTTCAAAACTACAGGAAATATGGGCTAGCCTATTCTGTAAGATTACAGGCATTTTAGAACAGGCGGTTCACATTTTTGCAGCATAGTTTGAACATTCTCTACTTCAACAAATCAATGTAAGAGATTAACTATAATGTCCACTATCAGTACTTCAGACAAGCTACAAGGAAGGCAATGCTTTGTACTGAACATTCAAGAGTTATTTATCATCTTAATAAAATGAGCCATGATTAAACATTCTTCCAGTTGGACAATAAAAATCTTCAAAATAACTAGCTTGACAAACAGCTTTCACTTCAGACATCCACTTCTAGCTTGCCTGTATTCTGATTTCAATTTTTCAAAAGTTTAGATTAGATTACCTATAGTATGGAAACAGGCCCTTCAGCCCAATAAAGTATACATCGATGCGCTGAAGAGCAACCCACCCACCCAGACCCATTCCCCCATCCTATATTTCACCATGACTTATGCACCTAACATTATGGGCAATTGAGCATGGCCAATTCACCTGACCTGCACATCTTTGGACTATGAGAGGAAACCAGAGCACCTGGAGGAAATTGGCTTAACACGCAAGTACACAGATGTAAAGTGAGGCATACATTTAATATTCAAAGTTTCCATTTAGATCAGAAAAATATTCCTGAAACAAGGACTTAGGGAATCATCACAATGACACTACCTGCAGCTATAACTTCATTAATTTTGTTCTGCTTTCTGTATTTACATGATTGAAGCCACCATGTTCAAGTACAGGTGATGATGCAAATGTCATTGTGCAAATGAAACTGTAAATATGCAGACAAAGAGTAAGTTGCCATTTTGGAATTTTTCTGAAAGAACACACATGCATTTACATAAAGAAAAACTGCACAAAAGCTGTCACCCAAAAAGGTCTGGGGTTCTTCAGCACAAAACACAGCTAGCACACAGGTGTAGCAGGTAGCCAGGAAGGCTAATGAAATGTTGGCCCTTACTCCGAGGGGTTGGAATAGAAAAAAAAAGAGAAGTTTTTCTGCAACTGTATCATGTGCTGGTCTAGAATTCTTCAAGCAGGTTTAGTCCCTTTAAAAAAAAGGTACCATTTCACTAGAGATAGTTCAGAGAAGGTTCACTAGGATGATCCCTGGTACAAAAGGAATATTATGAGCATAGGCTAAACAGGTTTGGACTCTACTCCTCTGCGTAGAAAAGACAGAGGTGATTGCACCGAAATGCAAATCTTTAAGATTGACAGGGAAAACACCGAGTGGATGGCTCCCCTCAGGAAGGCTCTAGAATGAAAAAGACAGTCTCAGAATAAAAGGGTCACAAATTTAAGACCATTTGTACAGGGCTTTGGGGAGGTCTATTCTGGTATACTGTGTCCAGTTCTGGTCACCCAGTTACAGGAAGAACATTAAGCTGGAGAGGCTGAAGAGATTTACCCAGATGTTGCCAGATACGGAAGGCTTGAATTTTGAAGAAAGACTGCGACTGTTGTTTTCCCCCTGGAACGTAGGTTGTTGAGAGGTAGCCTTGTAGAAGTTGAAGGTTGGAGGGATATAAGCAGGGTTAACAGCAGCTGTCTTTTCCCCCCAAGAAGGGGGAAATCTCAAGACAAGGAGACATTTTTTTTTAAAGCCAAGGACAGACTTAGACACAAGGTGCTTTTTTTCCCCACATAGAGTGGTTTGTGTGTGAAGTGAACTTCCTGAGGAAGTTGTGGATGTGGGAACAATTATAATGCTTCAAAGACATTTGAAAAAGTACACAAATAGGAATGGTTTGGAGGGATGCAGATGGGACTAGTTTAGACAGACTCGTTGGACCAGAGGATCTGAATGATCACAACAAGGAATTTGAGGGTTGAATCCAATCAGAACTACTCGCCATAGAGTGCTGAAGGGACAGAATCTATGTGAATACTTAAGGCAGAGATAGATTCAAAAATCAAGAGAAAAAAGAAAGGATTATGGGGGGGGAAAAAAGAAAGGCAGAAAAGGGGACATGAAGAATGCCAGATCGACTGTGATTGTATTGAAGGGGGGAGCAGGCTCGAGGGGCCGAACAGCCTATCCAGTTCCTATGCTTTTATGGTGTTGTGCTGCCGTACTAGGAGTTCAAAAAATTATTTCACAGGAACAAGTCCTTTTGGAATGTAGTGACCACTGTATGGAAGAAAACAGGGTAGCCAGTCTGTGCCTGGTAGGCCACAAAACAGCTAAGTTGAATGACAGGTTCAGCCGCATTTTTGATGGTAGTTGAAGGAGGAATGCTGACTAGGATTCATGGGGTGGGGACCCCCATTTTTATTCAAGTGTGGTCAAACAAAACCTTACCATTGCTCAAAAGAGGCAAGAGTCAACATTTCCAGCCAATAATTTTTTTTAAAATCAGGATCATTGACCCGAAAATGTCAACTCCACGTCTGTCCACAGATGATGCATGGCTTACTGAATACTTCAGAATGTGTTTTTATTTCAGAGGTCCAACATCTGTAATATTTTATTTTGTTGGTAATTAATTTAATGCCTTACCCAAAGGATATGCCTTTCGCTGGTACTAAAATGTATTTTACCCTTTTAAAAAAAAAGTTTAAAATGTTCACCAATTTGCTTCATACAAGTATTGTTCTACTATACTATAGAAAAACCAGTCCGAATTGGAAACCAACAATCAAGATGCCATGAAGTTGGAGAAAGAGACTATAATTTAAATTAAAGTTGGCTCATTGAAAGATTAGTTTCTCTAATTTGAGACAACTTTGTGCACACATCATTCTTCCACGTTACATAGCATACAGCTTCACAAGCAGTATTGCTAGATCTAGAAGACATAGTAACCACTTTAGAGAGTTAATGTAAATCTCAATTAGTCACATCAGACGAGTGCTTTTGAATAAAAACAGGTCACCTCAATTGGTTTTATACAGGATTTCATTTAAAATAATTACTTTGTAGTCAGCATATTTTGGTATCAAACTATAGTTTTGATCCATTTGAAATTTCAGTGTCAACTCACGTGTATGTTAAACCCTCACTTGATCGGAAAGATTGGAACTATTTTCAGTGAAACAGGTGTTATACATTCAAAAAACTTCCACTACTTCCTAAAAAGGACATCTGCAAATTTAATTACAAGTTATGTGAAATGATTACTCAAGATTGCAGCTAAATTTAAAAGTTACTTTCAGTAGTTTCTATTTTTCAAAGTGAGTAAAACATCTGCATTGCATGAACTGATGTACATTAGTAAATGGCCTTTTTTAAACATTTAAAACCAGTCATAGCATATCTTCACTGTGCTCAAAAATAGATGTGGGCAATGAAAGTTTTTGATGCATTTCACTTTTCTACACTTTTACACATATTAGTGGAGAAAAAGTGAGGTCTGCAGATGCTGGAGATCAGAGCTGAAAATGTGTTGCTGGAAAAGCGCAGCAGGTCAGGCAGCATCCAAGGAAAAGGAGATTCGACGTTTTGGGCATAAGCTCTTCTTCAGGAATGAGGAAAGTGTGTCCAGCAGGCTAAGATAAAAAAGGTAGGGAGGAAGGACTTGAGGGAGGGGCGATGGAGGGGCGATGGAGATGCGATAGGTGGAAGGAGGTCAAGGTGAGGGTGATAGGCCGGAGTGGGGTGGGGGCAGAGAGGTCAGGAAGAAGATTGCAGGTTAGGAGGGCGGTGCTGAGTTCGAGGGATTCGACTGAGACAAGGTAGGGGATGGGGAAGTGAGGAAACTGGAGAAATCGGAGTTCATCCCTTGTGGTTGGAGGGTTCCCAGGCAGAAGATGAGGCGCTCTTCCTCCAACCGTCATGTTGCTATGTTCTGGCGATGGAGGAGTCCAAGGACCTGCATGTCCTTGGAGGGGGAGGGGGAGTTGAAGTGTTGAGCCACGGGGTGGTTGGGTTGGTTGGTCCGGGTGTCCCAAAGTAGGCAGCCTGTCTCCCCAATAGAGGAGGCCACTTCGGGTGCAGCGGATGCAATAGATGGTGTGTGGAGGTGCAGGTGAATTTGTGGCGGATGTGGAAGGATCCCTTGGGGCCTTGGAGAGAAGTAAGGGAGGTGGTGTGGGTGCAAGTTTTGCATATCTTGCGGTTGCAGGGGAAGGTGCCGAGAGTGGAGGTTGGGTTGGTGGGGGGTGTGGACCCGACGAGGGAGTCACGGAGGGAGTGGTCTTTGCGGAACGTTGATAGGGAGGGGAGGGAAATATATCCCTGGTGGCACCCCGGCCTCAAATTCACCTGGACCGTCTCAGACTCCTCCCTCCCCTTCCGAGACCTTTCCATTTCTATCTCGGGCGACCGAATCAACACAGACATCTACTATAAACTGACTGACTCCCACAGCTACCTGGACTACACCTCCTCCCACCCTGCCCCCTGTAAAAACGCCATCCCATATTCCCAATTCCTTCGCCGCCTCTGTTCCCAGGTGGACCAGTTCCAATACCGTACAGCCCAGATGGCCTCCTTCAAGGACCGCAGATTCCCCCCAGACGTGATAGACGATGCCCTCCACCGCATCTCTTCCGCTTCCTGCTCCTCCGCCCTTGAGCCCCGCCCCTCCAACCGCCACCAGGACAGAACCCCACTGGTTCTCACCTACCACCCCACCAACCTCCATATACAGCGTATCATCCGCCGTCATTTCCGCCACCTCCAAACGGACCCCACCACCAGGGATATATTTCCCTCCCCTCCCCCATCAGCGTTCCGAAAAGACCACTCCCTCCGTGACTCCCTTGTCAGGTCCACACCCCCCACCAACCCAACCTCCACTCCCGGCACCTTCCCCTGCAACCGCAAGATATGAAAAGACTTGCGCCCACACCACCTCCCTTACTTCTCTCCAAGGCCCCAAGGGATCATTCCATATCCGCCACAAATTCACCTGCACCTCCACACACCATCTATTGCATCCGCTGCACCCGATGTGGCCTCCTCTATTGGGGAGACAGGCTGCCTACTTGCAGAACGTTTCAGAGAACACCTCTGGGACACCCGGACCAACCAACCAATCCAACCACCCCGTGGCTCAATACTTCAACTCCCCCTCCCACTCCACTAAGGACATGCAGGTCCTTGGACTCCTCCATCGCCAGACCATAGCAACACGACGGTTGGAGGAAGAGCGCCTCATCTTCCGCCTGGGAACCCTCCAACCACAAGGGATGAACTCCGATTTCTCCAGTTTCCTCACTTCCCCTCCCCCCACCTTGTCTCAGTCGAATCCCTCGAACTCAGCACCGCCTTCCTAACCTGCAATCTTATTCCTGACCTCTCTGCCCCCATCCCACTCTGGCCCATCACCCTCACCTTGACCTCCTTCCACCTGTCACATCTCCATCGCCCCTCCCCCAAGTCCCTCCTCCCTACCTTTTTATCTTAGCCTGCTGGACACACTTTCCTCATTCCTGATGAGGGGCTTATACCCAAAACGTTGAATTTCCTGTTCCTTGGATGCTGCCGGACCTGCTGCGCTTTTCCAGCAACACATTTTCAGCTTTTACACATATTATCCAATTTCCCAAAAATGACCACTTGAGTTGTAAGAACCAGTAATTATCTTGCAGATGCAAAGGAAATTCAGAACTTAAGCTGGTGTGACATGTTATATCGGATTCTACATTGGAAAGACAAGCCATCTAAAAAAAAGGCAAAAAATTTGCATTCAATGCTCCTGCACATTTTGATTTGCAGCTGGTTCATAAATAGAGGACTAACAATCATTAATTTTCCCCCTACTGATCAAATTCAAACTGGCAGGGGTAAAGGAAGTAGGAGGACTAATCTACTTTGAATTCAATTATATATGGTGGTTGCCAAGATCACAATCCTGCTGTACCTAGCCAATACCAGCAAATCAGGATATGTTCATGTATAAAGTAAAGTAATCAGCTCAATTAAGTTTCTAGCTTTACAAAATTGTAACTAATAATGAATAATTAAACTGTGACCATATTAATACCAAGCTTTTGACTGGGTGGTTAACATTTTTAAATAATAAATACCAGTTTGCTTGTTTAAACAAAGCAAGGCCTGCTGGCAAACGTGACTGGGTAGCTCATTCTAAGAACCAGCACAAAATCAGTCCAAAACAACTGTTTTTCTAATCGACCAACATGTTTTTAAAAATCAAACTGCTTCAAGTTCAACTCAATCCAGATCAAAACTGTACATAATATATTTTTCCTGTTGGACATGCTGGATTTCTTTTAGTCAATTCTAAATCTGTACTCTGGCTACAATCCTGTATGCAATCAGTGGCAACAATTGTTTGCTTAGCCCATCAAAAACCTTCACAATTTGGAACACCTCTCTCTGATCCAAGGAGCTGAAAAATGTTTTGCTGTCAAAGCGCAACAGGTCAAGCAGCATCCAAGGAGGAGAATCGACATTTTGGGCATAAGCCCTTCTTCAGGAATGAGGAGAACAATCTCAGCTTCTTCACCTTGTGGCTATCCTGATACTATTCAGTAAATCCTTAAACAGTGGAGACTATTTAAAGGAGCAGTTGTTACAAGAGACACGCAGATTTGTTCTTCTGAGACAGGCAAGGAGGGGTAAGATTAAGGAACCTTGGATGACGAGAACAGAGGAGCCTCGCGTCACAAGGAAGAAGGCAGCTTACGGAAGGTGGAGGAAGCAAGGATCTAGCACAGTTTTAGAGGATTACAGGCTTGCTAGAAAGGAGCTCAGAAATGTATGGAGGAGAGCTAGGCAAGGGCACGAAAAAGGCTTGGCAAGGAGGATTAGGGAGAACCCAAAAGGCATTTTACTCTTCCATGAGGAATACGAGAATGATCAGGGAAAAAGGTAGGGCCGATCAGGGATAGTGGAGGGAACTTGTGTGTGGAGTCTGAGTTTTTTTGCTTCGGTTTTCACCAAGGAAAGGGACCTTGTTGTGAATGAAACTTTTGAGGAGCTAGGATACAGATCAAGATTGAAGTTAATGTGCTGGAAATTTTGGAAAAAACATTAAGATTGATAAGTCCCCAGGGCCAGACCAGATTTATTGTAGGCTGCTCTAGGAAACGAGAAGAGGTTGCCAAGCCGCTGGCCAGGATATTTTACTCCTCACTCGCCACGGGTGTCCTACCAGAGGATTGGAAGGAGGTGAATGTTGTTCCTCTTTTCAAGAAGGTGAATAGGGAAATCCCTGGCAATTACAGACCAGTCTTATGTCTGTGGTCAGCAACATTTTGGAAAGAATTCTAAATGATATTTGGAAAAGCATAGCATGATTAAAGGCAGTCAGCATGGCTTTGAGGGGCAGGTCATGCCTCACAAATCTTAGAGGAGGTGACAAGACAGGTCAACAAAGGTCAAGCAGTGGATGTGGTGTATATGGACTTCAGCAAGGCATTTGATAAGGTTCCCCATGGTAGGCTCATTCACACAGTCGGGAAGTATGGGATACAGGGAGATTTGGCTATCTGCCTTCTGTCAGCCAGCCAATTCGGAATCCAGAGAGAGTGGTTGTAGATGGAAAGTATTCTGCCTGGAGGTCAGTGGTGGGTGGGGTCCTGCAGGGCTCTGTTTTTTGTAGTTTTTATAAATGACTTGGATGAGGATGTTGAGGGGTGGGTTAGTAAATTTGTATCATTGCAAAGGTTGGAGTGTCGTCTATAGTATAGAGGGTTACTGCATGCTGCAGTGTGACAGACAGGATGCAGAGCTAGGCTAAGAAATGGCAGATGGAGTTCAACTTGGCTAAATGCAAAATGATGCATTTTGGAAGGTCAAACTTGAATGCTGAATATAAGATTAAAGACAGGTTTCTTGGCTGTTCCTCCACATTGGAGGGATCTGGGAGTGCAAGCACATTGATCCCTCAAAGTTGCCACCCAAGTGGCTCGAGTTGTTAAGAAAGCATATGGCGATTTGGCTTTCATTAACAGGGGATCGAGTTTAAGAGCCATGAGGTTTTGCTACAGCTCTACCAGTCCTTGGTGAGACCACACACTTGGAATATTGTGTCCAGTTCTGGTTGCCCTACTATAGCTAAGATACAGAGGCTTTGGAGAGGGAGCAAAGGTGGTTAAGCAGGATGCCGCCTGGACTGGAGGATTTGCCTTATGAAGAAAGGTTGAATAAGCTCGGACTGTTCTCTCTAGAGAGGAGGAGGAAGAGAGGAGACCTGATCGAGGTATACATGATAATGAGAGGAACAGAGAGTCAACAGCCAGAGACTTTTCCCCAGGGCAGGATTGACTGGTACGAGGAGTCATAGCTTGAAGATATTAGGAGGAACGTATAAAAGGAGACATCAGAGGTAGGTTCTTTATGTAGAGAGTTGTGAATGCATGGAATACATTGCCTGCTATGGTGGTGGAAGCAGAGTCATTGGGGACATTTAGCGACTGCTGGAGATGCACATGGATAGGAGTTGAGGGGTGCATAAGTTATTATATTTTACATTAGGATTAAACTTCAGCACAACATTGTGGCCAAAGGGTCTGTTCTGTGCTGTACGTTTCTATGTTCTATATCCATCCTTTCAAAGTTTCTGAAAACTGTGGTCCTCAGAATGGTGACAATCCTCCGGCCAGGTCTAATTAGTTTTCCAAAAAAAAACTGGTGAATAACATCCATTTTTTTGAATGTTACACTCTACTTATAACCATGGATACTCAACTTTGTCTTTATTAAACACAGCCTTCAATTTATCTTGCCACGTTTAAAATATATCCAGGTGTCTCCTCTTGCACGTACTCCTTTAGAATTCTAACAGTTACCTAATATTTCCTCAGGTTTTCCTACCAAAAATGAATCGCATCATAGTTGGCATATTTAAATCTGCCATGTATCATTTCACCAGTTTATGTCCTCCATAAAACTGTTACTATACTCCTATTTACTACTTTCTAATAATTGTGCAGCTGCAAATGTTGAAGCCACATAATCATCTTTGAAAAAGGCACAATTAATTCAGGAGCCAATGCAACTGAAGCTTCTGAATCAAAATAAACTTTCACAAGTTTAAAATTCAGATTAGCTTCTCATTTAGCTTTGAATGCATGATATTCCTTTGTCATCATCTTCTCTTCCTAAATTCAAGTCTCATCTTCATTATAACAGAATGTATTTTGGTTATGCTAGACGTCGTAAATGGATTACTGTTGTTTGGGAAAAATAGCTGAGTTCATTACCTGGTAATATGCCTTACTCTACTCAAGGCCACTCTGCAAGCAAAAGTCAGTAAACTTAATGTATCAGTGAGCAAGAATTTCTTTAATAGCTACATAATATTTTACATAACCTGAAACTCCATTTTCAAGGCACAGAACACTATGTAATAACCCACTTCATGAAAGCAGCCTTAAATGTCTGCTCAAATAGATATCCAGTTTGGCTTAAATAAAAGCACAGCTCCAATTCTGAACTTTATTACTTAAAAGGCTCAAAGTTGTGCATTAAAAACAAGATATAATTTTGAAATTCTCAGATGTTCCTTTATATTCAGACCATGATGAAATGTCATCCAGAATTATGCAAAAACAATGCCTGGAAAAACTACACATCTAGCATATAAAAAGTTTAACAAAATTACACTTTAAGTTATTTATAAACATATGCCAATCAGTAATTTGTAAAACAGATTTACAGATAATACTAACACAGTAAACCCTACCACTTTATTGATAGGAAATTTTCCCAAGAGATTAGTAAGCATATATGTTGGTAAAGCATTTGTCCCCAGATAGTGATTTAACCTTGCATTCAGGTTTTTCTCAGCAACCACTTCACAAGGCATTTCAGAGTGAACTCAAATCAATAAAATGAGGCAATTATTTACACTGATTAACAATAACAAAGATGCAATAATAAATTTAAAAAGGACAAAGGTAGGTAGGTTTGGTTAAGTGGAACGCAATTGCGTAAACAATTAATTACATGGGCATTTAGGACAGAGTTGGGCTCACAATAGAAAGCTGTATATTCTGTCCATAACAAATACATGCCATGAGCTAGTTTCATTATTTGAGAATCGCACCAGACAGTGAGAATGTGGGTAAGTGGGCGAGAGCAGCAAAGAGAGAGACAAAGTAAGGGGTGGGGGATTCTCAGCTGGACTGGGATCCATGTTGATCCTGGCCTCAGGTGGAAGCATTGATAGTGCCTGCATGCCAGTAATGAACACCTCCCAGCTTTGTGTCTGGCAGGAGATATGTACACAGGTATGTCATAAAAAAAGGAAGTGCAATGGAAATGTACTAGATTAATCCCTAGGATTGTGGGAATGTCATAGGAGAGATTGATGAAACTAGGTCAGTATTTCCTAGAATTTCTAAGAATAAGGGTGGTTTCATTGAAACCATTAGTACAGGGCAGAAGTAAGCAAGCTGGTGCCTCTTGTTCACAAGTTAAAAATCAGGCGACAATCTCCAGATACGGGTGAGGAAGAAGAGGAGGAAGCAGAAGAGTCTCTTTGCTCAGGATGATGGATCTTATGAATTCTTTACCCAAGGAGCAGAAGCTCAAATTACTGAATATGCTCAACACAGAAATCATTAGGCTTTGGAAATTAATGACATCAAAGTGAAAACACTGCAGAAAAAAGTGGCACTGAAGTAGCCATGATCTTAAATGAAGAGTGGAGCAGTTTCAATGGCTTATTGATGCTCCTCCAATAGCCAGGTTTACTGACTATGCCTTTTCCAGCTTTATTCCTGTGCAATGTTAAACATTTCCTGATGATTTACCTCATTTGTTAATAGTACTATGGCCTAAATAGTCCAAATTACAGGGGTTTCTGACAAATATTAAAAAAGATTATCAATATCCTCAACAAGGGTTAGCATCCAAAACAAGAGAGAACTTCATTAGCTAACAAAGACAACAGCATTAATTATTTGTAGAGTGGATGTGTGGATGAGCGAAAGTTGAGAGAGTTATTTAAGGAAGGTGTGGAGAGGAGATGAACTGAACTGAATGGTAATGAGAGGGAAGAGAAATAACTTAACACCTCAAATGTATCAGTTTTGTTGATGGTCTGCTGGATATAACTACCACATTGCGAAAAGTCAACACATGACCACTCACTATAAGAGATGTATGGTGTTTTGGCTTTTGTTAACAGGGGGTCCGAGTTTAAGAGCTGCGAGGTTTTCCTACAGCTCTACAAGTCCCTGGTGAGACCACATGAAATATTGTGTCCAGTTCTGGTTGCCCTACTATAGCTAGTATACAGAGGCTTTGAAGAGGGCACAAAGAAGGTTTACCAGGATGCTGTCTGGACTGGAGGGCTTACCTTATGAAGAAAGGTTGAATAAGCTTGGACTTTTTTCTCTGGAGGAGACCGGATTTGAGCGGTGTACAAAATAAGGAGAGGAATAGCCAGAGACTTTTTCCCAGGGCAGGATTGACTGATACAAGAAGTCATAGTTTGAAGATATTAGGAGGAAGGTATAAAGGAGACGTCAGAGGTAGGTTCTTTATGCAGAGAGTTGTGAATGCACAGAATGCGTTGCCAGCTGTGGTGGTGGAAGCAGAGTCATTGGGGACATTTAAGCGACTGCTGGACACGCACACAGATAGCAGTGAGTTGGAGTGCATAGGTTAAGTTATTATATTTTACATTAGGATTAATTCTTGGCACAACCTCGTGGGCCAAAGGGCCTGTTGTGTGCTGTATTTTTCTATGTTCTATGTGTGCATTGCAAAGTCTGCATTATGCAGTTTTAAGCAAAAATACGATGCTATTGGTACCTACAATAAAAAAAAATTCTCTTTTCCTTAACCCTCCAAACAAGCTCAAATTTTTAATAAAATGCTCATCTTCCTTCCCAAAGTTTGAGATGTAAGGCTATTGGTACCTTAAGTGACTATTACTTTGGTTTTAACATTTATAGTCTGTCCAACTGCATAACTCCTCCGATGAAAATCACACTGCTGATAGATCAGACATCCAAGGAAATGCTTCTAATATGGATAGTGAACAGGTATCTCCAACTGCAGGCCAGCATGCACATAAACTTGAAGTGTTACAGCCAACCTTCGGGAGCTCTCATCTCCACACTTTCCAGATTGGGAAACACAATCAAGCTACTTGTTTTGGGCTACAAGGCCCAGTTATGCAGAGCTTGTGGGTACTCAATCCAAAACAAAAAAAAAGTTACATTTAGCTACATCACTACTGTATTTACATTTTAAATCAAGTCATGTCTAGGTATACACACAAACAGCATGAAGTTTAGGGTAAGAAATGACAAAAGAGCAAGTTCATGCCAGTTAAAATTCCAATAGAACACTTCCAATTAGTGTCTTGTACTCTACTGCTAGTCATATTATCATCTTTCTTGCACTACAACTAAAAGTACATTGTTGAAATATTTCCATACCTGCACTAAGGTGCAATGTGGTCACATTCCACGTACTGAAACATCCCATTTGAAGCAACCAATCCCTGTTTGCCACCTCAATTGTCAACAATAACTTTACTGTCAGGTGACTAATTTGCCAGCTATTGTGATTTGGCAAGTCTAACAAATAGCTAAGATACAGCTGTTTAGAACACTAAAATGAAGTTCAGACCAGTTTAACTTCCCAAATGGTACAAAACATTTTAAAGGTGATACAAAATTTTAATGTTAAGTATTAATCACATTCAAACTCTCAGCTACCATTTCTCCATTTTAACTCTAGTTATTGGGCTTTTGTATGCAACTGTATTACCTCAACATCATTTTCACTTTGGAATTTCAGCTGTGCCTATATAGTTATTCTCCAGGTCATAAAAATGAGAAAAACAAGATGGTTATGTTCAAAATTCCAATTTACCACAACAGCCCTGGAGGAGCAGGTTTTGGAAACTTGTGAGGACCATTATAATTTGAGCATATGACTTGCCTTGTTGGCCAATAGTGGGGAAACTGCTAAAAAAAAACACTTGTTGGCTATTAGTATTTATAGTTTCATTTAAAACAGTCTTTGTATCGTTGTCTGCAGAAAACAATCCTTAGTGAGTGAATTAGTTCAAATATCAATGCACCCTCCTCCCCTACACAAGAAGTTCTGTTCTTTTGAATGTAACCCCATCAGCTAACAAAATGACAGCGTTAATTTGCAGGGTGCAGATGTAGTGAGCTAGAAGTTGAGAGAATTATATAATGGAAACAATCAAAATCAAATCAATTTATCAAAATTAAACAGCTTTTCTTTTATGCAATATTCATGTCTAAACAGTGATCTACCTCATTTGAATGTGCAATTACTGTAATTTTTTAGGCATATTTTTGCTTAAATGTGAAACTATCATAAGTTAAAAATGAAATTGAAAATGCTCAACTTTTCAAACTGTTCTGATAAATTCATGAATAGGAAAGGTTTGGAGGGATAGGAGTTAAGTGCAAGCAGTGGAACTAGTTTAGTTTGGGAACATGGTGCATGCGTGGACTGGTTGGATCGAAGGGCCTGCTTCCATGCTGTATGAGTTTAAGATTCTATGATCCAGATATTACTATAAACAGAATGAATCAAATGCTTCATTTGATATCTGCCAAAAGTCACAGGCACATACTTGCAGCTTTTAGAATATTTGAAGTGCACTACCTGCTCTGCTAACACCAAGTATTAGACACAATGCATCTGTATCATTGAACTACTGCAAAGAATTAAAAGAAAAAAAAGGAGAAAACCATGTAGTACTTATGAACATGGTGGAATAAACTGAACCTACACAGTGCACTAACCAGATACATGACTTTAATATCAGAGTACCAGGTGCAACTGTTTCTTTTACTGCTTCCATATAATTGCATTTGGCATCAGCCAAGGACCCAGCTTTGGCTCCCTCATTTCTCAGCTATATTGGTCCAGTGATAAGCTTCCAAACACGTACACACCATGACTAAGACCACGTTTTTCACCTCCATAACATCACCCACCAGAGTTCATCTGTCGCTGAAACCCTAATTCATGCCTTTTTGCTCCCTCTAGACTTGGCTATTCCAACACTCTTGCCTTGGCATCCAATATTCCACAAACTTGGAACTGAGAGAGACAGCTTGAATGACTAAGTACCATTCCCACCACCTGCCAATGCTAGTTGGTCAGCAATGGGCCCTGAAGCATGTTGCCCAGAACTTTGTACAGTAATCCACCCAATGCCTAATAAAGGATTGCACATAAATTCAGCATAATCCTCTTTGCTCTTGTACTCAATGGCCCGGTCATAATTTTTCAATGGAATTCTTCATGCCTACCATACACTAGCTTAGCAACAATTAGTATAAATAATCATTTGATTATTGCTTTTAAAAAAAAGGCATTTGCCAAATAATTTAGTCTTGCTCTCATCTGGAGAACTGCAAGAATACCAAAGCAAAAAAAGGAAAACACACCATCAGAAAGGAATGCTCATTGATGAGTTACATTGCCAGGTTGTGCGGTGTGACTAATTGACCCAACTCGTCCACGCCAAACAGGTTTCCTAAACCGAACTAGTCCCATTTCCCTGCACTTGGCCTTTATTCCGCTAAACCTTTTGCCATCCACATACCTGTCCAAATGTCTTTTAGATGCAAGTATAGTTACAACATTTATCACTTTTCCCCTGGTAGTTCATTCCACACACAATCCACCCTGTGAGAAAAATTTGCTCTTCAGGTCCCTCTTAAAATCTTTCCTCACTCAGCTTAAACCTTTGCCCTTTAATTTTGGATTCTACTATCCTGGGAAAAAGACCTGACTATTCACCCACTCCACGCCAATCATGATTTTCTAAACTTCTACAAAAGACCACCCCCTCCGCCTCTGACACTCCAGAGAAAACAGCCCCAGCCTATTCAGCCTCTCCCTATAGCTCAAACCCTCCAACTATGGCAACATCCTTGTAAATTTTTTCTGAACCCTGAAAAAGAATCTCAGCTGTAAGAGCTGCTCCAATTTTATTTTTATTTCAAAGATGCTCTTCTTCCTAAGAGCTGAAAATCTGGTTGAAGATTTGTAGCTCGGGTGTCCGTTGTTGTGGTTCTGTTCGCCGAGCTGGAAGTTTTTGCTGCAAACGTTTCGTTCCCTGGCCAGGGAACATCATCAGTGCTATTGGAGCCTCCTGTGAAGTGCTGCTTTGATGTTTCTTCCGGTATTTATAGTGGTTTGTTCTTGCCGCTTCCGGGTGTCAGTTTCAGCTGTAGTAGTTTGTATGTGGGGTCCAGGTCGATGTGTCTGTTGATGGATGTTCTTGCCGTTTCCGGGTGTCAGTTTCAGCTGTAGTGGCATGACACCCGGAAACGGCAAGAACATCCATCAACAGACACATCGACCTGGACCCCACATACAAACTACTACAGCTGAAACTGACACCCGGAAGCGGCAAGAACAAACCACTATAAATACCGGAAGAAACATCAAAGCAGCACTTCACAGGAGGCTCCAATAGCACTGATGATGTTCCCTAGCCAGGGAACGAAACGTTTGCAGCAAAAACTTCCAGCTCGGCGAACAGAACCACAACAGAGCTGAAAATGTGTTGCTGGTTAAAGCGCAGCAGGTCAGGCAGCATCCAAGGAACAGGAAATTCGACGTTTCAGGCACAAGCCCTTCATCAGGAATGAGGAGAGTGTGCCAGGCAGGCTAAGATAAAAGGTAGGGAGGAGGGACTTGGGGGAGGGGCGATGGAGATGTGACAGGTGGAAGGAGGTCAAGGTGAGGGTGATGGGCCAGAGTGGGGTGGGGGCGGAGAGGTCAGGAAGAAAATTGCAGGTTAGGAGGGCGGTGCTGAGTTCGAGGGAATCGACTGAGACAAGGTGGGGGGAGGGGAAATGAGGAAACTGGAGAAATCGGAGTTCATCCCTTGTGGTTGGAGGGTTCCCAGGCGGAAGATGAGGCGCTCTTCCTCCAACCGTCATGTTGCTATGGTCTGGCGATGGAGGAGTCCAAGGACCTGCATGTCCTCGGTGGAGTGGGAAGGAGAGTTAAAGTGTTGAGCCACGGGGTGGTTGGGTTGGTTGGTCCGGGTGTCCCAAAGGTGTTCCCGGAAGCGTTCCACAAGTAGTCGGCCTGTCTCCCCAATATAGAGGAGGCCACATCGGGTGCAGCGGATGCAATAGATGTGTGTGGAGGTGCAGGTGAATTTGTGGCGGATATGGAAGGATCCCTTGGGGCCTTGGAGAGAAGTAAGGGAGGTGGTGTGGGCGCAAGTTTTGCATTTCCTGCGGTTGCAGGGGAAGGTGCTGGGAGTGGAGGTTGGTTTGGTGGGGTGTGTGGACCTGATGAGGGAGTCACGAAGGGAGTGGTCTTTGCAGAATGCTGATAGGGGAGGGGAGGGAAATATATCCCTGGTGGAGGGGTCTGTTTGGAGGTGGCGGAAATGACGGCGGATGATACGCTGTATCCAGAGGGTGGTGGGATGGTAGGTGAGAACCAGTGGGGTTCTGTCCTGGTGGCGGTTGGAGGGGTGGGGCTCAAGGGCGGAGGAGCGGGAAGCGGAGGAGATGCGGTGGAGGGCATCGTCGATCATGTCTGGGGGGAATCTGTGGTCTTTGAAGAAGGAGGCCATCTGGGCTGTACGGTATTGGAACTGGTTCTCCTGGGAGCAGATGCGGCGGAGACGAAGGAATTGGGAATATGGGATGGCACTTTTACAGGGGGCAGGGTGGATCAATGGTTTGATCCAAATATAGCTGGCCAAAGGTTTGTATGTTTTGGATTTAAAACAAAAAAAAAGGAGAAAGCATAATTGGGATTGGTGACAATAAGAATTTCTAAAGCAGTATTGCACTACCTAAATCATTTCGTGAAGAGATCAACTTTCCACATTGTAGGAATGCACTACTTCAGAGCAAATAAAATCTTGTAAGTCAACATGCAATTTAAATTACAGTTCCCAAATATGGCTTCAGAATACCACGTTAAGGAAATTACAGAGACAGCAAGCGAGAGAGAGAAAAAGGGGTTTAGGTAAATTGCCAAGAATTCCAAACATATTCCCTCCAAAGCAATGAAGCAATCTAAACACCAAACAGATTGCCAATTCTGCTACTCATGGTCTGTTCTGCCAGAAAAATAAAACAGCAAAGTAAATATCATTAGTTAGCTTGATAAGTATAGCAGTGCAAAAAGTTGTAGCTCAAAAAGTTATTTAAAGTAAAATGCCATTTCAGGTTGTTATAAAATGATGCCTCAATTCTGAAGTAGTCATTGTTTAATTCAAAACCAAAGTTGCATTTATCAAAGTATCTAATTTAATAAAATTTTTTGGAGGGGTGTTATCAAATGGTTTTGTTGATGAACAAGTTAACTTAAACCACAGATGAGTATTTTATTTCAAAAAGAGTATTTACAAGACAATAATACTACATCGTGTTATTTCAGTTACTTTGTTCACAAATGAGCAACCTTGCAATGCCTATGCTCTTCATATGAACTTGGCCAAGTGAGAACATTTACTGAACTACAAACTCAGAAAAATATGGAAATAAAGCAAATGTCGGGTATATTCTGCCTCTCCCAACCACCCCCACCAATTCCCTCCCTACCACCATATTTACCTGTTCATAATGTTCACCTAATCAACTGAAAATATTGCTCTATGGATGCATTCCTCTAAGTAATACTACCTTTCTCAAGATAAGTCCCAATGAGTGAAATATTTTTAACATAACATTACACTCTATTCATGCTGCAAGTTATTTTTACTGTTGCCAAGTTAAATCAACAACACTAGTAGTGCCTTTTACAATCGTTTGATAACAGTCCGGACTGCCACAGACAGTGTGCTTTTCTCCATTATGAAATTAGTAACGGGGCGTGGGAGGTGCAGGTAGACAATGTATGTAAAATAAGAACAGCCGTGATATCCCTGGTTATACAAATCTTCAACAGAAATATTGCCCAATTTTTAAAAAAAGGTGTCACAAACAAAATGAATTGACCTTGGAGGGTGGACGGGCAAGGGGAAAAAAGAAGTCAATTCAACAGCAAAATACATCCTATTTTAGGGTTCTGGGTCAGATTTGGATGCTCAGTTCCTCCTGGATAGGACCTGAATAGGTCAACCTGAGGGTAGATGATTTTCAGCTGAAAAAAAGAAAGACTTTTGACACTCAACATCTTATTCAACCTTCAGATCTCTTTTTATGCATCACAAGTATCTTACACTGCAACATTAAACACAAACCGAAAGCATTAATGGAGGGAGAGTGTATCTTTGCTATTTTCAAAACCAGAGTTAGTAATTAACCGCCCATCTGCCATCTTCAAACTCCAAAATTATCCAATGCCATCCTACATTAACTCTTTCTTCTCTATTCAATGAAGTCCACACTGACATACATTAACTTAGATGTGGCCATAGAAAGTCAAAGATCCTCACTTTTACAGACCTAATTCCCTGGCTTAATCTTTACATTTAAAGTTCCACCCAGGTTTCTTTAAATTCTTCATTCCCAACTTTTCTCTTGTGCATCTGCCCTTCAGAGACATTAATGAATCTTATTGCCAAATAATCTTAAAATCCACCTATGTCATCACTTTTCATCTGTTTAAACTTTTAGCTCTCAAAAGTAGTATAGTTTTATAGATTTATAGGGAACTTAAATATTGTTACTATTCCCAAAACAGAGTTCCTCTGTCCATTAAACTATGAAATAAATTGACCTAATATATTAAAAACAATTTTTGGCCAAAGTGCAATTAATTTCACAACTGAGTTGCTGATTTGACTAACTTATTGACTTTAAAATTGTTTACAGGTTTACTAGATTTAAAATTCTGGAAAATAAAAAAATCCCATTAGAATGGAAATGTTTGCAGAGATTTTTGGCTTCAACTGCACACTATGAAGTTGGGTTTGTTGCCCCTAGGAACACATGCAAATCAACACATCACTCTGAGCTAATGTTCTAGGATCTAGTCACTATGTATTTACATAGTTGCAAATTAGACCACCATGACGTTATACTCTCGTTTGTCTCAAAATATAGCAATGACATTTAATAACAGCCAATGGGAAAAAGTTGATACTGACTTGTGAATTAAAAAACTTAACAGCTTTGGATATATTTATTAAAACGTGAAGTACTGCATGGATCGTCTAATGAGTGAAACAGTGAAAAGACAGAACTAGCAAGGGTAGCCAAAAATGAACAGGGGAAGACCCAAAAGGTAGTCACAACAAATTTCAATGTTGTAAATGAATTATTAGAAACTAGGAAATCAGGAAGTATTTTATGACAACTTCTTTAAAAAAAAGAAAACCAGTGACAGTGTTGTGAACCATTTCACCAGTAAACTTGCGAATTATTTCAGTCTGAAACCTGGAGATGGGGAAGTGAGTAGTGGAAAAAACATGGGCTGAGAAAAAGGAATTCAGGAAAGTAGAGATAGGAAATGTGGGAGAGGTTTAATTATCAGATGAGGAAAAGGTATGTGAATGCTGGGATTATCATTTCTATTCAAGAGTTGAAGTAGGGCTCAGGAAAGTCTTCGATTGGCAAGAGAATCAGTGAGAAAATGGACAACCAAATGATATGCTGGGAGTTGGTAGTGGAGAAGAGATGCTATCCAAATGTTTAGTTACCAGTAAACCTTTTCTCTCATCCTATTATTTTTAAGCTGTTGAATATGGCTCTGAAAGGGTTAGTACTTGAATGAGTGCAATAAGTGCTATCCACTGAGGACATCACAAGATCTTGGTGAGAAAAAAGAAATCTCAGATTCAAGGGTTAAAATCAATAACATTAAGCCTATTCTTATTACCCAAAATTAGGTATAGAGAGGTCATAAAGCTTTATTATATACACTCTACAAGACTGCTCTCATTAAATCAAAAAAAAAAGTGCCTACCCTTGCACACACTAGACCTTGAGTACCTAAGAGCCTGCACAGATAGACAATACACACGACAGCATATACAGCACTTGTCAGAGAAAATTTCAGACTTTCTATTCCTTATTTTCTGTTCCTTTCCCAAACTTAAAATTGCTGATATGGTCAGTTTGGCTAAAACTTTCAAAAGGTTTACTATGACAGTCTGGCTCAAAAAAGGTAGAAGACAGCAGGCGATGGAGATTGGAGGCCTGCAACCCGTGTAAGGTCACAAGAATCAGTGCTGGGTCCACTACTTTTTGTCATTTATATAAATGAGTTGGATGTGAGCATAAGTTTGCAGAGGACATCAAAATTGGAGGTGTAGAGAACAGCGAAAGTTACCTTGGATTACAATGGGATCTTGATCAGATGAGCCAATGGGCTGAGGAGTGGCAGATGGAGTTTAAATTTGGATAAATGAGATGCTGCATTTTTGGAAAGCAAATCTTAGAAGGACTTATGCACTTAATGGTAAGGTCCCAAGCACATTGCTGAACAAAGAGACCTTGGAGTGCAGGTTCATAGCTCCTTGAAAAGTAGAGTCGCAGACAGAGAGGATAGTGAAGGTGGCATTTGGCATGCTTTCCTTTATTGGTCAGAGTATTGAGTACAGGAGTTGGGAGGTCACGTTGCAGCTCCCAACATTGGTTAGGCCACTGTTGGAATATTGCGTGCAATTCTGGTCTCCTTCCTATCAGAAAGATATTGCGAAACTTGAAAGGGTTCAGAAAAGATTTCCAAGGATGTTGCCAGGGTTGGAGGATTTGAGCTATAGAGAGAGGTTGAATAGACTAGGGCTGTTTTCCCTGGAATGTCAGAGGCTAAGGGGTGACCTTAGAGGTTTATAAAAATTATGAGGGGCATGGATAGGGTAAATAGACAAAGCCTTTTCCCTGGGGTAGGGGAGCCCAGAACTAGAGGGCACAGGTTTAGGGTGAGAAGGGAAAGATATAAAAAGGGACCCAGGGGGCAACTTTTGCAGAGGGTGGTGCATGTGTGGAATTTAAAAAGGCATCTGTATGGGTACATGAATAGGAAGAGTTTGGAGGGATATGGGCCAGGTGCTGAGAGGTGGGACTGGATTGGGTTGGGATATCTGGTCGGCATGGATGGGCTGGACTAAAGGGTCTGTTTCCATGCTGTACATCTATGATGAGTGCACAAACATAAATAATAACATAATATTTCAAAAGAAAAAATGTTATTTCACTTCAACTTGGGATTTGTCAATATCTCAGGAAAAAAAAGAGGATACTTACGCTTTCTGTTGATATGAACTGAGGCTCAAATCGGACTCCGTCTGCAAATACACAAAATAAAATCATTAAGTCAATGTCTAAACTACATAAAAATGTTTCACCTTCCTCAAAATGAAAAATTATGAAACTGGTCAACAATTGATAGTATCAATTACTACAATTATTAATTCCCCTAGAATGGTTAGTGACATGGCTCATTGGGATCTTGCTCAAGTAAGGCAGAATAGTAAACGGATTCTTCCTAGAAGAGCAAATTTAAACAGAGTCATGGTCGAAGGAGTTTCTGCATGCAGAAGTGGTTAGTCTCCCTGAAGCAAGAGATATTCTGTTGATTGTTGAATTGATAGTTTTAAAATTGAGCTCCAATGAGAGAGTAATTAGAAAAAAAGACAGACATTCTCACAACACATTCCTTTGACCAAAAGTTCTATCAAAAATCCCCGGATCGATATATTCTAAATAAGCATACTTTTTCTAGCTAAGCTCTTAAAAACATACACTGCATTTTCTCTTTAATGCTTTCCAGTAGGCCAGTTACTTTCATAATTTATGAAACTGCACATATAGTTTATAGTGAACATCCACTGCATAATATCAAAAACAGCTTTAAAAGATGAATTACTATATGAAAAGTGGAAAATTCTGATTTTATGGTGAATAACTAAACAATGTGCAAGAAAACTCCCAACTTTTTCAGCTATTTAGAAAATCATGACAATAGCACCCTTGATATGGTTCAATGACCATGTTCTAGAAAAGTTCAATTACATTTAAATTTTCCAGATTGTTACAGGTTCAAAATTAAGCACGATGCGACTGCTGGTTCAAGTCACTAAAGGCTGTTTGATTCAAGACTCCTTCCATAAAATGAATACCAGATTATTCACTCAGACTCTTAGATCTTTTAAATATTTTTCTATTAAAAATTAAAATATTTTAAAAACCATCACTTTCAAACCAAACACAATGTTCATAGGTATCAAAGGCATCCACTGGTAAGACTATGATAGCACTACTTCATATTTGACCCAGTGCCATATTTATCCCATTGTGGCTATTTGAGAGATTGAAGACATCCAGAAATTCATGGCAACAGGGGGAAAAAAAAAGTTAATACAATTACTGCCTGGTCAAAAAACCTCAAAACTGATTCACTCTAAAGAGAGTTCTGGGTGAAACGCCTGTCTGCTCCACAAGGCAAACAAGTTCCATTTCTACACAATACATGGGTGACGCTTAAAAGGCCTTTTTAAAAAGGGTCTAGCAGGGCACAGAATTGTTAGGAGATCACAAAAAAGGATACATCCACTGCCATTACAAGCAATCAAAAATGGATTAGTACTTTAAAGTCTGCCTGTGCTACCTACATCCCTAACAGCAAAAAAAGGTAGATTATGATTAGCTACTCTACAACAAAAGCAAAAACACCACAAATGCTGGAAACTGTGCCTGCGCAGAAAAAAAAGTGATCTTTCACCAATACTATCCAAAAGATCAAATCTCAAACATTGAAATGCAACTTTTGTCCAACTTGTTAAATAGTTCCACCACATTTTATTTCATCTAAATGAAATCAGATTAAATGAGATTAAATTTCTCCCTGATCTCATTAACATTCCCAACCTCCTCCACTCTTACAGGAGTCACAAAAATCACATTTAAATCGTGGGGCTGGAATAAGTAGCATACTGAACAACCTTACAAATCATTGTCATTAGGATCCTGTTGTTTGACAATTACTGAATCAGGTTCATATATTGACGATTTGATTATCTCACTAGAACTAGTCATGTATTAGTCAATATTTTCAGTAAAACAAAGTGAAAAAAAAGTAGTATACCCATTAAAAGCTGCAAACAATTCCAAGATAAATATGAATTCTGTTCTTGCACACTTGGGCAGTAACTTGGGAGGGCGTTGCTAAGGAAGACCCAATTAAAGTACTTTTGGTTGATTAGATATTATTAATGATGCAGGGATCAGTGGAGATGCTGAATCAAGATTACCAAAGGTGCATCAGATCACATGCTTTAATATTGCACAAGTCACATTTACTTTTATCTTGTTTTAAGCACAGTACAAAGTCTAGCAAATTTTCCATCCAACAACACTGCCCCCACATAGGCACAGGATAAAATTATTGCACAATATTCTTTATACAAACCAGCATTCATTTCAGTTTCCTTTTGATTATAGGAAATAATCTGCAAGGGCACAAAAACCTGCTTCTATACACATTTCCTGGTTGTTTATGCTTCCCCTCTGATTGAGAATGTACAGAATTTCAGCTGGCAAGTAAATTTACCATACTCGCTGTAGAATGAAAGAAAAGCTGCTTTCCCACTAATACTACAACATTTAAGTTACTGAATGCTGCAAATATTTTATTGCAAATCAAACTTTAGATTTCTCAGTTTTCTTCATTTTCACACTTCTATTAAACATTGTAAATCATTCCTTGTTTTACTTTTTGTAAAATCCATTGGTTTGGCCTCTGTAATAGCAAAGAGCTCAATCTGGTAAACTGGTGCCAAGGTAGGATACAGAGTATAAGAGCTGGCAAGTCATGTTAAAATTCTACAAGACATTGGTGCGGCCGCATTTAGAATACTGTGTACAGTTCTGGTTGCCACATTACCAAAAGGATGTGGACGCTTTGGAGAAGGTTTACAAGCATGTTGTCTGGTATGGAAGGTGCTAGCTATGAAGAGAGGTTGAGTAGGTTAGGCTTATTTTCATTAGAAAAAAAGAGGAGATTGAGGGGGGAAACCTGATTGAGGTCTACAAAATCATGAAGGGTATAGACAGGGTGGATCGAGACGAGCTTTTTCCCAGGGTGAAGGATTCAATAATGAGGGGTCATGCTTTCAAGGTGAGAGGTGGAAAGTTTAAAAGGGGAATACACACAGCAAGTACTTCACACAGAGGGTGGTGGGCATCTGGAATGCGTTGCCAGGAGAGGTGGTAGAGGCAGGCATGATAGATTTATTTAAGATGAGTCTGGACAGATGCACGAGTAGGTGGGCTGCAGAGATGCTTATGAATTGACCGACAGTACATTTGGATCGACAAAGGGCCTATTCCTGGGCTGTAAATCTTTTGTTCTTTGATACAAAAATTATGGAAAACCACAATATAAAAAGGACACTTGGATATACTCAATATTTACAAATGCCAAAAGTTTCGAATAAATAAAACTGATACTCATTAGTGCCTTGAGAAACTGCATTTCTCTGACAGAAGTGAACTTCACCACCGGTACTCAACTAAACCACCAGTGCAATGTGATTGGTTAGTGGAAGGCTTTTTTTTATTATCAGCAGCATCTCGAGGCACATTAATGCAAAGCTAAACTCAATAGTTCAGTTCTGCGATATCAAAATATCACTTTATTGCAGCCTTGGGGTAATTGCTCCAGATTTATTTCATTTTTGTTTGGTTCTCACGTAGAATAGTTTCCAATGTTAGTGAACTACAACCTTAGAAGAGCTTACTACAGATAGTGAAAACTACAAGCGAGCATTTGGCAGAATCTACAAGCTCTAGAAATAGACACTAACCATGTGACTAGACTTGGCATAGAAGCTTAGTTATATAAATAGGCATGAAGTGTTGACCCAAAGCGACATTACAAATTGAAAATAATGCTACATAATTCCAAATATAATAATAAAGCTAGAGCTTTTGAACCACTCAATGCTGAGCCTAATTTGCACCAAGTTTACAAGAAGTCAATTCCCACCCCCCCAACCCCCCATTTCAAAGAACATTAAGTTATTCAAATTACAAAAGTACAATAGCAAGCAACATAGAAGCAACCAGTTGGTGGCCTTAATTAATAGCACTTATGGAGTAGCCATTGAAATGCATTGTAATGAATCGTGGAGGTATCATGGTATAATATGGTGTTAGAACTGAAAATGTGTTGCTGGAAAAGCGCAGCAGGTCAGGCAGCATCCAAGGAACAGGAGATTCGACGTTTCAGGCATAAGCCCTTCTTCATGCCTATTTATATAACTAAGCTTCATTCCTGAAGAAGGATTTATGCCCGAAACATCGAATCTCCTGTTCCTTGGATGCTGCCTGACCTGCTGCGCTTTTCCAGCAACACATTTTCAGCTCTGATCTCCAGCATCTGCAGACCTCACTTTCTCCCCATAATATGGTGTTAGTAAACATCATTTATACAAAAAAAATCATAAAGAAGCAAAAAATTATTAAATACTTGTTTATGTTTTGAAAGTCCAATAATGGTACAGCCCAATGGTTTATTTAGTTTTTGTTTGCAAGCCCAATTGCCACTTTTCTTTAAAAACGCACAAGTTTACATGAAATAGATTGACATTTCCAATTAGTGCAAGTAAAATCCAAATAAACTAAAAACAAATGGAAGGTGAGAAGTACATACTTCTCAAAGTACACCAAGACTCATGGTATCAAATGCCTGAAATTATACCAGACTACAGTCAGGTTTTCAGCAGCATATTTTTACTAATAATAATAAATCACAAAAATGCAAAGTACAATTAAAAGTTATCCTACAACAATCACAATGAATTGCTCAGTTTTCAATGTATGCCACAGCATGTCAAAGCTCCTGATGCCACCGCAGACTAGGACAAACACGTCTGTCGTAAGCAGCTGAAATCTGAGCAACTTTAGAAAGAAACGAATGGCTGCAACGAAGAACGAGCCCAAGTTCAGACAGCTACGTTGCCCACCTGGTGCCAGGGGTTGTGACATCTGCTCACGACTAGAGAGGGACAAGATGGAAGACGATACAACAATAATGGACCTCATTAGGTACCAATGACGCAAGGAGGACAATGGAGGTGTTGTAGCATAGTCAGTTTGGAGGATTGAGGTACCCAAATTAGGAATTTAAAAATGCCAATCTCTGGATTATTACCTGAGCAACATGCAAATTGTTAGAACTTTCTTCCAAAAATAAAAAAAAAAGTGTAATCAGCATCCTTCAATATTTTAAAAGGGAGATGGATGGATTGTTAGACAAGGGAATTAAGAAGATTAGGAAGGTGAACCAGAATGTGAATCAGAGTTACACGCAGATCAGCCACGATCTTATGAAATGGCAGAGTAGCCTTGATGGTGTGAATGTGGTTGAAACTGTGTTGCTGGTTAAAGCACAGCAGGTCAGGCAGCATCCAAGGAATAGGAAATTCGACGTTTCGGGCATAAGCCCTTCATCAGGAATGAGGAGAGGGTGCAAGGCAGGCTAAGATAAAAGGTAGGGAGGAGGGACTTGGGGGAGGGGCGATGGAGATGTGATAGGTGGAAGGAGGTCAAGGTGAGGGTGATAGGCCGGAGTGGGGTGGGGGCAGAGAGGTCAGGAAGAAGATTGCAGGTTGGGAGGGCGGTGTTGAGTTGAGGGAACCGACTGAGACAAGGTGGGGGGGGGGGGGGGGGGGGGGAAAAGAGGGGAAATGAGGAAACTGGAGAAATCAGAGTTCATCCCTTATGGTTGGAGGGTTCCCAGGCGGAAGATGAGGCGTTCTTCCTCCAACCGTCGTGTTATGTTTTGCCGGTGGAGTCGTCCAAGGACCTGCATGTCCTCGGTGGAGAGGGAGGGAGAGTTAAAGTGTTGAGCCACGGCGTGGTTGGGTTGGTTGGTCTGGGCGTCCCTGAGGTGTTCTGAGTCGGTCGCCTGAGATAGAAATGGAAAAAGGTCTAGGAAGGGGAGGGAGGAGTCTGAGACAGTCGAGTCGGTCTCCCCTTGATTAAATGTTCGGGTGAAGAAATTAGTTTACACATTTTAAAAAGAATTAGATTGAAAACAGAAATTACAGAACAGATGTAGGTCATTCAGTCCTTTAAGCCTACTCCGCCATTCAATAGGATCATGACTGATCATACTCAGTATGCTGGTCCTGCTTTCACCCTATATCTTTGGATTCCTTTAGGCCAAAGAACTATATCCAACTCCTTGCATGTTTTCAATATTTTGACCCGATTCACATTCTATGGCAGAGTTTCACAGATTATCAAATCATTGGGTGTACAAATTTCTCATCTTAGTCCTCAAATGACTTACCCCGTATGCTTAGACTGTGACCCCCCAGTTCAGGCACCTAGTCATTGGGAACACCATTCTTGCATTTCACTGTTTAGTTCTGTTAAAATTTTCTACATTTCTCGGAAATCGTCCACATTTTAATTCTAGTGAATTTAGCCCTAACCAATCCAATTTCTCTTCATAAAATCAGTCCTGCCTACCTAGCTCAACAATTGTGTTGTAGCTATTTTTCCTTAATTTTGGCACAATTGAAGTTTCAAGCCAGTCAAACAGGATCAAAAACAAGCGTATAGCTTAAAAAATTCTCACTCATTACATAAAGGCAGATTGTGGAAAACCACATTCAAAATCTGTACTTCAAGTTCTCAAGCCAGTTTCACCAAGACCATGGCTCTTTAGATTATGGCCTCACCTGCACTTTCTCTCAGCTGGTACCAACTCAGCCTATAAGACAAAAAAACTCTCAGCCTTGAACTTAAGCTCCACTGCTTTCTGTGACAGAGAATACTACTTGTTACCAAATTTCTATTTTAAATGGGAAACCCCTTATTTTTGAAACCATGTCCACTAGTTCTCCAGTCAAAGTACCTACACTGTCTAGACCTTTCAGAACCTTGTGTTTCAATAAGATCACTTCTCATTTTTCTAAACTCCAATAAATAAAATTGGCCAGCTTGCTCAACCTTCCCTCAAGGCAAATTCACCTTGCCAGGAATCAGCCAAGTCAGTCTTCTTAGAATTACTTCAAATTCAAGCATTTACAATGATCAAGAAGCTGTACTCTGGTGTAGTCTTTCCAGTGTACAGTTGTAGCAAGACCTCCCTGCTCGGTTCTACTCTGACGAATTGAGATAGTTACTGAATGAATTAGAAATCGAAAATAAGTAGTGGGGCAAAAACAGAAAATGTTGTTACATAACAAAAGGATAGTGAGTGAGTACAACTTTGTATTCTGTCAATTAAAGGAGGTTTGGTATCAGTTCCCCCAAAGGCTACATTTTATTCATAAAAATGAAAGTACAATAAAGTTTATTTTTTAAAAATTTTAAAAAGGGCAACTACAGAATGAGAAAATAGCAACTTCCTGTTCCCCACCCCTCCTACACCCACTTTGCACAGCACCACATTCAAATTTAACTCAAAACCAATTAATTGGAATCCAACACAGCAAATAAACTTCGCCACTTTGATTGAATTTATACACAAATCAAGACAATTTCACAAGTAATACATACCTGTAACAAGCCTCCTTCTCCAAAGTGGAGAATCTCAATTATGTTTTCTGACTGGATAAATGCTGGAAAGAAAATAAAAATTATTTTATTTATTCTCAGTACTTGAATGTAAAACATTATAACCACATGCTAGAATAAAGGTGACAAAACAAGTTGCTAAGCAAGATGATGTCAAAATAGTAATTTAAGGGGTCATTCCCTCTACAAAAACATTGTACAGGAGTTTGCTTGTTCAAAACTGCTCTTTAAGCTGGTGATAGCTGTTACATTGAATGATGTCATAATACACAAGATACCATCTTAAATCAAATCTGACTAACCCAGAGCAACTACAACATTGGATGTATCTCATTTAAGTTTGTTACGCTAGTTTCACGTGGAGACAAAACTAAAATCTGGTCAAGTAGCAATGAAACAAAATTACTGGCAAAAAGCCAGAATGGATGCAATGGTCAGCAATGCTTTCACGTTAGAAATTACTTATTTATGCCTTCCAAAACAGAGCTTCTGCAAATAGCAACCCAACAAAACACATCACACTTGTGACAAAAAAATCACAATAACCAGTAATTAGATTAACAAAACTTTCAGATAAAAACAAAACAAACTTTGGATGTTTATTAGTAACTTGGTGGGCCTTCATGTCCAGAGATGGAATTTGAATCTGGACTGAAGCCAGGGAAAGACAGTGAAGCAAGAGCAAGCCACTGCACCACAAGACCATCCAGTTCAAACCAACTATTCCATTTTAAACTCTTCCTATTAGTTACAATTAACTCTCACTGCATTTATTGGTCAGGTCTATCCATCCTCAGGAACAGCTTATAAAAAGTAAGTTACCTCCATAGTACCAATGAGAAATTGTATAAGGTATGAGCAGATGGAAAAGAATGAAGGTTGTGTTTTGTGAAGCAAGGAGGTTCAATTGACCATGACTCAGATCAGAAAAACTTGCAGTTAACAATGTGGTGCTGGAGGCAAGGGTACTCGGTTAACAAGGTGAAAAAGCATTCATTATGTGGAGCCATTCATTGTGTAACAGATAGCTTAATCTTTACTACTGACACTTGCTGATTGTTTCCTTATCAGGAAGCTCCTCCCTAAAATGACTATATAATTCATTAAGAAACTGCTGTTGTGAGCGAGAGCGAGGACCATGAACTTATGGCCCTGTGCGCATGGGTGATTGTTCTCGCTCCATCCAGGGCCCGGAATAAAGATCAAAGAGATAAAACTATGCTGAGTCTTGGAGTGTTTTGCTTCAACAGAGGCGGGAACGGGAGGTTACTAGAGGTTAAATACATTTGTGAACATGTTAAATGTGACTTTCAAATAATGCTCAACCTTTTGGTTACTCTGCAATGTTATTTTCTTTAGTAAATTCCAACATTAAAATTTACTTAACAGTGGTGAACAATGTTGATGACCAAATTCTCCTTTCACATTTTTCATGCACATTTCACATAGTTAGACCATAAGACAGGAAAGAAAGACCATTTGGCCCATTGAGTCCACTCTACCATTTAATCATGGCTGATGGGCATTTCATTCCACTTGCCCATTGTAGCCCTGAAATTCTTGATCTTACAAGGAATTAATCAAAATCAATCTCTGCCTTGAAGACATTTAACATCCCAGCCTCCATTATGCTCAGTGAAAATGGATTCCACAGGCTCACCACACTCTGGCTGAAAAAATATCTTCTCGTTTCCATTCTAAATTGACCCCCTCTAATTCTATGGCTGTACCCAGAGGTCCTAGCATCTCTGCCTAATGGAAACAACTTCCTAGCATCCACCCTTTTTAAGCCATGCATTATCTTGGAAGTTCCTTTTAGATCTCCCCTCAACCTTCTAAATGCTAATGAATACAATCCCAGGATCCTCAGCCAATCATGTGAGGCCTACCATTCTAGGGACCATCCGTGTGAATCCCCACTGGAGATGTTCCAGTGCCAGTATGTCTTTCCTGAGGTGTGGGGCCCAAAACTGGACGCTATAAAGCTCTAGTTAGGCCCCATGTAGAATAAAGTCTCAGAAGCACATCGCTGCTTTTATATTCCGACCCTCTTGAGATAAATGACAACATTACATTTGCTTTCTGAACCATGGACTCAATCTGCAAGTCAACCTTCACAGAATCCTGGACTAGTGTTCCCAGATCCCTTTGTACTTTGGTTTTATGAATTTTCTCACCATTTAGAAAATCATCCATGCCTCCACCTCCCCCCTCCCCCCCGCCCCCCCCACCCAAAGTGCAAGACCTCATATTGAACTTCATCAGCCATTCCTTGGTCCACTCTCCATCAGAAAACTTTATCAGAATGCCCCCAGTCTCTTCATCCAGAATATTTATATATTAAGTGAACAGCCGCATGGAACTCTGCAGGACACCACTGGTCACTAGCTGTCATTCCGCAAAAGAACCTTTTATCCCAACTCTGCCTTCTGTCAGACAGCCCATCCTCAATCCACGCCAGTCACTCAACTTGTACACCATGGGCCCTCACCTTACTCAGCAGCCTCCCATGAAGCACCTCATCGAAGGTCTTTTGGAAATCTAGATAACATTCACTGGGTTCCCCTGGTCTAATCTGCTTGTTGCCTCTTCAAAAGAATTTTAAACAGGTTTGTCAGGCATGGCCTCCCCTTAATAAATCCAAGCTGACTTGTCCTAATCCAACCCTGCACTTCCAAGAATTTAGAAATCTTATCCTTAGGTGATGGATTCTAGAATTTTGCCTACAACCAAGGTTAGGTTAATCTGCCTATAATTTTCCATCTTTTGATTTATTTCCTTTCTTGAACAGTTGCATATCATTCTTTGATCAAATAATATTTATAAAGACTGAAGTCCTTGCAATTTGTAAACAAGGAATCATCATGAAAGGCAACAGCATTAATAGCATCCAGTATAATTGTGGTTATTTTATCAACTCACTGATTGGATGCTATTCACACAGCTGCATCCAATGTAACAGCACCAATGGACTTCTAACTTGAATCTTTGCTAGTTGATATGTATACTAAGTACAGGTGCCAGTCATTTGTCTTGAAAAGTGGAATATTGTCAAGGTAGATTTGACTGCTATTTATGAACATTTTAAACTTTAGTCAAAAGATCCTTGGTCAATTTAGTTCAAATTTCAGTTCCAGTTGATTGTAGACTGCAAGATAAAATACGGCACAGGCCTCAAACACAGGCAGATTTCAGCATCACATGCTAGAGTCAAAATTAAACTAGTTGATGAGCAGACCAATTCCTTCAAATAAGGCAGGATGAATGTATGGTTGACTGTGGAGTTAGAGGTGTTGCACCAATCAAATAGTCCAGAGAATGAAAAAAAGTTTCTGCACACAATCAGTAGCAGAGAGAGTGGGAAGGGCAAGTGGATACGGATGTTGGGCCAATTAGCCTAAAATGCAAATTTCTCAAGGGGTAGTTTTTGGAAATCTAGGCCGGCATAAAACTAGCAGTGCAGATGGGGCACACATCGTGCAAAGAGAAAACAAAAGAGCAAAATTTTATGCCTGGACAACAAGTTGAAAAATCCAACCAAATTCGTTACTTTAAGTAAAAGGAAGACAATGTCATGCATGCATGGCAGGAGACAAAAGGAATATCATCCAAAGACAGGAAGTCTAGCTGAATAATGGAACAGGATGAGTTAAAAATTAAGATGTAAAAATCTTGTAAAATGGGTGGAATGGAGTTCAAGAGACTCCGACTATACAATATCCACAAATGGTCATCTGTAAGGCTCAATACTCTATTTCTTGATTTATGCTGCATGTGGACTGGTGAGATAATAGGAGCTTAATAATTCTATTTGACATGTAGGTCATTTGCATGTTGCAATAATTTATGATGCAGTTCAGAGCACAGTTCTTTGAATTTGTAACCACATTTAAGTCTCCTATTCAAAAAAAAAACTTGTTACTAAATGAGTTACGAATAAACAAATATCCAATGTCTGAGAATCAGATTCTTATTAAAAATAAAAATTTACAACACAGAACATTACAGCACAGTACAGACCCTTTATGTTGCATCGACTTGTGAAACCAATCTGAAGCCCATCTAACCTACAAAGTTCCATTTTCATCCACATTACTATCCAACAACTATTTAAAATGCCCTTAAAGTTGGCAAAGCGCAGCAGGTCAGGCAGCATCCAAGGAACAGGAGATTCGACGTTTCGGGCATAAGCCCTTCTTCCTCTTTCAGAGCTGCCTCTCCTGCTGCGCTTTTCCAGCAACACATTTTCAGCTCTGATCTCCAGCATCTGCAGACCTCATTTTCTCCTTAAGGTTGGCAAGTCTACTACTGTTGCAGATAGTGCGTTCCACGCCCCTACTGCTGAGTAAAGAAGTTACCTCTGATGTCTGATCTATAGTTTAAAACTGAGGATTGATAGATAAATGTGCCCTCGCGCTAGCCATCACCATTAGAGGAAAAAGGCTCCCACTGTCCACCTTCTGATTATATATGTCTCAATTAAGTCACCGTTCAAACTTCTCTCCAATGAAATAGCCTCAAGTTCCTCAGCCTTTCCTCATAAGGCATTCTCTCCATACCAGGCAACATTTTGGTAAATCTCTTCTGCACCCTTTCCAATACTTCCACATCCTTCCTACAATGCAGTGACCAGAACTGTACGCAATACACTAAGTGCAGCCGCACCAGAGTTTTGTTCAGCTACAGCATGACCTCACGGTTCAGAAGCTCAATCCCTTTACTAATAGAAGCAAGCATACCACAGGCCTTCTTAACAAACCTACCAACCTGGGTGGCAACTTTCAGGGATGTACATGGACACAGATCGCTGTTCATCTACATTACCAAGAATCTTACCATTAGCCCAGTACTCTGCATTCCTGTTACTCCTTCCAAAGTGAATCACCTCTCAGTTTTCTACATTAAACGGCATTTGCCATCTCTCAGCCCACCTCTGTGGCTTATCTATGTCCCTCTAACATCCTTCGGCACGGTTCCATAAACCTTAGTGCCATCTGCAAATTTACTAACCCATCCTTTTACGCACTCATCTAGGTGACTTATTAAAAAAAAAATGACCAACAGCAGTGGACCCAAACAGACCTCACTAGTAACTGAACTCCAGGATGAGCATTTCCCAACCACCACCCTCTGTCTTTCATTTAGCCAATTTCTGATCCAAACTGCTGAATTGCCCTCAATCCCATACGTCCATATTTTGTGCAATAGTCGACAGTAGGGAACCTTATCAAAAATGCCTTACTGGGGTTGGGGGGGGGGGGGGGATCCAAGATGGCGGCAACCCAGCAAGTCTGAGTCTACAGTGCTCCTCCCAAGACTTGGGCAAAGTAGGTCACCCGCTGCAAAAGCGCAACTGAGACATCAAGGAAAAAATCGAGCATCGAGCCAGAGGGGGAGAGCTAAAGGCCGCAACCTCCGAAACTACAGCACAAAATCTGCCATGGATCGGGTCTGGACTCAAACAGCGAGTACGGACCTTAGAGAATCACATTAACAATCTAGAGGTCGAAAAAATATTCGTTTGCTGGGCCTTCCCAAATCGGAAGAGGAATGCCAGCTTGCAGTGTTCCTCGAACAGTGGCTTCCACAGCTTTTAAATCTGAAGGCTAGATCAGGCGAGGTAATGGTGGAATGGGCCTACCGGGTTGCAATATGCGGGCCCGGCTCAAACTAGCGTCCCCCACCCGGTCCTGTTCCTGCTGCAGAGCCACAAGAAGAGGCAGATACTCTTAGAAGCCTCTAGAAATCTTGGAAAAGATCGCCAAGCCATGATCTGTAAAGGATCCAAGATAAATGTTATTCCAGGACTTTCCCCCAGCTCTGGTCCGACAGAGGAAGGCATTTGATGATACGAAGAGTTTAAGGGACTTGAATATTCAGTACTCCTTGCGCTACCCAGCGACGCTACGCTTTAACCATGAAGGATCCGTGTATAACTTCGGATCGCCGGAAAAGGCCAAGGAATGTTTGGACTCTTAGATAAATTGTAATATAAATTGTGAATTTTATATGCTCTATGCTCAGGATGTTCTGGATAGAGTTTCCCCTCCCGAGGGGTCTCAGATTTGCCCGGACGATTATGGTTGATCAGTCGGTTAAGTGGTGCACCTGGAATGTCAAGGGGAGTAATTCATCAGTCAAAAGAAAGTTTTATAAAACCTCAAGAAAGGGTTGATATAGCTCTCCTACAGGAGAGGCACTTACTGGATAAAGAACGCTTGAAATTACGACAGGGTGGATTTGATCAGGCTTTTTTTCTTCTTTTAGCTCAAAAAGCAGGGAAGTGGTTATTCTTATTTGGAAGAATTTACCTTTCAAAATCCTAAAATCAGATAAAAGATGAATCTGGACGATATCTTCTGATTAAAGCCCTGATAAATGGAGGTGAATATGGGATTTTAAATTTGTATTGTCCTGGCACATCCTTTTAAGTTTATAAAATAAGCCTTCTCAAAATGGATGGCTCTCGGTGCTTGTCATAGGGGGAAACTAATTGTATTATGGATCCAGAAATAGATAGGATTCCCAAGAGTACTGCAGGAGTATCTCCCAGATCTAGACAATTGGTGGATTTGAACAAAGAATTAGGACGAGTAGATGTATGGAGATTCCTTCATCCACAGGGCAGAGATTTTTCTTTTACTCCAACCCACATAAATGCCATATCAGAGTAGATATGTTTTTTGCCCCCTCGATTTTTTAAAATTCCATACCATTCTGTAAAATAGGCAGTATAGCAATTTCAGATCACGCTGCTGTATAAATGGAAATCAAGACGAGGAACAATGAGACATCCCCCGGCATTGGTGCATGGACCCCTTCCCGATGAAGGATAGTAAATTTGTAAAGTACTTCTCTCAAGAATGTAAAGCTTTTTTAGAAGTTGATTTAGGTACGGCTAGCAACCCAATAATGTGGAAGACCATCAAAGCTTACGCGCGAGGTTTGATCATCTCATACTCAGCGACCCAGAAAAAAATTAAAGGGAGAGCAACAGCATCTGCTTGAAGCTCACTCAAAAGCGGCTGAAACTGCATACGCTGACAGACCTTCTATTATCAAATTGTAAAGGATTACGGCCCTTAGGACAGTTCTAAACACCATGCTTACCCAAACGGCTAAGAGGGAAATATTATTTGCAAAACAAAGGTTATATGAATTTGGCAACAAACCAGGTAGATACTTTGCAAGAAATGCAAAGAAAAAGGCTCCTCAAACAATCACGTCTGTCAAGAAAAGTACGGGTATTTTGACTCATGATCATAAAAGGATTAACTCAATCTTTAGAAAATTTTATTCCGATTTTATATAAATTGCAGGATTGCGAAGACAGGACTAGGGGGATGCAACCATTTTTTAAAAACTTTACCTTACCAGACCCAACTCCGGAACAGGTATCGGTCTTGAATGTTCCCCTAACAATCAAAGAAATACTTGACGTAATCAGGCAACTTCAGAGCGGTAAGGCACCTGGCCAGATGGCTTTCAAGCTGAATTCTATAAAGAATTTCCAGAAATATTGGCTGGTCCACTTATGGACATGTATAACTACTCAGTCAGAGCTGTCTCCCACCTGAAAGAGGCAAATCTCTCCTCCTTAAAAAAGGAAAGGACCCAGAAGATTGTGCGTCATACAGACCAATATCCTTGCTAAATGTAGATTTTAAAATCCTCTAAAACGTTAGCATTGAGGCTAGAAAGGGTATTGCCACATATCATAAAAGGAGGATCAGACGGGGTTTATTAGATGATCTACGGCCCTTAATAATGTCAGAAAAGGTTTTGAATGGCGATTCAAGCCTGCCATCAGGGAAAGGCATTCGACAGGGTTGAATGGTCATATTTGTTTTACACATTGGAAAGGTGTTTACCAAATGGGTCTCACCACAGTGATCCCAATGGATTAGGCTCAGATAGTTTCAGGTGTGGATAGGGGCTGCTGTCAGGGATGTCCTCTCTCGCCATTGCTATTTACACCAATAATTGAGCCACGATCAGAAGCTATTTAGGCTGACCCTAATTTCAGCCCCGAGGATTGGTGTAGGTAAACATAAAGTTAACCTTTATACAGATGATGTTCTTCCATTTCTCAGTAATCCTTTGATGCCCGTGCCTTGCTTAATGCAAGTTATTAATACATTGTATATTTTCAGGCTACAAAATAAATTTCTCAAAATCAGAGGCTATGCCAATGGGTGGCCTTGCTAGTATATCCCACTTATTGGACGGATCCCACTTTCCCTTTTGGTGTCCCTGTAGGGTTTTTATATATTTAGGCATTTTTATTACCCCACTATTTGGTCAATTATATAAGGCTAACTTTGTGCATTTACTGGAAAGGATAAGGCAGGACTTGCAGCGATGGGGAGACCTTCCAATTTCCTGGCTAGGTAGAATAGTACTTAATTAAAATGAATGTCCTGCCCAGTCTCCTATACCCTATGAGAATGCTTTCGATAATGCTGCCGAGGCTGGCACGATGTAAATTATATGGCTAGTTGGGTTCCTTTATCTGGAATCATAGATGGCCCCTCATTAAGCTGAAGAAGCTACAGCTTCGACAGGCAAGGGGAGGATTGGATTTCCCAGATTTTAGGAAATCAGTTAAGTTCCCTATTAAGTTACATACCTGATTGGGTCTTGTCTGACCCGCAATCAAATTGGCTGGACATCGAGGCTTCTCAAGTAAAATGCCCACTTACTAACCTTTTATTTTCAGACAAGAGGAAATTCATTACGGATCACTGTAAAAACCCTTTAATACTAAACACAAAGCATGGAATATAACGTGGCAAAATGAGGGCAACTCCCAAAACATCCCCCTATGCTCCGATAGTGGGAGCATGGGGATTTCAACCGGGGTTTAAAAAGATGCTACTTTCCAACTCTGGAGATCCAGGGGTCTCTTGTTTAGGGGATCTATTTAAAAAGGAGTCCTGATGTCTTTTGAACAGCTGCGTCAGAAATTTGGATTACCTAATGGAGACCTCTTTCGATACTTCCAAATTCGAGATTACATACAGAAGATGACTACGTGATTAGATAGTCTTCATAAATCAGATAGAGAACGTAGAGTGCTATGGCCAATGGGGGTATCTTCCGTCAGTACTATTTATCATTTACTACATGATGAAGTATCAGGAGATATGGACAATCTACTTAAATAATGGGGATCAGGATTTGAGACTAGAAATCTCTATAGAAACGTGGAATTACATTTAGGAAAAATGCCAGAAAAATCACTATTTGCAACAGAACCCAGGCTATTCAGCTTTTTTTTTAGATTACTTACAGTGTGGAAACAGGCCCTTCGGCCCAACAAGTCCACACCGACCCGCCGAAGCGCAATCCACCCATACCCCTACATTTACCCCTTACCTAACACTATGGGCAATTTAGCATGGCCAATACACCTGACCCGCACATCTTTGGACTGTGGGAGGAAACCGGAGCACCCAGAGGAAACCCACGCAGACACGGGGAGAACGTGCAAACTCCACACAGTCAGTCGCCTGAGTTGGGAATTGAACCCAGGTCCCTGGCGCTGTGAGGCAGCAGTGCTAACCACTGTGCCACCGTGCCGCCTAGCTGAAGATACTTCAAAGGGCCCATATAGCACCAAATTGATTGGCAAAATTTAAGGCAGGAGCATCTCCAATGTGTCCCAAATGTAAAACAGAGGTGGGCACTCTTTTACATTACTTAGGGACCGGTCATACGATCCATAGATATTGGACTGAAGTAGCAAGTGCTCGGTCAGAAATCTTAGGAACGGAAATTAGACTGGACCCTGTATCACTCCTTTTGGGCTTTTTGAACTTATCCTCCCTGGATATGCATGGGAAGAGATTATTTTCCATTCTCTTTCTGTGCAAGGAAAAATATTTTGGTAAACTGGGTGGTTGAGGGCCCCCCTGGACTTTCAAACTGGCACAGATTAATTACAGAAATGTATTCCCCTTGACTTCATTACAAATATAGTGCACCGAAAGACTGAATTATTCCCTAAAATATGGCAACCCTTCTTGAATTATATAAATACAGATATTTCGACCATCCTAACAAGGGCTTTTATTTAATTGAGATGGCAAACCTGGCTGGTCCGGGGCCCCTTGGGAGAGGAATCCCGCACAAATACAGGTTTTGTTACATTTGATGTTAATACATTCCAAGCATGTATCGCACTACCCAATTTCTGTGTTATTGGTCTTTTTTTCTCTTATTTGAATAATGAGAGAGACTTAATTATACACGCTGGTTGGTTGTAGGTTAGATTAGTAGTTGAGTTTTTTTTTCCCCCTCTATTTTTCTTCTGTTAAATTTTGGTTATTATTTATTCAAGATTTAATTGTATATCAATCGTTATACTTGGGTTTTTTTTAATTCTGTAAACTTGTAAAAATGTTAAATTTTCAATAAAAATATTTAGATAAAAAATGCCTTCCTGAAATCCATATACATCACATCAACTGCTTCACTCGCATCCACCTGTTTGGTCACCTTCTCAAAGAACACTAATGTTTGGAAGACAACCTACCCTTCACAAAACCACTAACATTGAATAATCTGGTTTCCTGTAAAACTTGCACTACATTGTAAAGTTCTGTTTGCCTGACACTTGAAACGAACTCCAAAGGAGTATCTATTACTAGTTATCATATCAAATTACAAGGGTATTTGTTTCATAGTTAAGTCAATACTGACATGTTTGCAACAAGCTGGTTATATCTCTTGCTTAAACTTCATGTGCAAGATTTTACATGGATTTAAAGTGGTAGCAGCTCACAAGACACCGACTGACAAAAGTCACCACCTCACCTGATGAAGGAGCAGGGTTCCAAAAGCTCGAGATTTCAAATAAACTTGGACTATTAACTGGTCACATGTGACTTCTGACCGGCATCCACCTCAGTCCAACACCAACATCCATATCATTATCACTAGCCAAAGACACCGGTTAGGTCCAGCTAGTAAACCACCACTAAATTCTGTGGTCATCAGGTAATCAATTACCCAAGGTCCCGGCTTCGACTCTATGTAGGAACATGATCTACTTCCATAGGCTACCAGGAGGGTCAGTCATCCAGACATGGGAGCATCATCAGCAATTAGCAGGTAGCCCGTGTTGGTTCAACCAGGTGTACTTCACCATTGACTCAGCGTCAAAAACAGCTGTTGATCACTGCCATCCCCAACCACTCGCCCCTTAAATAAAACCCTGCAATTCTACTTCACTTTCCTGCCACTCCCAAAATCCCTCTATTTTGAGGCAACACAAAAATCTAACTATCACATTATAACATTAATTCAGAACCTATTTGAATATGCTTTGGTTACCTCAATCTTTCCACTGTTACTCAGCAACTGTTTTTCTCTCCCCTGCCAAGCACTTAGGGACATTCACTATATTTGGCATATGCAGCTTGTTCGTGGCAAGCGGATTCATTTCGGAGCATAACATTGCATTTACATAAATGTTAAGTATTTCTACTGTTCAATACACTTACCCTGGTTTAATTAAACCAAAAACAGTAGGCTGCAATGCAGCAACACAACTGAAAGCATACACTGTTCCTGCTCAACTGTTTATCACTACCACTAATCTTCAATTAGTTTCTTAAAGTTATGGCATTTTTTTGACATTAGCAGTACACAGGAATCATGAAACCAACGGCATATATAAAATTGGATATGTTCATCTCCGTTGTTAACTCAGTATTGGTTTCCTGCCAAAAGCAAACTGGTTTATCCACATATACAACTTGGAACAAATACATCAACTTGCTTTTATAGTATCAATGTGAAGTTCCAAACCAGTTTAGGGAAATTCTAAGAGTCGAAAAGCATGGGACTGGAAAAAGCACAGTAAGTCAGGCAGCAGTCGAGAAGCAGGAGAGTCAACATTTTGGGCATTAGCCCTTCCTCAAACATGAAAGGAGAAGGTGCTGCCAGATAAATATGGGTATGGGGAAGATGGAAAAAAATAGGTGGGATAGTGACAGCCGAATGCAGATAGGTCAGTGGGGAGGGTGGACCAGATAGGTGGAAGGAAAATGGACAGGGGTAGATCAGGTCAAGAGGGTGGTGCCGAGTTGGAGATTGGATCTGGGATGAGGCGGGAGGGGGTGGGAAGATTTGGAAACCGGTGGTCCATAACGATCCTGTGGGGTTGTAGAGTCCTGAGGCAAAAGACAAAAAAAAAGTGTCCTTCCTCCAGTCAGCAGAAGGCTGCTGGAGTTGGAGGTGGAGTTGGCCCAGGATCAGCATGTCCTTGGGGAGTGGGAAGACTAACTGAAATGGTTGGTCACAGGGCAGTGGGGTTAGTTGTTGTGTGTGGACCAGAGATGTCCCCTGAAGTGCTCAGAGTTGGCACTTAGTTTCTCGGATCCAGAGAAGGCCACAGAGAGCAATGGATGCAGCAAAATAAGGTGGGAGGATGTGCAAGAAAGTCTCTGCCAGATGTGAAATGATCCTTTAGGGCCTTGGATGGAGGTTTGGTTGAGAGATCAGATTTTGCACCTCATCTGGCAGCAGAGGAAGATGCCAGGTGTGGAGGGTGGGTTGGTGGGGAGCGCGGACCTAATGAGGGAGTTATGGAGGGAATGGTCACTGTAGAAGCCAGATAGGGATGGGGAGGGAAATATATTTTATCCATTTTCGGTGGCAGGTTGCCATTTTTACCATCTACACAGAGTGGAAATGTCTTAAAGGTGAAAAAGGAGAAACTGGCTCAAAAAAGGTAGAAGACAGAGGGTGGTGGTGGAGGGTTGTTTTTCATACTGGAGGCCTGTGACCAGTGGAGTGACAAGTGGAGGAGAATTATTTTGTTGGAATCCATTAGCTGAGCATTAAGAATTGTATTTACACTGTAACTTTGAACTACGATGATTCAATAGATCAATACTAGATGGAAGTTGTTTGTTCGTTTTATTAGGTTGTTAAACACCATCATAGTAAAAGAGCTATTAAAACTGGAAATAATGTCTCTATGCCAAAAAAAAGCAATTGGATACCTGGGCAAATCCCAATAGATCAATTCTCAAAAGGTTCAATTGTGTTAACAGCCAGCAGTGTGAAACTAATTAGTTTCAACATCAAAACAAGAGGGAAAAAAAAAGGAAAGAATTCAAAAACAGCTTCTGAAAATAGAACACAGATAGGAACTGAAGAGGACGAGGCAAAGAGGGAGATGTATACTGCTGATAATTCACTTTTGTATTAAAAAGTGGTTTGCTTAATTCAAGTTATTGAAAAACTTGAAAATGTAACAAAAAGTGGATAATTAGTGCTGGAAAATACTGAATGAGAACTTCAGAGATAAGCAAAAAAAAAAGCCAGATGACGACATCTTAATAGAACAGTTGGCTATGCCACAAAATATCCACACTATTGGGACGTGCAACAAGGAACCAAACTGAAAAAAGTTAGCTAGTTTGAGGACTGCATTTTTATCCATTACAATGTTGGGTTTCATATACAAGATCATAAGACAGGCCATTCAGCCCATCAAGTCCACTCTGCCATTTAATCATGGCTGATGTACATTTCAACTCCATTCACCTACACTCTCCCTGTAGCCCTAAAAATTTGTGATCTTGCAAGGAATTACTCAATCTCTGCCTTGAAGGCACTTAACGTCCCAGCCTCCACTACACTCTGTGGCAATGAAATCCACAGGCCCACCACTCTCTAGCTGAAGAAATAGCTCCATTTTTTAATTTTAATTGGCCCCCACTCATTATAAGGTCCTAGTCTCCCTAATGGAAATAACTTCCCAGCGCCCACCCTTTCTAAGGCATGCATTATCTTGGAAGTTTCTTTTGGATCTCCCCTCCATCTTCTAAAGAAGAGCGAGTACAATGCCAGAATCCTCAGACATTCATCATATGTCAGGCCTAACATTCCAGGGATCATCCGTGAGAATCTCCGCTGGAGATGCTCCAGTGCCAGTAAGTCTTTCCCGAGGTGTGGGGCCCAAAATTGGAAACACTATTTTAAATGGAGCCTAACTAGAGCTTTATAAAATCACAGAAGCACATCGCTGCTTTTATATTCCAACCAGAGATAAATTTGCATTATATTCGCTTTCTTAATCACGGACTCAACCTGCAAGTCAACTTAGAATCCTGGACTAACACTCCCAAATCTCTTTGTACTTTGGCTTTAATGAATTTTCTCACCATTTTAGAAAATAGTCCATGCCTGTATTCTTTTTTCCAAAGTGCAAGACCTTGCATTTGCTCACGTTGAATTTCATCAGCTCTTTTCTAGACCACTCTCCTAATTGGTCTTAAGTCTTGCTGCAGCCTCCCTACTTCCTCAGCACTACCTGCCTGTCCATCTAACTTCATATCATCGTAAAACTTCACCAGAATGCCCCCAGTCCCTTCATCCAGATCATTAATAAAAAAAAAAGGTGAATATATTCTTACACAGCCAGGTTACAGGTACAATATTATTTTCCTTGATAAATTTAGAGAACTGTCAGTATCTTAAGAGGAAATATTTGAGACATTTCAGAGAAGGTACACTAGGATAATTCCTGATCTGGAGGGATTGTCTTGGTTGGGATTCAGATGAAATGAGAGGTAATATAGTCTTCAAACAGAGGATTAAAAAAAAAGGACTTGGTAGGGTAAATGCAGGAGGATGTTTCCCCTCTTGGGCGGGTCAGGGACCAGACAGCTGGTGTCTGAATAAAAGGGGTACCAATTTAAGACGGTGATAAGAAGGAATTTCTTCTCAGATGGTCATCTTTGGAGCTCCTAATCATGGACAACTGTGGAGACAGAGTCCTTATGTCTTTCCAAGGCTGAAATAGATAGGTTCTTGACCAAATCAACAGCTGGGGAACAGGATAAGAAGAATGGACACAAGAATTGCTAGATCAGCCATGATTCCCAAAAGAATAGTGAAAGCAGGCTCAAAGGGTTGAACTGTCAGAGTCCTGTTATTATTGCGGCTATTTAAAATAAAGCAGCATTTGCAAGATCTAAAAATGCTGGGATAACAATTTCCCAAAAAGCACCAAGCTCAACAAATATGTGTTCTCCACCCCCACCACCCCTCCAATTTATCAAAGGGGTTTCTTAAATTAAAGTGTATTCATATATGGGAAATGGTTTTAAAATTAATCCTGCCAATCTTCTGATGGCTTATAAAATTTTCCATTTGAAAATAAAAAAAAGTGTCCAAAGTCAGACTGCACAATATGTGCAGCATGTCCACCCTTAGCCATGGTCAGAGATGTACATGCCATGCTTAGACAGAGAATCAATGCATGCAGAGGTATTACATTTCAAGATTCAAAAGACAAAAAAAAAAGTGAATAAAGGTTTACATAGCCTTTTCAATGGCATCCCAATGCACCTTGCAGCCAATGGAATACATGTTTTGGTGACTGCTGTAATAACGTAGGAAGTGACAATTTGGGCACAGCAACTTACTGCAAAAAAAAAATCAGTATACTAAATAGGCAGATAATCTATATTAAAAGGATATTAGTAGAAGGGATCATTCTTGGGTAAGACATTTCTTCTCCAAATCAGTCATGTGGGATTTTTTTCCTTAAATCCCCATATCTCATTTAAAACAGCAACAGCAAAGACAAAACAGCACTCCCCAGGTACTTAACTAGAGCGACTGCATTGGGACTGAAGCCTCAAAACACTGAATAGATAAGTGACTGTGTCAACAACAGAGCTTAACGATCCACTCAATAAAATTGCCAACTCTAATCGAAAAATAGTTTAGTCAACGCAAACTGCCAGCACTACTCTCCGTGATAACCATCAATATTCTTGAAATACATGCAGAGCTCAGTTTGCGTTTCTGTTGATATCAAGCCTAAGGCAGTACTCAAAATTGAAGCTTAAAAACAGTGATTTGTAGGCTTTTCTAAAGCAGTTCAGTCGCATAAGCTTTCAGATGTATTACATAAAGCAGAAATCAATAACCACATCCATTACTACAAGAACTACAGTTAGATGACATGGAATGGAGAATGATCTTCACAGACATAACAGCAGCAATGCAATACGAGTGTGCTGTTAGAATTGTTCAACACTGACTCATAAGCATCAGCCAGCAAATGTATGGTCTGAAATGCACTGCCAAATGTCTGGTGGAAAGGAGAGAATTAGAACATTCTACAAGAACATGGAGAAAAAAAAAGGGGGGCGGGGAGAAAAAAAAGAGCACGAGAGAGAGTGTGAAGTACTGAAAAGGGGCCAGTATAGATTGAGTGGAATGGCCAGTGCATTAGTGATCTCGAACATAACAGCACCACCTTGGGTTGTAACAAACAAGTCAGAGCTCAAGCTAGACTGACCTGTAGTTTATCAGCTCTCCCTTATCCCCAACATTTCTACCCATCATAATTCCTCATCTCCCCTTGATCTTGATAAAGAATACCAAAACATCGTAATATCTAAGCACATGAGGTTAAAGAAAACAAAGCTGTCCAAACTTTGTTTTGGGATTATAAATGGTACAGAACACTAGACTCAAAAAAAGGGTGTTGTGATACATGGCTATTCTGGTAGGATGAACACTAGTTAAATATTTTGTAGTTAGCAGTTTGGTCCAGTACTTTTAAAATTTCAAAAAAAAAAGTAAATTTTTTTTTAAACTGGCAAAAGTAGATTTCACAAGCACATATCCAGAACAATAAACATTTGGAAAATTTGATCCTGCTGGCCAGGTGAGTATTTACTGCTCATCCCCAATTGCTGAGAATGCAGTTGGGACACACATTGCTGTGTGTCTAGAGTCATACATAAGTCAGACTAGGTAAAGGTTGCAGATTTCCTTCCCTAAATGACATAAGCAAACTAGATGGATAGTCTCCCCCCAGCAATTTGAAGGTTTCGTGGTCATTAGACTCTTGATCCCACAATTTTTTTTTTAAAAAACTTCAAATGCCACCATTTGCCATGATGGGAGTTAAACGGGAGTCCCCTGAACATTACCTAGGTGTCTGGATGAACAATCCAATGAAAATACCAGTAGGTCATCACCTACCCACAGAGGTTTATGTTGCTAATGCCAGTAGAGGCCAGGTCCAAAAAATAAAATTCACAAAAACAACCCCAAACTGTCTTGCTAGAATCTTGCTTACAAGTGTTGGCAAAACTTGGTGAGGTTTTGAAAGAAAAAGAAATGGAGATAAAAAGGACCAAGAACACAGGAAACATTTGGGCATCATCTGTTGAGAGAAAGAGCTTGCACTCACGACAGTGACCTTCAGTCATCTCCCTTTGCAGATATTGTCTGACTTGCTGAATACTGGAGCACACTCCTGATCTAGCCACTGGAGTAACAGAGTTGAAAAAAGTGTGGTGCTGGAAAAGTGCAGCAGGCCAGGCAGCACCTGAGGAGCACGAGAATCGAAGTTTCGGGCATAAGCCCTTCTTCAGGAATGAGGAGGGTGTGCCAAGCGGAGTGACAGGAGGAGAGCTTCTTCAAGGTACACATCCTTGCAAGAGGATTCACAGTAGGTTAAGATCAACTAGTAGAAAAAAAAAAGTGAGGACTGCAGATGCTGGAGACCAGAGTTGAAAAGCGTGGTGCTGGAGTAACAGATTCTGGCTAAGTTGGGTGAAGTCAAGTATATAAAAGAAAGTTCCAGATCCACTAGCCAGTCAACATTTGAAATGGCTAACATATAAACCAAATTACTTGTCATTTAAATCTCAGCACTTCTTCGGCATGTTTTTAAATCTGGCCATAATAGAATTGTTGGTACCATACTGCATCTAATGGAAAAAGTGGAATCAAGTATAAATACGGTGAAAATCAACCCCAGTTTATACAAGCTATTTTCAGGTCAGGATACTTCTTTTGAAGTGGCTCCCATCTTTAAAGAGATGAGTGACACAGAAAAAGCAAATTCACTTTCAGCCAATTTTCACCAGCCTTTCATGCTAAAAGGAACAGATTTACATTAAAAACAAAGAAAATCAAGGAGAAAAAGAATTGGCTGGTAATATTTAAATCTGACTGAAAATCTTGATATCAGTTAGTCTTAGCATACAAGCAGTTTTACCACTAAATTTTAAAGTCTACATCTGCACTAAGTAGCATGACATTGCAGAGTGATTAGCCAAACAGGATTCAAAATTTCTCCACGTGCAAGTTCAAGGATTAAAGAAATTGACTTCATAAAACAATATTTGGTAGATTAAAGACTATTGTAGCACCGTATGTTTCTGCTTCATGGTGACCATATACTCAAGGAAATTCAATGGATTGCGAAAAGCTTCACAAGCCAAAATTGTTTTAATTGCCAATTAAAACAATGGATTCAAAATGCTATATGTAATGAGCAGAAATATTTATCCTTTAAAGAGATGCAAAACATGCATACTGCCTAACTTTTACCTTCCTACACTCACTGCCAGAAAAAGATATCCACTACAAATTTTAATCCAAAAAAAAAAGGTGGTTCCATATTTTGCCTGTATTTATACAGCTTCTATTCTAAAAGCATGATTGACAGATTAGAGTAACTGTGCCATAATCTAATATGTAATGACAGGATCGGCACTATGAACAACAAGTACTGATACAATAGAGCAATTTCAATTTGGATGAGTGGCATAGCATTAGGGTTATTTGTCCAACTCCAGACACAAAACAACTTCTCTTCTCATAACTCAGTCACCAGGAAAATATTGTTTTAGGAATGCCTTCTAAAAATATCCTTCAGAGAAAAAAAACAGGTCCCTGATTATTCTTGGGAGTCTCTGGCAAAACTGAAGGAGGTTCACTCAGAAGGGACTAAACGTGTTAGGAACATGCAGAGGTGAGGTTCAGGCATTGGAGAGAGCACACAAATTTAATATCAAACTCAGCCCTTCTAGCTCCCCCTGCTCTACATGTGCAAAGTTTGCAGATCACAGGTTGGATGCATCAGCCAGGGGTGGAAGCAAATTGTCTTTAATATCAAGGGACTGCCCAAGCGAAGAGAGAAATGCTTTCAACATATCACTTGAGATTGTTCAGATTGCTGCAGCACTAGAACAATGTTAGAACGGAAAGATTATTTAGCCTGTAAACCTGTTACTTGCATGCCACTCGCACCTATGAATTTCTCAATGCTATCTCTTGGAGCCTATCCTTTTCCTTATGAACAGTAGAAACAAATATTTTCATTTCAAAAGCCCTCCCTGAATTTTTATGCTATTATTTATCACAATGGTTTTCCAAAACATTTCTAAAATCAACTGATACAAAGTGATTAGATTAAGTTTAAACTAGATAAGTCTGTATTCATTAGAGTTGGTACAGAACATTTAAGCTACAGTGCACTTTCCAAAGTAAAATAAACAAAGGAAACTGACAGCTGTCATAAAAAGGAGGAAGTTAGCCAGAGTTGACCAAAAGGTTTGGTTGAAAAGCACAGATTTTAAAATAGCTTTTGAAGGAGATATTAAATTGCCCAAAAGTAGTTGAATACTGTGTGACCAAATGGTAAGAGAAGGAATAAAAGATCAAAAAAAGATAGGGGCTTGGTTGAGCTAGGTGCGGAGAGGGTTATATGGGGATAATGTAGATACCAGCTATAGGGTGGAAATAGAAATTATGCAGCTTCGGATACATACTTTGGGAGACCTGCAGGTTTGACAGTGCCAAAATAATCCCAAAAAAAAACCTCAAATTTTGTGCCATTCAACTCAATCACAGATTGCACATATCTGCATGGGTCAGAAGTGTGGCGTCACAATTTCAACCATGTCTAAGCGCCACAGAACCAGTGTGAACCAAGTCATAGGTCTGCATTGCACGCCACTGCCAAAAGAATTAGGAGTTCAGATTGATTTCTAAAAACCATTGCTCCTTGAAAATACAATTTAGATTTTTTAAAAAGTTGGCATTCAACTCATTTTGCTTGTTTCTTCAAAAGCAGCCTGTGCACAAATTTGCATCACTCGCACTTCATTTTCATAATTAAAATGACTAGCCCCCCAAAGTAGGTTTTTCTTAACCTACTAAAATGCTGCTTTTCAGAGGCAGAGGCAATGCTTGGACACATGAAATTGATTAAAAATTAGGTCCAATAAAACATCGACTTTTCAGATAATGACCAGTTTGCAAATCAAGCCAGCGGTCCTTCATATTGTGTGTGTGTGTGTGTGTGTGTTGCATTCAATAGTTAGGGGGACAGACAGGAGGTTCTCTCTCAACCAGGCACCTATCTTTTAATCTTTTACTCCTTCTACAGTTGGTGTGTTGCATGTCAGGTACCAGCGTTCACGAGGTCTCCAATCGTATTTTCGGGATCCTGAGATGGAGCAACCCAAAGTTGTGGCCCACATAGGCACCAACGACATAAATAAGGAGAGAGGTGGGGATTTAAGGCAGAAATTCACAGAGCTAGTGTGGAAGCTGACAGCTAGAACAAACAGTTGCTATCTGTGGTTTGTGGCACGCACCAGCGAGGCGAGGAATAGGGAGGGAGAGCAAGCCACAGAAGAATGCAATTGAACATGTGGCTAACATGGATGGTGCAGGGGAGGGTGGGTTTTGAATTCCTGGATAATTGGGGCTCTTGCTAGGGTAGGCGGGACCTCTACAAACAGGAAGTTGTTCACCTGAACCAAAAGGGGTACTGATATTGGGGCCGTGAGGGGGGAAAATTTGCTAATGCTCTTCAGAAAGATTTAAACTAATTCAGCAGGGGAATGGGAACCTAAAAAATTGTAGTTCCAGTATACAGGAGGTAGTGTGCAGAAAGGTCAGAAATAAGGTTTCAAGGTCACAAGAGGGCACCAGCAAGGAGGACACTGGCTGAAGGGTGTCTACTTCAAACCCAGAAGCATCCGGAATAAAAGGTAGGTGATCTTGCAGCATGTACCTGGGATTTTTGATATTGTGGCCATGTCGGAGACATGGGTAGAGCAGGGACAGGAATGCTTGTTGGACATTCCGGGATTAGATGTTTCAGGAAGAATAGAGAAGATGGGAAACTTTGGTCGGGGTGGAGGTGGAGAATGGGCTGGAATGACAACTGACTTGACACTGACTTTTTTTTTATTAAAAACAAACCCACCAACTCCCACAGCTAGTAAAAAGTGAGGTCTGCAGATGCTGGAGATCAGAGCTGAAAATGTGTTGCTGGTTAAAGCACAGCAGGTTAGGCAGCATCCAAGGAACAGGAAATTCGACGTTTCGGGCCAGAGCCCTTCATCAGGGCTCCTGCTGAAGGGCTCTGGCCCGAAATGGCGAATATCCTGTTCCTTGGATGCTGCCTAACCTGCTGTGCTTTAACCAGCAACACATTTTCAACTCCCACAGCTACCTGGATTACACCTCTTCCCACCCTAACTCTTGCAAAAATGCCATCCTGTATTCCCAATTCCTCCACTTCTGCCATATCTGCTCCCAGGAGGAGCAGTTCCACCACAGAACACACCAGATGGCCTCCTCCTTTAGAGACTGCAACTTCCCTTCCCACGTGGTTAAAGATGCCCACCAACGCATCTCGTCCACATCCCGCACCTCCGCCCTCAGACCCCACCCCTCCAATCGTAATAAGGACAGAACACCCCTGGTGCTCACCTTCCACCCCACCAACCTTTGCATAAACCAAATCATCCGCCAACATTTCCGCCACCTCCAAAAAGACTCCCACCACCAGGGATATATTTCCCTCCCCACCCCTTACGGCAAAGACCGTTCCCTCCGTGACTACCTGGTCAGGTCCACGCCCCCCTACAACCTGGCACTTTTCCCTGCCACTGCAGAAACTGTAAAACCTGTGCCCACACCACCTCCCTCACCTCTAAAGGAGCCTTCCACATCCAAAGTTTTAGCTGCACATCCACTAATATCATTTATTGTATCCGTTGGTCCCGATGCGGTCTCCTCTACATTGGGGAGACTGGGTGCCTCCTAGCAGAGCGCTTTAGGGAACATCTCCGGGACAGCTGCACCAATCAACCACACCGCCCTGTGGCCCAACATTTCGACTCCCCCTCCCACTCTGCCGAGAACATGGAGGTCCTGGGCCTCCTTCACCGTCGCTCCCCCACCACCAGACGCCTGGAGGAAGAACGCCTCATCTTCCGCCTCGGAACACTTCAACCCCAGGGCATCAATGTAGACTTCAACAGTTTCCTCATTTCCCCTTCCCCCCACCTCATCCTAGTTCCTAACTTCCAGCTCAGCACTGTCCCCATGACTTGTCCTACCTGCCCGACTCCTTTCCCACCTATCCACTCCACTCTCTCCTCCCTGACCTATCACCTTCATTCCCTCCCCCACCTCACCCATTGTACTCTGCTACTTTCTCCCCACCCGCTTGTAGCTTCTCTCTCCACGCTTTAGGCTCGCTGCCTTTATTCCTGATGAAGGGCTTTTGCCAGAAACGTCGATTTTGCTGCACTTTGGATGCGGCCTGAACTGCTGTGCTCTTCCAGCACCACTAATCCCATCTGATCAAGAACCCTTTGTAATCGGAGGCAATCTTCTTCACTGTCCACTATATCTCCAATTTTGGTGTCACCTGTAAACTGACTATACCTCTATGTTCATATCCAAATCATTTATAAAAGATGAAAAGTGGAGCCAGCGTGGATCCTTGTGGCACTCCACTGGTCACAGGCCTGCAGTCTGAAAAACAACCCTCCACCACTCTTTTCTGTATCCATATAGCTAGCTTTCCCTGTATTCAGTGAGATCTAGCCTTGCTAACCATGCTCACATGGGGAAACTTGTGAAACACCTTACTGAAGTCTATATAGATCATGTCCATCACTTTGCCCTCAATCTGCTTTGTTACTTCAAAAGCAAACTCAAGTTTGTGAAACTTGATTTTCTACGCATGTTGACTATCCCAAATCAGTTCTTGCCTTTGCAAATGTGTGTAAATCTTGTCCCTCAGGAGTCCCTCCAACAACTTGCCCACCACCAATGTAAAGCTCACGAGTCTATAGTTCCCTGGCTTGTCCTTAATATTTTTCTTAAATAGTGGCACTTCACCTGTGACTATCAATGACACAAATATCTCAGCAAAGGGCCCAGCAAATCACTTTCCACAGAGTTTAGGGTACACCTGATCATGTGCTGAGGAATTTATCCACATATGCTTTTCAAGACATTCAGCATTTTCCCCTCTAATTATGGACATTTTCTCAATATGTCACCATCTATTTCCCCACATTCTATATCTTCCATGTCCTTCTCCACAGTAAACACTGATGCAAAATACTCATTTATTTCCCCCATCTTCTGCAGCTCCACACATATGCTGCCTTGCTGATATTGGAGGGGCCCTATTCTCTCCCTAGTTACAAATACATTTAAGGACAAAACTGTAAGAGCCCTTTGGATTCTCCTTAACCCTAATTGCCAAAGCTGTCTTGTGTCCCTTTTTTGCCCTCTTGATTTCCTTCTTTAGTATTCTCCTCCTATCTTTATACTCTAAGGATTCACTTGATCTCTCCCTGGTCTATACCTGACATATGCTTCCTTCTTTTTCTTAACTAAACCCTCAATTTCTTTAGTCATCCAGCATTCCCCACACCTATCAGCCTTATCTTTCACCCTAACAGGAATATTCTGTGTCTGGACTCTTGTTCTCATTTCTGAAGGCTTCCCATTTTCCAGCTGTCCTACCCGCTAACACCTGCCCCCAAAGCAGCTTTTGAAAGTTCTTGCCTAATACCATAATTCCTCCAATTCAGAACTTCAATTTTTAGATATGGTCTATACTTTTTCCCCATCACCATTTTAAATCTACATAGAATTATGGTCACTGGCCCAAAGTACTCCCCCACTGACACCTGTTCTGCCTCAGTTCCCAAGAGTAGGTCACATTTTGCATCTTCGAGTAGGTACATCCACATACTGAAATCAGAAAATGTTTTTGTACACACTTAAATTCCTCTCCATCTAAACCCTTAACACTATGGCAGCCCCAGTCTATATTTGGAAAGTTAAAATCCCCTACCATAACACCCTATTTATACAAGATAACCGAAATCTCCTTACAAATTAGTTTCTCAATTTCCCACTGACTATTGAGGGGGGGGGGGGGGGGGGGGGTGTCTATAATACCGTCCCAAGGTGATCATCCCTTTAATTCCCAGTTCCACCCACATAATGTCCTGGATATATTTCCAGGAATATTCTCAAGTATAGCTATAATCAAAATCAATATTCCCCCCCTCCTCTTACCTCCCTTTCTATCCCTCCTGTCGCATTTGTGTCCTAGAACACAGCTGCCAGTCCTGTCCATCCTGGAGCCATATTTCTGTAAATGCTATGATATCCCAGTCTCATGTTCTTAACCAAGCTCTGAGTTCATCTGCCTTTCCTGTTAGGCCTCTTGCATTGAAGTAAATGCAGTTTTAAATTTACCTTTACACTTTCAGGAATGGTATGAGCAGGTAGGGAAAGAGTTAATGTTTTGGATTGAGAGACAAAGGCTCAGATAGCATGACTTGGTTCAGATCAGAACTTGCATTAAACAATGAGGTGCTGGAACTAAGGATAGTGGGTTAACAAGGTGAAAAAGCATTCATCATGCAAAGTGAGTTAATGAGATAAAGAACATCCACTATATAATGCCAGATGGCTTAATCTTTACTGTTGATGCTGGCTGATTGTAACAGTTATCCAATCAATATAGACGTTGCCTTATTTAGAAGCTGCTCCCTGTAAATGACCATGTAATTCCTTAACAATCTGCTGTTCAAGAGAAGACAGAACTCATGTCTCTGTACACGTGGGCATTTGTTGCAGATATAATCTTTATTAACGCACAAGTTTACCTAAACTCCCACATCCAACAAGAGCACACCACTCTACTAAAGGCCATTTTTGCTTCTTTCAGTCTACAGACCCAGAAAATAACAATGCTTATGTAGAGGAATAAAGATGAAGTTAGCCTGGAACAGTGTTTATGAATTCAGAGTCAGAGTCATTCAATAAAACAAAAATCAAGAACGAACCCACTCTACTCATTAGTGTAGATTTACAGCAAGGCTATACTTAAAACTATTCACTTATCTGTTGTTTCGGTGCTATGACCTCTCCCAAACTGATCCAAGATCAGTTGTAATTTTTGTATATGCACTCTGTTTGAATTCATGTATCATCGTACATAGAAGGCAGTAATTATGCACTGCTGTGCCAGTTAGCAATGAGAGTTTTTTCCTCTTTTCCCCCTCCCCCCGGCACTGATCATTTCCTGCCTTTTTCTGTCCATCTCCCTTTTTAAAAAGGGCCATTGTTTTGGCTCTTTTTCCTCCAAAGTTCCAAAACAACAACAGCACACAACAGTAATTGATGTTGCTGGAATTCAAGGAAATTCACCTCCAACTCAAAAAAGGAGCAGCCTGTTCTAGCCAGAAATTTTTTCCCCATCCTCCATCTTGGGTTACCCAGAATATCAGAATCCTTATCTAGTGTGGAAACAGGCCCTTTGGCCCAACACTCACACCAACCACCAGAGTAACCCACCAAAATCCACTCCCTATTACGTTTACCCCTGACTAATGCACCTAACCTACACATCCTGGACACTAACGGATCAATCAAGATAGCATTATGGCAATAACATAACCACAGTTGATTGATGCAAAACCTATCTAGTTTACCGATGTCCTTTAGGGAAGACTGTCCACTATCCTTACCTGTGGTAACTTGAGTGGCCCCAGGTGCACAGCAGTGCAGTGGACTTAAAACTTCCCTCTGAAGTGTCTAACCAAACCAAACCAAACCACACCACACTGTTCCAGAGCAATTAGGGATGGACAATAAATGCTGGCATAGAGATACCTACATGCACATCCCATGAAGGAACAGAAAATAAGTGTCTAATACAGTATTCCTCCTCACCTCTCCTTGCCAGCCTTCTGTCGGTTCTCAAACTAAAGTGACAGAATCCAGGTTGTACAGTAAGCATTTGGATCAAGTGAACCCAAATCACTGTTCAATTGCCTAGAATTGACTAGGAATGCTTCAAATCTCCATTTTCCTCTGCTGCAAGGCCAAATTAGGCAGCTTGGAGAGCTGTGCAACAAACATTTGTGTACAGACACATTCTATAGTAGAAATGGAAAAAGTCATTGCAACAAGTGCATTCCCAAAGAGAATGTATCTTGTCAAAGCTCAAGACAAATAAAGCACTCAAATAGCAGACAACCATGGAATTAATCCCAAGCTGGAACTTGTGGCCTTACTAAACAAAGTTTGCCAAATACAGCAATTAACATTATTTATTTATCAGGTCAATAAAATAAATTATGCTTCATTTAAATGATGGTAATTAAAGCTGATGATTTAGGTAACAAACTAGCTGTGCTGAAAACAATATCAACCTTGCTATGAGTAAAAACCACACCAAACAAACGAAAAGCGGAACAAAAAAAAACTGCCACAGATAAAATATAAAGCACAGCAAAAAGGAAAATAAATCTAGGTCATTAAAAAAATAAAATTGAAGGAATAAACCATATGGCCCATCAAGCCCACTACCATTTTGTGAGATCGTGGTTGATGTTTGGCTTCATCTTATTTTCCTGCCCCCCCTCCTATATCCTTCCATTTCTTGGAAGGTCACAAATGAAGCCTGAATATATTTAAGGCTAAACCATAAGGTGTACAAGTCCTCTCATTCCAGGTAACAAATTTGGTGAAAGCTGTATGCACCACCATTACCTCGGAAATGGAGACCAGAACTACAGGTAGTACTCTAGGTCTGGTCTCAAACCCTGCACAATTATAACAGGGCCTTTTTTGGCTTTCATTGAAATACAACATGCAACCTCCCTAGCTGCTGGTTGTATCTGCATACTACAGGATGAGGATGAGGATGAGGAAATTTATCCCCCCAAGACTACATTAAAAGGGAGGAGTAAAACAATTATAACGAATCTCATTGGACAGGAAAATCAATTTGTAGCCTCTCCATAACCAGTCAACCCATTACTAGTTTAAAATTCTCTCATTTCCTTAGATTTATTAAAATGTTCCATCACCCATTACAATCAGGTGGTGAATTCCATAAATTCATTACCTAACTTCTTATCAATTTTAGACCTTGATCCTAAAAACGTCACCCCTCATTCTAGATTTCCTAGTAAAGCAACATTCTTTTCTCCAACTAGCTTTGTCCAACAATTAGATCTCCACCCATTCTTCTAAACTTGATAGAATAGGCCAAAACTGCTCAATCTCTCCTGAAACAAAATATTTCATCTCTGGAATCTATTCAGTGAACCTCCTCTGAACGGCTTCCAATACAACTACATCCCTCAAGCAGATTAAAATTGTAAACAAAACCCCAGGTACACACAGTCTCACTAATGCCTTGTACAGTTGCCACACCACTTCCCTACTTTCTTTTCTATTGCTTTAGCAATAAAATGCCAAAATTCTACTTGCCTTCCTTATTACTTGCAATACCTGCATGCTGGTTTTCTGTAATTTTGGGTGTCCTCATGCATGAATCTCAAGTTATAAAGGAAGGCAAATGAAATTAAACCATTCGATTTTAGATGGCTAAAGGCATTGGTTCAGCCGGTTTTGATGGTACTTCTCAAATGTAATATCTACTCATTTAGTCACACTAGGAGAAAGGTGAGGACTGCAGATGCTGGAGATCAGTCGAAGAGTGTGGTGCTGGAAAAGCATAGCAGGTCAGGCAGCATCCAAGGAGCAAGAGAATTGACATTGAGCAGAAGCTCTTCGTCAGGAATTTAGTCACATTGCCCTGCATCCCTCCTATAACCATTTTCCTGTTAAGATAATTACTGATTGATAAAAAGAATTTGAAATCAATCAAATCTCAAAAACCACAAATCTGCTTCCACCCCATTCTCATGCAGTCCATTCCAAAACTTAGTGAAATGTGAAAGTGGTTTCATCAATGACCCAAGTGCCCTCTGCTCCTCAAATCTCAAGCTTCACACCTTTCAACCTCCGTTCCACTTTTGTATTTTTTCAACTAAAATGTGAATAAGCTCACGCTCATCATACAGTATTTGCCACATCATTTTGCAGGTTTTTTGCTCTTCAGTTTGCATTATCACCTCGCTTTTCATAGTCAACAAATATACATTACACTTGGGTTGCTTTATCCAAGTCATTAATTGTAAACAGCCAAAATACTTGCACTGATCCATGTGCAGCTTTATTTATCTCAGTCTGCTGATTTGAAAATGCCCTGTAAAAACCAAAACTTCAAATACTGTAAATCAGAAACAAATTTCTGGAAAAGCTCAAGTCTGACAGCATCAGAGCTTCCAAGGCAGAGTCACTCGATCCACAATGTTGTCAAATAATTTACAACTAAAGTGAATAAGCTCACAAAGTCCTCTGTAGGTTAACTTTTACTCCTTTTCCTGGAATTATTTAATTCTCCAACTTGTACATCTTGTAGGTATGGCTCTGTAATTATAATTAGATTTATGGCAGTTATCACTATTTGTTCACTAGCTATTTGATCTTATTGGAGATGCTTTGAGGATTGGGTGTTCAACTTTGTCATTTGCTTGGACCTTATTCACTGAGGAATTATTATGGTTAAATTCTACCTTTCCCAATCTTGCTGTTTATCTGTACATTACTCCCTGGTCTCTTCTCCCTAGATTTCTAAGTCACCCATCTCCACATTTCATTTGAAGCACTATCCACAGCTCTAGTGGTGAATTTCCAGGACACCGATTCCTGACCATACCAACAGATCAGCTCCCTTTTCAAACTCCTCTCATACTTTATGGAAAAATAAATCAAGTATTCTTTTCAGTGATGTGGTGAACCATTGACAGCAAGAATGCACTAAGTATAGTTTTACTGTGGCAACAGTAACCCGCATTAAATCAACAGCCTCAAGGATATTAGCTAGAATCAAAGCCTCAAGAATAAAACTATATATTTCTGCACAGTAGTTATGCAGATTTAAAGGGACATTTAGCAAAAGTGGGGACACCATTCAAAAAATAAATTCAAGATTGCACTGGATGTCAAGGCTCCACCTCTTTCTTACATGCTTCAACTAGTCTGCAACAGGGTACACATTAAACTGACTTGGCTTTAAGCCTTCCTCCCAATTATGACTTGGCATTCAAATGAAGGAACTCAGGATCAAGCTTAATTTTCAAGCAATAACAATACTGCACTCAAATTAATATGCAGAAGCTCCAATAGTGGCATAGATTCAATACTAGTCATTCAAGACGAAATAAAATAAATTTAGTTGAATCCAATCCACTTGGGTAGGCAAATGCATGGTAATTTTCTACCAACTCTCTTCTCTGAAAATGCTCCAATAGTTTAAAAAAAAAGATAATACTATTAATTCAACCATTCAATGGTGCAGCCACCATTATACTGATGCCATACATTAGCACACCAACACTCCAAGTTCATGGCAGTTGCACATTTCCCAACAGGCTGAATCCCGGATTACTGCTTTATGAGGTGATGACTCCAGTTTGCATTAGAATCAACATCCCTGATTCAGTAACATCAGTTTCAATTCATTTGCAGACATTATCTAGCATGCAGCAACATGCTTTGGAAATACTGAACTGCATTTTTCATCTTCAAGAAAACCTCAGTCTCATAATTACTTTTACCCACCTCCTTAAATTATCAATAGTAACCTCTGGATATCTACATTGTTCTGCATTTCTGTAGAGTCCCATACTTAGCATCAGTTTCAGGACAGTAAATCTAGTACAAGATTTAGATAATTGTTTCAGACCAGAAATGCAATGTTGAACAAACTTCATAGAATCCCCCAGTGTGGAAACAGACCATTCAGTACAAGTCCACACCGACCTCTGAATGTTGCAGGTTAACTGGCACAGATGGTTGAATGGCAGAAACAATCCAGTTGCAAGATAAAGGCAACAGGAAAAATTAGGCAATAAAAAAAATGACAACATCTAAAGAATACCACGATGTGAAATGGACATAAAACTGAAGATAATTACCAGCTGAGGAACAAAGATAGCAGCTTTTGTTTAGAAGGTGGTATTGCCAGAACATAGAACGAAAAATGAATGGCATTCCCAAGCAGTTGGTTAAATTAAAATAAACAAAAATAGCTGTGGAGGTGAATGATCTCAGTACAAAATAAAAGTCAATGGACAGTATTGTCTTCCTCCCTTTCTGGGGCAAAGTCAAAAAGCAAGAGTCAGAGATGAAACACTGAAGTGGAAGGGATTATGAAGGGACACAGATGTGCAAGGTCAACCACACTGTTCGCCTTCTGCACAGGCTTCCTCACCTGTCAAAATGGCTCCAGCATTCACCTGCTTTTATTTACATTTAGAACATTCAGTACCTTGCTTTCCAACAAAACATCGATAGCAATTTTGGCACAAGTCCTTCACTCGTCTAAAAGAGGATTAAACTAACTGCTTATCTAGATATTTGGCAGTTTGTCAACATCCCAAATTCTGTTCCCTGCCATCCTTCTTTTCCTGAACTCTGGATAGAAACTCATTTTCAAAAGTGTCATTATTGGAACGTATATCTCTTTCGATTTCAAGACCATTTTTAGGCAAAAAGCTGTACTCATACTATTAGCGACAAAAAAAGTTGCCACATTGTTGAAACAAATCTTAGTAGATGAAAGTCTAGACATGATCAGCTGTGTGCACTTAAGTAGCATATCTTTCCAACCACATTGAATTAGGATCAAGATGATAATGCATATTACATTTGTTCCAAACAACCATTAAAAAAAATGAAACCATTCTGCATGGTGCTACTATATTCACATACCTGTAAACCCTCAGCACTGAATGCTAGCTGCAACTATCACAAAAAAAAATCAAGTAAGCTTATGCTGTATTTTGGGCTACCAGAACAGAACTGTACAATACTTATGTTACTGTCAGCTTTAAAATTTGTGCTGTTCAATTAAATGCTATGTTACAGTCAGGTTTAGGACTTATTTTGATATCGTCTAATATTCCAGTAAAGTCCTGGAAAGGTTTTCACTAAGAGTCAGAAATGTAGTCAGCTACACAGTACACACCACCACATGTGCAATATTAGCCAATTGGAGATGAGCTGGCAATAACCAAAGTATTTTTCAGGGCGGGTGGGAGGGGGGAGAATTGGTGGTGGTGGTGGTGGTGGGAGAGAGGAGGTGCAGGTGTGAGAGAGGGGGAAAAAAAAAATGTTGCTGCGATATGCTGCAACTAGGATCAGAAAACTGAACTGTAAAATGTCAAATGATCGCTTGCCTACCATACAAAGTAGAGAGGTAACACCCTGTACTGTTTCTCCTATATGGAGAATGGCCATTTGTTCACAATTATTCAATACCTCTGACGTGGATGGGGAAAACTTAATTAGCTTTGTGAATATACATTTGAAAAGTCTGTTCCAGAAAGGTATTTATGTGGCACTTGACTACAGTCAAACTCCAGACAGAGAATGAAAGTTGCTAAAAAATTGCTCAGTCCCCAAGCTATGCTGTGACATTTGTGAACTGAATCAGAGACAGAATTTTACAGCACATGAAGACATTCAGCCCATCATGCTGTAACAGCTGTTGAAGTATTTTTTAAATTAACCTTATTCCTCCACGTCTGTGCATACAAACTCCTATAGGCCAGAACACTCTTACCTATCCAAAAAATTTATTTCCAAACGTTACAACTCAAGCAGCTTCCACCGCTCAGTGCGAATTACAATCTACAAGGCCTCAAGCCTTACCTAGGCACATATCTACAAGCCCGAGAAAGAATGGAATTCTGGTATTCCGAAGGGCCACTGGATCCAAAAACATTAGCAGTGCTTTCTCTCCACAGATGCTGCTGTTCTCCAACAACTGTTTCTGTTACAGAGATTGGAATAACTGATTAAAATGAATGCTGTTCTTAGTGTAATCAGGAGTTGGTCCAAATTCATCAGTTTTACCCAGCATCAAGCAAAAATGCAGGGACCTACTCTCAAGCAAGTTTATAGAAATCATAGTCATAAAAGCACAGAAACAGATCCTTCAGTCCAGCCAGACCATGCTGACCTAAATCACAAACTATACTAACAAACTAAACCTGCCTGCACTTGGCCCATAATCCTCCAAGCTTTTCCTATTCATGAACATATGCAAATGTCTTGGAAATATTGTAACTGTACCCACATCCACCACTTCCTCTGAAAGTTCATTCCACACACAAACCACTACGCAAAAAAACTGCTCTTCATATTTCATCTCTCACCTTAAATACATACCCCATAGTCTTGAAATCCCCACCCTAAGGGGAAGACACTTGCCATTCACTTTATCAATACCATTTTATAAAAGAAACTAATGTGTTAGTCTGAGGCAAGAGGAATAAGCTTACCTGATAGTGTACATAGTGATAGGATTTGACCTTGTGGTTCACTGTTCTAAATACCAAATTGTCCGACACCAATAAGAGCCTTTTTACACTTTCATCTTGAAATATGGGAACTGGTTGAACAGCTGAGTGAGTGAGTTTTCCCACAAGTGAAGATTTCCTTCACTTTTGAAGACTGCACAAGACCTGCTTTGTACAAGTCAGGATTGACATGGATTTTTATGGTCATTGTTAAAGTTAGCATTTGACATACTGCCTTCAGGAGTTGAGCGCTAGAAATTGTATTAGTGTCGGAATCATTCTCAAAATGACACCAAAACAAAAAGCCAACTGATTGTTCCATTACATTTGTCTGGATGATAGCCAAAGCTAAAAATTTTTATAAAACGTATTCAGCAAGACCTTGAAATCAATGAACGGCTGAATCAAAGTGCAAGGAGTTCATGGATTTTGTTTCCAATCTCCAAGACAGAGATAATTTGTGTCTCTGCCAACTTCTCTTATCCTGGTCCATTAGGTCAAATTTCCTTTAAGATTCCTTCCACTCTCCTGCTCACTCCCCAATGCCCTCGTTCATCACTTGTTTTCAGTCCCTTCTCTAATTTTCACTTCATTCACAACCTTCAACCTGGCCAAGTATCTCAGCTTTTATTCTCTTTACCCTATTCCTAATAGATTACTAGCCACCCAACCACCTTCCTGGCTCCTAGGGTAACTACTAGGAACTAATGACAGCAGATTTGAAGGAGAGAAGCTATCACCCCACCCATCCCTTTCAAATCATCTCACCTAGTTAGTGTCCACTTGTCCTTGATGTGGAAGTTGGAATCCCTCCAAACTCTAAATTTCATCCCTGCTAAAGTATCAAACTACTCAAGGCAAACAAGGTGTATCTCTCATCACTCTTGACCAATCACATCACACGTCAAATCGTCCTATCATTGTATTTGTACCAAATTGGACCCTCACCTGTTTCTATTCTCCTCAAAAATGGTAGATAGAAGACCACGGACATGGCTGCTCTCCTTATTCCCAGTGTCAGTGGCATCTCCCAAGAGTGCAGCTTTAGCTTCCTATTTCTCATCTACTACTCTTTCATAATATCATCTCAGAGTGAAGTTAATTTTGTTTTCTTTTAAAACGAATCTGTGGAATATGGGTTTCACTAGCTGAGCCAGGATTTATTGCCCAACCTCATCTGCAAGAGCACAGTTAAGAGGCAATTGCATCACTGTTGGTCTGTAGGCCTGATCAAAGATGGCAGATTCTCTTTTAAAAAAAAAGGACACACCATCAGGTTCACTAAGAGCGACAACTGAAAATTGTTCCATAGTCACCATTAGACGCTCTATTTCAGACTTGGTTGAAATAAAAATTTCAACATCAGCCATGTCAGGATTTAGTAGCCTGGGATTAAATCGATTACTAGTCCAGTCATTTTAACAAATGTACTCCCAATGTCCTGTATACACAGTGACAAAGGTGGTATAAACAATGACTACAGATGCTGGAAACCAGATTCTGGATCTGTAGTGCTGGAAGAGCACAGCAGTTCAGGCAGCATCCAACGAGCAGCAAAAATCGACGTTTCAGGAAAAAGCCCTTCATCAGGAATAAAGGCAGTGAGCCGGAAGCATGGAGAGATAAGCTAGAGGAAGGTGGGGGTTGGGAGAGAGTAGCATAGAGTACAATGGGTGAGTGGGGGAAGGAGATGAAGGTGATAGGTCAGGGAGGAGAGGGTGGAGTGGACAGGTGGAAAAAGGAGCTAGGCAGGTCAGACAAGTCATGGGAACAGTGCTGAGCTGGAAGTTTGAAACTAGGATGAGGTGGGGGAAAAGGGGAAAAATGAGGAAGCTGAAGTTCACATTGATGCCCTGGGGTTGAAGTGTTCCGAGCTGGAAGATGAGGCATTCTTCTTCCAGGCATCTGGTCGTGAGGGAGCAGCGGTGAAGGAGGCCCAGGACCTCCATGTCCTCGGCAGACTGGGGGGGGGGGGGGGGGGGGGGGGGGGGGGGGGGGGGGGGGGGAAAGAGAGTTGAAATGTTGGGTCACGGGGCGGTGTGGTTGATTGGTGCAGGTGTCTGAGATGTTCCCTAAAGCGCTCTGCTAGGAGGCGCCCAGTCTCCCCAATGTAGAGGAGACCGCATCGAGAGCAACGGATACAATAAAACGATGTTGTGGATGTGCAGGTAAAACTTTGATGGATGTGGAAGGCTCCTTTACGGCCTTGGAAAGGGGAGAGGGAGGAGGTGTGGGCACAGGTTTTACAGTCCCTGCAGTGGCAGGGGAAAGTGCCAGGATGGGAGGGTGGGTCGTAGGGAGGGAAAACGTGGACCTGACCAGCTAGTCACGGAGGGAACGGTGTGGGGAGGGAAATATATCCCTGGTGGTGGGGTCTTTTCACTCAGCCCTACCCAACAATCCCACTTAACCCCCACAAAAAGTCAAAAATTGCTTTTTGGATATTCAGGACTGTACAAGCGAAATATCATTAGCAAGAAATGAAATCATTATCTTTAGTCCTCAACAAAAGGAGGCCTCACTAACAATACCATCCTATTCCTTGGTAACTGCCAGAGGCTCAAATGAGACCGGTTTATAACCTCCGATTTGAAAACAGGTCAGTTTTCAAATCACACACCAATGTTGTTGCCACTTCCACAAGAGTCTCCACCTTCCTCAGCTTTTCTGCTACAGAAATCCTGATCCATGGTCTTTCATTACCTATGGACGGGGCTATTCCAGCACAGTCCTGATCTGTCTTTCACGTCCTATTTATGGATAGTAGGAGATTACACAAAACATTGCAATATCAGTTTATTACAACTCAGATGATAGCAACCACACTGGGCTCAGAATGCTGCGAGTTAACATCCCACTCAGAGGACAAAAACAGGTAGACACTTGAATGTAGATCTGTGGAAGTGCCATCTTTCAGATGGTGCATTAAAAAGACGACACCAACTGACCTCACCACAAAATCCCCAGGAGTACCAGTATGTTTTCTCAAACAGATATTTTTATTTAACATTCCCCCATTAGTAATGCTGCCTGATTTGACGTTAGTAAGTCATTGGGGCCTAATTTCTTCAGTATCATATAGATCTAATGTAATTTGTACCCAACCAAATCATTTATGCTATTTTTACCCAAAGTGGAGGCTGCTCCTTGTGCTTGAGATCTAACCAGCTGAGAACTCAAAATTGCTGGTCAGAAATGGTTCCGACAAAGTCTGACAAAAAAAAAGTCAGCTCCCTTAAAACTCAATATTAATAATAGAATTGGTGCTCAAGTTTTGCATAAATCCAACCACAAAATGTAAGTTTTATGCACCCTGGCCAATACTTGGATATCAAAAATTAATAAAAAATAAAAACCTTTAAAAAAGTTAATGCTACCACCATTATGAACTATGAGAGTATTTATTGCCCATCCCCAATTGCCTGGGAAGTGATGCTGGTGAGCTGCCTTCTTAAACATCTGCATTTAGTGTCAGACACCAACTGTTAGGGAGTTCCAGGATTTCAATCCAGCGACAATGGTGATAAAAGTTCCAAATAGTGTGTGGCTTGAAGAGGAAAAAATCAAAGATGGTGTTGTTCCCTTACAGGTTCAGTCTTTATCCTTCTAGTTGCTTATCCTGATCCTTCGTGATCATGGGTTTGAAAAGGCGCAGCCAATAGCAACTTGATGAATTACGACACCTACATCTTGTGGATGGTACACTTGATGCCCACTGTGTGCCAATGATAAATGAAATGGATTACTAAAAAGGTGCATTGCCAGTAAAACAGGTCATTTTGTCCCAGCTTTGAATGTTGCGAACATTATCCATTCAGGCAAGTGAATGGTATTCCAAACACATTGACTGATGCCTTGTAGACGGTAGTGGACAGGAATGGAGACTAATAATTTTAAAAAGTTGCTTTTTTTTGTAGCATCTCCCATGGCTTCAACATAGCTGAAGAGTTTTATAGCCAATGACAGGTCTTCTGAAATGTAATCATTTTGTATTCAGCAAGGATCCAAAAACAGCAAGGTTTTTAAACATCCAGATAATTATGTTTTGTTTTATCATCTTGCTACCAGGAAGCACTCCCTTGCTTATCAAAATCATGCTGCATGTTTTCTTTTCTCTCCATCCTTGTGCCTCAAGTGATATTTTAAATACACTGCAACATTCCCTCAGTACTCCACTGGTGCAAAAACCCCACAGATTCCAGAAGCCTGAACAGCACTCTTTAATTCCTGAATCTGGTTCAAGTGTAAAAAAAGATGCAATTGCAACATAGCAGATGTAAACAAAATCATTGTTTACATCCACTATCACATTTTGCACTCCTGACATGTAATCTGGGCACTCCAAAAGAAGTGGTAGATGCAGGTACAGTAATAAACATTTACAAGACACACAGACAGGTACACGTGTCACCCCATTTCTCCCCAACACCCGCGTCAAAGCAAAACACTCAGACAGTGTAGTTTTGCCTCCATCTTTCTCTCTTCCTCCCAGGGCCTGGAATAAAGAAAGAACGATTGCCCACGTGCATAGGGACATGAGTTCGCAGTCGTCTTGAACAGTTTCTCAAATATGAACTATAAAGTCATTTTACAGGGAGGAGCATCCAGATAAGGCAACGTACACATTAATTTGGGGACTGTGATAAATCAACAAGTATCAATAGCAGAGACCAAGCCCTTTACTGTTATACATGAATTTTCTTAATCTTGTTGACTGGGTTCATACAATGGATACTTTCCCCTTGTTAGCTGACTCTGCATACTGAGAATGCTTCCAATTATGTTAAATGGCTCTACGTAATGACTGCTTTTAAACCTTGTTAACCTATTACCCTTGCCTCCAACACCCCATTGTTAACTAAGCCCTTATCTGACCAGAGTCACATTCAGCTGAACCTCATGTTTCTCAAAACGCAACTCAACTCCCTCCCTGTTTATACTCTATACACATTCTCACATGAATAGGAAAGGTTTGGAAGGAGGAAGTTAGCCAAATGTGAGTAACTTAATTTGGGAAACTTGGTTGGCACGGACGAGTTGGACCAAAAAAAAAAGGGGTCCGATTCCCTGCTGTCTGCCTCACACTTCAAAATAAATTCGGAGAATTTATTTTGAACAGTTAGAACAGAAGAAAGCTCACTGAGTCAACAAATTAGAGAACGTTTCATAATAGAAAGAATGACAGGAAAAAGTACAAGAGCATAGTACAGGAAGTGAAAAGAAAGTCATATACCCAAGCACTGAAACACATTAAAGATTACCTTTAAATTTTACTTTTGCTTCAAGAAAAAGTACGCTCTTTCAAAAAAAAAGAGGGGAAATATATTTTGCTTCACACAAATAAAGAGAGACTACATAATGTTTTAGGGAAAGAAAGAATTTCACATGACATTTAGCAATACTGTTCAGAGGTGGTATGCCTACTAGTAACAACACCTGAATTTTCAACAATTTAGGGAACAATAATTTAAATCTTAAAATGGGGGAAAGAGTGTGGGGTAAAGTCATATTAAAATGTATCAGAAAACTGCAAGTCAACAATAATTTTTTAAAAAAAAGTGTATCCTGTATGTCTGAACATTTTTTAAAAAAAAGATATACCAGAAGGCCTTCCACTTTTAAAGTTTGAAAATAAAAACTGAGTTCGATTAGATCAGCTGCACCAGAAGTTTAGAGCATGAGTTTGATAACAGCGATTCTGATAGTGATAAACTTTTGTTTAAGCAAGCTTTGAAAACAGATTAAAAAGCAGTAAAATCACAAGTATAAAACAATTAAAATCTTAATTTCACTTGTCACTACATGATTACATAATCTCAATTTGATACTGAATAATTAAGGTATTAAAACATTCATTGAAGAAAGTCAAGGTGATTCAAAACCAGAAGTCTGTGTCATCAGTAACTGTCTTAACTGGTTCTCAACTGGTACAAGCAAAGATTTTTTTTTGCAATCTTGCAAATTGTCCTTGTCATATTTAAGAAAATAGATAGTGAGTGACAGAAACAAGTCATTTTGCGTACAAGGCTTACCTTTTCCAAAAGATTATGTCCCAATTCCTTCCCCCGAGAAATATTTAACATTCAAAAGAGAAATTCAAACAAACAAAGTCTTAACTAAAAAGCACAAAGGTTTTATATTTGAAACACTTAGTTTTTTGACAAAATTGGATTTTAAGTACTTGTAATTTTCTGCTGCCACACAAATATCCATTCATATAGAATACAATTTACAAGGATTTGTTCATTTTAGAGTTTTGAAATTCAAACTTACTGTACCACAGTCGTCTTCTGTAAATCCCTATTTTCCCTCATTATTCCAGCTTCAGATTTAATGGGGTGCTTCCATTAACTTGGACTGAGACAGTCTCTAACTAGATTTTAAATCCTCCACTGTGCATGTCTTGGCTTAGGCCCAGACCTCACTGCTCAGGTTTTTCCTGCTATCCTTGCTGCTTATTTTTGATATGGAGTGATATTTCTTGGCTGTCTCGCTGTGCATTGCAACCTTCTCCAAGCTTACTGGTCATTTCAATTGCAAGGGTTACTGAAGATTTCTTCCTTTGGCTCCAAACTGCCAGCCTTTCCTCGCTACTCCAGGACTGTTCAGAATTAGCAGACTGATCCATATTGAAGAACCCAGCAGACACTAAACAAGGTACTGTTACAGACTTCATTAGCAAGACTGTGTGGTTGGTTGGTATAAGTCAGTCAAAAATGTTCCCCAACTGGAAACCATGAAGTGATATGGAATGGGATCCACTCTCTAGAAAATGTATTGTGTTCAAGTCAGATTACACTAACCTTTGCAGGAAGTCCAGATATAACTTCTGCAAGGCCATCAGCAACACCAAGAGAGAGGATACTGGACTAAACTAGAGACTCAAACAAACCACACAGACACCCGCCATTGCTGGCAAGGCCTACATGGCATGAACTGACTTCAAAGTGAAGCACAGCATAAAAGCAAACAAAAATACCTCCCTCCCCCATGTATTTTATGCTCACTTTGAACAGAAGGTCAGTGAAACAGTATCACCTGCCCCTCAGTCATTGCTGCAGAGATCAGATCAGCATTTTTGAAAGCATCTGGCCCAGATAGAGTCCCCAGCCATGCACTCAGATCCTGCATGTACCATCTGGCAGGAGTATCCAATAACATTTTTTTACCCGTCTTTATTACAACTAAAAGTCCCCATGTGCTTCAAGACAACCACCGTCTTCCCAGTGCCAAAAGAAAAAAAAAATCATGCAGTGTGCCTTAATGACTACTGCCTGGCAACTGACCTCCACAAGTTATGGATTATACAACCAACATAATAATAAAAACAAAACACTCCCACCCAAGTTATAATAAATCTTTTCCAACATCTGTCAGGCAGAAGATACAAAAAAGTTTAAAAGACGAAACAACAGATTCAAGAACAGAGTCAGACGTACAGCACAGAAACAGACCTTTTGGTCCAACTTGTCCATGCTGACCAGATATCAGAACCCAATCTAGTCCCACCTGCCAGCACCCAGCCATATCCCTTCAAACCCTTCCTATTCATATACCCATCGAGATGCTTTTTAAATGCTCCAATTCTACTAGCCTCCACCTCTTCCTCTGGCAGCTCATTTCATACATGTACCAACCTCTGTATGGAAAAAGTTGCCCCTTTTAGGTCTTTTATATCTTTCCCCTCTTACTCTAAACCTATGCCCTCTAGTTCTGGACTTGTTCAAAGAGCTTCCCATCCTGGTTAAGCACTCATCCATTGGGCCGAAAATACAGAAGTTTGAAAATATATACATCAACAGATTCAAGAACAGTTCTTGCCCACCATTACCAGAGATATGAATGGACCTCTCATATTAGAGTTAATCTTTCTCTGTAGCTAAAACACTAATGTTCTGCATTCTAATACCACAACGTACCCACTAATACTGGGATTTGCCTGGACAGCACATAAAACAATACTTTTCGCTGCATCTCAATGCATGTGACAATACTAAAGTCAAAACAAATCTTGAACAGCTGGACATGCCTTTAACAGGAATGAGCTGAAAATGTGTTGCTGGAAAAGTGCAGCAACCAAAACAACCACCCCGTGGCTCAACACTTCAACTCCCGCTCCCACTCCACCAAGGTCATGCAGGTCCTTGGACTCCATCGCCAGACCACAGCAGCACAACAGCTGGTGGAAGAGCGCCTCATCTTCCGCCTAGGAACCTTCCAACCCAAGGGATGAACCTAGATTTCTCCAGTTTCCTCATTTCCCCTCCACCCACCCTGTCTCAGTCAAACTCTCGAACTCAGCACCACTTTCCTAACCTGCAATCTTCTTCCTAACCTCTGCCCCCGCCCCACTCCGGCCTATCACCCTCACCTTGACCTCCTTCCACCTATCGCATTTCCAACACCCCTGCCCCAAGTCCCTCCTCCCTACTTTTTATCTTAGCCTGCTGGACACTTTCCTCATTCCTGAAGAAGGGCTCACGCCCGAAACATCGATTCTCCTGCTCCTTGGATGCTGCCTGACCTGCTGCACTTTTCCAGCAACACATTTTCAGCTCTGATCTCCAGCATCTGCAATCCTCACTTTCTCCTTTAACAGGAATGACCTCACTGCCCTCCAGTGATCATAAGATGAGCAAACTAGTTGAAGACAGGCATCTGTGATGCTGGGGACCTCAGGAGGCAGCAAAAAGTGACATATCCACTCAACAGCTCAGTCTGAAGATGCCAATTCTTTAACCTTATCTCTTGCATTGATCAGCAGGGCATGCCCATCATTAGATAGAGATATTTGTGGAGCTTGCATCTGCTAAAGACCACCATTCAGACTGGATGCAGCAATACTGCAGAGCTTACAACCGATCCATTGGTTGACGGATTGGTTAGCCCAGAGTACTAAAGGCTTCTTCTATTTGGCATGCAGAAAGTCCTTCATTATAGCTTCACTCAGGTAATACTTCATAATGCCTGGTGCTGCTCCTGGCATGCCCTCCTGCACCGTTCATTAAGCCAACGTTAACCCTATGACTTGATAAAAATGGTGAAGTGGGGTGATATGCCAGGCTGAGGTTACAGATTATGGTTGAATACAATTATGATGGTCCACAACATTTCAGATGCTCAGTTAAGTTGCTAGATCTGCCCACTTTTACAGTGATACTGCCACATAAAATCGAGGATAATGCCCATGTAAAAATGAGATTTTGTCTCAAAGGATGACATGATAGTCACTCCTACCAATAGACATGGACTAACACCTGTAACAGGTAAATGAAGGAGGAAGTCAAGATCATATTTTCCACGTTTTGGTTTCCTCTACCAATCTCTCTAATACAGAGAGAACATCTGCTCCAAACTTTGACAAGAAATAAAACTCCTGTAGCTATGAAAAAAAAAGTTTCGGTATTGTTTTCATCTGGGAACTACTTGAATAATCCAAACACCTTAACACCAGAGCAGCCATTCTAGCTCTACCAAAAAAAAGGGTCGATGCTTAAATTCAAATTGCAAACATTACAGATCCATTTACCAATTCTCAAAAGTTGTCACATTATTATTTTTTTGAAATTTTAACACTGAAATTTTACCTCCAACTATAACTTTAGAAACACATTCACGATATTGATTAATACATCATTTTGGGTGGCAATTTCTCCTCCTCAACCCTAAATTTATCAAACTCCTAGGTTTGATTCATAAGCAGAATGCTACTACAAGTTTGCTCTTCAAATCTATTCATTCAATCTATACCTCATCCCAAATAAACAAACATTCAGTTCCTTTAGAAGGAAGTAGTCTATTATCTGGTTTCATTGAAGATGTATCCCATTATTGCACTAAAGGATTTAAAATCTCTAAAAATGCAAGTTAGATGACTGGTTTGCATCCCCATCACCATACCCCTCAATTCTGTGCAACTGGATTATGCCACCCCTCAAATTAAAAGAGCTAAAATACTTAAAGTTCCTCACAACTTTAAGACCTCAAATCATCTTAAATCCTTCTTCTAATGTAGAAATATCACTTTGAAGTGAGTCTTTCAACTATCCACGCAAAGGCAAAATAACTTAGAATTAAACAGCTTGAAGATACAGCCTAGTGTCTTATCAGCTTTGCTAGCTATCTTGGATTTTTACAAAATTTTCAATCATATGCAGTCCTCTAATCAAAATGCTTTGGCAGTGCATTTTCAGAGCATTTTTTTTTAAATAAAATGGAAAACATGACCAAGGATCATTAAATCATATTTGAGTAATTTTAAAGTTGGTGTGCATACAGAAAACTCAGAGGTACAGGAGCAGGCTACTAAGATCCTCAAGCCTGCCCCAATGAGATCATATTTGACCTATGGCCTAACTACATATACCTGCCAAAAAGTCTCACTTTCAAAATTAACTGTTCCACAAACAGTGGATGCTGGATGAGTGTTCCCAACATCTACCACCCTGTGTATAGAATTCTGACTATACCCCTTTGTTCTAAAATCCCAAACTTGTGAAAATACTTTATCTACCCTGCCTTTCCTTGATAATATCTTGTAAAACTTCAATCTGATCACCCATAACCTTCTAAATTCTAGAGAAAAACAAAGTCTAATTTGTATAATCACTCCTCATACCTGGACTTTAGGGGTCAGGTCAACATTTCTCTAGGGGTCGTGTTGTGCCCAAATCTGCTCAGAGTACTCCAAGTGGTGACTAACCAGGATTTTGTATAACAGCAGCACAACTTCCACATCCTTGTACTCCAAGCCTCTAGATATAAAAGTTACTATTCCATTAACTTTGATTATCTTCTGCACCCTTTTCCAACACTAAAGACTTATGTCTCTTAATTCCTCAAGTCTCATCCACCATGTTTCACTTCATGAGTCAATGGGATGACTGGATCAGTTTTGTCCCATTAAATCATAATAAGCTGTTTCCTGAGTACTGTTCACCAAATCACTCCCTCAAAAAAAAAGTTAAAAGATCATAGACTTAAGGTTATGGCAGTTTTGAAGCCATTTTGACCACAAAGCATATCCCTTAAATGTCATGCATCTCCAGAAACTAAAAGTGAATTTTTGTAACAAAACTTGCTCAATGGAGCTTCTACAACACTCTAGGGTAGAAAATTCCAAAAGATACATCAGCCTCAAAAGATGACATTTTTCCACATCTCAGTTTTAAGGGAACTACCACTGAGATTATATCACCTGGTTCTACAGTCACCAGCCCAGCAAGATATCCAATCTACCCTCTCATTCAAAAATCTTCCTGTGAAAGTTTCAATGAGATTGCCTCTTATTCTTTAAGACTATAGCAAATACAGATCCAGTTTCCACAATAATACATTCCTGCCATCCCAAGGGTTAATCTGGTGAACCTCATTACACTGCTTATATGGCAAGTATATCCCTTCATTAGGGAAGGCGACCACAAAAAAAAAGCTACAAACCCCCTCAAATCCTTTTCCCATTAAGGGCAGGGTGACATTAGGCACATGGACACTCAAGATGACCGCTGAGCCATTAGTTGGCCAACTTGACACACATGTCCACCAGATCACAATATGCAGAGCAGATACAGACACTGCCTGGGGCCACCAGAATGCCCTCACAACCCAGTTGCTTAGTTTAAAAGGTGTGTTGGGGAAAGAGGATACACGAGTATCCAACACTGCCCGCCAGTGTCTGGGTCCAGCCAACACCTTTGATATCAAACTGTTAGCATTTCATATTGAATCTGTAGAAATGCTAAGAGCCAGGGCTGCAGTAATCATTCTTCTCAGGAAGACAGAGATCAGCTCCCATTACTATAGCAATGGATTTCCGTGCAGACATCAAAACTGAAAGTCTACACCGAAACTAACAATGACCATGTGGAAATCAACAAACGCTGCACTGGAACTGACAAAGACCATATTGAAAAGAAAGTTTCTTGACCCAGAGCACATGTCAACAGAAGACTCGCAACTGACCACTGATATTGGTGTCCATCTCTCCCTGGAGCTTTGGCATTTCCTGGTGCTACAAATGCTGTCATTGAATCCCTATTCAGACTTGGAGACTGGTGTTTTTTCCCCCACAACACCTGCCTAGTTTGGAAAGATTACAACTGGTCCTCACAACCAAAATCACTGAATATAAGCAATGATGAGCCTAGCACTGATCATTGCAGTGTTCATTTGTATCTGCCTGCCACCCAATGATCAGAGAGGACTGAGGAATGCACCATTAACTCCCAGCTTCTCTCTACTTCAAACCAGCTCAGTTTTTGAAGTATTGGAGAAATAAGTGTGAACAGCTCAGACTTGCTGGTAACCACCTTAACAGCATCGGTCACATTCATCAGTTCTAAACTACCTCCAATTTTCATTCTGAAAATGTATCTTTAGTTTTTTCTTCGACCATTAATGAACCTAAATTCATATTGTGCATGGGGCCCATCTTCTGCTTCCTTATTTCTGAGGTAGTTAGTCAACAGGTAAACAGCTCTCAGGCCTACAAGTTATCACCAACTTCAAAATGCTTCCTCATGGTCCTTAATTATGTTGTCACTTCTCAAATCTATGCCTATCTTCCCAAGAACTTCCATATTTAAACTTCTTCCAAATCAGATTTCTGCACCTGCCAGAGTAATAAAACTGTCACAATTGAGGGATGTCATTAATGAAATTGATAAAGGTAAAACTTTGTGATAACAATTAATTTATGAAGATTTCAGCAGATAGCACTGTCCCCTGATCAAACAAGTTATGGTTCAGAGTGCATTGCTAGAAAAGCACAAGTCAGGTAGTATCGGAGGAGCAGGGAAAAAGAAAGTTTAAGAAAAACAAAAAGCGCATTTCAGGCCAGAGCCTTTCATTAGGCCCAAAGCGATTTTCCTGCTTCTCGGATGCTGCCTAACCTGCTGAGCTTTTCCAGCAACACAGATCTCATTGTCTCCTAGAACAGGTTATGGAGCGAGTTCAAGGTGCATTCCCTCAGACTTTGTGACAAAGTTTGAGGCTGATTTTTTTTTTTGGGTACACAGTCAGAGCTGCTGCATTCAGAAGATGTGAAGTAAGGCCTTGTCTGCTCATTCAGGTTGATGAGAAACATCGCATGGTGCAACTTCAAAAGAGCAGAAAAAATTAATCTGACGTCCTGGTCAATATTTATCCCTCCATCACAAAAATTATACATTGCAACAAGCTCACGGCAGCAATTAGAATGGTTTTCCTTTCGGATTCACAGCAGCCAATGACGCTTCCAAGTTCTAACAAGACTTCATAACCCTGGACAAGGTACTAAAAAGACAACAATTTCCCTTCCTTCAATGATCCAAACAGTGCTACAAACTGGTTCAGAAGTTCCATCAAGTCTGGCAAAACAGTTGGTATGGATTGCAATTCATTAAGACAGAACATATGCCCTGTTCAGCGAACTATCGGGAGTAGGTTTTTCTTTAGCAAGTTACCAACAAAAAAAAAAGCCTTGCAGACCCAAGATAGCCATCTATTCCTTTTAGACTATTTTCATTAAACCCTTCAGTGGTTTAACAGGCTCAAAGTTATTTCAAATAGATTAGATTACTTACAGTGTGGAAACAGGCCCTTCGGCCCAACAAGTCCACACTGACCCGCCGAAGCACAACCCACCCATACCCCTACATTTACCCCTTACCTAACACTACGGGCAATTTAGCATGGCCAATTCACCTGATCCGCACATCTTTGGACTGTGGGAGGAAACCAGAGCACCCGGAGGAAACCCATGCAGACACGGGGAGAACGTGCAAACTCCACACAGTCAGTCACCTGAGGCAGGAATTGAACCCAGGTCCCTGGCGCTGTGAGGCAGCAGTGCTAACCACTGTGCCACCGTGCCACCCTAAATACTCAAGCTTTTAACAGTTCATGTACTTTGCACAGAAATAATACAATGCAATTTTCAACAATTAGTTTCAAAAGAAAAAAAAAATGTCAGTTGTGACATTTTAGTGAAGTTGCGGTAAGCTGATGTTTCATTTACACAATTTGAGAAGACCCTTTTCTCAAAAAAAAATACAAGTCAGCAAAATTCACAGCACCTCAAGGTTACAAAAAAAATGACAAGCTATACCTCAAATACTGCATCAATGGCAGATGCATATTGTTTCCAACATCCCCAGCTTACAAAAATAAAGCCAGACTGAAAGCCATATTAAAAGGGTCTTATCAAGATTTGTGTTGGTTGCGATGTCTTTGGTTCACGCAAAAGAGAAGTTGTCTATACACCAATCCTAGTACCCATTTTACCTGTCACTCGGAATATGAACCCATTCTTTCTGGGTTTGCCTCATGGGGTCAGTAATAGTGTCTTGTATTGGCACTTCGTATACAATTATTCCTCTGCCTAATTTTCCTGTTAATATTCCAAGCATGACTGCCCACCGTGAGCACTTTTTTTGGTGAATGCCAAAAGAGTAAGGGCTTTAAAACACAAGCTTTGCTTCCATTCACAGCAAGCCCCAATTAACCATGCTATTCAATTACTAGCCATTTACCCCAATGCTCCTCCCAAATCAAGACAGTAAGCTCTTTTCCAGCTTTCACCCGACTAGTCACTAGCCGCTCCACATTTCCATACAGAACATATCCCACATCCAAAGTCCGATTATTCTTCTATGAAGCATTTTGGGATTTTTCCATTTTTAAAAAAAAAAATGCAAATTAGTGCTATGCAAAGGCAAGCTGCTTTGTAAAACAAAACACTATCATTAAAACAAATTCTCACTATATTGAGGAGCTACCTAAACCAAGTGGACCCTTCAAATACTTCCTATACAATATAAACATCAATTTGTTCATTCACTCGATTTTTGTACTAAAATAACATTAACAGAAAATGTTGGCTGAACTGATCAAATAAGCAGCCCACTGGACATAATTAGAAGAATTTTCAAACTGTAAAGCTATACACTTCAGGTAAAATCTGAGAGCATTTAAAAAGCTAAAGCAAACGAATATCCAGTGTAGCAATTAAAATATGGGTCATCCAACATTCTGACTTTTGTAGAAGATGCATATTCAAAAAGTGACCAATGCAAACAAGCTTCGGAAAATGTTTGTGAAATGCAAAACAAAATCATAACAGATAACCTTTCCAAATATTCAAATTACTGCAGAATTTAGGCAAAATTATTTATTGAAATAGGATTAAAGTTCCAGAGAACCTTTTGTACAATTGTAAGTTAATTAACTTAGCCTTCATTTCAACCAATCTTTTCTCCCCTCTCTCATATCATTCCAGGTTCCGAGTGCGCTCTCCATTCTGCCATTTAGCTCAAATTCACTCATCTCCTTCTACTGAGCCTCAATTCCTTTCACTATTTATCCTGACCACTAGGCTATCCATACTGACTAACATTGTCAATGTCGCCCTGGACTAAAAACCTCTCTCTTTACCCCAAGATAGATAAAATCAACCTCTTTTCAAAAACAAAAAAAAGTTTTAAGATTCGTTTTCAACCTTCCTTTCTCCTCTGATGCTCAGTATCAAAGTTCAAGACACTGGCACCCTTATCTGTCTGACATCCTGTCCTTAAAAAAAAAAATTATCCTCGAGACAGTCTTGCCTGGTCAAAGTCATCACAATCACACCAGGTTATTGTTCAACAGGTTTAGTTGGAAGCACAGCTTTCAGAGCCCTGTTCCTTCATCAGGTACTCCACGACCAACTGATGAAGGAACAGCACTCTGAAAGCTAGTGCTTCCAACTAAACTTGGTGGACTGGAGTGTACAAAGTTTAAAATTCACAATAACAGGTTATAGCCTCCATATCATAACTGACATTGTAAGTCTGGAATATCGATACTTCTTGTCCTCTCCACAAGAATGCACTGTGGACCAATATTGTAAGTTTTCTTTATTGTCAGATCAGTAGAGTTTTGCTAAATGTTTCTCCTTTTCTAAAGGCATACAAAAGCTTTTTAAAAAAGTCTGTTGTCACCTCAGGTGAAAGGGTCTTAGTTTGTTAAAATTACACATTACGCTGACGATATCCAGTTCTAATGTTTCTCACAACATATGCAACTAAACAACCACTTGTTTGTCACACATTGTTCTGGATCAGTCAAAATTTCCTTCACAGGAACAGGAGTGGGCCACTCAGCCCCTTAAGTCTTTTTACCATTCAATAATTTCATGGCTGATATGCAATCTAACTTTATTTACCTTCCCTTGGTCCATATTCCTCAATGTATTTGTGTAGCAAAATATTACCTTTTTCAATTTTAAAATTTAACAACTGATTCAGCATCCACTGTTACATGTAGAAGAGTTCCAAACATCTACCATCCTCTGTTTAGAAGTGCTTCCACACATCTTTTCTGAACAGTCTCACCCTAACGCTAAAGCCACGACTCTTAGTTCTCGTAGCTCATAAAGCAGTAGGGAAAAAAAAAGTTAATCCAGAACCTGTCCTTTTAATATCTTGAAGACTTCAAAATCAGAGCATCCCTTAACCTTCTAAGGTCTGGAAAAAGGCAAGCCTAGTTCACATATCCTCTTCAAAATTTAAATTTCTGATTTCTAGGTATCATTCTTGTAAAGCTACATTGTACTCCCTCCAAGGTCAGACCTACTCTCAGCAGTTCAAGTGAGGTCTAACCATGGTTTGGTACAACAGCAGCATAAATTCCCCGTCCCTACACGCTAGTTGCCAAGATGCAAGGCCAGCATTCCATTAGCTTTCATGATTGTTTGCTGCAAACAAACAAGAGCATCATGTTCAGCCTTCACTGTAAGTTGTGCAGGCTTGTTGCAGGTTCCACCTTCACCCTGAACATTTAAATGAAGATGTGCAAATCCATGACAAACAAATTGAGCTTTTAACCCAAACAAAAATTGCCAGAAAAAGAAATTCAGATCTGGCAGCATCCATGGAGAGAAAGCACAGTTAACATTTCTGATTTCTCGCCACAGCTGCTGCTAGACTGGAGTTCATTTAGCAATTTCTGTTTTTGATTTCTAGCATCGGCAATTCTTGGGTTTTGAGCTTTCAACCTTACATTCTGCTAATTTAAAAGTCAACTTATTTGTTATAACTACAGCACTCTGAAGCAAGAACACATTTGATGAAACTTTCCTTTACACTTGCCTGCTAAGAGAGAGACTTACTTTCTTGAACACTATCCCCCTACATCTTATTTGTCCAAAATTCAAATGCTTGTACACAGGTACAAAAGCCAAATCTAAAAAAAGGCAAATGAAGACATTTGCTTTCACTTCAAAAAGGGAATTCAAATTGAAAAAGACTGAAATAGTGCTGTAGTAGCAGAGTGCCTTGGTCAGAGTTCCATGGAAAGTACTGTCTCCAGTTTTGGCTGGCAAGCCTCAGAAGTTGAGCTTGGAAGTGGTACAACAGCATGTGTCTATTTAGCCAAACATAGTGGTGATGCCTCACAAATCACACACTGACACTTTCACGCACCAGGAGCCTTGTGACCTCCTGGAAAGGCAAAAAACTGGACACCAATTGAGAAGATCTCTTTTTTTCCCAACCTCTTTTGGATAATCTAAACAACGCTGGGCCCCAATTTACATTATAAAATACCCATCTCCATAACAAAGTAATTTTTACATAAAGTAGAAACAATGTGCTCTCAAAGATGAACTAGTATTCAGACCTCATGAGATAGCAACCGTTCAACATATTCGCTATTCTCTGGGGCATTAACCAGCTGATGTTTTATCTAATTCTGCTGTTGCTCCAAGGAATACCTAAATTTGTATCCTATTCCTTGTAATACTAAAATATTGCAGCTAAAAAGGTGACATACAAGAGAACCTTTGCAATGTCTTTATTTCTGAAAAATAGTGTCTGAATTTTACAAAGAGAAGTTTGACCATTTCCAGTCTGGGAACTTTGCTACAGGAAGCAGAATGATTAAGTAACTGGAGTACCTTCTTTGTATCTGCATTTTGTTCTAACAATGTGTGATGGCTTATCTCACGTTCATCAAAAAAAAATTGGAGTTGTTAGAAGGTCTCTCTCTACAGATGCTCCCTGACCAGCTGAGTCTTTCCAGCATTTTTATTTCAGATGTCCAGCAACTGTAACATTTTGCTTTGCTGGTGTGGTTCTGTTCGCCAAGCTGGAAGTTTTTGTTGCAAACGTTTCGTCCCCTAGCTAGGAGACATCATCAGTGCTCTGGAGCCTCCTGCGAAGCGCTTCTTTGATGTTTCTTCCAGTATTTATAGCGGTCTGTCCTTGCCGCTTCCGGGTGTCAGTTTCAGCTGTCCGCTGTAGTGGTTGGTATATTGGGTCCAGGTCGATGTGTTTGTTGATGGAGTTTGTGGATGAATGCCATGCCTCTAGGAATTCCCTGGCTGTTCTCTGTCTGGCTTGCCCTATGATAGGGGTGTTTTCCCAGTCGAATTCACGTTGCTTGTTGTCTGCGTGTGTGGCTACTAGGGATAGCTGGTCGTGTCGTTTCGTGGCTAGTTGATGTGACTAGCCACGAAACGACACGACCAGCTATCCCTAGTAGCCACACACTCAGACAACAAGCAACGTGAATTCGACTGGGAAAACACCCCTATCATAGGGCAAGCCAGACAGAGAACAGCCAGGGAATTCCTAGAGGCATGGCATTCATCCACAAACTCATCGACCTGGACCCAATATACCAATCACTACAGCGGACAGCTGAAACTGACACCCGGAAGCGGCAAGGACAGACCGCTATAAATACTGGAAGAAACATCAAAGAAGCGCTTCGCAGGAGGCTCCAGAGCACTGATGATGTCTCCTAGCTAGGGGACGAAACGTTTGCAACAAAAACTTCCAGCTCGGCGAACAGAACCACAACAACGAGCACCCGAGCTACAAATCTTCGCACAAACCTTGAATTTTGCTTTGCACATCCAAATCTAAACAGCTAGTACATTGTCTTTTTTTGCTCACCAATTTTGACCCTCCATTAGTCTCATGGATGTTAGAGAATCTATACTGAATACAAAACCAACTTGTCACAACGAGAGATAAAATGTCATACATTGTTGCAACAAAACAGATACAAAGAAGGGTTCCAGTTACTTGCTCAATCATTGCTCCTCTTGTAGCAAAGCTCCCAGGCTGAAAGTAGTCAAACTTCCCTATGTAAAGTTAAGACACTTTTTCAGAAATAAAGAAATTGCAAAGCTTCTCTCATACATCACCTTTTAGCTTCAGTGTTTTAATATTACAAGGAATAGGATACAAATTTTATTAAAAGCTTGCTCTATATATTCTTAAAACAAAAAAAAGGGAACGTTTAGAACTGTGAAGTTCACAACCCCCACCAACTCTAATTCTTCCTAACTCTCTAAAATAGATTTTAACTTCACTGTCCTTTGCTTTCACTATTTAACCACACAGTTTTTCCTTTTTGAAAAAAAAAGATGTCTCATTTCCACTTTTCAATTCCTCCAAAATGTCTTCGTATTAGAATGTAAGGGTGTGTGGTAACTCAATCATTGCAGCAAAAATAATTCTTCTTGTTTTAGTCAGTGATACCAGGAAATAGTCTGAAAGTGTGCATTACTTCTAAATCCTAAAGAAAAACCTGAAGTAGGAACATTATGGTACAAGAAATTTTGTGCACAGCAAGTTCCCCCAAACAGTAAATAAGTATATATGGTGTTGATGATTTGGCTCAGTGTCCTAACCACGCTCCTGTTCTTCTTCAAAAACAATGGAATCTTTTCTGCACGCAAGAGCACGGACAAGTCTCTCATTTCAACATGTGATCCAAGCCATTCTGCATTCTCCTATGGTACTTTTGAGTTGTACTCAGGTCTCTGAAACGGGACCTCACCCAATCACTTCTACGTTAGGAGTCAAATAATATCGAGTTAAACTATAACTGACATGTTAAGAGTGTGGGAAAATTAATTTGAAGCACATGCCTGACTTGAAAATTTGAAATCATTTGAGAAGGTAAGAAAACACTATTCCATTTAACTATCTCAATAAACCTAGAATAGGCTCATGTTACAAAACAGTTAGCCAAGACAGCCAATTATATGAAATCTTGTTCATAATTTCCTTCTCATTAGCTCAGATCAATTTACTTCAGGTAAGATTAAGGAAATCGCATGTACTTAAAAGTCTAGTTGGATCCAGTTCACACAAGTCAGGACTAAAGTCACTTATGCCCCACTAATACGCACTTGTGTAGGTAGTTCAGAGACTATTTCACTCAAATTTCAGTTCCAGATCATATGTACGTTATTAAACACTCATCTTGAAGCAGTGAAGGATTCTTGAGCATCCTTCTAATTTTTTGCTGTATATAAATTCCAGTTTGTCAAAACTTTCCTGTTAGTGGCAGCGTTTTCACCCTCGATGCACATTCAAGATGCTAGATTATGTTCAAAACTTCTGTGCAGGACCAAAAGGGTGCTGCTAATGCCAAGAGTACTGGGCAGGCTTGGTCAGAGACTGTTACATATGCAAATTTGGACAGCAACATGGCTCAGTGGTTAACACTGCTGCCTCACAGCAGCAGGGACCCCGGTTCAATTCTAGCCTCAGGCGACTGTTTGAAGTTTGCACATCCTCCCTGTGTCTGTAAGGGTTTCCTCCCACAGTCCAAAGATGTGCAGGTCAGGTGAATTGGCCATGCTAAATTGCTCATGGTGTTAGGTGCAGTAGTCAGAGGGAAATGGGTCTGGGTGGATTACCCTTCAGAGGGTCGGTGTGGACTTGTTGGGCTGACAGGCCTGTAGGAAAATCTAATCTAAGAGGTGTTAAAGGACACAGGGATAGTGCGGGGAAGTGATAGGACAGAAGATCATCAACCATGATCTCACTGAATGTGAAACAAGCTGAGTGGCCTGTTCACATGCCCATTCATATGCTGCACTGTTCTCGTGAAACACAGCAAAAACTGGGCCAATGGGCTGGGGTGTGGCAGATGAAATTTAGTTTAAATGGGATGTGCTGCATTTTGGAAAAGCGAATCTTACCATTAAGTGTATAAGTCCTGCTAAGGTCCTAGGGAGTGTTGCTGAACAAAGACCTGGGAGTGCAGGTTCATAGTTCCTTGAAAGTGGAGTCACAGGAAGGTAGGATAGTGAAGGCGACATTTGGTATGCTTTCCTTTATTGGTCAGAACATGGAGCATAGGAGTCAAGAGGTATGTGGCTGTATTGGACATTAAGGCCAGTTTTGAAATATTGCGCAATTCTGGTATCCCTTCTACAAGAAGAAGGAGTGTTGCGAAACTTGAAAGGGTTCAGAGAAGATTTACAAGGATGTTGACACGGTTTGAGTATTTGAGCCAAAAGGGAGAGCCTGAACAGGCTGGGGCTGTTTTCTCTCGAGCGTCAGAGGCTGAGGGGTGACCTTATGGAGGTTTATAAAATCATGAGGAGCACGGATAAGATAAATAGACAAGATCTTTTCCTTGGGGTAGGGGGTCTGGAACTAGAGGGCATAGGTTCAGAGTGAGAAGAGAAAGACCCAAGGGGCAACTTTTTCACACAAAAAAAAAAGTGGTGCCTATATGGAATGAACTGCCAGAGGAAGTGGAGGAGACTGGTACAATTACAACATTTTATAAATGTGTCTGGGTGGGTATAGGAATATGAAGGGTTTAGAAGAATATGGGCCAGGTGCTGTCAAATGGGACTAGATTAGGTTTGGATATCTGGTTGGCATAAGACATAGGAGTGGAAGTAAGGCCATTCGGCCCATCGAGTCCATTCCACCATTCAATGTGGCGGATGGGCATTTCGACTCCACTTACCTGCATTCTCCCCGTAGCCCTTAATTCCTTGTGACATCATGTGCTAGTAAGAGTAGTGACAGGAGGATAAAGCGGCAAGGATTCATATTTTTGGACCATTAGAATCTCTTCTGGGGTAGAAGTCACCTATGTAAGAAGGGCAGGTTGCACCTGAATTGGAAGGGGAGCAAACTCATGGCAGGGAGATTTGCTAGTGCTACTTGGAGGCTAGTAAGCATGGATGAGATGAACCAAAGAGGCCATTTCTAGGTTACACATTTGGATGACTCTATAACATCAACTTCAGAATAAACACTTTACAGCCTCTGGACTCAGTTCAAAACCTTTAAAAAATTATGAACCATTTCTTTCAAGGCCATAAAACCCTAAAGAAATAGGAATGGAGGTCAGGCAGTTCGGCCTATTGAGTCCACTCCGCCATTCAATCTTGGCTGATGGGCATTTCAACGCCATTTACCCACACTCTCCCCATATCCCTTAGCTGGTCATGTCCTGCCCTCCCCTCCCCCATCCCAATTACAGCCCTTTCAAGTGTGGCAGGAGACATCGAGAATGGCAGGACATCGCTTAATGTAAACTGACATTTTCTCCACCGGCACCCTACATCCACTACCTTTTCCCCTTCCCACCCCATAGCATAGATGCTTGCCTCCACCCTTCACTTCAGCTCTGATAAAGTGTCATCTAGACTTGAAACATTAGCTTGCTCGCTCTCGATGGATACTGCCCGATTTGCGGTGATCTCCAGAATTTGTTGTGTTCAGTACAGATTCCAACATCTGCAGTAATTTGTCCCTACTGAATGGCCAGTCCTGTTTCTTATATAGGATAGGCCATTCTCAGCTGGAATGTTAAAACAATGCCCTGTCAGTCAAGTCAGATGAACATTAAAAAAACAGAAATTGTTCCAATGCCTGGGCATATCTGGGAAACAAATCCAGATACTAATTTCTCATTATGTGCACTATAAGGTTCCACAAGCAAAGTGGCAGTCAACTTCAAGTGTAATCAATTCACTAACAGATTGAAGTATTTTCAGGACAGAGCATGAGAAACACTACTTTTAAAAAACCCTCCCCCTCCAAATCAACCCTGTTTGCAAAAACTTTTGACAGACTCCAAAATAAATTTTTTTTACCAGATCACATCTCACAGTGATCATGTTCAAAGTTGTATGCATCCTTCCATTCCAGATATTGCTCTGTGTCCCAGAGTACAGCTCCCCCTCAACTCTGAAAACATTTTGGCATTACTACTTCTCTGATCACCAGAAACCTCTTCAAAAAGACTACCTTTTTAAATTTCCTACTACTTGGTCTGCCTGCTATGTGAAATACTGATTGCTACATGGTGGCTCAGTGATTAGCACTTACTACCTCACAGCACCAAAGACCCAGTTCAATTCCAACCTTGGGTGGCTGACCATGTGGAGTTTGCACATCCTCCAGATGCTCTGGTGTTCTCCTATAACTTAAAAGATGTGCAGGTTAGGCGAATTGGTCATGCTAAATTAACCTACACATCCATGAACACTATGGACAAGTGTATTAGTCAGGGGTAAGTGTAGAGTCATTGAGCCAGGGAATAGGTCAGGTCAGGGTGGGATGCTCTTCAGAGGGTCAGTATGGACTTTTGGCCAAATGGCCTACATCCACACCGCAGGGAAACTGGGTGCAGGCTAGGTGGATTAGCCATGGTACAATCAGAAGTTGCAGAGATAGGAACACAATCTTCACAGAGTTGATGGGCCGAACAGCTATGTCCTGCACTGTAAGGATTCTATACTTTACATAGTATGTGAGAAGATGCTATAAAAATGCAAGTTAGAGGAAATATTGTAGCAAATGGCTCATTTTTGGACTGCTAAAAACATTAGCTCCAGCTCAGAGTCTTGAAAAATCCAACATTAGCAAAGATAAAACTTGAAAAAAAACAAACCGTCACTTGGTTTGTGTCTGTAAACAAACAGAGCAGTATCAAAATACCATCACTGAAAAATTCTTAAGCAACTTCCTCAAAACTCAGGTGCAGCTTTCACTCAAGGGAAAAAAAAATCCCAAAGTGACAAATATTTTTGTAAGAAAAAGAAATTAGAAGACATAGCATTGGGGTCATATTAGTAAGGATTAATAGCTGTTTAACAGACTAAAGCAGAGAGCAGGAATAACCAGGTTTTCCCTCTGGGGCAGGCTGTAATGGGGTACTGCAAGAATCATGCTAATGCCACAGCTGTTCACAATCTGTATAACTGATTCATTTGCGAGGATCAGTTGTAATATTTCCAAATCTGCTCATGACAAAACTAAGTGGGAATTCGAAATGTGAGGAAGATGCAAAGGCACTTTGGACAGACGAGGCAAATGGACAAGAGCTGGGCAGGTAAAACATAACTGAAGTTGAGAGACATTATCTACTTTGGCAGGGAAAAAAAAATCTGAAACAATATTTCTCCAAGTGATGAAAGCTCAGTAAATCTGTGTCCAAAAGAGATATATAGGTGTCCTTATTCATGAGTTACTAAAAGCTAGCATGCAGGTGCAGCAATGATTAAGACAGCCAATTTTTTTTTGCTGTCATCAAGTACAAAAGTAAAGATGGCTTACTGTTAGAGCCTTGTTGAGCACATAACTGGAGCACTGTGTACAGCATTGCCCATCTTAAGCAAGGAAGGATGTATCTACCAAAGACAAAGTACAACATTCACAAGACTAATTCCTTGGTTGGCACAATTCTCAAAGAGATTGAAGAATGTTGGCCTGTAATCTCTAGAATTTCTAAGAATGATAGATGATCTCACTTAAGAGCTTAGATAAGGAGGAATTTCTTCATGTTGAATTCTCCATCCTAGAGGTGGTGTGGAACTTTCATCATTGATCAGGCTTAATTCAGAACAAAAAAAAAGTCTCCAGAAATCTAATGACAAAGAGATGGTGAGAGAAAGTATCAAAGTACATGACTGACCATGATCTAACAGTGACTGAGCAGGCTCAGTAAGCTGAATTGGCTACTGAGATTCCTTCTCTTGTATGGCAAGTAAATAAAGCTGATAAGTGATCAAACAACATCCTAGTGAAGTCGAACAACTTTTCACCTTCCCCAACTCAAAATTTGCCAAAACATGCACATAAGTGGAAACAAACTGTTTTTGCCTGTCCAGACCTAAACCTACAGACTATGATTCCACCCTCATATTTTAAATTCAAGAGTAGAGTCCATGCAAACTAATCTGGTCCATCCCAAGAGGAATGCACTATTTTTCCTTAATGTTGATGTCTGACAAAAGTTCTAAGACAGAAACAAACAACACACAAGTCATAACAACAAGAGGCTCCCAAAGGTCCTTAACTTCAACTAAGATAAAATTATTGATCAGCAGCAATCCTACAAGTTACTACTAATTTTACTAGTTGTATTTAAAACAACCTTACCTGATAGTTAAGATTTGCAGCTCAGGTTGAGGTTCTAGGTGTAGGTTTGCTCACTGAGCTGGAAGGTTTGCTTTCAGACATTTTGACATCATACTAGGTAACATCTTCAGTGAGCCTGTTACCTACTATGTTGACAAAACATCTGAAAACAAACCTTCTAGCTCAGCGAGCAAACCTACATCCAAGATTTACTTGAACTCAGTATGCCTACCACAGCAATGGCAATTACATTTTAACAAACTCCAACACTAACTACATCCGCAGGGAAGCAACACAATGCAAAATGGTACCAAACAAAACCAGAAGCACCTCAATAATATTAACACCATCCCCATTTGGTATTTTTGGCCACTCTACATATTGAGGGCTTTGTCAGCCCAGAGACCACAGCATGCACTTTAATAATCACACGAGCGAACAACCACGACAAAATTTTACAATCTAACGTGTGGGGGTTTGGATAGTTAAGTTCTGAGTGACGACTGAAAATACCCAGGTGGCAAATCTCAAACGGAAAAAAAAGACATTTAAATATATAAAAAAATTGTACCACTTTAACGTTACATAATCACGTTTCCTTTCTGTGTCTTTATGACTCCTTATCTTATGGTTTTACATTTTTTTTTAAAAAAACGAAGGCCTAACAGGCTTTCAGAGAGTGAGCAAATTAAATACTTCCGACTTATCACAACTTGGTCCCAGCCAGGCCATTTATGGGTATATTATTTTAGGCATTTTTTTGTAAACAAAACGCAAGAAAAACCTATGTATTCCTTGTTAAGGTTGGTTGGTGGGTGGGAGGGAAAATCTATAAGTCAAACCCTTGGAGATTTTATTTCGTCCTCTTATTAATTGTCCTCTCTCTCTCGCTCTCCTTTCTAGGCCGAGTGAAGCCTGGAGCTGGTGTAGGGAAGGGGGGCCGGCGGAGGGCTCTCACTGGGCGGCCTGCCGCAGCAAAACCGAGCCTCCCTCCCTCGACCTTCCCAAAAAAAATTTTTTTAAAAGAAATTACCAAAAGATAAAAATCGGACTATATTTAAAAAAAAGGGGAGGGGCGAGGAAGGGGACACGTTTAAAAAGTCAGATTCCTCTCACACACACGAAAAAAAATTACCAGAACTCGATTTTTAAAAGAAAATAAAACGGTGCGGGAACAGTGAGTTGAAAATTATATAAATATTTATTTCTTTCCTCCCTCCCCCGCCCCTTTCACTAACCTTCTGCCGTCCCCTCCGCTATGTGGGAACAAACCATAATAAATAGATGGAGGACTCCTACGGCTGGCCCTCGCCGCCCTGTTGAGGTGCTGGGGCTCCACCGTGGCGGTTGCTGGTGTCCCGGGCTCAGGGAGCCTGCTCCTTTCCGCTTCGCCATGCTGCTGCTTACTGCTGCCGCTTCCCCCTGTGAATGACAGGCTAGGGCTGGAGGAGGTACACAGACAGCGACCCCTCAGTCAGTGTGTTATATACACAGGCTGACTCACTCCGTCCTCTCTCTCTCTCACACACACACACACACATTCACTCGCAACAATGTGGTTGCTGCCTGCCTCCAACCCGCTCTGACACACATCCAGCTGCACACTCACACACAATAAAAACTACAACACACACCTACAATGCATCAACCTTACAACAGCAAAAGAAGCTTCCCTTCACACACACTCTCTTCCAAACAATGCAATCCATGCTACTGCACACACACACACACACTCTCTCTCTCTCTCTCCACACCTCCCTTCCAAACAATACCAGGACAAAGAAATAGCGTCAGGCAAGTTCCGAGAAAGAGGAAACATACACCGCGCCACTTGCTTCATCAAAGTCACTTCGCTCCCAGCGAGCTGGGAAAGAAGAAAGGACATACAGCTCCGCCCAGTGAAGCTGTGACAAAGATCAACCACTCTATTTGATTAGGAAATTCGACGTTTCGGACATAAACGTCGAATTTCCTATTCCTTGGATGCTGCCTGACCTGCTGTGCTTTAACCAGCAACGCATTTTCAACTGGGATCTCCAGCATCTGCAGACCTCATTTTTCACCCTATTTGATTGCTTGCTTCCCTTTATTTCTCCCATTCCTGAAAGAAAATAAATAAACAGACCAAGAATTCGGGAGAGGAAACAATACTTTAATCTTTTAAGGCTCGAGGGAATATTTGTTAAGAGTGTGTGGCTGAAAAAGCACAGCAGGTCAGGCAGCATTCGAGGAGCAGGAAAATCAACGTTTCGGGCAAAAGTCCTTATTCAGGAAAAGAAATATTTGTTAATTCCAGCGTCAAAATATGAGTTGAATATGGAGAACAAAGTATGTCCAGAAAGGGTTAACTATCACGAACCCTATTTGGGGGTATATTATATTTTAAGTAAAACACAATTTGATAATTGTATACTGTCTTACATTACCCTGGGATATCCTAAAGTGCTTTGCAATCCTTTGAAGCATTGTCACTGTTGTGCAGGGAAATGTACCAGCCAATAATAAAGAAAGTTCCCATAAACAGCTTTGTGATGTCAGTTGAGGGTTTATAATATTGACCAGGAATCTAGGATAATTCTCCCATTCCAATTCCTGAGATCTTTTACATTCTTTTTCTCTCAGAGGGCTGTGTAACTTTGTAACTGTCCCAGAAAGCAGTGGAGATCATTCATTGAACATTTTTAAAACACAGATGGGCAGATTCTTAAACAAAAACAAAAAGTGCTGGAAAAACTCAGCAGCTCTGGCACTATCTATGGAGAGAAAAGCAGAGTTGACATTTCAGGTCCAGTGACTCTTCATCAGAACCATTCATTTGTCACTGGACTCAAAATGTTAACTCTGTTTTTCTGTCTACAGAAACTGCCAGACCTGCCAGGTTTTTCCAGCACTTTCTGTTTTTGTTTCAGATCTCCAGCATCCGCAGTTCTTTGTCTTACTGTACATATATTTGTGTTAGGTAAGCAAGTCAAAGGTTATTGGGGATGGGAATATGGAATTCAGAACACAGCCACAATCTCATTGAATGACAGAACAGACATCATGGGCTGGATGGCTGAATGGCCTAATTCAGCTCTTAATTTTTATGTTTCTATGGATGTTCACTCAAGGGCAGAGAAGCCATCTATTTAATGTCTCGTCTGAGAAACAGCATCTCCAACCGAGTATTTCTCCAGTACTGCTACGGAAGTGTCAGTCTCGATTACATGATCAAGAGTCTGACCACAGTTTTAACCTGGATTCTTCAGACCCACGAGAAAGTGAGGACTGCAGATGCTGGAGATCAGAGTTGAAAATGTGTTGCTGGAAAAGCTCAGCAGGTCAGGCAGCATCCAAGGAACAGGAAATTCGACGTTTCGGGCATAAGCCCTTCTTCAGGATTCCTGAAGAAGGGCTTATGCCCGAAACGTCGAATCTCCTGTTCCTTGGATGCTGCCTGACCTGCTGAGCTTTTCCAGCAACACATTTTCAGCTTCTTCTGACTCAGGACCGAAGTTGGAACTGTGTCATAACTGCATCACAATAAGCATAAAGCGATGCATTACAGTCATTTGGAGACTTATAAAAAGTACTGTTTTGAATCCATACTCAAATTTCTTAACTTATATTTGCTCTCATTTATACACAATTTTACATCTGATAGATGGTAGAGAAATTGTTAATTTTTTTACAATTTATTTGGCTATGTCCAAATTGCATTAAGCTTTGTTGAAATGTTATTTCTCATGAGACCCAACAAGTTCTCCAGCCAAATTATTGCCAAACTCATCTACCCGCTCTATGGTGTCTCTCACATCCAATTTATGCCCATTTTAACTTGCACCATTCCTACAGCAACTCACTACTTAGTGGATATCAGCCAACACATCTGCAACTCTTGCGCCAGCACCATCTTTGAAAGGCCACTGGATGAGCATTCCAAAGTTGCTACTCATTGTTCACCTATTCACTGATGAACAGTGTCAGAAAATGGCAGGGAAGGAGAAGATGGCAATGTTGATTCTCTGATGGATGGCGTAGTGGATGGAATGTTCCAGAGGAGAGGTGTCCTCTTCATGGAGGATCACTAGTCGACAGCGCGTAACCAGATCCTAACAGCATTTTCTTGTATCATCAGCCAGGGCCATGCTGTCTGAATGGTGAGGAAGAATGGCCAGTAGTGAAACTTCTCTGTTACTGCCAGAATAAGTGCTATACTCTTCTCTCTCTGCCATTCTAACAACTGCATGTATCACCTTCCCTCACTCGCACTCATTCCATCCCAACCTCCCACATGAATGCCCTCCACAAGGTCTCTACAATTGCTTGAAATATCTCACTTACCCTTCCCTCATATGCACCAGTACTGACATCTGTACCAACCACTGTTACCTCATTTATTCCTTCCATTTCTATCATTGCAGGAGAAACAAGCCCATACCTGGGCAAAGAGAACCTGTATGGTGGGAAGTGCACTACATCCAAGCCCTTCCCAGGAGAGAATCCTTAATATCACAGGAAACATCTGCAAGGATGCAAAAACATTTATATCCTGCCAAAAGAATAAGTACCACACTTCTTCCCACTGGCACTCTCCCATTCATCACATTGTCAATCTCAGTCATTGTCCACCACTCGTAACCATTGGCCACAACACCCTCACTCTCTTCGATCCAGCAGCTACAGCCAGCCTCCCCATGACCTCTGGCAGACCCAGCTTCCTAGAAGCTACATCCGACTTCTGAGGATGAGAATACTGAGGCATCAGAGGAAACATTGATAAGACTGCCTGTTGCATCCCCACCCACCCAAACACTGACACCTCAGGGGACAGTAGGTACAGAGGGTATGGACACACAATCTGATGATCACCTCATTTAACAGCTTCCAGCTAGATGAGAAAGAAATGCTCCAAGCCGTTGGCATATGGAGGATTGTCAGAGACCAGGCACTTACTGAGCCTCAGTGCGAGAACACTGTAGTGTCAGCAATCAGGAACTTTTCTTCAAATGCACAGGATGGAGCAGCTGCCCCATTGCTCAGAAGCTACAGGAGTGCAATGTCATGCAACTGTTTGTCTGCTGGCCAGGACAGTCAGAGCATCGTCAGAGCAATTCAAGAATGGCAGGAAGGGATTAGCAGATGTTGGATGCCAAAGCCATGTTTAAGGGGTGCATGCAGCTGGTGCCTGTGGATGATGTGTTGGGCTGTGGTTTGATTGTAGGCAAGATCTATACTGTTCAGAACAAGCAACGAGTTGAATTCACCAGGTTTGGATTCCTTGTGGAGTTTTGCCAACATTGAACTTGTTCTGCATGTTTTGTAAAGTGGGAGCCTGAATATTAATGAAGCGTTTACAAGATGTTTAACGACCATTAGTGACATCAGTTGGCATCTCACTACCATTTGATGAAAAGCATAAAAAGTGGCACAAATTAGTCCTGATATTGAGATGTCCTGCCTCACACATTGCCATAACACAAATGTCACACCCCAGTAAGGTTTTTAATTTAATTTCAAAGCTTGTGGAAAAATAATAGAAACATTGTGATCTTTGAGGAGGATAGTGTAGAACTCCAAAAGGATACAAATATTTTGGTGGAATAGGTAGACAGGTGGCAAATGAGGTTCAATATGGAGACATATGAAATGATCATTTTGGTAGGAAGATCATAGAGAGACAACACAAAATAAAGAGTACAAATCTAAAGGCAGTGAAGCACCAAGTGGACCTGGGTATATGTGACCATAAGTAATTAAAAACATCAGGGTTGGTGAGAGAGCAGTTAATAAAACATACAGTATCCTGCAAATTATTAATAGGGGAATTGAGTATAAGAGCAAGGAGGTTATGTTGAAATTGTTTATGTGACAAACTCAGTCCCAGCCCCAGTATTATATCTGGTTCTATGCAGCAGACTTTAGGAAGGATGTGGGGCATTTAAAAGGATGTAAAAAAGATTCAAGAGCTCCATCCCAGAGAGGAAGAACTTCAATTATGAAGATGGATTGGAGAGGTAAGAACTGTTTTGCTTTGAGAAAGGAAATTCTACAAGACATTTGAAAGACATATTGAGAATAATGAGTTGTGTGGGTCGTGGAGATAGGAGTACCAAGAGGACACAGATAATTTGTAAAAGAAACAAAAGTGATACCAGGAAAAAGCTCTTCACGCAGTGGGTGGTTAAGGCCTGGAATGTGCAAATGGAAACTGTGGTGGAGGCAGGCTCAATTGAAGCATTCAAAAAGAAAATAGACTTGTCTGAAAAATCAGAATGTGTAACATTACAGGAACAAGGTTAGGGAATAACTAAATTGTGAACAAGTAAATTTGGAGAACAAGCGCAGACCAGATGTACAGAATGGCCTCCTATGTTGTAACAACTCTGTAATTCTTAAATTTACAAACTATTAGTATGCATTTGTGCTGTGAAGAATTTCATTCGGTATATTTTTGATAGTAGGGATGAAAAGTAACCACAATGCTTCGGCAGTTAATAATCCTTAAATCCTTAGCTGAGGGTGTCCTTTAATCCTTTAAGCACCTAATTAGCCATGTAAAATCTGAAGCCAGTCATGGAGTCATACGGCATGGAAACAGAACCTTCAGTCCAACCCATCCATGCTAAACAGGTATCTCAATCTGACTTAGTCCCATTTGCAAGCATTTGGCTCATTTCTCTCTAAACCCTTCCTATTCATGTATGCATCCAGGTGGAAGCTTCATTGAGATTTTTGTCTAATTCTAGCCATATCTCACCACATACCAGTCGCAGAACAAATTGCCACCCTGCAGAACCTGCTGAAAGACAAGCATCCCTTGCCCAGATTGCCATCTTGAAAAGCACACTGTGCACCCAGTCAACCCCTGTCATTCTGGAGCTACCCTGCACAGTTCCTGATATTTGGCCCAGATATTGCAGTCAGGGGGAAGTGAGAATACCGCTTTGTGAGCAGAGAACTAGATGTCCTGCTGACAGTGTGAACTCAGGACTTCCCCTTCCCCACGACCAGCAGTAGAGGCCATGACGCCAGATCATGCCAGCCTGATCTGAAGTTGACATATGAGTTGAGCAACCTCACCTATCTGGAGGACTTTACAGTAATGTAGGTTAAATCCTTCTCCATTCTGCTAGCATAAGTGCCACCATTTTCACTCCAATACATGGCACTCACTCAAGTTCAACTACTGTACCCAATTTCCACCAAGGCTCATGCTCTACCACTCCCACTATTGCCTGCAACGTTTCCCCTCACTTGATGTCATCTACCCCAAACTGCTGATAGCGTGAACCCTGCATTTTTTAGGTTTTGATGAGTGGTGAAGTGAGTATCTTGCTACCCAATGATGAGTAGCCAATTCAAGTATATTATAGCTTGTTAAATGCCTTTTTAGTGGCCCAATTCACTTCATTAACATTCAGCTTCACATCTTGTCAAAAAAGTTGGATGTTGAAAAATGGGAGTCAGAGTGGTACCTGATAACTTTAGTTCATCAGGTGCTCCATGTAAGATGCTTCTGACCTTGAAATGGGCCTTTCTGGAGATGTCCAATTATTCCACATATCTCACCATAGCCCGTGTTGCTCAGACCCCAACAGGTCCACCCCCCGTAATTGACTCTGATAGTTTCTGATGAAAATGGTTAACCATGATTTAATTGGGGTAAGGTATAAATATGTGCTAAATAGAACGTAAATCACTATTGTGGCCAACTTGGATTGTTGAAAAGAGGGGTGCCAATTCACCCCCATTTATCATAACAGCTGTCTCCATCAGTTTCTATTATAATTTAAAGGCTTTCCACCCCTGGAGCAACCTTGTAATAATGTCAAAGAGTAGCTCCACAAATGGGCATTAGTAACACAGTGTAGGCAGGTTTGGTTAGGGTTGTGTGTGTGAGTTTGATGGAGAGAAGCATTTGTAGAGCGTACTTTAACAATAAGATTAGAGCCTGGTGTATCTCAGCTTCCCATATTCTAGTGATATTGTCGCTAGACTATTACTCCAGAAACTCAGCTAATATTCTGGGAAACTGGGTTCAAATGCCATCATGGTAGATAGTGGAATTTGAATTCAATAAAGGATTTGGAATTAACATACTAATAAATACCATGAAACCATTGTCAGAAAAACCCATTTCGTTCACTAATGCCCTTTAGGAAAGAAAACTGATCTGCCTCAACATGTAACTCCAGAGCTATGTGGTTGACTCTTAATAGCCCTTGGGTGATTGGGAAGAACATTAAATACTGGCCTAGCCAGAGACATCAAAAACCCATTGATGAATCAAAATAGGTTCAGCAGGAGTACAATATCCTGATTTGGGCTGATTATTGGCAAGTTATATTCATGCCACTCAACTGTCAGGAAATGACCATCACCAAAAGGGAGAATCAAATTATTGCTGCTTGAATTCAATTATCATCACTGAATCCCCCCTCTGTCCTGGGGTTTATCATTGATCAGAAACTGACCAGTCATATAAATACAATGGTTACAAGAACAAGTCAGAAGTTCGGAGTCCTACAATGAATAATTCACTTCCTGACTCCCCAACACCTGTCCACAAGTCAGGAGTGTGATGGAATACTCCCCCTTGCCTGGATGAGGGCAACTCCATTAATAGTCAAGAAGCTTTACACCATCCAGAACACAGCAGCCTGCTTCATTGGCACCACATCCAAAAGCATCCATTCCCTCCACCTCAGATGCTCAGTAGCAGCAGTGTGTTCTATCTACAAGATGCACTGCAGAAATTCACTTCGACTGCACGTTTCAAACCCATGATGTCTTCCATCTAGAAGGAAAAGGGTAGCAGATATATGGGAACACCGTCACCTGCAAGTTCCTTTCCAAGCCATCCTGACTTGCAACTATATCAATGCTCCTTCAATGTCACCTGATTAATATCCTGGATCTTCTTCCTTAAGGGCGTTTGGATTTATGTACACCATATGGACTGCAGCGGTTCAAGAAGGCTAATCACTACCACCTCTTCAAGAGCAACTAGCAATGGGTAATAAATGCTGGTCCAGCGAGTGATATCCATAGAACATAAAACAATACAGCACAGAACAGGCCCTTTGGCCCACGATGTTGTGCCGAACATTTGTCCTAGCTTAAGCACTTATCCATGTACCTAACCAATTGCTGCTTAAAGGCTACCAATGATTCCGACTCTGCCACTCCCAAAGGCAGCGCATTCCATGCCCCCACCACTCTCTGGGTAAAGAACCTACCCCCCTGACATCCCCCCTATACCTTCCACCCTTCACCTTAAATTTATGTCCCCTTGTAACACTCTGTTGTACCCGGGGAAAAGTCTCTGACTGTCTACCCTTTCTATTCCCCTGATCATCTTATAAACCTCTATCAAGTCACCCCTCATCCTTCACCGTTCCAATGAGAAAAGGCCTAGCACTCTCAACCTATCCTCATACAACCTATTCTCCATTCCAGGCAACATCCTGGTAAATCTCCTCAACACCCTCTCCAAAGCCTCCCCATCTTTCCTAAAATGAGGCGACCAGAACTGCACACAGTACTCAAAATGTGGCCTTACCAAGTTCCTGTACAGCTGCAACATCACCTCACGACTCTTGAATTCAATCCCTCTGCTAATGAACACTAATACACCAAGCTTACAAGCTCTATCCACCTGAGTGGCAACTTTCAAAGAGCTATGAACATAGACCCCAAGATCCCTCTGCTCCTCCACATTACTAAGAACCCTATCATTAACCCTGTATTCCACATTCTTATTTGTCCTTCCAAAATGGACAACCTCACACTTGACAGGGTTGAACTCCATCTGCCACTCCTCAGCCCAGCTTTGCATCATATCTAAGTCCCTTTGCAGCTGACAACAGCCCTCCTCACTATCCACAACTCCACCAATCTTCGTATTGTCTGCAAATTTACTGACCCACCCTTTGACTCCCTCTTCCAAGTCATTAATAAACATTACAAACAGCAGAGGACCCATAACTGATCCCTGCGGAACTCCACCTGTAACTGGGCTCCAGGCTGAATATTTCCCATCTACCACCACTCTCTGACTTTGACCAGTTAGCCACTTCTCTATCCAACCGGCCAAACTTCCCACTATCCCATGCCTCCTGACTTTCCGCATAAACCTACCATGGGGAACCTTATCAAAGGCCTTACTAAAATCCATGTACACTACATCCACTGCTCTACCCTCATCCACATGCTTGGTCACCTCCTCAAAGAATTCAGGTGAATTCAGTAAGACTTGTAAGGCAAGACCTACCCCTCACAAATCCATGCTGGCTGTCCCTAATCAAACAGTGTCTTTCCAGATACTCATAAATCCTATCCCTCAGTACCCTTTCCATTACTTTGCCTACCACCGAAGTAAGACCAACTGGCCTGTAATTCCTGGGGTTATCCCTATTCCCTTTTTGAACAGGGGCACAACATTCGCCACTCTCCAGTCCCCTGGTACCACCCCCGTTGACAGCGAAGACGAAAAGATCATTGCCAATGGCTCTGCAATTTCCTCTCTTGCTTCCCACATAATCCTAGGATATATCCTGTCAGGCCCGGGGGTACTCGTCTATCCTCAAGTTTTTCAAAATGCCCAATACATCTTCCTTCCTAACAAGTATCTCTTCTAGCTTACCAATCTGTTTCATACTCTCCTCTTCAGCAACACGGTCCCTCTCATTTGTAAATACTGAAGAAAAGTATTCATTCAAGACCTCTCCTATCTCTTCTGACTCAATACACAGTCTCCCACTACTGTCCCTGATCGGACCTACCCTCGTTCTCATGAATGAATTTAAAAATGTCAAAACTAAGCACAATACCCAAGGTTTGTTCTGACCAGAATGATCTTGAAATCTATATTAATGTTTTATCTTGTATTGCAGCATTCTCTTTGTTGATCCCTCTCTGACTTGTTTTGACAATGTCTAGTGTTGAGTTCACCAATACTGAATTTCTTGTTTAGCTGTTTCAATGCCATTCACCACATACAAGGATTGTATATGCCAATGCATTGCCCAAATAATGTGAAATTTACTAATAACATGCTGTCACTTAGATTAGATTCCCTATAGCATGGAAACAGGCCCTTTGGCCCAACTAGTACACACTGACCCTCCAAAGAGCAACCCACCCAGACCCATTCCCCAACATTTACCCGATTAATGCACCTAACACTATGGGCAATTTAACATGGCCAATTCGCTTAACCTGCACATCTTTGGATGGTGGGAGGAAACCAGAACACCCACACAGATACAGGGAGAATGTGCATGCTCCACACAGGCAGTTGCCTGAGGCTGGAGTTGAATCCGGGTGCCTGGTGTTGTGAGGCAGCAGTGCTGACCACTGAGTCACTGTGCCGTCCCACTCACACAGAAGCAGAATTCCACTCACAGAAACAAGGGAAAATTAATTATCCTTAAGACAAACTCCAAAATGCCCACATCAGCAGACCACCAGTAATTATTAGATCTCACTTGAATAAGTCACCAGAAATAATAACCAGTCTGCAATAGACACTAGAATAGATGTCCCCAATACCTTCTGCATTTTTGGTCTATCCATTCCATCTGCTGCACTGAGACATATTCACCCACGGCCACTTCACCAACATCCTCTGGCTAAGAAAAGAGAACATAGTTACAGCAGTAGGTGATTACTTAGTTCCTTCAACCTGTTCCTGTGGCTGGTTTGTGATGTATTCAACACTTCTGTCTTTGCCCCATATTCTTTAATATCTCATATTAACAAAAATCCATCAACTTCAGTTTTTAATGTTAACAATTAAGTTATTACCAATTGTTTTTTGTGAAAGAAAATTCCAAGCTTTCAGAACCCTTTGCAAATAGGTGAAAATAAATTTTGCATTTTAGACAAGCTCTCAAATTACACTTTGGGTGATCTGGAAAATATGTAAGTTTATAGGTGAACACAAGAGATTTTAGAAAATGCAGAACCAAAAAAGTTTCTAAACAAGTTTTCTAAGATATTGGGTAAATGGAATATCTCAATAACAATAATGTGTAATACTTTTACCACAAGACTGGCCTATGCTTATATTGGTTCAGCAAATTTGCTAAATTACAGAAATAGGGAATTCACTGCCATTGTTATTTGGCTGCAAAGTTGTCAGAAACTATATTTTTGGTCACAGACTTCCTATGCAATTACATAGAAACCTTATTTTTAGTCTTGTAAGGAATATTTGATCAGAACTGAGACAGAAGCCTCACGCAAATAAAACAGGGCACACAACAAGATCATCCCTAATAGATGCACATTAGTTGTTGAATGAACTAGTCAAAAAGACACTGTATTATGTAAAGGTCAACAACAGTTGACTCCACCAATTACCCCAAACTTAAACCAAAATATAGTATGCTTTTTGCAAAAGCTTTTAGGATTGATATAATATTTTCACCGTAAATGCATGTTCTGCAATGAATAGGAATGAAGCATTACTGATCATCCAAAATATAATTACTGTTGGAGAAATTGAAAACTTCACAATTTCTATTTAAAATAATTATTCTTCATGTTCTATGCTTTCCTTTTCTGTAGGAACTGATAAGCAAATACTTGGTTTCTTCAGCAGTAGGTAATTCTTTATTGTGAGAATACACGGTGGGGACAAATTGTTACTTGAGTACGGAAGGCATCACAGCCTATATTGATCATATCCTCACATAATCCAAACATGTGCAGGGGTTTAGTGGGCAATAAAGCAACAGGTGTCTGGTCTTATAACAGTTGCGGCACTGTAATCCAGCGGTCTGTACCAGTGAACTGGATACATGTGTGCAAAACCCACTACAGTAACAGGGGAATTTAAATTCAATTAAATTTCAACACAACCTGGAAGACAAAGCTCAGTAAAGGTGACCATGAAACAACTAAATTGTTGTAAAAATCCATTTAATTCATAGTGGCCCTTTGGGGAAAGAAACATTTTTCTTTGCTTGTGACTGGAGACATACAACGATATTAACTCTTATCTGCCTTCTGAAATATCCGAACAAGTTCAGTCCTTAATTACACTGAAGAAGGCAGCTTATCAACAATGTTCTCTGCAGTGCTTTCCATGGTGAATTACCTGTTCATCAAACTGCATGATACTGTAAAGTTTTTCAGTGCATCTGGACTCAATCTGGACTAAAAGATGGGAAGTCATGTTGAGGTTGGGTCCATTGGTGGGACCTCTTCTGGAGTACTATGTCCAGTTCTGGTCATCCCCCTGTTATAGGAAGGATATTATTAAGCTAGGGAGGGTTCAGAAGAGAGTTAGGCATAATGAGAACTGCAGATTCTGGAGATTAGAGTGGATAAAGAGTAGGGCTGGAAAAGCAAAGAAGCATCAGAAGAGGAGGGGAGTCGACTTTTCAGGTTGGAACCTTTCATCAGGACTCCTTCAGAAGAGATTTACCAGGATGTTGCCTGACATAGAAGATTTGAGTTATAAAGAAAGGCTGGATAGGCTGGGACATTTTTCAGTTGAAAATGTGTTGCTGGTTAAAGCACAGCAGGTTAGACAGCATCCAAGGAATAGGAAATTCGACGTTTCGGGCATAAGCCCTTCAACAGGAGGGACATTTTTCAGTGGAGCGTAGCAGATTAGGAGGTGACCTTATAGTGGTTTATAAAATCATGAGGGGTATACATAGGGTTAATGGTAAGTGTATTTTCCGTAGGATGAGGGACTTCAAGAATCTGGGGCATATTTTCAAGGTAAGAGGAAAGCAATTTTGAAAAGGCATGAGAGGTAAATCTTTTACACAGAGGGTGATTTGCATGTGGAATAAACTTCCTGAGGAAGTGGTGGATGTGGGCACAGTTGCAACATTTAAAAGTACAGGAATAGGAAAGATTTGGAGGGATGTGGGCCAGAGGCAGAAAAGTGGGACTAGTTTAGTTTGGGACTATGTCCAGCAAGGATTGATTGGACTGAAGGGTCTGTTTTGTGCTGTATGATGCTATGACTCTATGGCAACAAATGTGCACTTTATTCCTGAGTTAGCTTCCTGTTTGTCATTTCCAGCTTATGGGGCACATTGCCCACGACCACTTTCTTCAGGATAACAATAAATAAAGATGTTGCCAGAAATCTCAATTCCACAAATGGATTTGGATCCCTGGTGAATTTTCTCCCTTTTAACTGAGGTAAATTTTAGCTGCCCAATGCTGCCCCATTAAGATCAGTTAATTTAGCTGAGTCTAGCTCCATTTAAGGAATATTCAAAGCAGTGTAAAAGGACATAGCAGCATTTGGACTTGAGGGATTTGCACAGCTAAAGAAACATAAGAAAAAATAGAGAGGAAGAGGGCATGAAAGCTAGCTAATCTGTTACTCAAAAGTTGCTAGTTTTGTATTCAACAGCTTTACGAATGCAGTCTTTAATTGCTACTTGAGCTCACCTACTGTACACATGTAAGTCATCATTATTTTAAAATTAGAATTAACATTTCAATCTTTGTGCTCGTATTATAGAAACATAGAAAATAGAAGCAGGAGTGGCCATTCAGCCCTTTGAGCCTGCTCCATTATTCCATATGATCACAGCTGATTAACTAACACAAGTACTCTGTCCCTGCTTTTTCCTTATAGTCTTTGGTCCTTTTAGCCTTAAGAGCTATATTCAACCTCTTCTTGAAAACAGTCAATGTTTTGGCTTCAACTGCTTTCAATGTAGAGAATTCTACAGGCTCACTGCTCTCTGGGCAAAAAGCTTTCTTCTCATTTCTGTCTTAAATTGGCTACCCAATATCCTTCAACTGTGACCCCTGGTTTTAGACTTTTCCATCATTAGGAATGTCTGTCCTGCATTTACCCTGTCTAGTAATGTTGGAATTTTATGGTTTCTGTGAGATCTCTCCTCGTTCTTCCAGACTCTAATAATTATAGTCCTAATCAATCCAGTTTCTTTTCAAATGTCAGTCCTACCATTCTAGGAGTCAGCCTGTTGAACCTTCATTGTAATAGTCAGAGCATCCCTTCTCAGATAAGGAGACCAAAACTGCACACAGTATTCCAAGTGCAGTCCCAGCATAGCCCTGTACAATTGCAGCAAGGCATCCCTGCTCCAGTACTCAGTGTTATTGTTCCACAAGAAAAATAACATTTTCATTTGGGTTGATGCAATCACTTCAGACCAAAGCTTTAAGTTGAAAGGTAGGACTGATGCTTGTCAGACAAAATCAATCAATTGTCATTAATGATTGTATGTCATTTCCTCCTTTGGAAGAGCAAAAAGGGGAGTCATTAAATATTAATCCAGCATTACCAGGTCTGCTAATTTTGAATTTCACCAGTACTGTCAAAGATGCCATGTTCCCACTAGAATGTGAAAACAAGGTCCCATCCAGATGCAGGGCCCTTTTTAAGAAAAGGGAATATTTCCCAGTGCCATAGTCAACATTCATCCCTCAACTAATGGAAAACAAAACAGGTTATCTGGTCATTTATGTTCGTGCTTCTTGTGGGACAAATTGGTCCACAAAATAGTGGTTGCACTTCAGGTCGGTGGGTTTCATCTTTCTCCTTCTGGAGGCATTTTTTTTGCAAATAAACGAGATGTAATCCAAAACCTCTCCTTCAAAAGATTGAGGATGCTAATTCAGTTAAGAACTTTAAGATTGAGATTGATTTTATCATGGTAAGATTAACAGAGAATATAGAATCAGTGTGGGTTAAGAGAGTTGAGTTATAGATCAGCCCCTTTGTTTTGAATGGTGGAATGGGTTTGAGTGAATCATCAAATCCAATTCCTATGTTCCAAAATATCTGAAAATGCATACATTAAATTGCAAGACAAAATTTCCTCTGATTGTACATCCTTGACATTTATCGATTTTAGTCATTGCTAACAAAAGCAGAAATTGGTGAAGAAACTCAGAATGTCCAGCAGTATCTGTGGGAAGACAGCAATCCAGCAATTTCTGTTTTTGTTTGGATATCTCCAACATCCACAGTTCTTTGCTTTAATTTAGTCATTGCTAAATTTGCCATTCTTGAATTTTATTTACTTTAACAGTTTGTTCTCTTGCAGTAACATTGATTGATTGGTAAATATATTAGCAAGTTAGGGTGATAATAATCCCATGTACTTTGCACTATTCAAGAGGTTTATTAGTTTTAACTTATTCGAGAGCAGTGGAGACTGGCTCATTGAATATTTTTGATTATGATCAATAAGGGAGTTAAGTGTTACAGGGGACAGGTAGGAAAGATCACTCATGATCTTATTGAATGGTGTCACTTAAAAGGGTGAATGGCCGATTCCTACCGTCATGTCTTAATGATCTTATAATCTTATTTAATATTGTGCGAATGGGTGGATTTTATTAGTCTAATTCCTGGTTCTAGAATAATTTGTAGCCATTTTAAACACTTTCAAGAATTCACAAAATGCTACAGAACACAAGTTAAAACGTTTAGAAAATCTTACCTGATTTCATTGCTTGTTGCATTATGTTTTAAAATGTAAACTTACCTTGTTCTGAGCACTGGTGAGAACTTCATTTTTAAAATTAATTTGTAGCATGTCAGCATTGCAGTCTGGGCCAGCATTTATTGCTCATCCTCAGCTGCCCTGAGAAGGTGGTGGCCAGCCGTCTTTTGGAACTGCACACCTAGCACATGTCCGTTTCAGCGGCATTAAAGAATGAACACATTCTGTACCTTTTTTTAAACAAGGTTTAGCCATTTAAGGGGAGTCCACCTGTGTTGTGGAAGCTGGAGCAAGAAGGAGAGCTTAACTGGGAGCATTTAAAATGAGAACATAAAGTACACAATCAGTTGGTGGAGGTGGTCAAAGTGGAAGGTTGTTACTGAAATAACTCTTCACAGGCCAGCATCTCATGACCAGTCATCTTTTATTTACAAATGCATAGCCTTTAACAATAGCACTGCCTTTCAATGGGCCAGGCATTCAGCAGCTCAAAATCCTTGACATTCATCCTTTTATGTCAACCCGGTCTCTTTGATTGGAGCAGATTAAGAGCTCCAGTTAGGGAACTCATATTCTATGATGTCCAGCTGCTGACCTCATTACAATCACTCCAACTACACACAGGCTACTGATTATTCAAATACTTAAAATTGGGGAAAAGGTGCTGTTGTTAGCATTCTTCAGGAGATCATAGCTCAGGAGAAGTTCTGAAGAGCTGAAAAGAATGCAGTATATTGATCAGAGAGCTGAGGTGTCTCTGTACAGCTGAATTGCTGTGGCTGAATTTGATGACTTACTCAGGTCCCAGCAAGCATTTGGTAGTTGAGAATAAAGGGGCAAGAAGCTCACAAGCAATATCTGCTGGGTACAGCTGAGAAAGATTGAGCTCAGAGATACCCAAAGGCGGTGCAAACTTGTCAAAGTTGGCTGTCTGTGAAAGAGAAATAACCAGAGAAAGTGCTGGAGAAACTCATCAGGTCAAGCAGCATCTGTGGAGAGAAAAGAAAAGTTAATGATTCAAGTCTGATAGGATCCTAGTTCTGAGTTGCACAGAAAAAGCTTTTTCCTGTGCCTTTCAGGTGTTTAGGAATGCAAGCTCCAACAAGGACCACCGTGGGCGGCACGGTGGCACAGTGGTTAGCACTGTTGCCTCACAGCGCCTGAGACCCGGGTTCAATTTCCGACTCAGGTGACTGACTGTGTGGAGTTTGCACGTTCTCCCCGTGTCTGCGTGGGTTTCCTCCGGGTGCTCTGGTTTCCTCCCACAGTCCAAAGATGTGCGGGTCAGGTGAATTGGCCATGCTAAATTGTCAGTAGTGTTAGGTAAGGGGTAAATGTAGGGGTATGGGTGGGTTGCGCTTCGGCGGGTCGGTGTGGACTTGTTGGGCCGAAGGGCCTGTTTCCACACTGTAAGTAATCTAATCTAATCTAATGTTCCCTCAGGGTCCTTGCTCTCTACCCTTCTCTCTAATTTCACTCTTCATCTCATCCCACTTCTAGATATTAGAGTTTAAGTTGTGTACAGTGGATTGTTTTACTTTTCTAATGCTGTGTAATAATTATTATTTATTTTTTCAAAACTGCAGAATGTTAGGAGTTTATTTTCATATTAAGTACGGTGATCTCAAACTTTGTCCACTTTAAGCAAATTAATTATTTGCCCCAACTACATTGTAATGTAAAGATGGCAGTGCTGTCAGGGATCATAAAAAATATCTTTAGAAAGTTCAAATTTTAGTGGTACTTTTAATTCATGGACGTTTATAGTGATTCGGTATCGTGAGATTTTGTTTAGGTTCTGCAGGTTTTCTTTAGGATTGCGCTCTGCAGAAAATGTCAGTCAATAATATGAACAATAAGGGTTTTAATATAATTCAAGACATAGGCATTTGTTTGGCTGGAAGAAAATGTAAATGTTTCCCTGTAAATTCTAATCCCCTATTTCATAGATTCAATTCAACTATGAAAGTGTGTTATGGAACATAATTGGTTGTTATGAGTTCCAAAACTAACCAAGAATTAATAGGACAACAAATGCATTTCTGTAAATAATTTCCAACAATCCGTAATGTCTTGGACATGTCTTAGGTTTGTTGATTTCTTCAGATCACATAGGCAAAGTTGATGCTATTGAATCATATCAAAATAGTCTCTATAGAGATGCATGATGTGTCATATTGCAGGTAACAACTTGTAGGGTTGTAACCTGACACAAGAATATGAAAATTATAAGGAGGTTACCTGTTCCTCACATTATGAATTGTCACATGTTTTGGGATACAGTGAAAAGTATCATATTATGCCCTTCCCCATCTCTGTCACCATTCCATATTCCCAGGTTTCTTCCAATATCAAAATATTTTAAGTTTGCTATATGTGAGAAATAATTAAATATAATGAACAGGCTATAAGGCCATTTGTTATATGAAAATATAAATGTATCTAATCTCCTTAGTGGAAAATTGTTTTGCAACATAGAGTGATGCCAATGGCGTGAGTTCAATTCCAGCTTGAGGTTACCATGAACAACTTCTCAACCTCTCCTTTTACCTTAGATACAGTGACCCTCAGTTTAAACCACTATAAGTTGCCTCTGTCAAGTGAGATAGCAGCCCTACGGCGCAGTAAGACTCTTGCAATTTTACCTTCCTTTTCCTTTGTTAAGAGTAGTCACTTAAGATTATCCCCAGACAAAACCTAATTGGTAATTAGATTATTATTGAGCTGGGAACGAAGTTGTGTTCCAGCCATTCTTTATATTTATCAGAGATACCCTTGTTTCTCTTGAATTGTAGCCCTTTTGGGTGATAAACCTTTTATGACTGCGAGAGGAAGCTTCATATGTGAATTCAAAATTCAACTTGGAAGTGTGTTAAGAGTTCATTCACACATGTAAACCAGTGTACAGAAAAAGAAACATCCTGAACAACTAAATTTATTTAATGAATGTATTGTGGAGCAGACCAGACCCCCTCAAAACATTTCAAGATAGCCCAGACTAAAACTTTTCTAGTTGTTTTAAGCAGGTGTATGGTGGATATTGCAGGAATGCTGCAGCTGGCCCAACCACTCAGTTTTAAACAAAACAGAGTGTATTTATGCACGAACAAAAGAAAGCTGTCTTTGGAATAATGTAACTTTGAAAATCCAATCAACTCTATCGTAACTTAATGATGCTGATCCAAATACTTGCAGCATCTCCACAAACACTGTCTTGACAAAACAAGATAAAATCAAAAACTGGTTCTTCCAGGAGACATGTCAGAGAGAGAAAGGATCACCAAAGAATTGTTTCTTTGACCAGCAGCCTCAAAAACTGACCAGCTGAAGCAAACAAGATAGCTTGCTAAAACCCAAAACAAACCAGAGAAGAGCTGAGCTGGAAGAACTGGCCACTCCTCTTTCATTGTACAACTGCTTCTTAAAAAACACTTAAAAGCTTCTTCAAGTAGATAAACTCAGACATATCAGAACCTCTGCCTTTATGACCCCTTTGAAAAAAAACATGGACAACATAACCTTGTTAAAGGATCAGCATTGTTACACCACCCCCTCAAAAAAAAATCAACTATCAATGTCCAAAGATGGCTGCATTTTTAAAACCCCTTAATCTTAAATTGTTAGGACACTACAACACACATATACATTACAGTGATTCTAAGCAAGCAAATATGCACTACTATATTCTGTTTCAGTCCATTTACTCTCATCACTAACACCTCCGATTCTCATAAAAGTCTCGACAAAACATCAGCAATCATGTTTTCTCATTCTGCCACATGCACAATTTTCAAACTGAATGGCTGTAACAACATGGTCCATCTAAACAATCTGGAATTTTTGTGTTAAATTTCTCCACAAACCTCAATGGGTTATGATCTGTTTACATGATTGTCTCAGACACACTATTGGTAACATAAACATTGAAATGTTGCAATGCTAACACCAAGCTCAAAGTCCCTTTCTAAACTGTTGAATATTTCTGTTGATCAATGTTCAATTTCCTGGAGAAATACCCAATAGGTCTGTCTACTTTCTCGTCGTCTTCCCTTAAGAGCACAGCACTGGCACTCACATCACCCGCATCAATAGCCACTTTGAATGGCTTTGCATAATTAGGTGTGGCTAACAGTGGGGCATTGTCAACACAGGTTTCAGGCTGTCAAATGCCTTCTGCCAGTCAACTGTCTACTGACACTTGTTGCCTTTCTTTAGTAATTCAGTGAGTGGAGCAGCCACCCTGTGAAAATTTGTTATGAATTTCCAATAAAACCTATTCAATCCCAGGAATTGGAGTACTGCTCCTATTGCCGATGGTATGGGAAACTCCCCAATTACCTTGTTCTTGCAATCCGTGGAGCCATTTGTCCATGTGCAATAGTATGGTCCAAGAAGGTGACTTGGGCTTAGACAAATTCACTTTCTGCCAGGTTTGGCACCAAGCCTGCCTCCCGAAGTCAATCAAACAATTCTGATGAATGTTGCAAATGTTCCTTCCAGGTGTGTCTAAAAATCACCAGGTCATCAAGAAACTACACAATTGGGTAATCCAGCAATGATGTTATTGGCTCGTCTCTGAAATGTGGCTGGTGCATTTTTGGTACTGAATAGCATGACTTTACACTGGTTCAGTCTATTTGGTGTTAAAAAAGCCGAAATTGTCTTTGTTCTTTCGGAAAATGATACTTGCTAGTATCCTCTGAGCAAGTCTAATTTAGAAATATAAGTTGCTTGTCCCAACTTTTCAATACAGTCTTTCAAACTGGAATTGGATGTTATCAGTCTTTGTAACTGCATTGACTTTGCAATGATACACACATAACCATTGAGTACTGTCTGGTTTTGGCATCTTAGTATGGGTGAGCTCCAGTTACTGTAACCCACTTCAATTATGTCATCTTGGAGCATGCGTTCAATCTCCTTTTGAACATGTGCCCAATTTTAGGAGGTTAAGTTATAAGGAGGTTGCTTAATTGGAACAGTATTTCCTATTTATACATCATGCATAATTAGATTAGTCCTTTCCAGCTTATGTCCACATATCTCCTCATGCGTTAGCAATGACTCTTTCAGGTCATTTTGATTTTCTTCTGGAAGGCAACTCAATAATTTATCCCAATTTTTGGCAACTTCCTTGTTTCCCACTTTAATTTGAGGATTTGTCCAAGTCAGAATTCTTTGAACTTGGTTCTTCACTCTGTGTTGTAACCAATAACACAGTCTCCTTTTGCTTTCTTTCCCTATCAAAACACCTTTTGAGCATATTCACATGACACACACTGTGAGAGTTCTTTCTGTATGGAGTCCTAATCAAATAGATAAAAACAATGACTGCAGATGCTGGAAACCAGATTCTGGATTAGAGGTGCTGGAAAAGCACAGCAGTTCAGGCAGCATCCAAGGAGCAATAAAATCGATGTTCGGGCGAAAGCCCTTAATCAGGAATACAGGCAGAGTGTCTGAAGGGTGGAGAACTAAACGAGAGGAGGGTGGGAGTGGGGAGAAAGTAGCATAGAGTACAATAGGTGAGTGGGGGAGGGATGAAGGTGATAGGTCAGGGAGGAGGGTGGAGTGGATAGGTGGAAAAGAAGATAGGTAGGTAGGACAAGTCAGTGCTGAGTTGGAAGTTTGGAACTAGGGTGAGGTGGGGGAAGGGGAAATGAGGAAACTGTTGAGTCCACATTGATGCCCTGGGGTTGTAGTGTTCCGAGGTGGAAGATGAGGCGTTCTTCCTCAGGGGTCGGGGGGTGAGGGAGCGGCGGTGAAGGAGGCCCAGGACCTCCATGTCCTCGGCAGAGTGGGAGGGGGAGTTGAAATGTTTGGCCACGGGGCGGTGTGGTTGATTGGTGCGGGTGTCCAGGAGATGTCCCCTAAAGCGCTTTGCTAGGAGGCGTCCAGTCTCCCCAATGTAGAGGAGACCGTGTCAGGAGCAACGGATACAATAAATGATATTGGTGGATGTGTAGGTAAAACTTTGATGGATGTGGAAGGCTCCTTTCGGGCCTTGGATGCAGGTGAGGGAGGAGGTGTGGGCACAGGTTTTGCAATTCCTGCGGTGGCAGGGGAAGGTGCCAGGACGGGAGAGTGGGTTGTAGGGGGGGCATGGACCTGACCAGGTAGTCACGGAGGGAACGGTCTTTGCGAAAGGCGGAAAGGAGTGGGGAGGGAAATATATCCCTGATGGAGGGGGCCGTTTGGAGGTAGCGGAAACGTCAGTGGATGGTTTGGTTTATGTGAAGGTTGGAAGGGTGGAAGGTGAGCACCGGGGCGTTCTGTCCTTGTTACGGTTGGAGGGGTGGGGTCTGAGGGCGGAGGTGCCGGATGTGGACAAGATGCTTTGGAGGGTGTCTTTAACCACATGGGAAGGGAAATTGCGATCTCTAAAGAAGGAGGCCATCTGGTATGTTCTGTGGTGGAATTGGTCCTCCTGGAAGCAGATACAGCGGAGGCGGAGGAATTGGGAATATGGGATGGCATTTTTGAGGGAGGTAGGGTGGGAAGAGGTATAATCCAGGTAGCTGTGGGAGTCCGTGGGTTTGTAAAAAATGTTGGTATCAAGTCAGTCGTCATTAATGGAGATGGAGAGGTCCAGGAAGGGGAGGGAAGTGTCAGAGAAGGTCCAGATAAGTTTAAGGTCAGGGTGGAATGTGTTGGTGAAGTTGATGATTGGTCAACCTCCTCGCGGGAGCACAAGGTGGCGCCAATGCAGTCATCAATATAGCGGAGAAAGAGTGTTCTACATAGCCAACAAAGAGACAGGGATAGCTGGGGCCCATATGGGTGCCCATGGCTACTCCTTTGGTCTGGAGGAAGTGAGAGGATTCAAAGGAGAAATTGTTAAGGGTGAGGACCAGTTTGGCCAAACAAATGAGAGTGTCGGTGAAAGGGTACTGTTGGGGATATCAGGAGAAGAAGAAACGGAGGGCTTTGAGGCCCTGGTCATAGCGGATGGAGATGTAGAGGGACTGGATATCCATGGTGAAGATGAGGCATTGGGGGCTGGGGAAATGGAAGTCTTGGAGGAGGTGGAGGGCGTGGTTGGTGGCCCTTATCAAATAGTTCACCTTACTCAACCTCTTTTCTGATTGATAAGCTCCATTAACCTTGCTTTTAAAGGTTCACCCATCATTGGAGCTAACACTCACACAAAATTACGAGGTTTTGATTTCTTGTCTGCTTCCTGTTTCATTGTATGCTGTGATATTTTTAAATGCTGTCTAGTCAATTCCCTTACTCTATTTAACCATTCCCTAAAATCTGACACATAGTCCAAATATGTGGTCTCTGAATTCTGACTTATCAATTTCTTCTTAATCAATTTTAGTGGTCCTCTCACTTCATATCCAAAAACTAATTCAAATGGACTGAATTTGGTTGATTCATTTGGTGCATCTGCAAAGGCAGAAAGTACAAATACAATTTCTTTGGCTCAATCATCTGAAGAGTTTTGATTGTAAGCCCTCAACATGGTCTTTAATGTCTGATGCCACCTTTCTAGTCTCCCTGCAATTCTGGATAATATGCCGTTGATTTGAATTATTTTATTCATAAATTTCCATAACGTCCTTGAATAATTTTGATGTGAAATTTGACCGATGATCTGATTGTGTCTCAGTGGATAGTCCTTATCTAGTGAAAAATTTGAGTAATTCCTCTAAAATCCTTTTAGCTGCGATATTATATAAAGGAATGGCTTTGTACGTGGGAAATCATGTCTCACAAACTTAATTGAGTTTTTTTGAAGAAGTAACAAAGAGGATTGATGAGGGCAGAGCTGTAGATGTGATCTATATGGCCTTCAATAAGGCATTCGACAAGGTTCCCCATGGGAGACTGATTAGCAAGGTTAGATCTCATGGAATACAGGGAGAACTAGCCATTTGGATACATAATGGCTCAAAGTTAGAAGACAGAGAGTGGTGGTAGAGAGTTGTTTTTTAGACTGGAGGCCTGTGACCAGTGGAGTGCCACAAGAATCGGTGCTGGATCCTCTATTTTTGCTATTTATATAAATGATTTGAATGTGAGCATAAGAGGTACAGTTAGTAAGTTTGCAGATGACACCAAAATTGGAGGTGTAGTGGACAGCGAAGAAGGTTACCTCAGATTACAACAGGATCTCGACCAGATGGACCAATGGGCTGAGAAGTGGCAGATGGAGTTTAATTCAGATGAATGCGAGGTGCTGCATTTTGGGAAAGCAAATCTTTGCAGGAATTATACACTTAATAGTAAGGCACTAGGGAGTGTTGATGAACAAAAAGACCTTTGGAGTGCAGGTTCATAGCTCCTTGAAGGTGAAGTCGCAGGTAGATAGGATAGTGAAGAAGGTGTTTGCTATGCTTTCGTTTACTGGTCAGAGTATTGAGTACAGGAGCTGGGAGGTCATGTTGCGGCTGTACAGGACATTGGTTAGGCCACTGTTGGAATATTACGTGCTATTCTGATCTCCTTCCTATTGGAAAGATGTTGTGAAACTTGAAAGGGTTCAGAAAAGACTTACAAGGATGTTGCCAGGATTGGAGAGTTTGAGCTATAGGGAGAGGCTGAACAGGCTGGGGCTGTTTTCCCTGGAGCGTTGGAGGTTAAGGGGGTGACCTTATAGAGGTTTACAAAATCATGACGGCCATGGAGTGGATAAATAGACAAAGTCTTTTCCCTGGGGTCAGGGAGTCCATAACTAGAGGGCATAGGTTTAGGGTGAGAGGGGAAAGATATAAAAGAGACCTACGGGGCAACCTTTTCACACAGAGGGTGGTACGTGTATGGAATGAGCTGCCAGAGGAAGTGGTAGAGGCTGGTACAATTGCAACATTTAAAAGATATTTGGATGGGTATATGAATAGTAAGGGTTTGGAGAGATATGGGCCGGGTGCTGGCAGGTGGGACTAGATTGGGTTGGGATATCTGGTCGGCATGAATGGGTTGGACCGAAGGGTCTGTTTCCATGCTGTACATCTCTATGACTCTGTGACTCTAATAGCCTCTGGAAATCTAATGCACACATCCATTATTGTTCACAAATACCGATTCCCAGTTTTTGTTTTAGGTAGGGGTCCTGTGCAATCAATAAAGGCTCTTGTAAATTATTCCTCAAATGCAGGAATTAAAGGTGAGTGTTTTATTACTGCCTGTGGTTTTCCAATTACCTGACACGTATGACATGTCTGGCAAAATACAATTACATCCTTCTGCAGTCCAGGCCAGTAAAAATGATTTTGTATTTTAGCTTAAGTTTTTCTTACCTCTACCAGTGCTTTTCTACTGGTAGTTCATGTGCCACCTGCAAGACCTCCTTTCTATAACCCACTGGCAATGTGACTTCATGAACTTCTGCCAATTTCTCACCTGCCTGAATACATGATGGTCTCCGTTTCCTCATTAAGGCATCATTTTTAAGATAGTAGCACACTGGGCTACATCTAGATTCTTTTTCCATGTATGCTTTTTGATACAATTGCTTTAGTTTCTCATCTTTCTGCTGTAACTCAGTTCATTTCTCTGAACTAAAAATGTCTATTTTGTCATTTATCTGTTCCTGGTCTATGCGAGTAAACTTTATCTTAGCAGGTATATGGTTTAAGAAGATCTGGCACTTCCTCCTGAACCAACCTCCAAACAGGTTGTACATTCTGGTGCAGCATTTTAGCCTCCACTGTGTTTCCATTACCACTCCAACAAAATTCACTGGCTTATCCTGTTTTCCTACATTTGGCTTCCCAGTGCTTTTCTAACCCACCAATCCTGTGATTTCATGTGGCCTACTTTATTGCAGTGAAAACACTAGAGCTTTTTTACTTCTCTTTCCCCTTCAAGGATTTCCTTTTTAGCTTGTGGTAAGTTATCCTTACAATCTTCACTGAGATCTACCTATCCCTCACCACGTGAGGATTTCTCTATTCCCCAATTTCTATTCTCCCGAATTAGAAGCCAAACTTTGATTTATGGGCTACCTCATACTTGTCAGCTATTTCAGCTGCTATTCTTGCCATTGTAACTCTTTACTCTTCTATAGGAGTTCTCACTACTTCAGGAAGTGAATTTTTGAACTCCTCCAAAATAATTGTCTCTCTAACAGCATCATAGATTTGCTCTACTTTTAATGCCATTATACACCTATCAAAATTACTTTGTTTGATCCTTTCAAACTCAATGCCCACATCCACCACTTCCTCAGGAAGTTTATTCCACATCCTTGTGATCAAATTCAGGCAATGCTTGAATATATTTAAACAGTTCCCCAACAGCCCTTTGACTACCATGGGTTTGCTCATCCTCATTAAGCTTAACTTCAGCTTTCATCCTTTTAACCTGACACTCCTGTCTAAGTCTCAACTTCTGAGTTCAAATTCTCTCTCTTCCTCTCTTTCATCTCTCTCTTTTCCCCTTTCTTCTACTGGCTCTTCTTTCCCCTTTCTTTATTTCCTAACTGCTGTAGCCTCACTTGCAATTTAAATTTTTCTAATTCTATTGCACTTCCCTGTTTTTCTGATATACCCAAGCACTAGGCCAACTCCATTGCAATTTCAGCTTTCCTTTAGTCTTTAGTTAAGCCCAATTCTAACCTGTTTGCTAATTCTGAAAGTGTGTTCTTCCTTTGTCTTTCTCAACTTGCTTGGCAAATTTGGGAAGCACCTTCAAACCACCAAATTTCTGAAGCAATGTTAAGAGCCTTTTCCAAAGATTCTAACGGCCTTTTCAGCACATTTAAATATTGAGCTATTTCGGTAATAACGACATCTTTTTTCAGGGACACTGGCAATTTCAGTTTCAGGTTGGTTGCCAATTCCAGCAGCTTTGTCTTGTTCATCTCATGTAAAACTTCCAAAGTCACTTCTTCCACCTCCAAAAAACTGTTAGTGACTGAAAGAGCCATTGCTATCCCAAGCACTGTTTGAACAAACCAAAATCAACACCCAGATCAAAATACACTAACACCTATCACTCGCTGCTTTCAAGTCCAACAATCCTAACCCCAAATTGTAACCACCCAATAAATCCTGCAAAGAGCCCCCAGCCTGTTGTGGATCAGGCCAAACCCCTCAAAACGTTTCAAGAAGGTAGCCCAGACCCTAACGTTTCTAGTTGTTTTAAGCAGGGGTAAAATGGATATTCCAGGAGTGATGCAACTGGCCCAACCCCCTCCCCCCCACCCCCCATATTCAGTTTTAAACAAAACAGAATTAATTTATTTGCATCAACAAATGAAAACTGAATTTGGAACAACAAAACTATTTGATAATCTGATCGAATCTATTGCAAATTAATGATGCTGTTCTAAATACTTGCAACATCCCTAAAAACACCCATTTGTTAAGAAAAGGTAAAACCAAATGCAGGTTTTTATAGGAGACATGTCAGAGAGAAAGAAGATCAGCAAGGAGCTGTTTCTTTGACCAGTCATTTCAAAAGCTGACCAGCAGATGCAAACAAGACAGCTTGCTAAAACCCAAAACAAACCAGAGAAAAGCTGAGCTGGGAGAACTGGCCACTCCCTTTTCATTGTACAACTGTTTCTTTAAAAATCACTTAAAAGCTTCATCAAGTCAATAAACCCAGACATACCGGAACCTCTGCCTTTATGACCCCTCTGAAAAAAAACAAGGACAACATAACTTCATAAAGGAGCAACATTGACACAAATGCTATGAATTGCAAGAGTGATGTTAAAGTCATTATTATTGTATAACATTTCTTAGTTTGTTACCAAGTATATTTTTAGTCAGTACACCTTAATTTATTTATTTTTATTTCTTTTTAAAATGACTTTTTGTTTTGATACATTATTTCCAATCTTTGCTTTTTCTAGTTTTGCCATTCTCTGCAGCTGAGATATTCCAAAGCTTCTTCCTAATCATCCTTTGCAACCCCACCATATCTTGCTGCAGTTTGCCCCCCAGCATTGCCAAGACGCATCTTTCCAATCAACAGCATCCAACTCAATGTAGTCCAGATTCAAACTGAGTAGAGAAAAGATAAATGTGTGTACATACTCTCTGGTTTTGAGAATTAAGGCTTTAACTCTCAGTACCCAATGAAACCTTGAGACTACATTGGTTAAATTGGATAAAGCCTGAAATGGGGAGCTGAGGCACATAATAACCTTCATCCGTTCACTATTTCACAGGCAGGATGATAAATAGGTGTACTCCCATTGATTGTAACTCCAGATACTACTGTTCAAAGAGGTTTTCAGGGTATTATGGCAATCCATCAATCTGTTCTCCAATGGGTCAGCAAGATTGGTGAGGCACTACCCTGGATGAGTGACAGCAGCTTCAAGAAACTGAACCATTTGAGCTGTTCTCCCTTAGGATTTTCCCAGCCCCATCACTCGCCATTGCCTGTCAGTCAGTCAGTCGGTCAGTCAGTCCGGACTGTTGAGCTAAAATAACTGCGGCTTGAACACTTTCAGTAGATATTTGCATTTTGCTGAATTGTTCCCCCCTTGATTGCTCTTCTAGCAACATATCTTGCTCTTCGGGACACCTTTTCATTTTCCCAGTCACGTTCATTCCAACAGGTTAATCAAAAATAAGCAATTTCTTTCAGCATGATATTGTATGTAATGAAGAATTCCTCTGAGATCAGCCAGACAACTCTCTGTAGAATATTTTACACAAGGAAAAGAAGCCTCCTGAAAGGTTCAAAATTACACCAGCAGCCAGAAGAAATAATACATCATTTAAATAGCACTGCACATCCCCAATTATAATTACCCAGTTCTGGAACTCCCTTGCTATCTCCTACCTCTCATACCTCCTTCTAACTGTCTTTTTAAAAGCCTACCTTTTCAGCCAAGCTTTTAGTTATCTGTCCTACATTCCGCATTATCACTTCGTATCAATTTTTGTTTGTTAATGCTCCTGTCAAGTGCTTTGGGATATGTTGCTGTGTCAAGAGATGTTACACAAGCACACTTTATTAATTGGTTGACGTACAGTGTGCTCTGATTTCTATTGTTCTTTTTTTAAATGAAAGTTGTGTCAAACACAAGTCTCCTTTCCTATTAGACATATATTTTATCCTGCTTCCAATAAACATGCTAATAATCCTTGAGCTTCAGTTTCTGGGGAGTAATGGATGCTTCAGGCTATTTCTAGTCTTTACAACAGTTTCTTTCTGTCTGGCTTGCTGCTCTTAGTCTGATTATATTTTCAGGATGACATCTGGGTGTGATCAGATACAGAATCTTTTATCAAAACAATAACTCGATTCTCTCAAATAAATTCTATTTTTTTGACACTAAGTCCTTTCACTTCAAGACAGCCTTCCATAATGCTGTAAAATAAATGTTTTAATTGGAAATGCAATAAATGCTAGCTCAGCCAGTGACAACTATATCCCATGGTCGAATTTTAAAATTGCACAGTGGACAGTCAGCTTATAATATGTTAGTAACTTACTTATTTAAAGGACTGAATGAAATATGCAAACCCAGCTTCGGGGAAGAGCAAAGCAGGTTCTGCTTAATTCTTTTAACAATGCTTTAGTTTTTCTTTATAAAGTAATGTATGCCTGCTTAATAGTGACTATGTTGAGGCATATCAAATTACTTATTCAGAGGCCTTTCTGGAGTTTAAACATATCTTATTTAATGCATCTCAGCATTTTAGTCACGCCGCTGAACAGCCGATTGCATGTTCACATCCATCTGCACACCTTGTTAGATCTTCTGTCAACTTTTAATTCCACAGTATATTTTAACTCAAAATAGGTATGGTACATACGTCTTGGATATCTGCAGCACAGAAAAAGCATCTTTGACCCATCGCGTCTGCACTGGTCAGAAGTAACTACTACTGCCAGGGGAAGTAGTGGCGGGTGGTACAATTACAACATTTAAAAGGCATCTGAATGGGTATATGAATATGAAGAGCTTAGAGGGAAATGGGCCAAATGCTGGCAAATGGGACTAGATTAATTTAGGACATCTGGTAGGCATAGACAAGTTGGACTAACCCAGTCTGTTTCCGTGCTGTACAGCTCTATGACTATGACTCTATTCTTATCCCATTTTCCAGCACTTGGCCCATAGCCTTGCATGCCTTGGCATCACAAATGCACAACTAAATACTTTATAAATGTTACAGGCAGTGAGTTATAGATTCCCACCACATTGTGGGTGAAAAAGCTTTTCCTCAAATCTCTAAACCTCTAAACCTATTATGTCTGAATACCATTGTTTGATTATCTGTGCTCCCAAAAAGTTGATAGAAAATTATTTCTTTGAAAACGTGATGGAAAATGGAAGCTATCAGTGGCAAAAGCAAAATACTATAGATGTGGGGAATCTGAAATAAAACCAGAGTAAGTGGGTCACATTGTTTCAATGGCTATTGAGTCAGGATTAGTGGCAGATGGGTCCACAATTTCCTGTGATTGGTTGTAATATTTATTTGCAACCATGGTCCTGCTGTTGGCCAATTTTGAAAAGACTGCTTTGGGAATCGTGGAGGAATGGCAAGTGTTTGGGTGAAGGATAGATGGAGAGAATGAGAACTTTCCTGCAAGTGATGAAAGCAAATTAAACCCATTAATAAGCCTATTAAAGCCAGTACACTGTCTTCCAGTTGAGCCAATTCTCAACCAGTGAATGGACATGACCTCCCGGTGGTATATGAGGGAACCAGTGCTCTATCTGCCATTTTCAGCATGTCAGAAGAATTTGAATGGCAGCTTAAACAGGCTGTTTAATGCTTTTACCAGGCAGTAGCTATGCAAGTGCTTTTTTTTACTAATAAGATGCTGCATCAGTTCAAAAAGACATTCTGCCTACCTTACAAAGAGTAGTGACATGTATAAATGTTAGTGCCAGTGTAATGCCATGAACATAGGTTCTACAGCACAATGAATTAAGTCAAATAGTATACTTCTTCAGCTATTTATAATTGGCTAATAATATAGAATATTAATGGTCCCTAGATGCAATATATATTCTTATGTAAAAGCCTTTTCCTGAACACAAAAGGAATATCTTCAAAACTTGAGACCTTTTGAAATTGTCTACAAGCTTACAAAGCCTATATTTCCATGGTAAAGCATTATCAATCACAGCCAACATACTAACAAATCCCTCATCTGTATTGTAAATTGAGGTCATTTGAAATTTAGGAATTTTGTGTTTATTCCAATGAAATGAAAAACTCTGGCAACGTGCTTCTCTCTAAAGCAGTCTCCAAACATTGATTACTTAGTTTAAAAAAAATTCCTTCCAATATCTGCGAGCATATTGTTTCCTTGTGACTAAGTTAATGGCTTTGCACATTTTGGTGTGAATACTTTTCCAGAGGTGGAAAAACAAGGTTGGTATTGACGGTTACCTGACCTTAGTGTAGGTGAAGTCATCTTGTCTCAGTATATTCTTTTATTTATGAAGCACTTAATGCAAATACACCAATTCATCTCAAGGTTACTCTGCAGTGGACAGCTTTCAATTTAATAGAAATCAATTGTTAAAGCAGCATTGTCAAGATGTTGCAGAATGAATTGCAAAATAAAAAAAACTCAAATCTTCCCTTTAACATAGCTGGGAAGCAGTGCAATTTGATACATTGGTTTCCTCAGTCAAAGACAATTTTTATAACAGTATCAGACTTGTGATGAATGCTTTGAACTAGTCTGTAAAGGCCATTTCAGCCACTGTAACAGTTACTATAGGTTTTTATGGACTTTACATCTGAATGGTTAAAAACTGGCTTTGAACTGACAACTGAAATGAGTTGTTTGCTTTTTATTTACATCAGAACTACTTTGTAATATGATTCTGATTGGCTGCAAATGCAGGTTTGACCAATGTTGAGAGGGTCAAGAACGAATATGTAACAGATTAGGATTACCTACAGTATGAAAACAGGCCAGTTGGCCCAACAAGTCCATGCTGACCCTTCAAACAGTAACCCACCCAGACCCATTGACTGACCCTATATTTACCCCTGACTAATGCACCTAACACTATTGGCAATTTAGCATGGCCAATTCAACTGATCTGCATATCTTTGGATTGTCAGAGCACCTGGGGAAAACCCACACAGAGAGTCCCTTGAGGTGGGAATTGAACCTGGGTCCCTGGTGCTTTGAGCCACTCTGCTGCCTATAGATTCAGGTTGAAGTAGTCAGTTTAAGCCATTTAGTGTTACTGCTTAAGGGAAATTGCATTCCTCAATATCACACAATTTAAGATATCATTTATCATTTTAGACTGATCTACTTCTGGGGTAGCAGGCAACTGAATCATATTGGAAAGAATGGCATCCATTTGTCATACTTCAATGCTTTGAGGTGTCATTACAAGATCCTTCAAATTATTTGAACAATTATGGTAATAAAGTCAGTTCTCTCTCCATAATACGAAGTAGGCTTTCAAGTCCATCAAGTGTTTCTACCATTCAATGAGATCATGGCTGATTTGATAATGCTCAACATCACTTTTCTGCCTTTTCCCCATAAACCCTTGATTCTCCCACAAGCCACCTTGCCCGCCATGAAAGTACAGGATCAGTCAAAACCAGTTCAGCTATGTTATTCAAAAGCCTGATGCCAGACTCCAGAAACAACGGGTGGAATCTTCCCAGGCCTTAAACAATCTGGGCAATGGTGAGAAATCTGGGAGAATTCGCATGAGAAATTGAATGAGGCCTATCTTGATGTTGGAAGCAACTAGCTACATTTCCAAATAGAGTATGGGCTTCGCTTCTGCTCAACAAAAGGCCATTGAAGGTTTCATTGCAATAATCATGGATTTGCAAATTGTAGCTTCATTTCATTTGCCATCATCTCATTGAGCATTTAGGGTGCAAATGCTGGTCTTTGTAAAATGCACATGGACACATCAAAGAAGAAGCTATTGCAATCAACATCAAGAGAGATAGATATGAGTCACAACCAACAAAGTTGTTGCATGATTTCCAACATTGCTGGGGGGTACAGAATTGAATCCCTCTTTGTCTACACTGTAATATCATAATACATGGTATTTTATTTAATGATAACTTTCTTTTTTCATGTGGGGCTGGAATGGCAAGGTTTCAAGACACTTGGAGCACTCTACTATACTGTTATGTAGTGGTCAGTAAACTGTTGGAGTTGTGAATACAATTCTGGTTGCCCTGCTGTAGGAAGGATATTACTAAATTGGAGAGAGTGCAGAAAAGCTTTACAAAGATGTTACTGGGAATGGAGAGTTTGAGCTAAAATGACAGGCTGGATAGCTGGGACATTTTTCCTTGGACCATAGGAGGTTGAGGGAAGAACTTATAGGGGTTTATAAAATCATGAGGGGATAGATAAGTTGAACAGCAAAGGTCTTTTCCTAAGGTAGGGAATTAAAAGCAAGAGAGAATATTTTTAAGGTGAGATGAGAAAGATTTAAAAGGAGCCTGAGGGGCAATGTTTTCACACAGAGGGTGGTTCGTGTGTGGAATGAACTGCCAGAGGAAATGGTAGGTGCAGATACAATTACAACATTTATAAGACATGTGCACAGATTTATGAATAGGAAAGATCTAGAGGGATATGGGCCTAATGCGGGCAAATGGGACTAAATTAATTTGGGAGACTTGGTTGTCATGGACAGGTTGAACTGAAGAGTCAATTCTGTGCTGTATGATTCTATGACTCTAAATAAGTACCAATCTGAAAAAAGCCAAGGTAACTCAATATGAGGTCCTTTCCATTAGGGTGGTGCATGTCTTATGTTGTGGAGCTGTCTATGCAGCCATCTTCTACAGAATAAGTCACCACTTCTCAGAGCTGGGAATCTGTTCAATTCCAATTGTTCCCAATACAGATCACTGCCAGCAAGAGTGATGTTCCAATCACAGGAGCTACAACAGTGGCTGTCTTGCCAAGGAGGTAAAGGCAGATGGTTGAGGAGTGGATGTGACAGTCAGCACAGCTGCGAAAGGCACAGAGCCGATAGCACAGGAGGAGTTCGCAGTTGCAGGGTCCCTCAGGATACATCAGGAGGGCCAGAGATTTTCATCCTCAAAGCCACTTCCTGGGGATAAAGGAGGCACAGTGTCAATGCAGGCTCTGTGTGTCCTGGGACACTGTGACTGAGCGATGCTAGCTGCTGGTTTGGCCTCTGAAGGGTGAAGGAATGGGAGCCTTTTATGCACCTGGCTGTTCCCAGGGACTGTTGAATAACCTATGTGGGATATCTCTGCTGTCAATCTACAAATGCATCAGAACAGTGACCAATGCCATTTGTTCAAAATGATACTGGTTCGTTTTGATTTCTCTGTGACGAGCTCAGTGCTGCAACCCAGGCAGCAGGATTTGGAAACATTGCTGGCATTCCCCCAGATGCTGAGTGCTATCAACTGCACACGTGTGACACTGAGAGGGCTATATTACAATGCAGCAAATCAGTCAATAGGAAGAGCCTTGTTGCAACATTGTGTAAGTATGATGGACTGTCACTTTAAGAATCCAATCACATGACATTATGATAACATCATTGGCCATTTTGGGCAATTGCTGCTTTTAGAATAACCATTTCCACAATAAAGCTCCTGTTGTTAACATCTTGACCACCTGGTCATTCTTGGAACTTAACCGGCTTCCATTTGATTAATGTTAGGGTGGTCTCTGGTTATTGTTTGCACTTCCTAGAGGTGTTAGTCACTACCCTGGCAGTGGCCACAACTCCTACCCTCTGGAGCACTCTTGTGCACTTGGTATATTTGAGGATCTAGGTATCCCTTACGATGCACAGTGGGAGAAAGATCACTGTCTGGGGTCTTTCTGCCGAAGTTAAATGGGGTCTGTTCAGTTATTGGACCCTTCTTGTGCCTCAAATGCTTGTAAATATAGCCTGGTATATGTAAGAGATGCTTTTGTTTAGATACAGTCAAACTCTAATATTTGTTTAAAAAACTAAAGAACGGTGGATGCTGTAAATCAGAAACTAAAGCAGAACTTGTTGGAAAAGTTCTGCAGATTTGGCAGCATCAGTGCAGAGAAATCAGAGTAAATATTTCAGGTTGAGGAAAGGTTACTTGACTGAAAACATTAACTCTGATTTCTCTCCACAGATGCTGACAGAAATTTCCAGCAATTTCTGCTTTTGTTTCCAATGCTTGTTCGTTTCCTTGGTTTTCTGCTGTACAGAACTGGACTGCGTTTGTGATTATGTCAGTCTAAAAAAGATATTTTTTATGAATAAAGCATATTTTTGAAACCAAGAAAAAACCTTACAATGCTGGTCACTGGGCGAGAAGGACGAGCCACTGTCACCATGGCTGATGACACTGTTCCAGAACCTTCTGACTGACACGGAGCACAGAAACAATGCTGCCTATGCTTCAACCAAGGCCGCGATGTCTCAGACAATAGAGCTGCTGAAGATACAGTTCCACTACTTGGACCAATCTACATGAGCTGTGCAATATAATCCAGGCAAAGGGTGCTGTATTATCCTGGCTTACTGTGCTCCATTATCCGGGCTTACTGTGCTCGTTCCAGCCTATCACTGATAGCAGGCAATGTGCTGGATAGTGAGGAATTAGGAGAATGAGGCAGCCTACTCAGAAAGTAAATAAGTACATTGGGGAAGAGGAAGCTCTCCTTATAAGATCATAGGAGCAGAGTTAGGCCATTGAGCCCAGAAAGTCTGCTCTGCCATTCAATCATGGCTGGCATATTTCTCAACCCCATTCTCCTGCCTTCTTCCCATAACCTTGATCATTTACCAATCAGACCCATCAATCTCTGTATTGAATATACTCAATTACTTGACCTCCTGCAGCAAATGAGTTCCTCAGATTAATTACCTTCTGGCTGAAGAAATTCCTCCTCATGTCAGTTCCAAAGGGTCATTCTGAGGATAGGCCCTCGGGTCTTTGTCTCTCCTACTAGTGGGAACATCTTCTCCATGTTGACTCCATCCAGGCCTCTCAGCAGTCTATGAGTTTCAATCAGATCCCTCTTCATCCTTCCAAGCTCCACTGGGTACAGACCAAGAGTCCTCAATTGCTCCTCATATGTCAAGCCCTTCATCCCCAAGATAACTCTTCTAAACCTATAGACCACCTCCAAGGCCAGCTTATCCTTACTCAGATATGGGGCCCAAGACTGCTCACAATACTCCAAGTGTGGTCTGAATGGAGTCTTATACAGCCTTAGCAGCACATTTCTGCTCTTGTATGCTAGTCCCCTTGAAATGAATGTTAACATAGCATTTCTCTTCCTAACTGTCAATTAAATCTACATGATAACCTGAAGAGAATCATGAGTTAGGACTCCCAAGTCCCTTGGTGCTTCAGATTTCCAAAACCTTTCCCTTCAAAAAAGAGTTTATGTCTCTATTCTTCCCACAATGTGTGTAACCTCACAATTACCCACATTATACTCTATCTGCCAATTCTCTGTCCATTCCTAGCCTGTCCATTCCCTTCTGCAGCCTTCCTCAACACTGCCTGCCCCTCCACCTATCTTTGTGTCATCTGCAAACAATGCCATCAGTTCCTTTGTCCATGTTTATAACATGAATAGTTGTCTCAACTCAAATCCTTGCAGAACTCCATTAATATTGGCTGCCATCCTGAATAAGACCCCTTTAGCCCTATTCTGTGCCTTCCGTCAGTTAGCCCAATCCTCTCTCCTATGTGTGACAGAACATAGCTGCATCAGGTGCTATAAGCCAAATAGGACCTGATTGACATCTGGTTCCAGTAGACTAGGGCTAGGTACAACAAACAATCATTGACTGTAAAATCGTTGTCAGTCAACATGCAAGTGATTTGTTTGCATTCTGGTGGCAAAGTGCAGCTTCTGTTCATTTTGTTTCTTTTTGCATCTTTTGATTATAAAATAAAAGACCATTTTGGCATTGTGCAAAAGTTTCCTTGTGTCTGTTCGTTACTTGACTGGACCATGATAAAATGCAATTCTACAGTGGGTATCGCGGACATAGTAACAGTGATTGAGAGAAGGTGTTTAGATAAGATGTAACTAAGGACAGGTAAATGATGTGGAGTTATATGTGAGAGGGAGTGTCAGCCATGCCAGCTATGTGCTGCTAACAGCATACATTTCTTGCTGCTGTGTTACTTTATTGACGGTGATGGGCAACTCAGGAGAGCTAACATCTGGCCTGAGTAGCCAGATGGTACTGGTGCCAGGGATGCTCATCTATTCCAGGATATCTAGGCATTGGAATGGCAATGGCAATTGTTAGAATCCAGCTAGCATTGGATAAAGGAGAACCATTAAGGTGGGGTAGTTTGTTAATGAGGGAGATTTAGGATGATAGAATGAGATAAATCATCTTGTGGAGAGAAGCCGTCTGTGACACGTGTTGAAACTGATACTCAGCCTAAATATGACGAGGCTTAGCCAAACCACTCAACTCAAACTTCAGTAGCAACCCAGAGACTCCCAGAAGGACAGTGGAAAGGTTCCAGGGATGCCCTCAAAATATCCCTGAAGAGAACAAATATCCTCACCAACTCAGAAGAGTCCCTGAACAAAATGGGAAGGTTTAATCAGGAAGACACATGAGAAATCTTCTTTCATCGGTGAAGTCAAGGTCTCAGAGGGAACACACAAACTTGACACTTCAAGCCCCACTTTATTCCATACAAAGCAGAGTCTGTAAATCATGGAGCATCTGGTATCTCCAAAACCCAGCCAACCAGATGGAAGAAGTCATGCTCCAATCCAAGGGACTTCCTAAGATGGAGAAAGGTAAAGACTGAAGGAAAGCAGGGGTGAATTTAGAATCATAGAGTCATTGAGATATACAGCACGGAAACAGACCTTTTAGCCCAACTTGTCAACGCCGAACAGATATCCTAAATTAATGTAGTCCCATTTGCTAGTATTTGGCCCCTATCCCTCTAAACCCTTTCTATTCATATACCCATCCAAGTGCCTTTTAAATGTTGTAATTGTACCAGCCTTCACCACTTCCTCTGACAACTCATTCCATACATGCACCACCCTCTCCATGAAAAAAATTGCCCCTTGGGTCCTTTTTAAATGTTCCTTTCTCACCTTAAACCTATGCCCTCAATTTTTGGACTCCACTGCCCCAGGGAAAATATCTTGTCTATTTAACCTTTCCAAGCCCCTCATGATTTTATAAACCTCTATAAGGTCATCCCTCAGCCTCCAACACTCCAGGGAAAATAGCTCCAGCCTATTCAGCCTCTCCCTCTAGCTCAAACACTACAATCCTGGCAACTTTGGCAGCAATCTTTTCTGAACCCTTTCAAGTTTCACAACATCTTTCCTGTAGTAGGGAGACCAAAACTGTACACAACATTCCGAAAGTGGCCTAACCAATGTCCTGTACAGCCACAACATGATCTCCCAACTCCTATACTCAATGCATTGACCAATAAAGGAAAGTATGCCAAATGCCTTCTTCACTATCCTATTTACCTGCGACTCCACTTTGAAGGGATTTTGAACCTGCACTCCAAGGTCTCTTTGTTCAGCAACACTCCCCAGGACCTTACCATTCAGTGTATAAGTCCTGCCCTAGTGGTTGTATTTGTCTATGTAAACATGAATGTTCACAGAATATTCTCATTGATATGAGCAAAGCTTATAAAGAGCTTACCATATGCTTTTAGTGATTTTTGCTTTAATTGCATTTAACATTTGTTTATTTTGTGAATCAGTTCTTCACTTGCTTGCTAACCTATTTTATTAGAAAATAATTTGTGTTGTTGTGGGAGTTCTGAGTTGTTCATATTAATTGTTCCAAATGGATCTCTTTGAACTTGCATTCAGGGTTTATTGTTTTTTACATGACACTTCAGTTTGGAAACTTCATGAACTCAATCTACAGCAGGTGAATAAGAGCCTCTTATAAATTCCCATAGAAGTTATTTCATCAGGTGGCTGGTCTGCTCACCTTTTGTTATTTTATCCATCCTTGTCTCTTCTCCCAATCTTCATATACAGTAATTGCCAATGTTGCTAAGTGGGTGACACAGTGGTTAGCACTCCTGCCTCACGGCACCAGGGACTCTGCTTCAATTCCACCCTCAAGTGACTGTCTGTGTACAGTTTGCATATTCTCCCTGTGTCTGTGTGGGTTTCCTCACACAATCCAAAGATGTGTAGGTTAGGTAGATCGGCCATGCTAAATTATCCATAATGTCCAGGGATGTGCAGGCTAAGTGGATTAGCCATGCAAAATCAGGGTTACTGGGACAGAATGGGTCTGGATAGGATGCCCTTGGGAGACTCAATGGACCAGATAAATAGTCTGCTTCCACAATGTAAGGATTCTATGTGCTATCTTTTGAATGTCAGAGTACTCCTTTGTGAGTTATAGGGTATAATTTTAATTGGGGTGGATTGTGGGGAGAGGCTGCAGGACGCCCTCTCCCCCACCCCAGCAAAAAGCTCAAGTGATGTCAGTATCATTTTAACAGAGGTTCCTTGATTAATTAAAACAGGAAGGTCTCTAATGTCCAGGATCAGTGTGTGACATTAGGGCAGTAGGAGAGGAAACAAATCGACTTTGGAGGTACCATGATTCCAAGGAATGGCATTATGTTATTGTGTAGGGGAATAGATTGGCTGATTACCTCATGTTACATTAAAGAAGCAAGGCTGTGAAGGTTCAAGGACAATTAGCCCAAAGTACGGCATCCAACTCCTCCCTGAAATCATACAATATTTTGATCTCAACTACTTTTTACGGTTGTGAATTCGATAGGCTCAGCGGCCCCTAGCTGAAGGAATTTCTTAGCTCAGTTCATTATCGTTTATGTCTGTTGTAAGATGAATCCCCAACACAGCTCGAGAAAAAAGCAAAATAGTGTGGGTGTTGGAAATCCGAAACAAGCACAGAGATACTCAGCAGGTCTGACTTCATTTGTGGAGAGAGAAACAGAATTTTGTCTTTCACTTATTGATAATTGGGAATATATTTATTGTGTGGTGTAGGGTTGATGGAAACATGATTCTTTTAAATAATACATATCCTCTGAAGATAAAGTGCATGTCTACAAACACAATCTGGCAGGTTGAATATTGCACCCTGCAATATAAGCTACTTTAGTTAGAATAATTGTGCTTAAATTATATCTTGTGCTGTTATATAGACCTAGTGATTTAGGGGGAGAGGCCGTCTCTACAAACTATATCACAACAAAGACAGAAGAAAAATTATATCAAAGTCAATCCCCAAAGGCTGAACACAACGTGTGATATGTTCTTATCTACATCAACTCCCTGAAATTTTACGTAATTTTTCAGATGATTGATAAATGGTATTTGTAAACATTGTTTCCTGTGATTAACAAATTTAAATTTCACCTTTTATATAAAAAGTATGCAAATTGAAGAAAACGTTTCGTCCCCTTTCTAGGTGACATCTTCAGTGCTTGGGAGCCTCTTGTGAAGCGCTTCTGTGCTGATTCCTCCAGCATTTATACTGGTTTGAATCTGCCACTTCCGGTTGTCAGTTGCTGTCCGTTGCAGTGGCCAGTATATAGGGTCTAGGTCGATGTGTCTGTTGATAGAATTCGTGGATGAGTGCCATGCCTCTAGGAATTCCCTGGCTGTTCTCTGTTTGGCCTGCCCTATAATAGTGGTGTTGTCCCAATCGAATTCATGTTGTTTGTCATCTGAGTGTATGGCTACTGGGGATAGCTGTCGTGTCGTTTCGTGGCTAGTTGATGTTCGTGAATGCAGGTTGTTAGCTGTCTTCCTGTTTGTCCTATGTAGTGTTTTGTGCAGTCCTTTTGTACACTACATTGGGATTTTGTACACTACATTGGTTTTGCTCATGCTGGGTATCGGGTCCTTTGTCCTGGTGAGTTGTTGTCTGAGGGTGGCTGTTGGTTTGTGCGCTGTTATGAGTCCTAGTGGTCGCAGCAGTCTGGCTGTCAGTTCAGAAATGCTCCTGATGTATGGGAGTGTGGCCAGTCCTTTGGGTTGTGGCATGTCCTCATTTCGTTGTCTTTCCCTGCGGCATCTGTTGATGAAATTGCACAGGTATCCGTTTTTGTTGAATACCTTGTATAGGTGTTCTTCTTCCTCTTTTTGTAGTTCAGGTGTGCTGCAGTGTGTTGTGGCCCTTTTGAGTAATGTCCTGATGCAACTTTGTTTGTGTGTGTTAGGGTGGTTGCTTTCATAGTTCAGGACTTGGTCTGTGTGTGTGGCTTTTCACTATATATACAGAAAAGCCACACACACAGACCAAGTCCTGAACTATGAAAGCAACCATCCTAACACACACAAACAAAGTTGCATCAGGATATTACTCAAAAGGGCCACAACACACTGCAGCACACCTGAACTACAAAAAGAGGAAGAAGAACACCTATACAAGGTATTCAACAAAAACGGATACCTGCGCAATTTCATCAACAGATGCCGCAGGGAAAGACAATGAAATGAGGACATGCCACAACCCAAAGGACTGGCCACACTCCCATACATCAGGAGCATTTCTGAACTGACAGCCAGACTGCTGCGACCACTAGGACTCATAACAGCTCATAAACCAACAGCCACCCTCAGACAACAACTCACCAGGACAACGGACCCGATACCCAGCATGAGCAAAACCAATGTAGTGTACAAAATCCCATGCAAGAACTGCACAAAACACTACATAGGACAAACAGGAAGACAGCTAACAACCCGCATTCATGAACATCAACTAGCCACGAAACGACATGACAGCTATCCCCAGTAGCCATACACTCAGATGACAAACAACATGAATTCGATTGGGACAACACCACTATTATAGGGCAGGCCAAACAGAGAACAGCCAGGGAATTCCTAGAAGCATGGCACTCATCCATGAATTCTATCAACAGACACATCGACCTAGACCCTATATACTGGCCACTGCAACGGACAGCAACTGACAACCGGAAGTGGCAGATTCAAACCAGTATAAATGCCGGAGGAATCAGCACAGAAGCACTTCACAGGAGGCTCCCAAGCACTGAAGATGTCACCTAGAAAGGGGACGAAACGTTTGCAAGAAAAACTCCCAGCTCGACGAACAGAACCACAACAACAAGCACCCGAGCTACAAATCTTCTCATAAACTTTAAATTGAAGAAAAGCTAAGGAGACTTCCCTTGAGTTGCATACTTGGTCAACACTATTATCTAATTTATTTTAGATGAAAATACATTGAAACATTGAAAATAGGAGCGGGAATAGGCCACTCCACCATGAGGCATGGCTGATCCAACTCAATATCCTGTACCTGCTTTTCACCCATATTCTTTGATTCTTTTAGCTCCAAGTACTATATCCAACTCCTTCTTGAAATCATAAAATATTTTGGTCTCAACTGCTTTCTATGGTTGTGAATTTGATAGGTTCAGCAATGTCGACCTGAAAGAATTTCTTATATCAATTCAGTATTGCTTACCCTGTAATCTTAGACTCTGACCCTTGCTTGTCAACTCCCTATAATTAGGAACATCCTTTCTGCAACTAGCCTGTCTAGTCCTTTTAGAATTTTATAGGTTTCTGTGAGATCTCCCCATATTCTTCTGAACTCCAGCAAATATAATCCTAACTGATTCTACATCACCTCATACATAGAGTCATAGTCATAGAATCATATGCACAGAACTGGCCATTTGGTCCAACCAGTCCATGTTGAACAGAATCCACCTGCCTGCTCCTGGCCCATATTCCACCAAAACCTTTCCTATTCATGTATTTATCAAATGTCTTTTAAAAGTTGCAATTGTACCCACATCCATCATTTCCTCAGGAAGTTCAGTCCTGATATCCCAAGAATTCATCTGATAACTCTTCACTGCACTTTCTCTACAGTGGTTATTGCTGATGGAGGTCAGGCATCTCAATTCCAGGAAATCTCCACACGGCTTCCTCAGGATAGTATTCTTGGACTAATCACCTTCAGCTGCTACACCAATGACCTTCCTTCCATCATAAATCAAAAGAGGAGATATTCACCGATGATTGCACAATGTTCAACATCATTTGCGATGACTCAGATATTAAAGCAGTCTGATTTAAATGTAGCAAGACCTGAACAATATCAAGATTTGAGCTGACAAGTGGCAAGTTATATTTACTCCACACAAATGCCAGACAATGACATCTCCAATCCAACCACTGCTTCTCATATTCAATGGTGTTAACATCACTGAATGCCCCACTATCAACGTCCTGGGGTTACCATTGATCAGAAATCAACTGGACTTGCCATAATGGTTACAAGAGTAAGTCAGAGGCTAAGAATCCTGCAGTGAGTAAACTCACCTTCTGACTTCCCAAAGCATATCTACTATCTACAAGGCTCAAGTCAGATGTGTGATGGAATACTCCCTGTTTGCCTGGATGAGTGCAACCCCAATAACACTCAAGAAGCTTGACACCATGCAGGACAAAACAGCTCCTTGATTGGTCCCATATCTACAAGCATCCACTCCCTCCACCACTGATGCTTAGTAGCAGCAATGTGTACCATCTACAACAGTGATTCTCAACCATATTTTGGCCACAGTCCCCCTAGGAACACTTCTCAGGTTCCATGACCCCCACCTTTCAAACAGGGATACAACACAAACAGATAGACAGAACATCCTTTATTATTAAAAACCGAGAAAACTTGAATATTCTGACATACCAGACAAAAAAGTCTTAAAAATTGGCTTAATGTGATCCTTAGCTTGGTGGTTTTCTGCAAGTTTCATGATATCAGGCTCCAAATTAGACAATGATAGTCTGAGGTGACAACTTGTTGTAATATCAATTCTGTTCCTGGATTTTGTCAAAGAAACTAACCTGCAGAATCCACTCTCAACCAAATATGTTGAGGGAAAGGCAATTAAAAATACTTGGGCTATTTCCCACAGTGTTGTAAATTTATTCAGCAGATCCCTCTTGATCCAAAAGTATTTTTGAAACTTTTCGCAACTGACTCTGAAGTGAGGCTGTGTGGGAGGAGCTTAAGCAATTAATTTACCAGGTGCATTGAATTCAAATGGTGTGTTGGAAAGATATTATAAGTAGGAGGGAAACTATTGACTCCAATGAAGGTTGTTGCTTGTGTTCAGTTAACAGGACCCCCCATAAACCCTTGGGGATCCCCTTCTCACAGTTTTCAGTTTGTGACCCCCTTCAAATGTACCATATGGCCCCAGTTGAGAATGGCTGCTATACAAGATACACTGCAGTAATTTGCCCAAAATCCTTAGACAGCACCTTCCAAACTCATGAGCACTTCCATCTTGAGGGACAAGAATAGATGGGAACACCACCACTTGCAAATAACTCACTATCCTGACTTGGAAATATATCGTTGTTCATTCACTGTTGCTAGATCAAAATCCTGGAATTCCCTTGCTAAGGCCATTGTGAGTCAACTTATAGCATAAGGTCTGCTGCGGTTCAAGAGGCAGTGCACCACTATCTTCTCGAGAAGGACAATACAAACTGGCCTGGCTAGCGAGGCCCAGATCCCACGAGAGAATAAACAAGAAGTGAATGACCTTTTGTATTCCCCTTATCTACGCCGCTTATGATTTTATAAACCTCAATAAGGTCATTCCTCAACCTCCTTCGCTCTACTGACAAAAGTCCCAGCCTTTCCAGTTTATTTTTATATCCCATTTGCAGCAACATCCTGGTAAATGTTTTCTGAAACTTCTCTAGTAAATAATATCCTTCCTATAACAAAGTGACCAGAATCACACACCGTACTCCAAAACAGGCCTCACCCAATGCCCTGCACAAGTTGAACATGGCATCCCAACTCTTATAATCAAAAGTCTGAGAAATGGGACTAGGTCAGATTGGGATGTCTGATCAGTGTAGATTAGTTGGACTGAAGGGTCTGTTACCATGCGATCTGACTTTATGACCATGACTCTGTCAGCATCTCATAAAGACACCTTTATGTGACACAGATAGTTCCCCTCTTCCAAATCACTTCTGCAATTGTTGTACATCTTTGTCTGAAACCGATTCCATGAAATCGAGCTATTCCCACAACTGCCATGGTATTCTGTTACTCATTATTATAAGAATTTCCCTAACTTTCCCTGCACTGCTTTACACATCATATCAGTGAAGAAATTCAATCATTTTATGTTAGCCTAGTTTTCAAGAATGCCACTTATTGCTTTGGAGACAAAAGCATTTTGACATAGATTTCTTTAAATATTTACTGAAAATTGTCTTTTTTTCTGGTCATTGTTTAGCATCAGTTTATACATTTGCCTCCACAACATTTTTAGCCTGCTTCTTAACAGTGTTACTCATACACACTGGCGGTGTCTGCTGGAGATGATGCAACAGGCTGGAAGTATTGTTGTGTCAGAGGTCCACAAAGGAAGGTCACTGAGTCAAAATACGGTCACTGAGTCAAAACACTGGAACCCCTTCCTATCAGCACTGTGGGGTACCTACATTAAATGGACTGTAGTAGTTCAAGAAAGCAACTCATTACCACCTCTCAAGAAATATTAGGGATGGATAATATGCGCCGGCCTACCAAGTGACACCTACATCCCATGAACAAATGCAAACAGAGGAAGGGATGACTCAGGCAGGTGAAAAACACCTATATAGTTGTCAGTTTAGTTTTGCAGTGATTAGAATGTCTCTGCTGATGAGTCTGAATAGGGACTTCCCAATATTTGCATACTTGAATAAATATGATTAACGTACAAGCAATTGCATTCCTTACTTATCCTTTGCATCCCTATTTTAAAAACAATTCTATTTGGAATGCTTCCACAATAATTTAAAGAATTTATTTTTCCTTGGGTTGTGTAATATTGAATGTGACTTGTATTTATGTGAACCTAGAGTACAATACAAACTGCAGCTGTAATTCTGGTCTGAAATATTTCACTTTGCATTAATGCTACAGTTATATAGCCACAGCTTTGAACATACCTTATGGGGGAAAAAAAGGACATAAAGCATGTGCACTAGTTTGTCATAAATGCTTTAAATTCACCAAGCCTTTACACTTGTGAACTGAAGAGAATAACTTTCCTAATTAGCAGAGACTGATTTAACACAAAACTTTGAAGAGTAAACTTTCTGATATCCAACATACCAAGTCAAATATTGAAAAAAATCACATTTGCACAACCCATCCTTTTCCTTCTCTGCTTTAAATTACAGAAGATTTCATTTCTGATAATGTCTGACATGCAAGGCTGTGTCTAGGGTGTGGAGTCCTTGTTCAAGTACAAACCTATTCCCCCGCAGACACAAATGTTAACGTCATTTTAGGCATTTTTTCTTTTCTGGGGTGGGGTCGGGAAGAACAGTCACCAAGTTTCACATTCAGTTAGGCTTTACAAACATACAGAAATGGGCATAAGCATTAATCTGTACCCATTGTGTGTCTTACATCATACTGCAGCAGAGAAGTGTCTACACTATTCATGAGAGAGCCTTGTCAGGCAAGGTTTCACTAATAAATCCAAGGTGACGTTACTCACACTGTTTGTTCACTCAGAAAGAGGCAACTCCAATAAGGCTGACAAGAGGAGAAGAAGAGGAATGAGGGGAGTGGCCAGGGACTGCTGTAACTCACACTGGTGCAGGTGTGAGGACAGAGAAGATCTCACAGAATCATAGAAGTAGTATAACACTGAATAAGGCCATTTGGCCCATTGTGCTAGTACTCATTCTGTCACCTAGTGCCAATCTTCTACCTTTACTCCATATCTATCCAAACAATCATCCAATGTCCTCTTGAATGTCACAGTTGAAAATGCCTCCACCGTATTTCTAGGTCGTACATTCCATATCCTAACTATGTGCAGTGTGAAAAAGATTTTTCTCACATCATCCTTGCTCCATCTTTACTTCTCTTTAAATCCATACCCTCCCATTCCTTTTTCTTTTATGTGTAGAAACAGATTCGCTCTATCTCCTCTGACCAGCACACTATTGACTGTGAAATCTCCTCTCAGCCTTCTTCCCGTTGAGAAAACCAGTCCCAATTTCTTCAATCTATCCTCATACCAAATGTTCTCATTCCTGAAACCACTCTTATAAATTGCTTCTGCACTCTCTCCAATGCAGTGGTTCAAGAAATCAGTTCAGCCCTATGTTCTAAAGGTCAACCACGGTCTGGCAATAAATGCTGGCCAGCCAGTGATGCCCCATATCCCACAAGTGAATTAAAAATAAATAGTTCTTTCCAATAGTGTTGCACCCTCACTGTCACCAGCTGAGGTCTAACAAGTGTCAACATTATCTCCATGCTATATCCCACGGACAAGTATCAAGGCAACGGCTAGACTGCCTGAGCTGTCAGAGTGGCAGAGTCTTTGAAAGAAGACAGTGACAGCTCTTGTAAGGGGAGATACGTTTCGACAGTGTTGTTGGCCATCTAATGTCTCTTATCTGACTTTACATGGAAGTAATGATTTTAATCCCCTCATGTGTTTTCCAAGGGTCCAGGGATTTTAGACTACACTCATGTGGCCATTAAGGCAATCATGGGCCAACCAACTCCTATCACAACCTGCAAGGGGTTCCCCTCCTTAAATGTTGGTTGAGTTTGTGGTCACCCACAGAGGATAATGCAAGTCTACACGTGGTACAGTGGGAATAATCATGAGTAATTAGGCACTTCCACGTGCCAAGGCTCTTTATCCTGGCAACATAATAGGACAGGTGTGTTCCAGTATTTCACCTGAGGATATGGCAAGGAACCCACTGAGAAGAGGCAGAGCAACACAAATACAGGAGATATGCCACTACCATGGCCACAATCGAAAAGATTTTACAGTCTTCTGAAAACAAGTTTCCTCTTCCTCCACTTCCTTCATTGTAATGCGGTGCTGTGTTCTCCACAATGTGGTGCTGCAAATGTGGGCAGAACCGAGGATTCTGAGAGTACTGTCCAGAGAAGCAAGAGGATAGATTCCAGGTAGATCCTGAACCTGAGCCAGAGACGTGGCACCCATGAGGCTATAAAGGGTCTCATCCTGCGGCACTTCACATAAATAGGAGAACCTCTCAGAACATTTCTGACTATCACAGGAGAGGCTCCATTACAGCTCAGAGAAGATTGTACTACACTGATGTTTTCAGGAAATATTTCTGAGGGTCAGAGGCTTGGCCTGACACAAGTCCAGCAGCTGCTCTGGCACTTGACCCACATGATTTACGTTCTTCACAGCCATGCAGTCCCACTGAGGGACAAATATCTGAGCTGGCAGCTAAAGTGGAGCAAGCATAAGATGATGTATCCCTTTTTACCCTCAGTGATCAGCATAGGTTCTTCAGGGGTGGTTCCACTGGTGCCAACAACTGACTTGTTGGAGAAGTGTCACCAGTGAATCTCAACTCATAATGCACTATCGGCAGAGGGGACAGCATCTTGATGGTGATCCTTCATCATTACACAGATTGATGTCCTCTAGCTTTTCAACTCTTCACATTATTAGCTTCTATTGCCATTGCTGAAGCAAAATCCTGTATCTGTAGCACACTCAGTCATCTTCTCACTTAACACAGTTCTCACAGAACTGTTGCACGTTCCAGGGTTCAAATGTTTTAGTAGGATCAGACATGGGGGTAAAAAAGGGGGAGGCGTGGCATTACTTGTCAAAGACAGTATCACAGCAGTGGAATGGACGATGGAAGAGGACTTGCCATCTGAGGTAGTTTGGGCTGAGGTTAGAAATAGGAAAGGTGAGGTCACCCTGTTAGGTGTTTTCTACAGGCCTCCTAATAGTCCTAGAGAAGTAGAGGATAATATTGCGAGGATGATTCAGGAAAAGAGTGAAGGTAGCAGGGTGGTTGTTATGGGGGACTTTAACTTCCCAGATATTGACTGGGAGAGCTATAGCTCGAGTTCATTAGATGGGTCGGTGTTTGTACAATGTGTGCAGGAGGGTTTCCTGACACAATATGTCGACAGGCCAACAAGAGGGGAGGCTATATTGGATTTGGTTCTAGGTAATGAACCAGGCCAGGTGTTAGACTTGGAGGTAGGTGAGCACTTCGGGGACAGTGACCACAACTCGGTGACTTTTACTTTAGTGATGGAGAGGGATAAGTGTGCGCCGCAGGGCAAGAGTTATAGCTGGGAGCAGGGAAATTATGATGCAGTGAGGCATGACTTAGGATGTGTGGATTGGAAAAACAGGCTTCAAGAGAAGAACACTAATGAGATGTCGGGATTGTTCAAGGAGCAGCTACTGCGTGTCCTCGATAGGTATGTACCAGTCAGGCATGGTGTAAAGGGCCTTGTGAGGCAGCCGTGGTTTAGTAAGGAATTGGAGTCCCTTGTGAAAGGGAAGAAGGCGGCATATGTAAAGATGAGGCGTGAAGGTTCAGTTGGGGCGATTGAGAGTTATAAGGTAGCCAGGAAGGAGCTAAAGAGGGAGCTAAGAGAAGCGAGAAGGGGACATGAAAAGTCTTTAGCTGGTAGGATTAGGGAAAACCCAAAGGCTTTCTATAGGTATGTCAAGAATAAAAGGATGACTAGGGTAGGTATCGGTCCAGTCAAGGATAGTAGTGGGAAGTTGTGTGTGGAGGCGGAGGAGATTGGAGAGACATTAAATCAGTACTTTTCATCAGTATTCACTCAGGAACAGGACACTGTTGCTGATGTGAATACGGAATCACAAATAATTAGAATGGATGCCCTGGAAATATGCAGGGAAGAGGTTTTGGGAATATTGGAAAGGATGAATATAGATAAGTCTCCTGGGCCTGATGGCATTTACCCCAGGATCCTATGGGAAGCTAGGGAGGAGATAGCAGAGCCATTGGCCTGGATTTTTATGTCGTCATTGTCAACGGGAATAGTACCAGAGGACTGGAGGATAGCGAATGTGGTCCCATTGTTCAAGAAAGGGAATAGGGATAGCCCTAGTAACTATAGGCCAGTGAGTCTGACTTCAGTGGTGGGCAAAGTCTTAGAGAGAATGGTAAGGGATAAGATTTATGAACATCTGGGTAGGAATAACGTGATCAGGGATAGCCAGCATGGTTTTGTGAAGGGCAGGTCGTGCCTCACAAACCTTATTGAGTTCTTTGAGAAGGTGACTAAGGAAGTGGACGAGGGTAAAGCAGTAGATGTTGTGTATATGGATTTTAGTAAGGCGTTCGATAAGGTTCCCCATGGTAGGCTAATGCTAAAACTACGGAGGTATGGCATTGAGGATACATTAGAGGTTTGGATTAGGAATTGGCTGGCTGGAAGGAGACAGAGGGTAGTAGTTGATGGATTATGTTCATCTTGGAGCGCAGTTACTAGCGGTGTACCACAAGGATCTGTTTTGGGACCATTGCTTTTTGTTATCTTTATAAATGATCTAGAGGAAGGACTTGAAAGCTGGGTAAGCAAGTTTGCGGATGACACAAAAGTCGGTGGAGTTGTGGATAGTGAGGAAGGAAGTGGTAGGTTACAGCGGGATATAGATAAGTTGCAGAGCTGGGCGGAAATGTGGCAAATGGAATTCAATGTAGCTAAGTGCGAAGTCGTTCACTTTGGTAGGAATAACAAGAAGATGGATTACTGGGCTAATGGTAGGCTACTTGGTAGTGTGGATGAGCAGAGGGATCTTGGTGTCCATGTACACAGATCTCTGAAAGTTGCCACCCAGGTAAATAGTGCTGTGAGGAAGGCATATGGTGTACTGGGCTTTATTGGCAGAGGAATTGAGTTCCGGAGTCCTGAGGTCATGTTGCAGTTGTATAAGACTCTGGTGAGGCCTCATCTGGAGTATTGTGTGCAGTTTTGGTCGCCATACTATAGGAAGGATGTGGAAGCTTTAGAACGAGTGCAGAGGAGGTTTACCAGGATGTTGCCTGGAATGGTAGGAAAATCTTATGAGGAAAGGCTGAGGCACTTGGGGCTGTTCTCATTGGAGAAGAGAAGGTTTAGGGGAGATCTGATAGAAGTGTATAAGATGATTAGGGGTTTAGATAGGGTAGATACTAAGAACCTTTTACCGCTAATGGAGTCAGGTGTTACTAGGGGACATAGCTTTAAATTAAGGGGTGGTAGGTATAGGACAGATGTTAGGGGTAGATTCTTCACACAGCGGATTGTGAGTTCATGGAATGCCCTGCCCGTATCAGTGGTGAACTCTCCTTCTTTATGGTCATTTAAGCGGGCATTGGATAGGCATTTGGAAGTTATTGGACTAGTATAGGTTAGGTAGGATTCGGTCGGTGCAACATCGAGGGCCGAAGGGCCTGTACTGCGCTGTATCCTTCTATGTTCTATGTTCTATAACCCTTTCCCTTTATTCAGCACCTCAATCCCAGCAGAAACTCTTGGGTGCCTTCAAGGTGAGATAGACTTCAAAGGAGCTAGTGGAATGCAGAAAGGATGTTGGGTGCCCTGGAGTTAATGCAGAGTGAATATAGCTACCACAGAGCTGTGACTCTCAGGACTCAATCACCTCTTCAACCTGGACTTCATTTTTTTTTCTCCTCCAAAACATGATGAAGGCTGAGTAATTGTAACTTTCAATCCAAGGATCTCAACTTTTCAAATACTGCTGACCGTTTAGATTTGAGGTCACATTGTCCTTCTGGCTCGGGGCCAAACCTCGCTGCTGCAGGGCGGCCAGTCTTTAGGACACAACCTGTCAGGATTGGCACTTCTCCTACACTACTTGGGCTAGCAGTCCTGCTAATCTAAGTGACCAGCTGGCAATTGTTTGAGTGGGAAACAGTGTCATGGTTGGGCATGTATATTTTAACTTCTGTCTTTAGCAGCCCACTCATCACTGTCACACCCATCTCATTAACTCTGTTCGTCTCTCTGTGTACCAATGCTGCCAGGCCTGTTGGGTCCCACCTTCACTGAAGTTGCAATAACCTCTCCGGGAAGGCTGATTAGAAAATATCTACAGGTGGCATGTGGTTATCACCCCGTACCCACTTTTGCTGTGTTCTCAGGCTGACAGCAGCCTCCTGACCACCGCTCAGAGAAGCAGTGCTCTGTTATCTCACCAGTCCTTTGTTGAGATCCTTTATTCTAAGGGCTGTCATGTGGGCCATTCCCCTGCAGGGGTTGATTTTCTTTTCATACTGATATCTCACTGAAGAGCTATATTCCTCCACACTTGTCAACCTGCTTCCAGGCTGAGAGCACGCTAGTTGGACCATCCATCTCAGGAATCCACCCACCTCAACTGGAACGGCATCACAGATGCGGCCTCCTAATGAGTAGTGTTCCAAAAGATGCCACCTGACACCGCACTTCTACCTTGGCGTGGAGTTGGGGCACAGAGGTCCTCCCCATCCCTGAGCTTTCTCACAGAGCACGATAGTCTGCCTACGGTTGCATAGAAAATTTGGGTCCAGCATAGCCCTTTCAACACACCAAACCTTCTTCACCGCTCAATAAGATTATGGCTGATCAAACACTTCAACGCCGTTTTACTCACCTCAAAACCCCATATGCCACTGGATTCGGGTCTGTTTCTCTTTCCACTGATGCTTTCTGACTTGCTAAGCATTTCCAGCATTTTCTGTCTGAAAAGAGAAGAAAGGCTTGCATTTATATTGCACCTTTCAGCTTTCCATTTGTTGAAATACTTTTTGAATGGTACTTGGTGTTATAACATCAGAAACAAGGTAGCCAAATTGCACAGACCAAGCTCCCCCATTCATACATGTAAGAGAGACCAGAGGGTTTGTTTCTGTGATGGTGATAAAAGGAAAAAGATCAGTGAGCATATCAAGGATAACTTCCACGGCCTTTGTTAAATTGGTGCCGCAGAATCTCTTACATTTTCATCCAGAGCTTAAAGGCTATCAGTACTGCCATATTGATGTGTCCTTATGCGCAGACAGGCTGCTTGTCAGTAAGATTCTGTCAGAGGAGGGGAGAAAACTGTATAGCACACCGAGACATTACCTCCAGCATCCGTGAGCTGCCTGCTCACCAAACACGCTTCACACTTGTTCAACTAAATGGCCATGTTGGAAAGTAGGCAAGGGCCAACCCTCTGTCCAGGCATGGTGAAGACACTACTGGTCAGGGGTCCTGGTATCATCAGTCACGTACAGTCTGCAGGAACTTTCTGTACAATCATTTGCCTACTTGGACCAGCCAGTCAGGAGTATGTCCAACTAAAGGCAGCCAAAGGGCAGTAGGCAGTATTCTGATGGTAAGAATCTACATCATGACTCTCTTCAATGTTTCTAGGATGTTTCTCATGTTTTGTGCTCGGGTAGTGCTACAGTGCAATTCTACCCACTATTCCCACTGTATAAATACACTCGCAAAAATACACAGTACATGTCCCAAGGGTACCCATCATCTAAATATCAAGAAGAACCAAAGTTTAACAAAAATATACACAATATCTGCCAGGGGTTCCAAATTATACTCAGGCCTTGCCAAATTATCCCATTTAGCTGAATTAAACATTATATTAATCCTGTTTTGAAGAGGTTGTCAACAATCTCAAGAATGTAATTTGAAATGAGCATCATGGTTGGAACTACTGGGTCACTCAGCCTGGGTCACTTGTACTTTAGGAAGTTTTGTGGCCCATTGTCTAACAAATACTTTCTTTAACATTTGATCCCCGTGATCCATCTGCGCCAGTAGCCTCCAGAATTGGATGCATGGAAACTTCTGTTGGTTTCAGCACATCTGAGAGGGAATGTTGGCCATAACACAGCCAAGCAGCTTGACTATCAATCATTAAATCTTTCTGATAAGCCAATGGCAGGAGAATTTCCTGGTCAGCCTGAACTGTGTTGTCGCTGCTGAACAGCAGCGCCCCCAAGTTAAGAGACTGAAAGGGAAGGTTCCTGCCACAGACACACATAAACACACACACACACACACACGCGCACAGACACACATACACACACACACACACACATGCACGCACAGACACACACACATAAACACACAGACACAGATATACACACACAACTTCAGCTCTCTTCAGTGGAAAGTGACAAGGTGTGAAATGGGAGTCAATCTAATCAGGAGTCCATTGAGTGAACCAAATCAAAATGGTCTCCGAACTGCCTGTCACTCTCTCTCCTTGTAGGTGTCACCAAGATGTGGGTCAGGGGATTAAATCAAGGTCCAATTGCTGGGCTCTGGGACTTTGTTGGGGTGGTATGGTGCCCACACAGCTCGTTTGGGATGAGGCCACTGCCCTCAGGTGAGGGATGACCTGGGGTCTTGGTACCCAGGTTAGGAGCGGTTCCATGGTCCATGATTTATCTCCCTGTCCTGGGTGATACTTGTTGCTATGAAGCTCCTTAAGTCCTCTTGAGAGTACTTTTGCATCTCTCTTCCCTTCTCCTTTCTTCACACTAAAATTCTTGTTTGAAAACCATCTACAAAGGTGGAACTATTTCGCATGTGTAGGTACAATGCAACAGATCTCTCAGCCACCTTAACTTCTCCAGCTTAGCAATCCTATTCAGACTGGAAGCAGAGAGTTGAAGTAAACGCGTCCTTTTCAGAGTGATAGGCAGTGATGAGTGGGGTGCCGCACGGTTTAGTACTGAGGCCTCAGCTGTTCACAATATACAGCAACGGTTTGGATGAAGGAATTGAATGCCATATCTCCAGATTTGCAGATGACATTAAGCTGGGTGTCAGTCTGTGCTGTGAGGAGGATGCGAAGAGGCTGAGGGTGACTTGGACAGACTGGCTGAGTGGGCAAATACTTGACAAATGCAATATAGTGTGGATAAATGTGCGGTTATCTATTTTGGTTACAAAAACAGGAAGGCAGATTATTATCTGAATGGTGGCAGTTTAGGAAAAGGTGAGATACAATGAGACCTGGGCGTCATGGTGGAACAGTCACTGAAGGTTGGCATGTAGGTGCAGCAGTCAGTGAGGAAAGCTAATAATCACACAGCACCAGGTTATAGTCCAACGGGTTTATTTGGAAGCACTAGCTTTCGGAGGGCTGCTCCTTCGTCAGGTGGTTGTGGAGTATAAGATTGTAAGACACAGAAGTTATAGCAAAATTTACAGTGCGATGTAACTGAAATTATATATTGAAAAAGACCTGGATTGTTTGTTAAGTCGCTCATCTTTTAGAATGAACATGTTGGTTTCAGTTCTTTTATATGCAAAATGCAAAACTGAAAATCACATTGAATTGAAATTCAAAATCGCTCAAGTAAAGCTAGTGGCATGCTGGCTTTCATAGCGAGAGGATTTGCATATCGGAGTAAGGATGTCTTGCTGCAGTTATACAGGGTCTTGGTGAGGCCACACCTTGAGTACTGTGCGCATTTTGGTCTCCTCGTCTGAAGAATGACATTCTTGCTGTTGAGGGAGTCCAGCGAAGGTTCACCAGACTGATCCATGGGATGGCAGGACTGACATATGAAGAAAGACTGGATCGACTGGGCTTTTATACATTGGAATTATAAGAATGAGGGAGAATCTCATAGAAACATATAAAATCCTGATGGGACTGCATAGGCTAGATGTGGGAACACTGTTCCCAATGTTGAGGAGGTCCAGAACAAGGGGTCACAGTCTAAGAATAAGGGGTAAGATTGAGGAAAGGACTGAGATGAGGAAAGATTCCTTCACTCAGAGAGTTGTGAACCTATGGAATTCTTTCCCACAGAAAGCTGTTGGGGCCAGTTCATTAGATATATTCAAGAGGGAGTTGGACATGGCCCTTGCAGTAAAGGGATCAAGGGGTATAGAGAGAAGCCAGGGTTGGGATACTGAGATTGCAAGATCAGTCATGACCATATTGAATGGTGGTGCAAGCTCAAAGGGACAAATGGCCTACTCCTGCACCTATTTTCTATATTTCCAGGTTCTATTCCTAAAGCCCAATAATGGCATAATTTTCATTGCTGCCGCACATATAATACCTATGACTGGCACAAATGACTGGTGGAATATTATGCCTGATGGTGGAGGTATGCACTGAAGAAACAGATCTTATTCCTTTGTTCCATACTCACTGAAACAAACAATCCCTTTTAGGAAGAAGATCACTCCTCCTCAATGGGACTCAATATAGCTCTCACTTGCTATGTGCTCTGTTGTGTATGGGCTTTAGGATTCTGGAACTGAAACATAGAAGAATTTGAAAAAGATTACAAAACAGTATGTGCGCATTTTGTCTGAGGTTCGATCTACCTGTAACTTTTAGCTTGAAACACTGAAGTGTATATTTGGATTCTCAGGTGAATTTTCTTTTCTTTAAGGGCTGTTAAGTGCAGGTTTCATCATTGTCAATAATAGTTATTGTGATTTCCTGCCAGCATTGCTGTGAAACACATCATTTTGAGAGGTAATTTATAAATAACTTCACACTAACAATGTTTAAAATATATTGTGATATTAGGCTTAAATATACTTTCTGAAGAAGAGACATAGTGGACTCGAAATGTTAAATCTGTTTCTCTCTCCACAGATGCTGCCAGATCTGCTGAATTTCTCCAGCATTTTGTACATTTGTTTCACTTAGTTAACTATCTTACATATTGTTCACGTGTCTCCATTTCTTTCCAAGTCTGAATGGCAAACTTCTTACAGTTTTGGCTTGTATTTTGATATTTGGCACTAGGACCCTGATATTGACGATTTCCCTGGCAATGGAAAATAGAAAGGTGGAACAGGGTGAATTGGGGCGGATGGTGAAGAGTTTTTGTCTAAAAACCCTGGTATTCTGACATGCCATGAAAATTTGTTTGAAAGGATCCCTACCTAGCAGTCAGGCTGATTGGCAAGAATGACTTCCAGTTGGATTGGAAGACCTTTCAATCAGCTGTCAGCTCCATATTAGTACCCTGCAACTGCCTTGGTGTATGGAGAGAGTCTGGTTCTTAGATCCTAAACCCAAACACTAGAGGTTCTTTATATACAGTGAACACCTAATCCCAGGGAAGGTGGGGAGCTTGGAGAGTTGAGCATTAGCATCCCTACTCCCTGTTCACGGGTGGTGCTGTAAAAGCAGTTAGCCTCTTTTCAAAGATCTCCATGTCTCCCCTGAGCTGCCAGGTTTCCCAAGACTTAAGAAACCCTACTGATTAGGGTTAAACCCATTAGGGAATTTAGACTCAAGGCTTCCATCCCTTTTCTAAGATGCAAGTTGTTTATTGATGCTGAAGCCAAATGCTGTAGTAGGAAACTCTTTAAGTTATCTTTTAGAGTAAAGCAATTTAATTGCAATTGTCAGTGTCCTCCCTGACCAATGCCTGGAGCAGGAGCAGAAGTCATAGGCCCTGGTGCCACCCTTGGTCTGGGCCCCAGCTCTGCCCTCAGCCCCTGAAATGAGCACAGTAGCCTTGGCCTGACCTCAGCATGACAGGTCCCCTAGAGGCCTAGAGGTATTTAGACAGTGATGTACCCCCTGTTCTGGACCCAGTTAATATCCAGTGAACCAGAAGCTCAAAGTACATTGATCATGGAGTGATGGGCAGAGGAGTGGCAGATGGAATTTAATTTAGATAAATGTGAGGTGTTGCATTTTGTTAGGGCAAATCAGGGTAGGACTTATACAGTCAATCCTATGGAGTGTTGCCAAACAAAGAGACCTTGGGTGCAGGTTCATAGTAGACAGGGAAGGCGCTTGGTAAGTTTGCCTTCATTGGTCAGTGCAATGAGTGTAGGAGTTGGGAGATCATGTTGCAGCTGTACAGACATTGGTTAGACCACTTTTGGAATACTGCATTCAGTTCTGGTCTCCCTGCTAGAGGAAAATGTTGTTAAACTTGAAAAGGTGTAGAAAAAATTTACAAGGATGTTCCTGGGATTGGAAGTTTTGAGGTTGTGGAAGAGGCTGAATAGTCTGGGGCTATTTTCCCTGGAATATCAGAGGCTGAGGGGTGACCTTATCCAGGTTTATAAAATCATGAGGGGCATGGATAGAGTGAATAGCCAAGATCTTTTGCCTGGGGTGGGGGAGTCCATAGTTTTAAGGTAAGAAGTGTGAGAAGGATTTAAAAGGGACCTAAGGGGCAACTTTTTCATGCAGGGGGTGGTGCGTATATGGAATGAGCTGCCAGAGGAAGTGATGGAGGCTGGTACAATTACAACATTTAAAAGGCATCTGGATGGGTACATGAATAGAAAGCGTTTTGAAAGATATGGGCCAAGTGGTGGCAAATGGGACTAGATTAATTTAAGAAATCTGGTTGGCTTGGATGAGTTGGACAAAAGGGTTGGTTTCTGTCCTGTACATCACTATGACTCTATGATTCTGCTTCATGAATCAATGTCTTTCACATTTGTGTCCTTAACTTTAATCATTAATATACTCACAATTGCTTGGCAGTACAGAGCTTGAATATTACTGGAAAGAAAGATGTGTTGTTGAAGCTTGTGCTCATAAAGACAAAGGTAAGAATGACAAACTTTACAGAAACTTGGGTAATTCAACAAAGATGCAATGCTTCAACATACTCCTTTTGTTTGCAGAGGAGTTCTTGATCATAACTGTGCTAATTGCCATATTAACAGCAATTTGAGGGGAATCAATTGAGTTTGTAATGTGACTCATTAATGCTTGCTAAAAGTAACATCTATCTATAAGCAGGGACCAGTTAGTGGATCCGACGGCTCCCTAACCATTCAGATTTGACTTGCCAACTAATCACCATCCGTTTTTCCAGGAATATATTGTGATTGTTTGAAATTTGGTTTTTTGTGTGATTTCCCTGATGAGTACAAGGCAAAAGATTTTGGCAACATGTCACTCTTTCAGTGAAATGAACACAGAACTGTCTGCCTGCTCTTTGTTCTGCTTCTGTTTAACTTGCTGCAGGTTTGAGGTCAGATTTGAGCTATAAAAAATAGCTACATCTTACCTACTTTCAGCCAAGCTGGGGGAAAAAAAACACCTTTAAATTCACTTTCTGGTTTCACTCCCAAGCTGTTTCCTGCAGTTCAATATCTCCCTTTGTGTTTCATACACTTTTGCCACAAGGATATCTGCCCATTGTTTTGCTTTACACTAAAGCAAAAAAGAAGCAGTTTAATGTGTCATATGAAAAGGCCAGCTTGCCTGGTCCATTAACAGATCAATAAGAACTGGTGCCTCTTGTCATTAGCTGTCTCCAGACTGGGTGAATCTTAATTGCATTTGTTCAAGTTTAATTGTGCAATTTGGAGACACACTTTGGAACTCAGTTGTTACAATTTACAATAGGGCGTTTTAAATTGTTTGGAGGACAAATGATCAGCTTTCTCCATCTGAGCTACATTTTTATTTCCAATCAGACACGCATGCAATTATTCAGCTCCAGTTCCACTAAAACGGTGTCAAACACATCACAAGTGGTGTTTGTCTGTTGATTTCCCTTTGTCTACTATTTTTTGCCGCTCCTACAGCTATACCTTTGTAACATCAGTAATGAAGGCTCCTATATTGACTGTACAATATCAATTGAAAGCTGCAATACAAAGTATTCTGAAAATACATTGCAAATTATTCCCATTGCAATGGAATAGAAGGTAAAGGTGCAGAATGATGGCAAGTAATCCCTGTCGAAGGAAGGAGAGAAATCAGATTGGAAAATCCTTGATTGATTACAGACTCAAGCATATCATGACAGAAGCTGAAGATCGGACTAGATGAATGATCTATAAATCTGGCAAATGGGCACTGTTGCATAAGTAGGTATGTGTCAGCATAGTCTTACCAGACCATAGGGTCTGCTCTCTCATTAGAGATAAGAGACTGGTGGTAATATAAGCTGAGGGTCATCAGACCTCAGGCAAGGCTGAGAAGGAGAGTCCTTCATGGTCACCTCAAACTGGTGATGGGATAAGGGGGTATGGTGAGGTGAAAGAAAGATGAAACATGAAGGCTGTTCTGTTAGTTCAGGCAATATATAGCCAAACATTGCTACATTTCAAGGAATGTACTTGGTGAGGAAATCTTAACTAGAAGAGCTGTCTGTGCTGATTATGTAATAGAGAATAATGTGACGAATTTGCAAGGCAAATAATCTTGTTACAATTCAAATGACATCATTGTGTTGTGCGTCTGCACAATGTAAAAGTCACGTCAATGAGAAATGTACAAGGTCAATAGCGTCCTTTCAAGTAATCCTCTAACTCGGGCACTACGAAAATAAATCCTAAAAACACTGACTGTTTCAAGTGGAAGTTGTGCAGGCAGCTATTTCTAATTGTTTTGATACAGCATATGTGGATTTCTGCATATAACTGGAGAGTGCAATGTTGTGGGCATTGCATGCTTTCAGATCCTCCTTCAGTACTACAAATGGAATACATTGGAAATGCATTGACAAGGAGTTCAGGGGATCCACAAAGATGACTCACCACCAACTTCTCCAAGGCAATTAAGGCTGGGCAATAATTATTGATTCAGTCAGCAATATACAATCTGTGGAAGAATGTGTCTTTTTATGAATGTAGGAAGTTTTCTATCTTATATGAATCTTTTTATAGACCTTTGTCTTGCTCTCAAGCTTGGCAGCAGGGATAGAATGTGACTGCTGAGAAATGGGAATTTTGTAGTACTCCTATGCTGATATATTAATCAGTGTTTCCTTTACATTGAACATAGAAGAGTATAGCAGAGGAACAGGCCCTTTGGCCCACTATGTCTGCACTGACCATGATGTTATTTAAGCTTTCCCATTTGTCTGCATATGGTCAATAGTCCTCTATTCCTTGTCCGTTTATGTGTCCGTCTAAATGCCTCTTAAATGATGCCATTGTACCTGCTTGTGGCATTGACCACGCACTATGTAAAGAAGCCTGGTTTAAACATCTCTTTTAAACTCTCCACCCTGCCCCCCCCACCCCCAACCCCCCCAACACCTTATTCTCTCTCATATTTGACATTTACACCCTGGGAAAAAGACTCTGACTGTTTACCTTATCCATGTTTCTCATAATATACACTTCTATCAGGTGGCCCCTCAGTCTCGGACACTCTAGCGAAAACAGTCCAGGTTTGTCCAAGCTCTCCTTACAGCTAATACACTCTGATCCTAGCAACAATTTGGTAAAGCCTTGAGAGTCTGGTTCTGGAAAAGCACTGCCAGTCAGAAGAAGGAGAATCAATGTTTCGGGCATAAGCTCTTCATCAGGAATGAGTCTTGCAGACCGTGGGGCTGAGATAGGGGGCAGGGCTAGGGGGAAGATAGCTGAGAAGTGGGTGGAGTGGATAGATGGGAAAGATGATGGACATGTCAAGAGGACAATGCTGTGTTGGAGGCTTGGGACTGGGATAAGGTAGGGGAGGGGAAATGAGGAACTGGTGAAATCTTGTTTGCATCTTCTCCAAAGTCTCCTCATTGTGTGGCAACCAGAACTGCGCACAATATTCCAAACATGGCCAACATAACATTTTATACAGCTGCAACTTTTATAATCAATGCCCTGATCGATAAAGGCAAACATACTATATGCCTTTTGAACTATTTTAGCCACTTGTGTTGATGTCTTCAAGGAACTATGGATTTGCACTTCCATCCCTCTGTATATCAATGCTCCTAAGGGTCCCCATTTGCCTTATTGTTTTTGCTGTCTAGTCCATTTTCCTGGTGAACCCCATAATCTTTCAAGAGATTCAATTATGAGAGAAATGAATAAAAGAGATGTTCAGTGGACTGGGAAACAAGGCCAGCTGGGTCACTATTACAAGAAGTCTGATTAAACAAAAACAAATCCAATCCTAAATGGTTCACCCTATATCTTTAGACTGTAATCCCTGGTTCTGACTTTCCCCTACCATCGGGAACATCCTTTTTGCATCTATTCTATTGGGTCCTGTTAGAGTTTTATAGGCTTCCATGAGACACCCCTTCATTCTTCTGAACTCCGGCGAGAAAATTCCTAACTGACTCAATCTCTCCTCAGACGTCAATCCCACCATCTGAGAATCAGTCTGGTAAACATTGACTGTTTCAAGAACATCCTTTCTCAGATAAAGAGACTTAGAATTGCATGCAATGTTTCACGTGAGGTCTCACCAAGGCCCTGTATAATTGCAGCGAGACATCCTTGATCCTGTTCATAGGAAATCCAATTGCTATGAAGGGCAGTATGCAGTTTGCCTTCTTTACTGCCTAATGCACCTGCCTGCTTACCTTCAATGACTAGTGCACAAGGACCCCCAAGTCTTGTTGTTTATTATGGACAGCAAAGAGGGTTACCTCAAATTACAACAGGATCTTGACCTGATGGGCCAATGGGCTGAGAAGTGGCAGATGGAGTTTAATTCAGATAAATGCAATGTGCTGCATTTTGGGAAAGCAAATCTTAGCAGGACTTATACACTTAATGATAAGGTCCTAGGCAGTGTAGCTGAGCAAAGAGACCTTGGAGTGCAGGTTTACAGCTCCTTGAAAGTGGAGTCGCAGGTAGATAAGATAGTGAAGAAGGCATTTGGTATGCTTTCCTTTATTGGTCACAGTATTGAGTACAGGAGTTGGGAGGTCATGTTGCAGCTGTACAGGACATTGGTTAGGCCACTGTTGGAATAATGCATGCAATTCTGGTCTCCTTCCTAGCAGAAGATATTGTGAAACTTGAAAGGGTTCAGAAAAGATTTACAAGGATGTTGCCAGGGTTGGAGGATTTGAGCTATAGGGAGAGGCTGAACAGGTTGGGGCTGTTTTCCCTGGAGCATCAGAGGCTGAGAGGTGACTTTATAGAGGTTTACAAAATTATGAGGGGCATGGATAGGATAAATAGACAAAGTCTTTTCCCTGGGGTCGGGAAGTCTAGAGGGCATAGGTTTAGGGTGAGAGGTGAAAGATATAAAAGAGACCTACGGGACAACGTTTTCACACAGAGGATGGTACGTGTATGGAATGAGCTGCCAGAGGAAGTGGTGGAGGCTGGTACAATTGCAACATTTAAGAGGCATTTGGATGGGTATATGAATAGGAAGGGTTTGGAGAGATATGGGCCAGGTGCTGACAGGTGGGACTAGATTGGGTTGGGATATCTGGTCGGCATGGACAGGTTGGACCAATGGGTCTGTTTCCATGACTCTATGACTCTCAAGTTATAGCCATTCAGATAATATTTTGCCTTCCTGTTTTTGCGACCGAAGTGGACAACCTGACAATAATCTGCATTATACTGCTTCTGCCATGCATTTGAACACTCATTCCTCTTGTCTAAATCACAATGACACATCTCTCTAATATCCTCCCTGCTTTATCTACTGCCCAGATTTGTGTCGTCTGCAAATTTGAAGATATTATATTTCCTTCTTTCATCTAAATTATTAATGCATATTGTGAATGGCCGTGTTTCTGGCACTGATTCTTGTGGCATTCCATGTCACTATCTGCCAGTCAGAAACCCCATTTATTCCAACCCTTTATTTCCTGAATGCCCTAAATAAACAACATCCACTTGTTCTCCCGCATCTAAATAAAGTGAGACAGTAGCTGGGTTAAACAAAGGCTGAAAGAAAGGAGAAACCAATACCAATTATTGAACTGTGAGTGGCCTGGGGATTTTGACAAAGTAGAATACTGGAGAAAGTGAGGACTCCAGATGCTGGAGATCAGAGTCGAAAAGTGTGGTAATGGAAAACCACAGCAGGTCAGGTGACATTCGAGGAGCAGGACAGTCACCGTTTCGGGCATAAGCCCTTCCTCAGGAATTCTGAAATGTCGACTCTCCTGCTTTTCGGATGCTGCCTGACCTGCTGTGTTTTTCTAGCACCACATTTTTTTGAAAGGAGAATGGTGGATCAACTGTTGTTTCAGATCCATATAAATAATCTGATTTCACCAAACCATTGCCAGAAAATCAAATTCCAGTAAACACAGGGAAGAAGTGTAGTCTGATGAATCAGTCAAAGGATCACAGAATAATCCAGAAGAACGTGGAGTGCTGGTTCATAGCTCCTTGAAAGTGGAGCCGCAGGTAGATGGAATAGTGAAGAAGGTGTTTGGTATGCTTTCTTTTATTGGTCAGAGTATTGAGTCCAGGAGCTGGGAGGTCATGTTGCAGCTGTACAGGACATTGGTTAGGCCACTGTTGGAATATTGCATACAATTCTGGTCTCCTTCCTATCGGAAAGATGTTGTGAAACTTGAAAGGGTTCAGAAAAGATTTACAAGGATGTTGGTGGATTTGAGCTATAGGGAGAGGCTGAACAAGCTGGGGCTGTTTTCCCGGGAGCGTCGGAGGCTGAGGGATGACCTTATAGAGGTTTACAAAATTATGAGGGGCATGGATAGCATAAATAGACAAAGTCTTTTCTCTTGGATCGGGTGTACAGAACAAAAGGGCATAGGTTTAGGGTGAGAGGGGAAAGATATAAAAGCGACATACGGGGCAACTTTTTCACACAGAGGGTGGTACATGTATGGAATGAGCTGCCAGAGGAAGTGGTGGAGGCTGCTCAATTGCAACATTTAAGAGGCATTTGGATGGGTAGATGAATAGGAAGGGTTTGGAGGGATATTGGCTGGGTGCTGACAGGTGGGACTAGATTGGGTTGGGATATCTGGTTGGCATGGATGGGTTGGACCGAAGGGTCTGTTTCCATGCTGTACATCTCTATGATTATGACTCTAAGTCAAAAGACTGTTGGAATGCAACAGGGATCAACGTGACTTCTTACACATAGGAGTAGGTGTGGAGTACTCTCTTACTGAAGTAATAGTCTTGAACTAGTCGAGGAAGATACTAAAAATAATCTAGGAGTGATAATGACCATGGTGCTAATCAAGTACAATCAATCCTGAAGAAGGGCTTATGCCCGAACCGTTGATTCTCCTGCTCTTTGGATGCTGCCTGACCTGCTGCGCTTTTCCAGCAACACATTTTTCAGCAATCAATCCTGAACAGCAATTAACAAAGCAAACAGAATTCTCAGCTATGCTGCCAAACCCAGTCATATTCAAGCAGGAGGCTGTAATGTAGAAGCTGGATAATAATCAGATCAGCTTGCATCTTGCATTCTGTTTCATTCAAACACAGAAAACATTCTGAAAAAGCATTGTGACTGACTCTTCATTGTCCAAGAACTGAGTTATGACAAAAATCTGATGGAGGATTTTCTCCTTCATTGTAAATGTAAAACGTTGCCACGTGGCTAATTTGGAATCCAGACATGGTGAACTGCATTGTGTTTACTAGTTATAAAAGTACATGAGTGATAGGTATCACTCAATACATGACATCAATGCTCCTTTGCTGGTAACATAGTCAAATGAAAAACAAGTTGTGAAGTTGTGGTTTCTGTGTGATTCCTGGTTCTTGATAGTTTGAAGTGTAACATTGGTGTAAATGCCAGTTATATTATAAGAAGAGGAAAGCAAAGGCAGAGGTACAATCATAATGCCACTGGACTAATAATTCTCAATCACAGGCTGATATTCTGTGGATGTGGCTTTGAATACCAACATGGAACATGGAATTTTAATTCAATAGATATCTGGAATTATAAAAATGGTAGCTTAATAATGATGAAAATTGATTGTCATAAAATTCACCTGGTTCGTTAAAGTCCATTAGGAAAGTGACAAATCTATTTGACCTCGTCCTCCATCATCTATTAGTTGCAAATGTATCTGTCCATGTCAGTATTGCCAAAATTGAATGCCACACAGTCCTTGTGTAGTCAAAATTCCATCTTCATGAGCAGGATACCCTCCGTCATGTCATCTGGCAGTACCACCATGCTAAATGGGACGGACTTCAAAGCCAATAGCAATCCATGAGGCACCACTGGGCCATCAGCAGAAGAATTGTATTCAACAACAAACTGTACCTTCAAAGCCTGGCACTCCTCCAACTCTAGCTTTACCATCAAGCCAGGGATGTGGGTGGCACGGTGGCACAGTGGTTAGCACTGCTACCTCACAGCGCCAGAGACCCGGGTTCAATTCCCACCTCAGGCGATTGACTGTGTGGAGTTTACACGTTCTCCCCATGTCTGCGTGGGTTTCCTCCGGGTGCTCCGGTTTCCTCCCACAGTCCAAAAATGTGCAGGTTAGGTGAATTTGCTATGCTAAATTGCCTGCAGTGTTAGCTGTAGGGGTAAATGTGGGGGGAATGGGTCTGGGTGGGTTGCGCTTCGGCGGGTTGGTGTGGATTTATTGGGCCAAAGGGCCTGTTTCCACATTGTAAGTAACCTAATCTAATTACTTCTCACTCAATGAAGAGAGCAGAACAGCTCAGTAATCCTTCCATCAGTGGATGTGACCTAAGTTCTGCAGTCCTGTCATGTTTGGTCGTGAATGGTGATAGACAATGAAACACCTAACAGGAGATGGAGAATCTACAACTCGCCTTATTGTCCATGATGCAGTTTTCAATATACCAGGGTAAAAGATGAAGTATACAAATTTATCTTCAGCCAGAAATGCAGAGTGGATGATCCATCTCATTCTCTTTTGGAAGACCCAGTATCATGAATGTCAGTCTCCTTTGATAACAAGAAATATGTGAAGATATTGGATTGTGCAAAGAGTTTGGGTCCTGACAACATTCCAGCAACAATACTTAAGATTTGTGCTATAGAACTAGCTGTGCATCTAGCGAAGATTTTCCAATATAGTTACAACACTGGCACCCACCTGACAATGCAGAAAATTGCCCAGGTACGTCTTGACTCTGAAAAGCAGGACAAATTCAACGTGACCAATTACTACTCTATCATTCTACTCTTTAATGGTCAGCAAAGAGATTGAAGGGGTCAGTGTGCTGTCCAGCAGCACTTGAAAAGGAAACACCTGCTCACTGAAGCTTGGTTTGTGTTCTGCCAGGGCCATTCAGTCTCTGACCCTCATTACAGCCTTAGTCCTAATGCAGAGAACAGAGCCAAGCACATGACATGAGGTGAGGAGGGAATGACTGCCCTTGTATTCAAGACCGCATTTGAGGTAGCACGACGCCAAGTGGATCTAGCAAAATTGAAATCAATGGAACTCAGAGATAACACTCTGCAGATTGGACTCATAGCTGGAAGATGATTGTAGTTGTTGGAGATAAATCTTCTTTTGACACCTTCCATCTCGGTAAATACGCTTATATGCATTTACTGAGGTCAGGATGCACTTACTCACATTAAAAATGGTGCAGTAGTAGAATTATCTTCTGCATAGGGTAACAGAAGCAAAAATTCCTGAATCATGCCAGAAGTAGCTTGATTCTGTGATGGGAATATTGTCACTTTTCTACCTCACTGGGCTGAATCACTTTCCTCAATCATACTGATATTTTCATGAATTGTGTTTTGATATTCTTTGATTCTTAGTTGTGGACTAAGCTGTAATCGTTACAGCTGTTGTGCCAATCAAATTTTCCTATATTCTTACTCATCAGTGTAATGTATAAGAATCCTATTGTTGTTCATTCCCTGAGGCAGGTTTGGTGGCAGAGTATGGCATTGAATTGGGTGTGAAGGTGGCAAGTGGAGGTGTTGCCTTTTCCCGCCTCTCCATGAATAAATCTGGGAATATAAGGGTTTCCCGCCCTGTTGCTCACCAAGGGACTTCATCCTTCTGTCACTGATATTCCTCCAGTGGTGGGGCTGGGGACCAGTCAAGGGAGGAACCTGAAAAACAAACCCTGTTTGTCTTGCTTGTGGGCTTCCAGGATGTCTCATGTTTAAAAGCTCTCAGTGGCTATTACAGACCTGTCATCAGGAAGAGGGAGGCTGCTCAGAGCCAGGCTCTTGGAGATGTTGCTGAACACCCCCTCCACTCCAGTGAACCCTCATTCCAGAGTCCAATCCTGCCAGCAATTGTCCATTCTAGGCTGCGGTGGCGGTCAGCAGCTACTGGTCGTGAAGACTTCTGTCTGGCAGTGCTCAGGAGGATAGGACTTTTGCCCTGGGGTCCTTGATCATGAGCAAGCCAGATATTGTCCAGTTAAGTACTGCATTGGCACTTAATTCACTGGTCATTCCTGAACATGGACAGACATATGACTCCCATTGTCTCCATTAAGTACTACTACTGAGTAGGCATTTGGATGAATTGTTCTAATTGTAATCATTATAGCCATGCATCTTATTATCTTCTCCATGCATATATTGGAAATGTATGTAAACATTTTTTATAACCTGCTTGACTGACTGATGGAAGCAAATATCCATTGATTTTTTTTTAAAAAAAGGGAATTGAATGGAAATATGAAAAGAGCAGATAAGCTTGACTTGTCAGAGAACACTTTCAGCAACCAGTATAAGTACAATGAGCCTAATGATCTTCATAAAAAAAACTGAATGAACTGAGGATGCTGTAAATCAGAAACAAATTGCTGGAAAAGTTCAGCAGGTCTGGCAGCATCTGTGGAGAGAAAATAAGTTAACGTTTCGGGTCAAGTGACCCTTCCTCAGAAGGGTTTGTTCGGAGGAGGAGTCTATGTTTTGAGGAAGGGTCACTTGACCCGAAACGTTGACTTATTTTCTCTCCACAGATGCTGCCAGATCTGCTGAGTTTCCAGCAATTTCTGCTTTTGCTTCTAATGGTCTTCATCGCTGCTTCAGTGTTCTATGATTGCTGCCTTTCTGGCCAGCAACCCTTTTACCACTATTCGGTGTTGGTTAAACATGACTTTCTTTTTTGGCCTATGTGTCTAAAGTTTCCAATCTTCACATTTGGATAAGTGAAGAGTTCATTTCTTATAAAGGCTTCATTTACTATTGAGGTCAGAGGCTCATTTCCTAGTTCTTAACAATAATAAATGATAACTATTCACTGGCTGTGATTGAATCTCGCAAAACATTATTAATAGCCTGGTGACACACAGCTGCTGAGAGAAAACATAGTGTTCCCACATGTTTTTGTAGGTACTTCATACGGCATTAAAAAGCCTAGTTACAGTCCAAAATGGCTGAGACCCAGAAATCTGCCCACTGATTCGAATGCTGCTACACACATGAGGTAGAAAATACTACAGAAGCAGTTCCATTGCACATAATGAAATCTCATGTGCATCACAGGTTTATTTTTGAAAGGATTTTATTTGCAGTTTTAGATCTATATGAAAAAAAAACAAATTTTACACGGAAATCTCCAGATGGTGGGCCACGGTTTCCTTCCCAGAAGAATGACAGTGCCACCTGCTGCACTGGAAAGGTCCACCGGTGACACTTTGTCATCTGATCTCTGACACAGGGAAACTTTGTAATCCATGGCATGTTGTTGTGGTAAACATAATCGTCCAAAGATCCCACTGTTCTGTCACCAAAAGAGTGTGCATCAAGTAGGCTTCTGTATCAAGAAAAATTAAGTCTTCACAAATCCTTCTAACACCAACATCAGTTTTGAGTGATTAGATTACTTACAGTGTGGAAACAGGCCCTTCGGCCCAACAAGTCCACACCGACCCGCCGAAGCGCAACCCACCCATACCCCTACATTTACCCCTTACCTAACACTACGGGCAATTTAGCATGGCCAATTCACCTAACCTGCACATCTTTGGACTGTGGGAGGAAACCGGAGCACCCGGAAGAAACCCACGCAGACACGGGGAGAACGTGCAAACTCCACACAGTCGCCTGAGTCGGGAATTGAACCAGGGTCTCAGGCGCTGTGTGGCAGCAGTGCTAACCACTGTGCCACCGTGCCGCCCACTGTGTCACCGTGCTGCCCATGATTCATGGATTTCAAACAGTTTGGCACATCAACAAGTTTTATTTTTACTCAACACTATACATAATAGTTATGATTCTGAGGTCAACAATGGATGATAGGTTATCAAGAATGGTTTATAGTTTGCATCTTGTGGTGAGGAAGAGCTGCCCACGACTGTCAATCATCAGAATCTGCTGAACAATCTGTACTCTTCTGATAAGACTGCAAGAAATAGGAACAAGAGGAGGCCTTCAGCTCCTCAAGCCTGCTCTACCATTCAATAGGATCATGGCTGATATGGGGACATTGCTCCATCCACTTCTCTGTGGTTTCCCCATTGCCCTTGATTCCTGGACTGATCAAGAACATTTGTTAACTTCATGAAAGTATAATTTCATAAAGTTACTGTATTTGCGTTCTGGTTGGCCATTAAACCCACCACTGAAAGTTAAATCTATTCAGCAATAAGGTAGCCTTATGACAACATGGCAATTGTTAATCATTGCCAATCAACCTCTACACCTTAACAATAAATCAATTATATGTGCAAAGTTTCATTCCTTCATGCAGTGAGCTGTGGTTGGAACTTTTAATTTCACTTTTAAAATGAAACCTATGTCTTACTTTGCCTTTCTGTCCCTTTATTTGTCTTACTTAGTTCAACCTTTCTTTCTCTCCTTTTATTTTGTACCTGGCTTAACATTGAATGTACCAATTTTAATTCACCTCCTGTCTTAATTCATCTGTTTATTGTTCGACTCTTATATCTCTTTATGATGATAACTGCTCCCATCTTTTTGAATTTAATTAGCTTTACTGTCATATGTACTCAAATGAGTACTGTGAAAAGTTTACAAGTTGCCACTTACTGCTCCATCTTATACACAAAGGTACCTAGGTACAGATTCTTCAGCACAGGTTATAGAACATAGAACATAGAACATAGAACATAGAAAAATACAGCACAGTACAGGCCCTTCGGCCCTCGATATTGCGCTGACCGAAGCCTACCTAACCTACACTAGCCAATAACCTCTATATGCTTATCCAATGCCCACTTTAATGACCATAAAGAGGGAGAGTCCACCACTGCTACTGGCAGGGCATTCCATGAACTCACAACCCGCTGAGTAAAGAATCTACCCCTAACATCTGTCCTATACCTACCACCCCTTAATTTAAAGCTGTGTCCCCTAGCTGATTCCATTAGCGGAAAAAGGTTCTCACTGTCAACCCTATCTAAACCTCTAACCATCTTGTACACCTCTATCAAATCTCCCCTAAACCTTCTTTTCTCCAATGAGAACAGCCCCAAGTGCCTCAGCCTTTCCTCATACGATCTTCCTACCATGCCAGGCAACATCCTGGTAAACCTCCTCTGCACTCGTTCCAATGCCTCCACATCCTTCCTATAGTATGGCGACCAAAACTGCACACAATACTCCAGATGAGGCCGCACCAGAGTCTTATACAACTGCAACATGACCTCAGGACTCCGGAACTCAATTCCTCTACCAATAAAGCCCAGTACACCATATGCCTTCTTCACAGCACTATTTACCTGGGTGGCAACTTTTAGAGATCTATGTACATGGACACCAAGATCCCTCTGCTCATCCACACTACCAAGTAGCCTACCATTAGCCCAGTAATCCATCTTCTTGTTACTCCTACCAAAGTGAATGACTTCACACTTAGCTACATTAAACTCCATTTGCCACCTTTCTGCCCAGCTCTGCAACTTATCTATATCCCGCTGTAACCTGCCACATCCTTCTTCGCTGTCCACAACTCCACCGACTTTCGTGTCATCCGCAAACTTGCTCACCCAGCCTTCAAGCCCCTCCTCTAGGTCATTTATAAAAACGACAAAGAGCAATGGTCCCAAAACAGATCCTTGTGGAACACCGCTAGTAACTGCACTCCAAGATGAACCTATACCATCAACTACTACCCTCTGTCTCCTTCCAGCCAGCCAATTCCTAATCCAAACCTCTAATGCACCCTCAATGCCATACCTCCGAAGTTTTTGCATTATCCTGCCATGGGGTACCTTATCGAACGCCATGCTAAAATCCATATACACCACATCTACTGCTTTACCCTCATTCACTTCCATGGTCACCTTCTCAAAGAACTCAATAAGGTTTGTGAGGCACGACTTGCCCTTCACAAAACCATGCTGACTATCCTTGATCACATTATTCCTATCCAGATGTTCATAAATCCTATCCCTTACAATTCTCTCTAAGACTTTGCCCACAACAGAAGTGAGACTCACTGGCCTATAGTTACTAGGGCTATCCCTACTCCCCTTCTTGAACAAGGGGACCACATTCGCTATCCTCCAGTCTTCTGGCACTATTCCCGTAGACAACGACGACATAAAAATCAAGGCCAATGGGTCCACTATCTCCTCCCTAGCTTCCCAGAGGATCCTAGGATAAATGCCATCAGGCCCAGGGGACTTATCTATTTTCATCCTTTCCAGTATTCCCCAGACCTCTTCCCTACATACCTCAAGTCCATCCATTCTAATCACTTGTGACTCAATATTCACATCAGCAGCAGTGTCCTGTTCCTGAGTGAATACTGATGAAAAGTATTGATTTAGTGTCTCTCCAATCTCCTCCGCCTCCACGCACAACTTCCCACTACTATCCTTGACTGGACCGATACCAACCCTAGTCATCCTTTTATTCCGGACATACCTATAGAAAGCTTTTGGGTTTTCCCTAATCCTACCAACTAAGGACTTTTCATGTCCCCTTCTCGCTGCTCATAGCTCTCTCTTTAGATCCTTCCTGGCTACCTTATAACTCTCAATCGCCCCAACTGAACCTTCACACCTCACCTTTACATAGGCCGCCCTCTTCCCTTTTACAAGGGATTCCAATTCATTATTAAACCACGGCTCCCTCACAAGACCGTTTACTCCCTGCCTGACTGGTACATACTTATCAAGGACACCCATTAGCTGTTCCTTGAACAATCTCCACATATCATTTGTGTTCTTCCCTTGAAGCCTATTTTTCCAATCCACACATCCTAAGTCATGCCTCACCGCATCATAATTTCCCTGCCCCCAGCTATAACTCTTGCCCTGCAGTGCACACTTATCCCTCTCCATCACTAGAGTAAAAGTCACCGAGTTGTGGTCACTGTCCCCGAAGTGCTCACCTACCTCCAAGTCTAACACCTGGTCTGGTTCATTACTTAGAACCAAATCCAGTATAGCCTCACCTCTTGTTGGCCTGTCTACATATTGTGTCAGGAAACCCTCCTGCACACATTGGACAAACACCGACCCATCTAACGAACTTGAGCTATAGCTATCCCAGTCAATATCTGGGAAGTTAAAGTCCCCCATAACAACCACCCTGCTACTTTCACTCTTCTCCTGAATCATCCTAGCAATACTTTCCTCTACTTCTCTCGGACTATTAGGAGGCCTGTAGAAAACTCCTAACAGGGTGACCTCACCTTTCCTATTTCTAACCTCAGCCCAAACTACCTCAGATGGCAAGTCTTCCTCCATAGTCCTTTCCACCGCTGTAATACTATCCTTGACAAGCAATGCCATACCTCCCCCTCTTTTACCCCCATCTCTGACCCTGCTAAAACATTTAAACCCTGGAACCCGCAACAGCCATTCCTGTCCCTGTTCTACCCATGTCTCTGTAATGGCCACAACATCGAAGTCCCAGGTACCAACCCACGCTGCAAGTTCACCTACCTTATTTCTTATACTTCTGGCATTGAAGTATACACACTTCAAGCGACCTTCCTGTTTACAGGCACCCTCCTTCGAGGTCGATGCCATGTTCCTAACCTCCCTACACTCAAGGTCCTGTACCCTAAAGCTACAGTCCAGGTTCCCATGCCCCTGCAGAGTTAGTTTAAACCCTCCCAAAGAGCACTAGCAAACCTTCCCCAAGGATACTGGTGCCCCTCAGGTTCAGATGTAGACCATCCTGTTTATAGAGGTCCCACCTTCCCCAGAAAGAACCCCAGTTATCCAGAAACTGGAATCCCTCCCTCCTGCACCATCCCTGTAGCCACGCATTTAACTGTTCTCGCTCCCTATTCCTCGACTCTCTATCAAGTGGCACAGGTAACAAACCAGAGACAACAACTCCGTTCGTTCTAGCTCTGAGCTTCCAACCTAGCTCCCTGAAAGCCTGCCTAACATCCTCACCCCTCTTCCTACCTATGTCGTTGGTGCCAACATGGACCACAATCTGGGGCTGCTCCCCCTGCCCCTTAAGGACCCGGAAAACATGATCAGAGACATCACGTACCCTTGCACCTGGGAGGCAACATACCAAGCGTGCGTCTCTGTCGCCCCCGCAAAACTGCCTATCTGTGCCCCTCACTATTGAGTCCCCAATAACTATCGCTCTACCTTTCTCCACCCTTCCCTCCTGAGCAATGGGGACAGGCTCCGTGCCAGAGGCCTGAACCTCGTTGCTTACCCCTGGTAAGTCATCCCCCCCCCACCCCACAAGTATCCAAAACGGTATACTTGTTCTTGAGGGGAATGACCGCAGGGGGTTCCTGCACTGGCTACTTCCTCCCACTCCCCCTCACTGTCACCCATTTCTCTATAACTTTCGGAGTAACTACTTCCCTAAAGCTCTGATCTATGACCACCTCTGCCTCCCGAATGATCCGCAGTTCATCCAACTCCAGCTCCAGTTCCCTAACACGGTCTTGGAGGAGCTGGAGATGGGTGCACTTCTTGCAAGTGTAATCAGCAGGGACGCTAATGGCTTCCCTCACCTCATATATGTCGCAAGAGGAACATTGCACTGCCTTCGCTGCCATCCCTCTAAAAGGTAAACTTTAAAAACTAGATCTAAAGAAACAAACAAGCAAAATGCAGCACTTACCTGCTTACCACAACGGGTCTTATTATTAGGTTAGAGGAGGAGGGCGGGTGGGAGGCTCTACCCCTGTAGTGCCTCGGGTTCCTCGCCTACACGCTTTTATAAGAAAAAAAACCTTCCCAGGTAAGCTAGCGTGACACCAGCTTCCGGGTCCGCTAGGCGCTTAAAACAACTTTAAATTTTAGCCGTTAAAAAAACAATAACTGGACTATACCGCGACTTAAAAAAAACACCACCAGACAGCCGTTACCTGCTCCGCCGAGAGAGTGAGGCCGAAGGCTTGGAGCTGCGCGCTTTTATAAGGTTCTTTGGAAAAAAAATAGAAAAGTAACAATGATCCCCGGTTGCCCTATTCCCGTTGTTGTGTAATTTATTAATTTGCGTTTCCAGCAACTTACCAAACACTTTTTTTGAACTGTAGAAAAGGAGAAAGTAAAACTAACAGGCCACATTTGTGAGACACATTGTTCTAGCAAACTATGGCTCATTGTCACTGCATTATTTAGTGCCATCCATTTTCTTGAAATTAGAAAGAAAATTCAGAAGAAAATTATTGGCAAATTGATTTATGTTAAGGGTATCCTTATGCATGAATTGCAGGAAACTACAATGCAGGTACAACAGATAATTAGGAAGGCAAATATAATTTAGGCATTTATTGCTAAAGGAATAGAGTATAAAAGTAAGGAAATAATGCTGCAATCTTACCATGCATTAATAAGATCATATCTAGACTACTATGTACAATGTTCTTCCACTTCAGGAGGGATGCAGTGGTACTGGAAGCAATTCAGAGGAAGTTTACTAGGTTAATTCCCAAGATGAGGGGCTTGTCTTATGAAGAGAGGTTAAGCAGTTTAAGCTCATACTCTCTGGAGTTAAAAAGAATGAGACAAGATCTAATTAAGGTATATAAGATGCTAAGGGATTGACACTAGATGTAGAAAGATGGTTCCTCAGGTGGAATAATCTAGACTGAGAGATCACAATTTTATGATAAGCAATAACAGATATAAAACAGAGATAAGGAGAGATGATTTCTCTCTAAGGGTCGTGAACCTGTGAAATTCACTACCTAAAGGTGCAGTGAATGATGGGATTGTTTAGGAAGAGATGGACACATTTTTACGTAATGATGTGTTGAAGGGTTATGGGGGGCAGAAGGAAAGTGGAGTTGAGGCAAAGGTGAGATCAGCGATGATTGCGTTAAATGGTGGAGCAAGGTTGAGAAGCTGAATTGTCTACTCTTGCTCCTACTTCTTATTTTCTTATGCCATTTTAGGTTTTAGGCTATGTTTAGATTTATTTGTTATAATTGTGGAAAATGTTATAACTAATATTTCAAAATCCTTCTTAGATTCATCAGATTTAGTTTGGTGGTTCTTTGAAGTTGCTGAAGCAATTGAGCCTATAAATAAGCTTAGCAATATTATTGCATAACCATCTATGGGACCTAAATCAAATTTCCATTTTAAATGGTTCATTTTGCTTTGAAAATGATTTGAAGTGGAATCTGCTAAAGGTATGCTTAACATCGGTGTGACTAAACATCCCACATTAATTTCTAGTTTCATATCTGTACCAAGACATCTATCTCTTATTGCAATCTCCATTACCTAATTGTGAGGACAGACAATTGATTTACTTTCCCTAGGCAATTCAAAAGCTGTTGCTTCACTGACCATTGACAGATGATTGCAAGTGTTATTTTAATATACCATCTCTCAGTGTGATATTAGTTTTCACTGTTTCCCACAATACCATGAATGCACAATGCGGGAATCATTGATCTTGCCAGCATTTTTATATGAATTTTTTACCTCCAACTATATTTCAATGTTCAATGTTGTTGGAGCAAATCTAAGATTATATTTAATCCTTGATCAGTGAACATGTAGAGCAACTGGAATTAGGAGAGGTTGTCTTGAAAGCAAAAAATGGGGCCTAAATATTGAAGGATACATGACATTTCCTAAGGATAGGAAGATAGGAAAAGGCGGAGGAGTAGATCCAATTATTAAAAATGTGTAGGTACCTTAGAGAGAGATAACCTACTTCTAGATGTGAAATGAGATTTGGAAGAGATGAGAAATGAGTAAAAGTTAGGAGTTGCTTGCGGAAGTTGTTTTTATGTCCCTAACAGTAACCACATGTAAGACAGAAAGAAACATGAAGGCTTGTGAGAAATGTATCTGATTTTAGTTCACATATAGATTGGGCAGGGAAAAAAGAAAACGGAGCGTTTTTGTGACATTTATGTGGAACAATATTTTCTAGAGCCAACTAGACTATGCAAATCTGATAATGACCTCATCATGAAGTCATCCCCAGGTAGCAGCAAACGTGATAAGATCAAATATCACATTCAGTTTGAATAAGAAAAAAGTGATTTAAGACTAGTGTTTTCAAGGTAAATTAGATAAATTACGAGGGCATGAAGACAGAACTGGCTGAGGTGACCTGATTAATGAAGTTGTGGAAACTAAAAGCTGACATGTTCACAGGTGATGATTCTGAGATATCGAAAAGATCTGCATTCAATGTCAATATCTGAATGCCGTAAAATTGCTCTGGACCTGTTGTTATCCATTGGATATAGGTAACACTCAGTGCCATTGTGGATGGAGCTCGAAGACTTTGACTGAAAGATTTTGCACGCTGGAATGATGAGTGACTTTGACAGAAATTTGCAGGTGAAGTGTTTCCAAACATCTGCTGCACTTGTTCTTCTAGGTGGTGGACACATCGACATTGGAAGCTGTTGTTGAAGTTGTCTTGGTGAATTGCTCTAGAGCATCTTATAGATGATCCATATTGCTGCCACTATGCACTAGTGCTGGAGAGATTGAACATTTAAGATGATAGTTGGGGTTTTAATCAAATGGACCATTTTTTCCTACATACTATCAAGTTTCTCCAATATTGTTGGAACTGAACTCATCCAGGCAAATAGAGTGTATTTCATCACCCTTGACTTGTGCTTTTTGATTAACAAAGAAAGTTTGGGCATACAGGATGAGAATTATTTCTTGCATATGCCAAGCCTCTGACCATCCCTTGAAACTACAATATTTATGTGGCTATTGCAATTATGTTTTCTGTCATTACTAACCCATCAAGTGTTGATGGTGGACAATTCACTGATGATAATGCTGTTCAATGTGAGTGGTGGGGTTAGATTCTTTGTGCTTGGAGATGGTTGTTATTTGTCACTCATTACTTGACTCTAATGTTACTCACCACTTAACAGTTAAAACCTGGATATTGTCCCTGCTGGCTGTAGACACAAACTGCTTCAATATCTGAGCAGTTGCAAGTTAGAACTGAACAATGCACAATTATCAGCAAACATTCTCATGAGTGTTGTAAAGGGAAGGTCATTAATGAAGCAGCTGAGGGTAGTTGGCCTATGGCAGTGAGAAATACACAACAACGTCCTGATGCTGAGATGGTTGTCCTCCGACAACCACAAGTATCTGTTAAATCCTACAATATTCAATATCGCTAGGGCTCCTTGATGCCACACTTGGATCAAATGTTGTCTTGGTGTGCATTGTTCTTCCTCCTATCTCACCTTTGGAAACTAGTTGTATTGACAATGCCTGGACCAACCTGTGATGAAGTACGCAGGCCATGGCAGAATGAAAACTGAGTACCAGTGAATAAGTCCTGATTGGTAGCACCACTGATGACACTGCCACCACATTCCTGAGAATTGAGAGTAACTGATGGAACATTAATTGGCTAGATTGTATCTTTCTTGCTTCTTTTGGGCAACAAGACATACCAGGAGGAGTGTCACTTTGTTGGCTAGCTGCCAGTTTTGTATCTTGGCTAAGAACATAGCTAGTTCTGGTGAAACATTTAGATCTCCAGATCATAGGTTTTTGATACTACAGATGTGTTATTGTTGGGGTTCATGGTCTTTGCAGTATCCAGTGATCTTAAGATTTTCTGATATCATGTAGAATGAAAGGCCACATCTGGGGTATGTTGTGCAACCTTGATCTCTTCATCTAAGAAAGGAAAACTGTCCACAGAGGGAGTGCAGCAAAGCTCACCAGACTGATTACTGTGATGGCAGGATGGTTGCATGATGTGAGACTATGTTAATATTCACCTAAGTTTAGAAGAATGAGAGGGGATCTCATTGAAATTGAAGTTAAATTAAAATTCTGACAGGGCTGGACATATTCGATGCAGGGACTATGTTTTCCCTGGCTCAGTGTCTAGAATAAAGGGTCACTGTCACAGGATGCAGGATGGGCCATTAAATATGTCCAAGCATGGAAGTGAGTCATTCTCTTGGTGGACAGTAAGCAGCCAGACATTGTGGTGTATGTTGATACTAATGTCTTAAGTAAGAAAGGGATGAGGTCCTGGAATAGGAATTTAGGGAGCTAAGTAGAAAATGAGCAAGAAAGACCTCTAAAGGAGTGATCTTCAACTTACTCCCAGTGCCAATGCTAGTGAGTTGAGAAATAGGAAGTCATGACTGGATTGATGCTACAGCAGGAAGGCTTTAGATTCCTGGGACATTAGGACTGGCACTGGATGTGATGGCACTTGTACAAATGTCCTGCATCTGAACAGAGCTGGGGCTTTTGTTAGTGCTGTTGGGTAGGATTAAAATTAATTCTACAGGGGTGAAGGAACCAGGAAAGAATATTAGAAAGTAGTGTCAGAGTGCATGAATGTCTCGAGAGGCTGTGAGCATGATAATAGAAAATAGTAAGTTAACAGGTGATGTACATTGCCTTGTGGAAATTGTGATCTTGTGGTGATAATGGAGAACTGGTTAAAAGAAAGTCAGATCAGTGTGTTAAATATTCCTGTTTGCATGATTTTTGGAAAGATACAAAATAAAAAACAAAGTAGGCATGGTGTTTTTTGCTAAAGAATAAGAAAGGTGCAATTTTATTACTTTGTCTATTTTATAGATCACTAGAGCCATTGAGTCATAAGGATGTACAGCACGGAAACAAACATTTCGGTCCAACTCGTCCATGCCGACCAGATATCCCAACCTAATCTAGTCCCATTTGCCAGCACCCAGTCTATATTTCTCCAAACTCTTCCTTTTCATATTCCCATCCAGATGCCTTTTAAATGTTGCAATTGTACCAGTCTCCACCAATTCCTCTGGCAGCTCATTCCATACATATACCACCCTCTGTGTGAAAATGGTGTTCCTTAAGTCTGTTTTATATCTTTCCTGTCTCACTCTAAACCTCTTGTTCTGGACTCCCCAACCCCAGGGAAAAGAGTTTGTCTGTTTATCCTCTCCATGCCCCTCAGGATCCTATAAGGTGACCCCTCAGCCTCCGACGCTCCAGGGAAAACAGCCCCAGCCTATTCAGCCTCTCCCTATAGCCCAAATTCTCCAACCCTGTTAATCATCCTTGTAAATCTTTTTCTGAAACCTTTCAAGTTTCACAACATCCTTCTAATAGGAAGGAGACCAGAATTGCACGCAATATTCCAAAAGTGGCCTTACCAATGTCCTGTACAGCCATAACATGACCTCCCAACTCCTGTACTCAATACTCTGATCAATAAAGGAAAGCACACCAAACTAGTCACTGGGAAGGAGAGGGAAAACAGGTCAGCAAGGAAGCTTCAGGGAGATATAAATATCATAGTACATAGAACATTGAACAAAATAGCGCAGAACTAGCTCTTCAGCCCTCGAAGTTGCACTGACCTGTGAACTAATCTAAGCCCAGCCCCCTGGATTATCCCATCATCATCCATGTGCTTATCCAAGGATTGTTAAAATTTCCCTAATGTGACTGAGTTAACCACATTGGAGGCAGGGCATTCCATGCCCTTACCACTCTCTGAGTAAAGAACCTGCCTCTGACATCGGTCTTAAATCTATCACCTATTAATTGGTAGCTATGCCCCCTTGTACAAGGTGACGTCATCATCCTAGGAAAAAGACTTTCAATGTCTACCCTACCTAATTATCTGATCAGCTCATATGCCTCTATCAAATCCTCTCTTGGCCTTTTTCTTTCCAATGAGAACAGACCCAGGTCTCTCAGCCTTTCCTCATAAGATCTTCCCTCCAGACTAGGCAACATCCTGGTAAATCTCCTCTTGCACCTTTTCCAACTTTTCCATATCCTTCCTGTAATAGGGTGACCAGAACTGTACACAATATTTCAAGTGCGGCCACACTAGCGTTTTGTATAGTTGCAGCATGATATTATGGCTCTGGAAGTCAATCCCTTGACCAATAAAACCTAACACATCATATGCCTTCTTAACAGCACTATCAACCTGGGTGGCAACTTTCAGGGATCTATGTACATGAACTCCAAGATGCCTCTGCACATCCACACTACCAAGAATCTTTCCATTGACCCAGTATTCTGCCTTCCTGTTATTCTTCCCAAAGTGAATCACATCACATTTATCTGCATTGAACTCTATTTGCCCCCTCTCAGCCCAATTCTGCTGTTTATTCAAGTCCCCCTGCAACCTGCAACATTCTTCCACACTGTCCACTACACCACTGACTTTAGTGTCATCTGCAAACGCATCCACCTATGCCTGCGTCCATGTCAGTTATAAAAGTGACAAACAGCAGTGGCACCCCACTAGTAACCGGACTCCAGGCTGAATATTTTCCATCAACCATCACTTGCTGTCTCCTTACAGAAAGCCAGTTTCTAAACCAAACTGCTAAATCACCTAAAGGGCGCATTAGGCTTGATGAGTCAAACGGTCTGTTTTTGCTCCTGTTTAATGTGTTTATTATAATGTCAGCAGGGAAACAGACCCTTCGGTCCAACCAGTCCATGCAGAACGTAATCCCAAACTAAACCAGTCCCACCTGCCTGCTCCTTGCCCATATCCCTCCAATCCTTTCTTATTCATGTTCTTATCCAAACATCTTTTAATTGCTGTATTTGTACCCACATCAATCACTTCCTCAGGAATTTATTCCACACACGAACCACCTTCTATGTAAAAGATTTGCCTCATATGTCTTTTTAAATCTCTCTCCTCCCACCTTAAAAATGTGCCCCCTCATCTTGAAATCCCCTGTCCTCGGGAAAAGAGAACTCCCATTAACTCCATCAATATCTCTCGTCATTTTATAACCTTCTATCAGATCACCTCTCAATCACCTACGCTCCAGCGAAAAAATTCCCAACCTGTCTAGCCTTTCTTTATAACTCAAGCCTTCTATACCCAGCAACATCCTGGCAAATCTCTCTGAACCCTCTCCAGCTTAATAATATCCTTCCTATAACTGGGTGACCAGAACTGGACACAGTATTCCAGAAGAGGCCTCACCAATGTCCTGCAGAACTTCAATATGGCTTCCCAACTCCTATACACAAAGGAAAGAGCAATGAAGGCAAGTGTGCAAATGCCTTTTTAACCTGTCTATATGAGACACAAACTTCAAAGAATTATGCACCTGCAATCCTAGGTCCCTCTGTTCTACAACACTACTCAAAGTCCTACCATTAAGTGTATAAGTCCTACCATTGTTTGTTATACCAAAGTACAATATCTCACATTTATCCAGATTGAAATCCAACTGTCATTTTCTCGCTGAAAATTGTGTTGCTGGGAAAAGCGCAGCAGGTCAGGCAGCATCCAAGGAGCAGGAGAATCGACGCTTTGGGCATAAGCCCTTCTTCAGGAATGAGGAGGGTGTGCCAAGCAGGCTAAGATAAAAGGTAGGAAGGAAGGACTTGGGGGAAGGGCGTTGGAAATACGATAGGTGGAAGGAGGTTAAGATGAGGGTGATAGGCTGGAGAGGGGGTGGGAGCGGAGAGGTCAGGAAGAACATTGCAGGTCAAGAAGGCGGTGCTGAGCCCGAGGGTTGGGACTGAGATAAGGTGGGGGGAAGGGAAATGGGGAAGCTGGAGAAATCTGCATTCATCCCTTGTGGTTGAAGGATTCCTAGGTGGAAGATGAGGCGCTCTTCCTCCAGGCGTCGTGTGGCCATGGTCTGGTGATGGAGAAGGCCAAGGACCTGCATGTCCTTGGTGGAGTGGGAGAGGGAGTTAAAGTGTTCAGCCATGGGGCGGTTGGGTTGGTTGGCGCGGGTGTCCCAGAGGTGTTCTCTGAAACATTCCGCAAGTAGGCAGCCTGTCTTCCCAATATAGGAGAGGCCAATTGGGTGCAGCGGATGCAGTAAATGATGTGTGTGGAGGTGCATGTGAATTTGTGACGGATATGGAAAGATCCCTTGGGGCCCTGGAGGGAAGTGAGGGGGGAGGTGTGGGCACAAGTTTTGCATTTCTTGCGGTTGCAAGGGAAGGTGCCGGGAGTGGAGGTTGGGTTGCTGGGGGTTGTGGACCTGACGAGGGAGTCGCTGAAGGAGTGGTCTTTCCGGAACACTGATAGGGGAGGGGAGGGAAATATATCCCTGGTGGTGGGGTCTGTTTGGAGGTGGCAGGAATGACGAAGGATGATACGATGTATCTGGAAGTTGGTGGAGTGGTAGGTGAGGACTAGTGTGGTTCTGTCCTGGTGGCAATTGGAGGTGTGGGGTCCAAGGGCGGAGGAGCGGGAAGTGGAGGAGATGTGGTTGAGAGCATCGTCAACCACGTCTGAGGGGAAATTGCAGTCTTTGAAGAAGGAGGCCATCTGGGTTGTTCAGTATTGGAATTGGTCCTCCTGGGAGCAGATGTGGTGGAGGCAAAGGAATTGGGAATATGGGATGGCATTTTTATAGGAGGCAGTGTGGGAGGAAGTGTAATCTAGGTAGCTGTGGGAGTCAGTCGGCTTATGGTAAATGTCAGTGTTGAGTTGGTCGCCCGAGATAGAAATGGAGAGGTCTAGGAAGGGAAGGGAGGAGTCTGAGACGGTCCAGGTGAATTTGAGGTAGGGGTGGAAGGTGTTGGTAAAGTGGATGAACTGTTCAACCTCCTCGTGGGAGCATGAGGTAGCACCGATACAGTCATTGATGTAGCGGAGGAAAAGGTGGGGTGTGGTGCCAGTGGAGCTGCGGAAGATGGACTGTTCCTCATATCCGATGAAGAGACAGGCATAGCTGGGGCCCATGCGGGTGCCCAGGGCTACTCCTTTGGTTTGGAGGAAGTGGGAGGATTGGAAAGAGAAGTTGTTCAGAGTGAGGACCAGCTCAGTCAGTCGAAGGAGGGTGTCAGTGGAAGGGTACTGGTTGGGTCGGCGGGAAAGGAAGAAACTGAGGGCTTTCAGACCTTCGTGATGGGGGATGGAGTTGTACAGGGACTGGATGTCCATGGTGAAGATAAGGCGTTGGGGACCGGGGAAGCGAAAATCATGGAGGAGGTGGAGGGCGTGGGTGTTGTCCCGAATGTAGGTGGGGAGTTCTTGGACTAAGGGGGACAGGACCGTGTCAAGGTATGCAGTGATGAGTTCGGTGGGGCAGGAGCAGGGTGAGACAATGGGTCGGCCGGGGCAGTCAGGTTTGTGAATTTTGGGCAGGAGGTAGAAATGGGTGGTGCGGGGTTGTGGGACTATGAGGTTGGAGACGGTGGATGGGAGATCCCCTGAGGTGATGAGGTTATGCATGGTCTGGGAGAAAATGGTTTGGTGGTGGGAGGTAGGCTCATGGTCAAGGGGGCAGTAGGAGGAGGTGTTCGCGAGCTGGCGTTTAGCCTCAGCAATGTAAAGATCGGTGAGCCAAACTACCACTGCGCCTCCCTTGTCTGCCGGTTTGATAGTGAGGTTGGGGTTGGAGCGGAGGGAGTGGAGGGCTGCACGTTGCGAGGGTGAGAGGTTGGACTGGGTAAGAGGGGTGGGCAGGTTGAGGTGGTTAATGTCATGGCGGCAGTTGGCTATGAAGAGATCGAGGGCAGGTAAGAGGCCAGTACGGGGTGTCCAGGTGGATGGAGTGTGTTGGAGGCAGGGGAAGGGGTCATCAGAGGGTGGGTGAGAGTCCTGGTTGAAGAAGTAGGCGCAGAGGCGAAGGTGGCGGAAGAATTGTTCGATGTTGGGCTGCGTGTTGAACTCGTTAATCCGAGAGCATAGGGGAATGAAGGTGAGGCCTCTGCTGAGGACTGATCTTTCATCCTCAGAGAGGGGGAGGTCTGGAGGGATGGTGAAAATACAGCAGGGCTGGGAGCTAGGACCTGGTGTGGGGCTGGAGCTGGGAGTGGGGCGGGGTTGGGCGTGGGGGCGGAGATCGGCGGGGGGGCGGAGATCGGCATGGAGGCGAAGATTGGCGAGGAGGCTGAGACGCATGCGACGTGGTCGTTGTGCAGGTGAGTGACGTCACCTGCGGCAACGGCAATTCCGGGGGCGGAAGTGTTTGCGGCGACGGTAGAAATGGTGTTGTTCCCAGTAGCTGTGGACCCCACGGAGGCCGCGAATCTGTCATTTTTTCAGCACATTTACCCATTTGATCAAGGTCCCTTTGTAATCTTAGAAAATCTTCTTCACTCTCTGCCATGTCACCAATTTTGGTGTCGTCCGCAAACTTAATAACCATGCCTTCTGTATTCTCATCCAAAACATTTATATAAATGACAAATGAAAGCTGACCCAGAACCGATCCCTGTGGAACACCGCTGGTCACAGGCCTCCAGTCTGAAAAGCAACCCTCTACCATTACTCTCTGTCTCCTGCTGTTAAGCCAATTATAGATCCAATTGTCAAGCTCATCCTGACTCCCATGTGACCTCAATTTACTAATTACGGTACCATGCAATACTTTCTCAGAGGCTTTACTAAAATCCAAATAAACTACATCTACTGCTTTGCCTTCATCAGTATTTTTGGTAACTTCCTCAAAAAACTCATTCAAGTTAATGAGACACAGTTTTCCTTGCACAAAGCAATACTGACTATCTCTAATCAATTTTTACCTCCCTAAATATCCATAAATCCTATCTTTTATAATCAGCTCCAGCAATTTACCCACACACTAAGTCAGATTCACAGGTCTATAGTTCCCCGGTTTCTCCTCACAACCTTTCTTAAACAAAGGTACAGCATTAACCATGCTCCAGCCATCAGACACCACATCTGTAGTTATAAATGATGCAAATATTTCTGCAAGGAGTCTCACAATTTCCTCTCTTACTTCCTACTGTGTTCTGGGATACATTAGATCAGGTTCCAGTGATTTATCCACCTTTATATTATCTAAGACCTTCCAACTTCCTCTTCTGTAATGTAACTAATTTTAAAACATCAATGTTTATTTCTCTACATTCTCCAGATGCTACTTCTCTCTCCACAGTAAAAACTGACATGGAATATTCATTTAGTATCTCTCCCACCTTCTAGAGTTTAACACAGAGATGACCTCCTCGATCTTTCAGAGGCCCTGCTGTCTCTACTATGTTTGTATGTTCCCTGTGAAGGGAAAATTACTTGAAAAGAACCCGCATGGGAAACCAAAGTAGGAAAAGTTGTTCAGTCAGCAGAACAAGTCACATCCATGGAGAATACATGTATTTTGATATTTTAGATATTGACTCTTCCCTTCATCAGAACTGGAATAAATGGTACACACCACAGCCTCATTGCCTCTGTGCTAGGAGAAGTAGCCGATGCAGTCAGTCACGCAGGCTGCTTTATGTTGGAAAGCATCAAGCTTCATGAGCATTGCAGTAGCTACACCCACCCAGCCAAGTTACTGTGTATATGACCAACAATCTGAGATCATCTTCTACAAACCATGCATTAAATACCCCTGCCATGTCACAACGATAGACTTTATATCGGAATGAGAATATGTGTCGCTGTTACACAACTAGTAATTCAAATCAAATAAGTACTCCTGCATTTTAAAATGTTCTTCTTCTGTCAGACTTGCCAAGACAGACAATGGAGCCAACATTCAATTGGATACCTTTTGAGAGATTATATAAAACAAAGAACTATGGATGCTAAAGATTTGAAACACGCATTCTGAAGAAAGGTCACCAGATTTGAAACATTAACTCTGTTTTCTCTCCACAGACGCTGCCAAACCTGATGAGGGTCAGGGGGTAGGTGTAGACTCGATGGGTCGAATAGCCAGCTTCCACACTGTAGGGATTCTATGATTTGGTGATGTGTTTCTCCAGAAATTTCTGCTTTTGTTTATTGGAGTGTTCATATTGCATATCTAGGTGCGTCCTTTGGCAACCAAATTCTTAACTCCTTTATTTCAACACACTCTAATCAGTGCTTTAAATGTAGCAACCTTTAGAATTTTAATCTCTACTAACACTGAATCAGTGGTTGTTGAATATGTTTCATGGTTCTTCAGTTCTGTTTTATGCTGAGTTGTGTTTTGTGCATTCTTAATTTATTCTTTTATGCTAAGTGGACATACAGTCCATAGATTAATCACCCTCTGGCTAAAGAAATTCCTCCTCACATCAATTCTGAGATTGTGCCTGGAGTCCTTGTCTCCCCTACTAATGGAAACATCCTCTCCATGTCCACTCTGTCCAGGTGTCTTGGTATTCTGTAAGTTTCAGTGACATCCCAATGATGTGCAGGTTACATGGATTGGCAATGCTAAATTGCCCATAGTGTCCACAGATGTGCAGGCTATGTGGATTAGCCATGGGAAATGCATGGTTAAAGAGTTAGGGTAGCAAGGTGTGTCCGGGTGGGATGCTCTACAAAGGGTCAGTGTGCTTATTGGACTGAATGGCCTGCTTCTACACTGTAGTCATAAAGTCAATGATTCTATAATCCTATCCCTGCCCATCCATTTAAACTCTATTGAATACAAAACCCAGAGTCCTCAAAAGCTCTTCATTTGATCAGCCCTTCATCTCTATTAGAATGATCCTGTGGATGAAAGGCTTGTTATAGGAGGAGCATTTAAGACATCCCTTTTCTGCAGAACTTCAATGTCCTCTTTTGCCAAATCTGCCGCACTTTCTCTTTTCCTTCTGTTTCTATCTTTTCTGAACACCTTGTATACAGGACTAATTCTGCCTCGTGAGGGCAACACACAGGCACCTTTTCCTTCCTTGAGCTAGATCTCTGTTATAGCAATCTGTATCTGTAATTGCCCACCTTATTTGCTATGTTCTATGCATTCACATATGTGCATACTAACCTTGATTTACTTCATTACTTTCTGCCTTACTCCATCTGTACCTAAGCAATTGCTACTTTCTGTGCTGGTTCTGTCTACCTCTCCAAACATTTTGTAAAGCCTGGAATTAAGCTCTAATGTTACCTCTTGGTTCCCACATCATTGCTGAGTTACTTTAAAACACTTCAAGCATTACTGAAAGACCTCACAAAGAGCAAAGTCCCAGCTCTGTTCAGGTACAATCCATCCATCTTGCACAGCTGTCGTCCTCCCCAGAGCCACTACCTTTGACCCATGGTATCAAAACCCCTCCTTCCTGCACCATCCTTCCAGCATGCGTCCATCTGCCTTACCGTCTGATTGCACTCATTTTCACACGGCTCTGTGAGTAATTGAGAGATTATCACTTCTGAGATGCTACTTGATAGCTTGCTCTCTATCTCCCTAAATTATGATAGCAGGGCAACTTTCCTTTCTGCATCAAGTCATTGGTACCAGTGTAAACCACAGCTTCTGACTATTCACCGTTCCCAAGCCGAATGTGTTTCTGTGACATTCTTGATTCTGGCACCAGTGAGGCATCTACAGGCACAGAAACACATGTCTGCTCTCCTAACTAAGGAATACTCTATTACTCTCAATCCCCCTTTCTTCTTCCTTCTCTCCTGTATAGCTGAGCTGTTCACCTTTCCATAAACATGACTCTGACTGTGCTCCTTGAGGAATTAGCTTCCAAAATGGAAAATTAATTGGTGAACGGTACACTGATGACTCTTGTACTACTTGACTATTTCTTTTGGACTGCTTGGGGGCCATCCATTTGCTTTCTACTTCCAGGTTCTTTAGCTGTGATGCGACTGTATCTCTGAATGGACTATCCACACAACTCTCAGTTTGATGGCTGTGCAACATGATTCCACCTGAGCTCTGAAACCCAGAGCGAAATTTTCTGTACAAAAAGCTGGCACCACTAGCTGTCCATGTGGTCATTAAGTTTATGCATTCCTCAAGGTCAAACATTACACTTGATCAAGCTGCACTACCATGTCTAAATGTTAAAAAGCACACAACACCAGGTTCTAGTCTGACAGGTCTATTTGGAAGCATTAGCTTTCAGAGCACTGCTCATTCATCAGGTGGTTGTGGAGTATAAATGATGGTGAAGGAGCAGCGGTCTGAAAGCTAGTGCTTCCAAATAAACCTGTTGGACAATCACCTAGTGTTGTGTGATTTTTAACTTTGTCTACCCCAGTCCAACATTGGCTCCTCCAAATCATGTTTATATGTCATTTCCCTTACAGTATCTTTATTCTGCTATAGATTACTTACACAATTTTATTAAATTGATCCTAATTTTCCCTTACTTCTGATATTGCTCAATTAATCCAAGTAGTGTCTACTTCTTTAAAACAATATGCTTGTCTAATTTCAGCATTTTAAATAGCAATTCTTTTTTAACCAATCAAAAAATTTACTTTGAGAGTTGGACTAAAAAAATCTCTTCTTCAGTCTTCACCAAAGTCCCACTCAACACACATCACTTCTTCCAGTGAGTTATTTAAGGCATTAATATTTTCCTGTGCACTGTATTTCCGTTTTGAACTAAATTCACAGCTAAACTCACTTGGCCTCTGGTTCCACCTCACTTAGATGAAGTCTCTCTAACACTGGCTGTGTGTCCTTACTAACTGTATGCTTTAAAAATCCCTTTTCTTGTATATATCTGAGATGAGTCATATTGATAGAAAATATGAACAGGATTAGACCATTCAGTTCTTCGAGCCTGTTCTGTCATTCAATATGCTCATGGCCAATCATCCAACTCCTGCTTTCTCCTCAGAGCCTTTGATTCATTTAGCTCTCAGAACTACATGTAATTCCTTCTTCAATGTTTTGGCCTCAACCACTTACTGTGGCAGAGAATTCCACAGGCTCACTATTCCCTGGTTGAAGAGATTTCTCATCATCTTAGTCTTAAATGGTCCACAATGTCTCTCAACACTGTGACCACTCATTCAGGACTCCCCAGTCACAGGGAAAATCCTTTCTGCGATTACCCAATTTGTCACTTTCTATGTTAATTTCCTGCTCGAGTAATTAGCACCTTATAGCAAAGGATTTCAGATGATTGATAGAAAACTGTCATGGCCAGACCTGTTTAGCTAGGCTACTTTAACTTATTTTAAAGCCAAGAGTCCTACTTACTATCTGACATTTTAATCTAAAATTTAACTTGAAAAAAGATTGACTGTTTGAATTCCCACTTCGAACAAAATTCCCAAAAATATTCACTTGGTCCCTTTCTCTGCCTCTTCTACATACAGACGAAGTCTCCCTCACACTGTTTAAGGGCTTGGAGTTGAGGTGAACTTCCCCACTTATAGTATTAATCCTGCTGTAAAAAAACCCCTGAAAATATCAAGCCTTGTTGAATGATATGCAACTTTGTTTTTTAACCATTAAAAATTATTATTGTAACAACCTTGCTGGCCCTGGTAAACTCATTTTAAACTTGCAGAATGTAAACTTTCTCTGTTATAATACAAATTGCATACATTTTAAATGAACTAAAAAATCTATTTTAAACTACTTTTTGATATTCAATTTCTAACTTAATTCAATGTCTTAACATTTACTTAGCATTTATAAATTATTAAAGCATGAGAGGTAATCAGTACGTTTTACTTCCTTGTTTGCTTCAGTAAAGGATAAATCCATTCCACAACGATTACTGACAATGGCAAAGACTGGTAGATCTTGGTGGAAGCTTTCTTCAAGGTCAACAATTGCCTCTGTTTGCCACTAACTGTGAAGTGTGAACAACCTATTTTGGGTGAGGCTGACTGAGGGATAAAAATTGGTTTGGAGAACCCCCAACTGATGGAAGATATTTTCTAATTAACCTCTTCAAAAGATGTTACTGCACATCTTTGGAGTAGGGTGAAACTCGAAACTATTTCCTAATCAACCTACTCAGTGATGTTATTCGGCCCCTCTGGAATAGGTGGGGACTTGACCCCAGCCTCCTGGCTCAAAGATGGGGACACTACCACTGCTTCACAAGACCTTCCAGATGGGCGGCACAGTGGTTAGCACTGCTGCCTCACAGCGCCAGGGACCTGGGTTCAATTCCCACCTCAGGCGACTGACTGTGTGGAGTTTGCACATTCTCCCCGTGTCTGCGTGGGTTTCCTCCGGGTGCTCCGGTTTCCTCCCACAGTCCAAAGATGTGTGGGTCAGGTGAATTGGCCATGCTAAATTGCCCGTAGTGTAAGGTTAGGGGTATGGGTGGGTTGCGCTTCGGCGGGTCGGTGTGGACTTGTTGGGCCGAAGGGCCTGTTTCCACACTGTAAGTAATCTAATCTAATTAGATTTGAACCTTGCTTTTTGGTCCAGAGGTAGGGAGCACTGCCATCTCAAAACCCCTCCAATTGCGAGACTAAGACGTCCCTAGTTGGCTTACATTGAAAAGAGGGCCCCTCCAATTAGAGCGCCCTGACTGGGTTTGGAATGCGAGTTACAAAGTGGGACTTGAGGAGACACAGTATTGATACTTCAACGAATGCACAAGCTTCCAATAATTGCTTGGAAACAGGTTGTTTCTGTGTTTTGTTTTTAAAATTCCCATTTAAGCCAAACATTCGATGTAGTTACAAAACGCGGGCCGGAATGCTAAATGACCACGGCTCAACTGCAGCAAAATAAAGGGGGAGATTTGTGTCGGGGTGAGTCTGGAACAGTTTTCAAGTTGATTGACAGCGCCACGAGGGCAGCTCAGCATCGCAACAGCCGTCGTCAAGGTAAACAGAACAGAGGCAACACGGTGAGTGGCTGCTGACAACGCCTCAGAGCAGAAACAGAGAAAAGGCAAGTTTCCAATTCTATTTTTTTTGTTAGGGATAGACCTAGTGGTACTAATATTTCTCTCTCTCTCTCTCTCTAGCAACAGTGCATGAAAAAATAAACTATTCGTTTCTCTCTTTTTTTTTCCCCCACGTTGGGATTTTGATGGAAAGCATTGGCTTACAGTTTGCTGACTTTAAGTCTAACCTGGCAAAAGAATAAAACGTCGTGACCCCTCGGTGGGATAGGGGTGTAGATGAGGAGAAAATTGATTAGAGCAGAGGTTGAGGGCAGGGAAGGAGGTATTGTTAGCCATTGCTGCCTTAGGCCTCATGGTGCCAAAGTTTAAGCTTGCAACTTCAACTTTGGGAAGCTTTGACTTAGGAAGGTAAGAAATACCACTGTCTGTAGTTTACTTTTCAAGTTACACAGCATCAGGAGATGAAGGAGATGTCTTCCTTCATTGCCACCAGGTTATGATCCTGGAACTTGCAATGTGGGAGTACCTCCATCACTTGAATGTGGGGGTTCAAGAAGGCAGAGGCAAGAAGAGATAATAAACAAACTTCACTAAATGATCGACAACCAAAGTCCAAAACACTACTGGGTCCAGAGCCCAGCTTTCAAGACTTTAAAATGTTTCCTGCAATACATTTTGTGAATTACAAGAAATATTTGAACTTGCTGCTCTTCTGACTGTGTAAACCTGCAGGCCTTGAGATGCTGTCCATTTCCTTAGCTCCAGGTTCATTCCCTGTAGATACCAGAGTATGGCCCCTGCTTGGTGAGTCCAATCTTTCTCAGCCAGTTAGGTCAAAGTTGCTGTCAGTGTTGGGTGAGTATTTATCCCGAATCGTGGCTTGGGATTTAAATTTGTTTCTTCCTTCATGGGAGTGATGTTGTTATTAATGCCAAACATTCATTACTCATTTCTAATTGCCCTTGAAATAGTGAGCTATTGTATTACAGTCTTTATGGTTTGGATACACCCACGGTGCTGTTAGGAAGGGAGTTCCAGCATTTTGAACCAATTAAAGTGAAGGAACTGCAATGCAGTTCCAAAATCAGGATGGTGTGTAGTTTTACTGGTAATGGTACTGCTGGAAAAGCGCAGCAGGTCAGGCAGCATCCAAAGAGCAGGAGAATCGACGTTTTGGGTATGAGCCCTTTTTCAGGAAGGGCTCATGCCCAAAACATCGATTCTCCTGCTCCTTGGATGCTGCCTGACCTCCTGCACTTTCCCAGCAACACATTTTCAGCTCTGATCTCTAGCATCTGCAGTCTTCACTTTCTCCTGATAATGGTATTTCCAGGCTGTGGCTCCCCTTATTTTTCTAAGTTGTAACATGGTCATACATCGTCTGATCTGCTGTGGTGTCTCTTCTCTTTCCATCAAAATAAATACACAGCTGAGGTAAAAATCAAAGTTTAAGTTTAGAGTCTCAGATATAATGGTATATATGTGGCTAACAAACACCTGCGCAAATCTGACGAGCAAGACTACCTCAATATGCTTGAAATATTTATATCTCCTAAATCTGAAAATGGACTAGTTTATAAAGTGAAGCAATGTAAGTTGTGAAGCTTGATGCTTAAAAACATAAATTTGGTTAAGCTTCATTTTGGAATTAAAATGCAAATAAATTGCTTTGATTTTATTGTGATCACTGCTACATTACATATTCTAATTGCTGTGTTGTGAGTCAAATAGCTGATTCATATTACTGAATGTTTCATTATTTGTATGATTATTACATGTTGCTACATTCCTTCATTGTTGTTTGTTTTTAATCCTGGAGCTCCCCACTTAACAGCTTGTAGGAATATCATCATTAGATCACTGCAGTGGTTCAAGCAAACAACTCAACTTCTTTTGAGGAACTACTAAGGATGGACAATAAATGCCGATCTTTCCACTGCCACTCATATGTGTGGAGAATTGAAAAGCAAGATTGAGTTGGGGTTATATTTTATCCTGCACCTTAACCTCTACAACTATTAAGTGTAATTATTTCAGTCATAAATTTGGGAAAAATATAGTAAAAAATATTTGCAGTCAACTTGCACACTTGCAAACAGGGTTGGTGAGTTTTAAAATGGAGAAATTCACAGGACTAAGAGCATTTCCTCGTGACCGGCAATATAACTTGCACTTGAGCACCATATATTAATCAAGGCACATCATCTATATTGCTTAATGAAGAAGGAGCGATCAGTGGATATATTTCTTTCCATTTTTCACTGCTACTCTGATGTAGTTCAGCATGTCTGGTCCTAATTTGGAGATGCCAGTGTTGGACTGGGATGTACAAAGTTAAAAATCACACAACACCAGGTTATAGTCCAACAGTTTAATTGATGAAGGAGCGTCGCTTTGAAAGCTAGTGTGCTTCCAATTAAACCTGTTGGACTATAACCTGGTGTTGTGTGATTTTTAACTATGTATGGTTCTAGGGAGTGTTGCTGAATAAAGAGACCTTGTAATGCAAGTTCATAGCTCCTTGAAAGTAGAGTCGCAGGTGGATAGGATTGTGACGAAAGTGTTGGTATGCTTTCCTTTATTGGTCAGAGTACAGGAGTTGGGAGGTCATGTTGCGGTTGTACAGGACATTGATTAGGCTACCTTTGGAATATTGTGTGCAATTCTGGTCTCCTTCCTATCGGAAGGATGTTGTGAAACTTGAAAGGTTTCGGAAAAGATTTACGAGAATGTTGCCAGGGTTGGAGGATTTGAACTATAGGGAGAGGCTGAATAGGCTGGGGTTGTTTTCCCTGCAGCGTCAGAGGCTTAGGGGTGACCTTACAGAAGTTTATAAAATGAGAGACATTGATAGAATAAATGGACAAAGTACTTTCCCTGGGCTGGGGAAGTCTGGAACTAGAGGACACAGATTTAGGATGAGAGTGGAAAGATATAAAAAAGACCTAAGGGGCAATTTTTTCACACAGAGGGTGGTACGTGTATGGAATGAGCTGCCAGAAGAAGTGATGGAGGCTGGTACAATGACAACATTTAAAAAAACATTTGGATGCGTATATGAATAGGAGGGGTTTGGAAGGATGTGGGCCAGGCACTGGTAAGTGGGACTAGATTGGGTTGGGATATCAGGTTGGCATGGGTGAGTTGGACCAAAGGGTCTGTTTCCATGCTGTACATCTCTATGACTCTATGTCCTGGTTTGAAACTCATTTGCTGGTTGCAGCCATCTCTGAAAGGTTTTACCTGGATAAGCCCTAAAATTCCATAATAAAGGTGTATAATATATTATTATCATGGTTCTGCGAAAGTAATTTTCTTTTTAGGAAATCAGAAAATCATTTGGAAAAGTAATTAATACATTATTTCCAAGAAAACATGTGACTTCGTAAGCGCCCAGCCAGATGCCTGTGATATTAATTGATGAAGTGTTTACCGCATGAGTACATGACACACAGAAAACCAAATGATTGGGGCTACTAGTTTAGTTTAAGTTCAGTTCACAAGAATACTGCGTGCAATTCTGGTCTACTTCCAGTTGTAAAAATGTTGTGAAACTTGAAAGGGTTCAGAAAAGATTTACAAGGATGTTGCCAGGGTTGGAGGATTTGAGCTTTAGAGAAAGACTGAATAGGCTGAGGCTCTTTTCCCTGGAGCATTGGATGCTGAGGGGTGACCTCATAGAGGTTTATCAAAGCATGAGGGCCATGTATAGAATAAATAGACAAGGTCTTTTCTCTGGGGCGGGGGAGTCCAGAACTAGAGGGCACAGGTTTAGGGTGAGAAGGGAGCCTAAGGGACTTAAGGGGCAACTTTTTCACGCAGAATAAATTGACAAAGTACATTCCCTGGGCTGGGAAAGTCTAGAACTAGAGGACACTGATTTAGCACGAAAGCGGAAAGATATAAAAAATACCTAACCGGCAACTTTTTCACGCAGAGGTGTATGGAATGAACTGTCAGAGGAAGTGGTGGAGGCTTGGTGTAATTACAGCATTTAAAAGGCATCTGGATGGGTACATGAATAAGAAGGCTTTAGACAACATGGGCCATGTGTTGGCAAATGGGACTAGACTGGGTTAGGATATCTGGTCAGCATGGACAAGTTGGATCAAAGGGTCTGTTTCTGTATTGTACATCTCTGTGACTCTATGACTTCTAAAGTTGGAATTTTTATGTAGTTGCCATATTTATAAATCATTAATTGAAATATGTTCTGTTGGCAGATGTAATGTTTGATTTGAAACAGAACCCAGTCAACAGAGATTAATTTGCATATATTTTAATAAGGACAAACAAGCAGTTAAAAATGGTGAAAGCACAGGAGAAGAATTCCTTTTTTGAACTTGACGTGCAGACTCTCGTTTCATCATCAAAATGGCTTCAGCTACATGGACTCAAGAGAAACAGGTTGACCCTGTCTCAGATCTTGTCACAGATTGGGTTTAAACATAGAGAAGGTAACATTTATTGAATTTCTCATAGAATGACATTAGCACATTTTGTATACCAACTATTTGGTCATTTATCTGTCATGTCATGTTAAAGAATGAAGGGTGTGGATGTGTGCAGCCTCTGAGTGAAGTTTTTGATGTGTGGAATTAGCTGATGGCATGATGTCTGCTTTAAAAGTATTTCTATCTCTTTTGGATATACTCTTTATCTTTCTTAGAATTGAAAGAAAATAGAGTACATATTTTTCTTGGAGCTGAAGAGTGTGGAGATTGGGTGTATATGTAGCTTGCTGTCAGGTATTTATGACACAGCACAGTTCTTTTGGGTTTCCATTAAGTTTAACTACAGCCTAAAATTTCACAGGCATGTTAAGAGAAGGTACATCTTCTGCCCATCAAATCCTCCAACGTCAAGGGCATTTGGTTAGCGGAGTTCCTGAGTCATCTAGGAGAAAACATTTTCTTCATCACCGTCCCAAAATGGAAACCCCTAATTTTAGCATAATGCCCCATGGTTCTGCACTCACCCACAAGTGGAAACATCCTCTCCATACCCACCTTGTCAAGATCATTCTGACCTTATAACTTCAGTCAAGTTACTCTTGGAAACAACTCAGTCTGTCCAACTTATGCTCATAAGACAACCCACTCACTCCAAGTGTCAATCTAGTAAACCTTCTATGAACTGCTTCCAATACATTTACAACCTTCCTTAAATATGACCAATATTGGACCCAGTATTTAAGATGTGGTCTCACCAACACCTGTGTAAGCGAAGCACAACACCTTTGTTTTTGTGTTCAATCCTTTATATAATGAGGGATAGCATACACCTCCTTAATTACTTGCTGCACCTGTATGCTTTGTGACTCATGAACTGGAATATCTAGATTCTTCTGCATCTCATCATTCTGCAGATGTTGTCTATGTAAGCAATGCACTGCACTTTTACTTTTCCTGCCAAAGTAAACAACTGGACATTTTTCCATATTATTTTTCATCAGCCAGATTTTTGCTCACTCACTCAGCCTCTCTTTACTTGTCTGGATCCATCTTATGTCTGCTGCACAACAGCAAGTTTAGCTATCATACTTTCACTCCCTCATGTTAATCATTGATGCAAGTTGTAAAAAGCTGAAGCCTCAGAATAGATCCGTGTGGGACTCTGTGCATCGCATCCTACTATCAGCAAATTACTCACTTATAAATGCTTACTGTCTTTTGACAGCCAAACAATTTTTATCAGTGGTAGTATGTTACTCTGTATAGCATGAGCATCAATTCTGTGTGATAACCATTCATGCTGAACCTTGTTGAATGCCTTCTGGAAAGCCACAGTACATTTACAGTTTCCCCTTTATCCAATAAATTGATTTAAAAATGATTTCCCTTTAACAAAGTAATGTTGAACACTTGCTGATTATCTTGAGGTTTACTAAGTATGATCTGTTCAATGATCAATTCTAATCCCTTCCCAACACAGACATCAATCTAACACCCCTCTACCACAAAAACATAGTGGCAGAATTGTATACCATTACAAGATGCACTGCTGCAGCTTCCCAAGGTTCCTTCAATAGCACCTTTCAAATCTGTGATCTTTACTACCTATAGCTGCATATACATGAGAGCAGCATGACCTGCAAAATTTTCCTTCAAACCACACACTATTCTGACATGGTACTATGTTGCCATTCCTTTATCACCACTGGGCCAAAATCCTGGACCGCTCACCTTAACAACACTATGGGTGACCCTATACATCAAAGTTTGCAGTATTTCAAGAAGTCAGCTCACCATCACCTTCTCAAGAGCAATTACAGATGGACAATAAATACTGACTTAATCAGTGAGGCCTGCGTTACATGAAATATTTTTTCATAAAGTCTTGCGATTGCTTTGTGATGATATGACTGCAAGGTCTTGAATGGAGATCAGAACCAGACCCATTCAAAATTTGGATCAAAGTCAAGCAAAACTGCATAATCACCTCCCTTATTATTTACAACATACGTGCCAATGACCTTTCATCTCATCACACTGTTGTGTCAGCAGGAGACACCATCTAGATAGAAATCTCTTTAATCTTAATTGCCTCCATGCCAAAACTAAGCTGAGTATCACAGCCTTACATGATGTCCAGTATGCAGATAACTGCAGTATCACACTTGCCTCTGCACCTTCCTGATGAAGGTCTCCACGCCGAAACGTTGATTTTCCTGCTCCTCAGATGCTGCCTGAGCTGCTGTGCTTTTCCAGCAACACACGCTCAACTCTGCACCAGATTTGTTTGTCACCCTTGACCTCTTCAATTCTGTGTAGAAGCCGTATTGCCTATTCTTAAATGTTGCCAAAACAAAACTCCAATGGGTGGCACGGTGGCACAGTGGTTAGCACTGCTGCCTCACAGCGCCAGGGACCCGGGTTCAATTCCCGCCTCGGGCAACTGACTGTGTGGAGTTTGCACGTTCTCCCCGTGTCTGCGGGGGTTTCCTCCGGGTGCTCCGGTTTCCTCCCACAGTCCAAAGATGTGCAGGACAGGTGAATTGGCCATGCTAAATTGCCCATAGTGTTAGATAAGGGGTAAATGTAGGGGTATGGGTGGGTTGCGCTTCGGCGGGTCGGTGTGGACTTGTTGGGCCGAAGGGCCTGTTTCCACACTGTAAGTAATCTAATCTAATCTCTCACACATAGTCAGCTAAATGTTCCACTCCACCCACACTGTTCCCGTTCCTCCCACAAAAACACACACACATATTGAAGGAGAGACTCTGGAATGTGATGAGCATCTCCATTAGCCAGCCATTTACCTATTGAAAAGCTAACATCCTTCTTGAAGCCAAACATTTAGGTAGAACTCCTGAGAAATCAGCTATGATGGACTGAAGACCGTGGTTGAACATTGTCTTCACCACCAGATTCAATTTTCTTAACTGTGAATTGGTCAACATTCCAGAGAATAGAAAATAAATGTCTCAGAGACAATCTGGTACTCTGTCTGAATTGTGGCAGCATATACATTAATGACTGGAGGAGGTTTATTCAGAATGGCAAAAACTTGTCCATTAAGAGCCGGTACTTTTGAATCAATATACTTTAATGATGAGGCAGAGCAGCAGCAGAAAATGAAAGGAAATCCTTCACCCTGGTTCCTACTACCTTCTGGGACACCCTGCTCCCATGTGCTCAAAGATTTGTGGTTCAAGAATTGGAGTGGCAGTCATATGAAAACACAAAGAAGAAATTCATGACCTTATGTAGATGTTACATTTAAATTGGATGTGAACATAGAAGGTATGGTTAGTAAGTTTGCAGATGACAGCAAAAATTGGAGGAGTAGTGGACAGCGAAGAAGGTTACCTCAGAGTACAATGGGATCTTGATCAGATGGGCCAGTGGGCTGAGGATTGGCAGATGAAGTTTAATTTAGGTAAATGTGAGGGGCTGCATTTTAGAAAGGCAAATCAGGGCAGGACTTATACACTTAATGGTGAGATCCTGGGGAGTGCTGCTGAACAAAGAGACGTTGGAGTGCAGACTTGTAGTTCCTTAAAAGTGGAGTTGCAGGTAGACAGAATAGTGAAGAAGCATTTGGTATCTTGCCTTTATTTATCAGTGCATTGAATATTGGAGTTGGGAGATCATGTTGTGGCTGAATAGGACATTGGTTAGGCCACTTTTGGAATACTGAGTTCAATTCTATTCCCCCTGCTATAGGGACAATGTTGTGAAACATGAAAGGGTTCAGAAAAGATTCACATGGATGTTTCCAGGGTTGGACGGTTTAAGCTAGATGGAGAGCCTGAATAGGCTGGGCCTGTTTTCCCCAGAGCCTTGGAGACTGAAGGGTGATCTTATAGAAGTTCATAAAATCATGAGGAGCATAGATAGGGTGAATAGCCAAGGTCTTTTCCCCAGGGTAGCAGAGTCCAAAACCTGAGGGTGTAGGTTTAAGGAGAGAGGGGAAACATTTAAAATGGACCTGGGGGCAACTTTTTCATGCAGAGGATGGTATGTACATAGAATGAGCTGCCAGAGGAAGTGGTGAAGGCTGTCCAATTACAATATTTAAAAGGCATCTGGACTGGTATATGAGGAGGAAGGGTTTAGAGGGATATGGACCAAATGCTGGCAAATGAGACTAGATTAATTTAGGATATCTGGTCGGCGTGGACGAGTTAGAGTAAAGGGTCTGTTTCTGTGCTGTACAGCTCTATGACTCTATGACTCGAAATTGTGGGAATGTGGCTGACCTCTTCTGACAGTGTTCTTTGTAGATGCATTTGATGCTGAATCAGTGAATTGATGTGAACTTCAATATGTTTTCATTATTTTTTGTGTAAAAACTGTTGAAGATGTTAATCCCTTTTAAATGAGGTGCAACTGAATTATTAACAGTCATATTCACTGATGAATAGCCGTTTTGGTCCTGTGAAACTTATTTTCTGTTCATGCACAAGAATATCTAAAATTCCATTTTTTTTAAATAATTGGAATTTTCTTTAATAGCTTGGGAACTTCCCTATTTTCTTAAGCCTATGTCTCTGTAATAATCTTATTTCTCTTTTTATATAATGCTTCACGTGTGAATTATAATTAGTGCTTTTTAACTTCTTGCTTTGTTGTTTTTGAGAATTTTCCATTCTGATTGGCTGTTCATCTTGTTTGATGACTTTGCTGTTGCCAAATTCAAAGTTGTGATAGAATAGAGTAATTTGACTCACTGAATGAGTTTTTCCAAGGTTACCAGTGAGTATTACTCCTTCACCATGAAATGCAATATCTAGATCCACATTGTTGTAAATTAACATAATATATAATCAAATTTGTACTGAATAAATAAAAAAGATTTGCTAAAAATACATTTTAGATAAAGCAGTTAGATATGAAATTAATTTCTGTCTATGAACCATGGTATATTTCAGTCTTGATATCTGGATGTAAGTTTGCTTGCTGAGCTGCAAGGTTCATTTTCAGACATTTCGTCACCATACTGGGTAACATCATCAGTGACCCTCTGGTTCTGTCATTTCCTGGTGGTTAGTTTTCTGCCTGTTTGTCCAATGTAGTGTTTGTTACAGTTCATGCAAGTTCTTGCAACTAGACACCAGAAATAATGAACATCAACTAGCCACAAAAGGACATGACCTACTCTCACTAGTATTCTTACGTACAGATGAGGAAAGACATCACTTTGACTGGGACAACACATCCATCCTAGGACAAGCCAAGCAGAGGAATGCATGAGAATTCCTAGCAGTATGGCATTCCAACCGGGACTGTATCAACAAATTTATCGACTTGGACCACATTTTCCACCCTCTGAGGAAAAGAACAGCAAATGACATCACCACAGCAAATGCATTACCGCAGGAAATGACATCACCAACCCAAGGAAACCAAAACACATAAATAGAAAGTGGGTCACTAACACTAGTGCTTCACCAGAGCTTCACTGATGTTACTAAGTATGGTGACAAAATGTCTGAAAATGAACCTTCTAGCTCAGCGAGCAAACTTACATCCAGAACCTTTACCTGAGCTAAAGATCGTCTCAAAATTTGTCTTAATATCTTTTTGTTCTAAGCTACCTAAGCTTGCAGACATAATAATTATGTTCTATTATGCCATGGCATATCTTCAGCTTAAACAGTTGGATATATATAAAGATGGACATATAATTCCTGTAAAATATTATTTAATGTTCAGTGTGGTAACTTTGAAATGTCTTGGCTTGAGAAAAAATGCATCATAAAAAAATTAGTGCATTATTCTGAAAGTGTCCACCTAAGAGTTTGCTGCAGTTTTGTAGAGATCCATTAGCCTTCGACTCTGGCAAAAGCTGTGAAGTATTTATGTGTATGAAATTTATTTTGATGCTGGGAAAGAGATGTTGCCTCTTTTACTAATATTTTGTACAGACTTTCAAATCATTTTATCTTGCTAATCCATGTCGATTTTATCTTGCAGAATTTGATTATGGGTTGCAGAAGCCCGTGTCATCATGTTATGGTGAAGGCTTGTTCCAGCGATATGTGAGAAAAGATGGTAGGATTTACAATGTAAGTATGTGAATACCTGAAAGAAAGTGCAGGAAGCTGAGCTATTTTCTTTAATAGTCTGTGTTTTTACTTTTCTTCTTTATATGCATATAATGCTATTTATTACAAGTAATAATCAAGTGCTATAAATACTCAGCAGGTCAGGTAACATCTATGGAGAGAGAATTATATCCAGAGTCATAGAAGTTTAGAGTCAGACAGCGCATAAACAGACCCTTCAGTTCAATTTGGCCGTGCTGACCAAGTTTCCCAAATTAAACTAGAACCATTTGCCTGTGTTTGGCCCATATCCCTCTAAACCCTTCCTATTCATGCACCTGTCCAAATGTTGTAATTGTATCCGTATCTACCAATTCCTCCAGCAGTTCATTCCACGTACGAACAACCCCCTGCGTGAAAACATTGCCCCTGGGGTCCCTTTCAAATCTCTCTCCTCTCATCTTAAAAATCTACCCTCTAGTTTTGAACTCCCCTACCCTAAGGAAAAGACCTTATCTTTGCCCCTCATGATCTTACATTTAATTTCTCAGATTGAATAGCTGTAAACTATTAAACAGTTGCTAGCACTTACAGGATGAAAGGCTTCTTGATTCTGAAGCTGTTCAAAAGTTTAGACACGATGAATCCAAACAATTGTTCTTGTTCAAGAGGCAGTTACCTAATATTTATTGTTTGATAATATTTATTGTTTGATAATATTTATTGTTTGACTGTCACACAAAAGAAGCAAATGGCTGGGTCTTTGACAATGATCACTGCAGCATGCAACAGTATTTCTATAGCCAAATATTACCACAAACATCCATCATGTGCAAACCATTCTTTTCATGAAAAGTCTGCCGATATGAGGAGCCAGTGGTTTGCACTTGAGGAATAACTGTGTCACATAATAGTTAATGCTGAAAATGTGTTGCTGGAAAAGTGCAGCAGGTCAGGCAGCATCCAAGGAGCAGGAGAATCGACGTTTCGGGCATGAGCCCTTCTTCAGGAATCATTCCAATGCTGGAAACAGATGTAACCTTCTCCCTTTTGAGAACAAGAATACTGCAGTTGGGACCTGAGCTGGAGCTTATACCTTGGCACAGTTTTGGAGTTTTTTCTATTGCGACTGAGTATGGAAATAAGCATTCCTATACTTTAAAGCTGTGTCATCATTCCTAACTGTCAACGTGTTCCTGTTTGTTGGCTGAAGTTGCAGTATATCTTTCATTAAATCAGGGCTGTGAACCAAAGACAATATTTAGCAGCTTGGATGGAATTGATACTACAGCGCTGTAAGCTGGAATATTATACTGACATTGAAGTTAAGTATTGGAACTCTTCATCTTGGCAGAAAAATGGAATGAGTTATTCTTTCTCCTCCACCCACTTTCTCCAAATAAATCCCGACAAGCCTCTTTGAAATGCATTTGTGCAAATTTTTGGAAGAAGTGATTAAATTGATCTTATGAAGTAAATAATGAGAATGTCAGCGCTAGATATAATCAGCATCATTGATACATACATTCATACTGTCCTGTACCCGCACTAGCAGTATAAAGGTTATAGCTAAGATGAGAGACTAATGCAAATTTAATTTGAACAATCTTAACATATGTTGCATTTCATTGATTTAATGCAATTTTTTACGGAGGAGTCAAATGGCTTAATTTCAAATATTGCGAGACACGTTGTCAAATATTGCCATGAGCTTGCCCTCTGTTTTACAGCTAACAGCCAGTAAGGAACAGCTTCAGCAGTTTGCTGTCGCTCTCACTCAGGCAATACGATGCTTCCAACGACGATTGGAGTGGCTGACCAGTGGGAGTAAACAGTTTTTTGGTGTAATACAAGAACATTGCATAGTCATCGTCTTAGACTTTGCCCCCATGCCTCAGAGACTGTTTCAGCTTTCCCTTGATGCCCTTTGCATGGTTCTCCAGGAACAGGCAGCACTGATTGGGAAAATTAATCTTATCAGGTAAAGCATGCCATTTACTCAAGCTGATAGTTTTGACATTCTGCGTTGATGGCCATTTTTTGTCTGACTATTGACTTTGCACTGACTTGAATGGCGAGTATTGTCTTTAAAGTTCATGCGTAACAGAACACAGTTTTATTTCCAAATAAACCAGGTTGTTATTTCTCATGAGGAAAACATTACCACAAAACGTTGAATTGGATTCTGCCCAATCATGGAAATGTCGACATAGAAAATAGGAACAGGAATAGACCAGCAGTCACTGCATAATATTTTACATATAAAAACAAAGTGGCGAAATAATCAAATCATTGGTTAGGCATCTGCTGGAATATTGGATGGAATTGAATTTGGTAACTTTAGGTCCATGCCAGGTGCAGTGAGGGAAGCCATGAAAATGGGCAGCACGTTTGCAACCTGTTTTCCTTTGCACTTAACATGGTGCATTCAGAAGCAAGTAGGAAACCCAGTTCAAGGTGTCAGGTCCGATACATAAATATGTTTCACAGCAATTAACTGTCAAATTAACTTCCTTGTTATTTTAGTTTTTATTTATGTATTATTATCTTATATATTTATATGAATTTCATGTTCAGGACAGTTAGGACTTGAACCAGGACATTCTCGCCCAGAGAATCACTGCACCCCATGAACCCCAAAGTCAAATGCCTCTGGTATTCCTAGCCAGTTTTCCATTGAAGTATTAACTAGGCGTGAGTCTGATTAGCTTCTGAGACCAGACAAGATCGGGCATGTTATGACTAGCATGGCCATAGACTAAATTATTAGAGAAGGTTGCACAGACTAGTCTTGTAGACATTTTTAATCAGCCTGTTCAGGCATGTTATGAAACTTTTCTGGTGCAGGTGGGACTTGAACCTGGAGCTTTTGCCCTAGAGGTAGGGACACCATTAACAGCAACAGTTATTCTCTTGGTAGCCACAGGAACACTGAACTGCAGCTCCACGGAGGACAATGGAATAAAGATAAACTTCTTCAATATGACTGAACAGTGACTGAGCAATGGTGCCTCTCTCAGGAGGCTTTGGCTCTTGCAGCAGCTTGTCACTGACATCTACAATCTGTTACAACAAGGTGGCCTTCTAAGAGGGTCAAGTGGCCAGTGCTATCAAAATCACTGGTCGCCCGATTTTCTTCATCTCTGTCTCTTTTTACATATCATAGAGTCATAGAGATGTACAGCATGGAAACAGACCCTTCGGTCCAACCCGTCCATGCCGACCAGATATCCCAACCCAATCTAGTCCCACCTGCCATCACCTGGCCCATATCCCTCCAAACCCTTCCTATTCATTTAACCATCCAAATGCCTTTTAAATGCTGCAATTGTACCAGCCTCCACCACTTCCTCTGGCAGCTCATTCCATACATGTACCACCCTCTGTGTGAAAAAGTTGCCCTGTAGGTCTCTTTTATATCTTTCCCCTCTCACCCTAAATCTATGCCCTCTGGTTCTGGACTCCCCGACCCCAGGGAAAAGACTTTGTCTATTTAATCCTATCCATGCCCCTCATAATTTTGTAAACCTCTATAAGGTCACCCCTCAGCCTCCGACGCTCCAGGGAAAACAGCCCCAGCCTATTCAGCCTCTCCCTGTAGCTCAGATCCTCCAACCCTGGCAACGTCCTTGTAAATCTTTTCTGAACCCTTTCAAGTTTCCGAACATCTTTCCGATAGGAAGGAGACCAGAATTGCACGCAATATTCCAATAGTGGCCTAACCAATGTCCTGTACAGTCGCAACATGACCTCCCAACTCCTGCACTGAATACTCTGACCAATAGAGGAAAGCATACCAAACGCCTTCTTCACTATCCTATCTACCTGTGGCTCCACTTTCAAGGAGCTATGAACCTGCACTCCAAGGTCTCTTTGTTCAGCAGCCACTCCCTAGGACCTCACTGTTAAGTGTATAAGTCCTGCTAAGATTTGCTTTTCTAAAATGCAGCACCTCGCATTTATCTGAATTAAACTCCATCTGCCACTTCTCAGCCCATTGCCCATCTGTCCAGATCCTGTTGTGATCTGAGGTAACCCTCTTCACTGTCCACTACACCTCCACTTTTGGTGTCATCTGCAAACTTAAAAATTGTACCTCTTATGCTCACATCCAAATCATTTATATAAATGACAAAAATAGAGGACCCAACACCGATCCTTGTGGTACTCCACTGGTCACAGGCCTCCAGTCTGAAAAACAACCCTTCACCACCACCCTCTGTCTTCTACCTTTGAGCCAGTTCTGTATCCAAATAGCTAGTTCTCCCTGTATTCCATGAGATCTAACCTTGCTAACCAGTCTTCCATGGGGAACCTTGTCAAACGCCTTACTGAATCCATATAGATCACATCTATCACTCTGCCCTCATCAATTCTCTTTGTTACTTCTTCAAAAAACTCAATCAAGTTCGTGAAACATGATTTCCCACGCACAAAGCCATGTTGATTATCCCTAATCAGTCCTTGTCTTTCCAAGTACATGTACATCCTGTCCCTCAGGATTCCCTCCAACAACGTGCGCACCACCGAGGTCAGGCTCACCGGTCTATAATTCCCTGGCTTGTCCTTACCACCCTTTTTAAATAGTGGCACCACGTTAGCCAACCACCAATCTTCTGGCACCTCACCTGTGACTATCGATGATACAAATATCTCAGCAAGAGGCCCAGCAATCACTTCTCTAGGTTCCCATCGAGTTCTTGGGTACACCTGATCCGGTCCTGGGGACTTATCCACCTTTCTGCGTTTCAAGACATACTTTCTTTATCTTCCATATCCTTTTCCACAGTAAATACTGATGTAAAATACTCATTTAGTATCTCCCCCATTTCCTGCAGCTCCACACAAAGACCACCTTGCTGATCTTTGAGGGGCCCTATTCTCTCCCTAGTTACCCTTTTGTGCTTAATGTATTTATAAAACGCATTGAATTCTCCTTAATTCTATTTGCCAAAGCTATCTCATGTCCCCTTTTTGCCCTCCTGATTTCCTTCTTAAGTATACTCCTACTGCCTTTACACTCTTCTAAGGATTCTAACCATACATTCAATTTCTTTAGTCATCCAGCATTTCCTATAACTGCCAACCTTTCATTTCACCCTGACAGGAATATACTTTCTCTGGATTCTTGTTATCTCATTTCTGAAGGCTTCCCATCTTCCAGCCGTCCCTTTACCTGTGAACATCTGCCCCCAATCAGCTTTTGGAAGTTCTTGTCTAATACCGTCAAAACTGCTTTTCTTCCATTTAGAACTTCAACTTTTAGATCTGGTCTATCCTTTTCCATCACTATTTTAAGTCTAATAGAATTATGGTCGCTGGCCCCAAAGTGCTCCTCCACTGACACCTCAGTCACCTGCCCTGCCTTATTTCCCAAGAGTAGGTCAAGTTTTGCACCTTCTCTAGTAGGTACATCCATGTATTGAAAATGTTCTTGTGCACACGATCTCACACTTAGCAAATCTTCCAATCACTAATGCCATGCCTATCATGGCTGCCCAAAAATGCGCATTGATGCCAGTTAGATAATGATAGCTCCTACCTGGATTTCCACAAGTTTAGAACATCATTAACTTCTCTGTCAGATCATCCTGCAGTGTACACCAACTGGAACAGATTTCAGTCCTTCACTGTATGTGGATTGTCTATGACCATTGTACATCTGCTTGCAAATCTGTTGAAAGTTGCCATGACTCCGACATCCTGTGCCAACCAAGTCCACTCCAGGTATTTGCACCTTCAGGTAAATTGTCCCCTTGGAGATCTCAGAAGACCTGGCGAATGATGAAAGTCAGGACCCCCTATCAATGGTGCTGAGAAGAGCTACATTAGGAATTACATCATGGCAAGGGATGAAATGTGGGTGTGCTTTGGAAAGACTAAAAACTACCACAAGCCTTTGGTCAATTCTCCCTTTCCTGGACTATCTGCATCTTGCTGCTAGCAGACAGCTGCAGGTCACTTTCTTACAGGTTAGTGTGTTCATCCAAAAGCTGGTGGCTTTGTTTAACTCTCTGTAAACTGGCAGCGAGTGTGTCCAGGCCATTCAGGTGGATGATTGTGGACTTGGTGACTTGGCACATCTGATTCCCCATGAGGATGGCTGTTTTCTCACTGGAAATGTTCACCAGTGCAAATGCCCGAGACATAATGGCACTCGTTGTAGAGATAGACTCCTCCATTCTTGAAGCAAGGGTGGGCATTATGTTTATAAGTTGTGACACATGCCCAGGCATTGTCCAGTGCTCTGTCACGGGTTCCCTCTGTGTGGATGGCCCTTGAGTTTAGGATCTGTGTCCAGTAGGGCTGAGTGTCCTATATACTCCAAAAGAACTCTCCAGTGCTGTCCCTGTCTTCCAGTCTCTGTATATGGGTCATGTGCCCCTCACCATATCCCATTCGTCAGTCTGTGATACTGGACCCATTGAGGTGTTTGCATCTTAACTGGTGAAGGGAAACAAATCAAGTGAGGGTGAATCCTGGCCTTAGGGTATGTCTGGCCAGCAATATTAATACTTGTGAAATTCAGAGGTGAAAGGAATTGTTGTGGCAAAGGTCTCTTGATCCATCCTTTTAAAGTCGGAATTTTATTCAGACTTATTGACCATCTTCCTAAAAGTAGCACAGTCATTTTTGCAGTGAATTCAATGAAACCTGAACTGGTGAAAGAAGATAAAATATTTTCAACTTTTCCATTAACTTCAGTTTATTTCCAAGTAAGTCAGTTCAGTTAACTTATAGAAGTGTGATTAACACACGTTCCAGCCCCCAAGTTCCTGTTAAAACCTGTTAATCCATTTTCTAAGTGCCTCAAATTAAGAAGGGAATGATCTATGTAGAATTATACTAAAATTTATTTAGCACATAAACCCTACGGGTGCAGTGTTGAATTTAGATTGTTCAAATGACCTCCATTCATGAATCTGAAAAACACTAAGAAATTATTCTGCCAATCATCTAAATAAAATGCAGCATTTATTAATAACCTTAACACTGAGAAAAATGACTTTGCTGTAACATGGAGATGTTTTTCTGAAGGTCACTAGGATGTGTGCAATTTTCATTGGGTTGCATAATTACCCTGGACATTGTGGTTATAATGTTGGCATACTATGTCTGTGCTGATGCAAACAATGTGGATATGTTAGTACATACGTAATAAATGTGACTCTTTATCTCAAGAATAATTATTTTATGAAGAAAAATGTATGGACTTCAATTTAATGGAACAGGGATTAAAAACTTTCATTTCTAAAGCAGGACTTGTATATAAGTCGCTCATATTCTTATACTGGGCCATTGTTAGTCATTTTATACAAGTTTCTAGATTTGTAACAGCAACATATAAAACATATAATCACTAGCTCTTTTGATAACATGCAGAGACTGCATGGATTAATCATCTGCTCCACTACATTAACACTTTAAACATTACGTTTTGTCAGAATAGAACTTGAGTTTGGAGAACATAACGGTTTCCAAAACGTGCTCATGCAATAAGCAATTGCTGGCAAGGCAAGGAGTACTGTGTTTTGAAGCATCAGGATTTCCTGGTCTGATAAGGATAAGACAGTAACAAAAATAAAGCATGCAAGGACTTTCCCAGATGTTGGCATGGAGGTGGATGTTGGGACATTGAGTAAATCTAAGGAGGAGATAGACAGATTTTTAATTAGTAATGGATTGAATAGCAGAAAGGAAAATGGAGTTGTGGCCAAGGTGAGATCAGCCACAATTGTATTAAATACCAACTCCTGCTCCTTGTTCTGATGTAAAAGTGTGAGATAATGTGACTTGATGTTATATGTTCCTTGGTGTTTAAAAACAGCATTAGCCCAAACTTTAACACCAGATTCCATTTCGCCATGGGTTAATTATAGTGAATACAACACCCTCTGTGTATCATTTGAGTTAGAATGTTCAAGGCGAGTCATTGGTTTGCTTCTTGCTTTTATTTTAAGATTCTTTTGTCTTAATGAAATATCTGTAAAGTTTTCATTACATTTTGTTGATGTTTATTTGTTTTAGGGAGGGTAGTATTACGAATGGAGAAAAAAACATACTAAATGGTACAATGTTAAGAATCTTAGAATTCCTGCAGCGTCACCCAGTAAGACCACACCAACCCTCCGAAGAGTAACTCACCCAGACCTTATTTCTCTACCTTTCCCCGACTAATGCACCTAACACTAAGGGGCAATTTAGCATGGCCAATTCACCTAACCTGCACATCTTTGGGTTGTGGGAGGAAACCGGATCACCCAGAGGAAACCCATGCAGACTCAAATGTGCAAACTCCACACAGACAGTCGCCCAAGGCTGGAATCAAACCCAGGTACCTAGTGCTATGAGGCAGCAGTGCTAACCACTGAGCCACTCTGCCACCCCACTGTAGAAAGGAGAGACTTGGCTATGCCTGTGTCGTGATTTTTGAAAGTGGCAGGGTAGATTAACAAAACAGTTAATTTATATTATAAGATTCTAGGCTTTATAAAAAATGACATAGCTTACAATAAACAGGAAGTTTTGCTAAAGCTTTATACAACACTGATTTCAACACAGTGGAGACAGAGTACAAGTCTGGCTTCAAAGTTTAGAAAGACCAGCTTTGGGGTGGGGACAAAACAATATACTGGAATGATTCCAGGGATGAGAAATTGCAGTTGCATGGCTCGACTGGGGAAGTTGGGTTTGTTGCCCTGAGAGCAGAAACAGTGAATATGTTTAAAATCGCTTAACAGTAGGGACCTAAGGGGCAACTTTTTCATGCAAAGGGTAGTGCATGTATTGAATAAGCTGCCAGAGGAAGTGGTGGAGGCTGGTACAATTACAGCATTTAAAAGGCATCTGGATGGGTACATGAATTGGAAGAGTTTGGATGGATATGGGCCAAGTGCTGGCAAATAGAACTAGATTAATTTAGGATATCTAGTCGGCATGGACAAGTTGGACTGAAGTGTCTTTTTGCGTGTTTACATCTCTGTGTTTCTGTGACTCTAATGGTTTAGAACAAGCAAGTAAAGAGAAACTTGTCAGTGGCTGAAGGATCAACTACCATAAGGCACAGATTTAAGGAGATTGGCATAAAATAAGACAATGCAAGTTCAGTTTACTTTAGACAATTTTTAACAATTGCTGATGACTAGAAAATAACGACCCTGACTTGAAAATAGCATCTACACAAACATTAATCCTTCTGCGATTAGCCTATGTTGAAATGGGATCATTAATAAAGTTTGTATATAATTGTGTCAGAGTGTTTACTGTGTGACTATGGTTTGCTGTTTGTTTTTGTTTTGGGATACTTTTGTCTTAATATCATGCTTGTTAAGTAGTCATTAAATTTGTTGGTGTCTATTTGTCGTTGTTAAGTGTAGTATGTATTCTCCATTATGATTTTTTGTTTATTATAGTGCAATAATGAGTCATTTGCAGCCAGGTTACTAAACTGCAGTTACATTAAATTGTAAAGCAAACTATTAAACTGTGTTCTTATGTTTGTCAGAAAATAAAAGCAAGGTTTACACATATCATGTTTTGTTATATCTTAGGAACAAGTATTTTCATGTAAAACATTCCTTTGAAATACCTGACTACGAAACAGGAAAGCAGCAAGGTCCCATGCACAGTAAATGAGTTGAGTCACCTAGTTACTTTGTTTGAGGGAGGGATAGTGACGAGACACTGGGAAGTGACTGTTTCCTTTGAATATCTATTTCTGGCTGAAGAGGCGGATGAAGGCTCCGTTTAATATCGCGTTCAAAGAAACCCACAAAAGCATGGCTTCCCTTCAGCGATGCACTTAAATGTCAGCTCAGACTGCAGTGGGTTTAAACCTATAAGCTTCTTACTGAGTTGCAAATGTGCTACCAAATGAAACGTTTAACTGGTTTACATTCATGGTATGTTACAGTGTATGGTTGTGGTTTCATTTATGAATTTCTATTTGTTTTGCCCAGGTGGAGAGGGACTGTTGCTTTCCTGGCAATCGCCCAAAATCATTGCTTTGTGATGTAGCACGCGTTTACGGACATTGCTTTACTTCATAATAAAGGACAATTTGGAAACTTGAACTTTGCTGCTGTTTGCAATTCGGTCGTCAACCCTATTACAAAGTGATAAACTTCACTTGAGGGACATATTTGCACTGGAGACAGTATCAGAGATGGTTAACTAGACTAATTAAAACAATGAGTGGTTTGTTTTGTGAGGAAAGTTTAAGCAGATGGTGACTATACTCATTGGAGTTCAGAAGAATGAGAAGTAAACGTATTAAAATATGTGTTTTAAGGACGTTTGACAGGATAACTGCTGAGAGAATGCTTCCCCTTCTGGATGAATCTAGAACTAGACATGGTTTCAAAATAAGGGATCACCTACTTAAAGCTGACAGGAAGAGGGAATTTTTCACTTCAAAAGTCATTCGTATTTAAATTCCTTTTCCAGTAGATCAAACAAAAAGATATTGATTGGCCAAGCAAGTTTAAGGTTCTGTATTGCCTTCTCCTCTTCTCTTGATGCTTGATCCAAAATGAATTCTAGAAGGAAGCAGGAGTTACTGAAGGAAGCAACGAGAGGTAGAAATGGATGAGCAGTACCACGTAGAAGGCAAATAAGGCAGAAGGCTTCTGATTATTTTTAAAAGTAGTCATCTGATGTTTGAAACAACTGGTTGGTGCTACAAATACCTAAAGTGCAATAGAGATACTTGAACACTAAACATTGTTTACATCTGAGGAACCTTCAAAACTGTGGACCCTGATTTTAACTGAGGACGGGTGAGGATGGATGATTGAGTTCAGATAATGTCTGGAAGCCCAATAAAAAATAGTGTTCATAGTTGAGGCACGTGCCTAACATATGGTGGCACTGAATTAACATGATGATTAATCAATGTGATTTTGTTGCTCATGATCTGTAGGGCAGCTGATGAAATGGTTGTATGGCAGGAGAAAGCTGTACCTGTTTCTGCACAGACAATAGGCTCAGCAATTGATTGGATAAGGAATCTTCACCAAATGCCAACTACTAGCAAGACAAGTTCGGTGGAGGCTGTGTTACAAGCGACAAGCGATAATACTGTAAGACTTGGCTCACTTAGCATTAGAATTATACCAGTAGATACTATCAAATGACAATTTATAAGACATTTCACAGCATAAGTGAATGTTCAGTGATATTCGAGAATTTCATTTAAGTCTTGAAAAAAGTCAATTTTATCACAAACTGTAAAAGAATAAAAAAGTGTAATTTCTTAGACTTTGGACATTTATTTCTGCTACCAGTGATGATGATAAATTGAAAAAGACCCATGGTTAACTTTATAACGATGATTAGAATAAAATACATGAGCAAAAATGTGCAGGACAAAATCGTTCTGGACAGAGTGGAGCAGATTTTACGAATTACTGTTCTTGGTGAAATAACTCCACCGAGGCTGCTATCCCATCACCAAGCCACGCTTTATTTAAACATGAGAAGTCCATGATACTGAACCAACTTCCTCAGAGCCAGCTCTCAGAATGCCTGACTCTCCTGTTTGTGTCTATCATCTAGGGCTCCCTGTTCGGATCAGATTGCCAGCCCCAATCAGGGAGCTTCTCTTCCATGAGGTTCATCTGCCTGACCTCATCACAGTCACTATATCACTCCCGCCGAGTCCGAGGACATAGGTCGGTTCTTTTTTTTGAAACTCCTCCTGGCCGCTTTAGCTCTGGGCCAAGTTCCACCAACTCTGCCTTGGATACGGTCTGCATGTAACACGTAGTACTTTACCTCTAGCGCCTGGAGTGTATCGGAAGAAAGTCATTCTCTTCTTCAAGTGGCAAAGGTGTCGAGTTGGTGACGTTCACTGTGTCCATCTCAGATTCCGAGTTCTCTTCAATGTTTGATGAAGAAGGAGAACTCATGGGTCCTGAAACAGTGAAAAAGGCTATCAAGGATCTGGGCATGTTTTGCTCCCGCACCATTTGTGAGTTTACAGCTTTTGTATCGTCCATGTGCATGTTCAGTACTGTCGCACTTACCCAAACTTTGTACATCACTGGACCTGATCTCGCGTCAACTAGGCCTCTTACCTATGCAGGCCCATTCCTGTGGTTCCTACACCAAACTTCATCCCCTGAAGTAAACTCTCTCTCTTGCTTAGTGGAGTTTTGTCTCTAGCACTGGCATTCCTGATGCCATTTCACTCTCCCTCCCCAGGCTTGGGCAGATCAGGTTTGGTTTGGTGTGGAATCTTCTCCCCATTAGCAAGTCTGCTGGAGCTACCCCTGTAGTTACACGAGGGGTGGTCCTACAATCAAATGGGATCTGGTGCAGTTTGGTATCTAGTGATGCTGCAGGCTGTTTCTTTAAGCGTGGCTTCTAAGTTTGTTTGCTCTTTCTATCAGACAGTTGGATGATGGATGGTATGGAGCTGTCCTTACCATGTCAAATACCATTCAACTTTAGGAAATAGTGAAACTCCCTGCTCGTAAATGATATCTGTGACTAACACTTCCAGGAGTCCATGTATTGCAAAAGATGTTTGCAATTTTTCTATCTTTGTTCCTGTGTTTGATGAATGAACTATGTGTAAGTCCAGCTACTTTGAGTTGGCATCCACAATGACTAAGAACATTGAGCTCATGAAAGAACCTGCATAGTCGACATGTAATCGAGTCCAGTGTTTACCCGACCATCCCTATGAATGTGGGGGAGCAGTTGGCAGTGATATTTGGCCTTGTCTGTATCCAGTCCTGGTCACCAACATCTTCATTTTGGAGACTCCTGAATGATCCAGAGGTGTTCAGCCACTATGTGGGTGTGACCTATGTTCCCCATAATAATACGCTGTCCTCAACTGTGATCTGGTCTATCAGGGTCTACAAAGATTTCTGTTCTGGTTGAGATGACTCTTTGGTTTCCCCCATCACCACTAACTGTTTCAGTTTTGCCAGGACCGGATCTTTCTGCGTCTAAAGTCTGATATTGTCAGCTGTAACTGGATGTGTGTCCAGAAAATTTAAAACCATTACAGACACTTCCAGCAGTGGTAGCACTGGTGGTGTATCTGCCAGTGGGAGGTGGCTCAATGCATCCACATTAATGACTTGGCCTCCCGGACGGTGGGTTCTCTTACTCTGTTTAGGTCTAGTGAGATTCTTTTTCTGTCTTGAGTGAGCATACCCACAGCAACTAAAACAGCTTGCCAGTCCGGATCCTGAAGAAAATACTAACCATTTGGCTGAGGCTTGGTTTTGTTTAGGGGTTTTGCTGTGGGCTGACCTAGAGTGCTATGCAATTGCCTGCACTGAAGTGGTGTTCCCCCAACTCAGTCGTCCTGGTGAGGCTGTCCACTTCCGTCGTCATATCCTGTAATTCTTATACTTTTATGCTCTATTTGTTGCATTTTCCAATGAAAAAGCCTCTTGCAGTGCCTGTTTGAATTCCAATTAGGCTTAAGCTAATAAGAGCCTTTGCACGGTTACATCATTAATTGCATATACCAAACAGTCTCTGCATCTCATAAGGATTAAACTAAAGTCACATGCCTCTGCCAGTATTCTCAATCTCATCAACGCTCCTGATATAGATTCCCTGGTTCTTGAATTGCCAAGTAAAGCCAATAGCATCTCACAACTAGAGGAGGCACAGTGATGTAATATTCCTTAATTAAAGACATCAACTCTTGCAAGGTTTTAATATCTGGTACCTCAGGCAAAGTTAGGCTCCTAATAACAGAAAAGTTGTGGGTCCATGAGCTGTCAGGTGAACTACTTATTTCTTTTCATCTATCCCAATGCCATTTGCCTGGACAAAGGAATGTATTCTTTGCACCGACTGGGCCCAGTTTTTGAAGGCAGGATTTAACGAGTCAAGCTTCCCTAGTAATGGCATGAGGCCAGAAACGTTTAACCCAACTCAAAGATGAGTGTTGTGAGAGAATTTCTTCTGGACCGTACTTTTCTATGTTGTCGTCACTGAAATAATTCCACCAAGGCCAGTATCCTGTCACCAAGTTACCTTCCATTTACACATGCAAAGTCCTCAACATTGATCCAGCTCCATCACGAGCCAGCTCTCAGAGTGAACAGAACCTCTGACACTCCTGTTTATATCTGTCAGCCAGGGCTCCCTGATTGGACCAGATTTAAAGCCCCAGTCAGGGAACTCATATTCTATGAGGTCCTCCTGGCTGACCTCATTACAATCAATACATTTGGCATATGGCTTCGCATACTGGGAACGTGCATTGAAAATAAGGTTCACGGACTCCAATTTTTAGAATTTTCTGTCATTAATTCTTTGATATGTATTTCTGTATTGTGATGCTATGGACTTAAATAATTGAGGTAATTTTAATCAAATAAGTCATTTTTATTCAAAGTCAGTACATAATTGAGAAAAATGTGTTAACAGAACAATGAAATAATCACTTTTCTTCAATTGAAAGTGTTTTATCATGATAGCATTGGAATTGAATGATGAAGGTAACTTTCCCTGTAATAACTGAGTTATGCTGTTGTTTTCCTATGATTATTTTACGAATTCTATACAATATTTCTATTTGCCTTCCTGCAGATTGATGCAGTTTACTTTTTCACTGCTGGTGATGGTCCTGAGGCGATGAGAGAGCTTTTGCGACGGAAGTTGGCTACGAGCCCATGCCCGGTCCACACTGTATCATTTAATGCCAAGGAGGAAGGCACAATTCAGTTCCTGAAAGATTTGGCTCATTTAACTGCAGGAAGGTACGACATAAATAACACTTGAAACAATGGATAAATTCTGCATGACACTTCCTGGATTTCAGGAAGCCTCATTTTTGATTTATTTTTATATGTTAAATGTCATATACTGATAACTTGAATGCTTTATAGAAGAATGTGTAGCTCCAGAATTCTGAATTTAACGTATTCAATGTTCTACCTTAAGTAAAGGTGTTGGTTTCTGAAAATTCATTTCCTTTCACTTGCAATCTACCTTTATATTCTATTCTATGTGTAAATAATAGAATCCCTACAGTATGGAAACAGGCCCTTCAGCCCAACAAGTCCACATCGACTTTCTGAAGAGTAACCCACCCAGACACATTCCCCTATCCTATCTTTACACCTGACTAATGCACCTAACGTAAGCATCCCTGAACACTCTTGGCAGTTTAGCCTGGCCAATCCACCTAACCTGCACATCTTTGGATTGTGGGAGGAAACTGGAGCACCCAGTGGAAGCCCACACAGACACAGGGAGAATGTGCAAACTCCACCCAGAGGCGAGAATTGGACCTGAGCCCCTAGCGCTGTGAGGCAGCAGTGCTAACCACTGAGAAACCGTGCCACCCCAACAATTGCCCATGAATTTTCAGAGTTATAGGCTAAACTGTAGAACAAACTGTAATTTATTTTCTGAGATGATGCATAGTATGAATAAGTGTAGTTGATACAAATTGTAACTGCAGATGTAGGGCTAAAGGGATCAAAGGATTTCGAGACAAAGCAGGAACAAGGGACTGAGTTGGATGATTAGCCATCAGCATGTTGAATGGTGGAGCAGACATAACGGACTGAATGGGCTACTCCTGCTCCTAATTTCTCAGTCTCAATGTTTCTTACTCTTTCCATTTTCCTCTTATTGGTGCCTTTGGTATGCTGGAACATTCTGGTATATGGCTGTTTCCAAATTGATTGTTACTGAAGCTTTGTAAGTTGCTGATTGAGGAGCAGACGGAAAATTTGAAGGAGGAGTAGTAAAGAGGTTCAAAAGAATGATGCTGGGGATGTAGGGCTTGTCAGACGAGGAGTGGTTGAGAACTCTGGGTCTGTACTCGGTGGAGTTTAGAAAGGTGAAGGTGGGATCTGATTGAAACTTATAGGATGCTGAGAGGCCTGGATAGAGTGGATGGATGGGGGGGGGGGGGGTGGGGGGGGGGGGGGGGTGGGGGGGGGTGGAGATGATGTTTCTATGCGTAGGAGAGACTAGGACCCGAGGGCACAGCCTTAGAGTCAAAAGAATAATACTTTACAAGTAAGATGAGGAGAAATGTTTTCAGCCAGAGGGTATTAAAGTTTTGTAACCCATAGCCACTTAAGGCTGTGAAGGCTAAGTCATTGAGTATATGTAAAACAGTGATAGATAGGTTCTTGATTAGTATTGGGAAATAAAGATTACAGTGAGAAGGCAAGAAAGTGGAGTTGAGAACCACTGAGCATGGTGGCTTAGTGGTTAGCACTGCTACCTCAGAGTGCCAGGGACTCAGGTTTGATTCCAGCCTCAGGTGACTGTGTGGAGTTTGCACATTCTCCCCGTGTCTGCATGGGTTTCCTCTGGGTGCTCCAGTTTCCTCCCACAATCCAAAGATGTGCAGCTTAGGTGAATTAGCCATACTAAATTGCCCATAGTGTTAGGTGCATTTGTCAGAGGGAAATAGGACTGGGTGGGTTGCTCTTCAGAGGGTTAGTGTGGACTGGTTGGGCCGAAGGGCCTGTTTCCACATTGTAGGGAATCTAATCTAAAATGTACCAACCCGTGATCAAAAGACAAAGCAGATTTGATGGGCTGAATGGCCTACTTCTGCTCCTGTATCATATGATTTTAGTGTTCCCTATGATTATCCGCCACATAGTTACCTGAATCACAGCTTGCTATGTGTACCTAAACAGCAGACATGACCAGGTATCAGGTTTGTATTTTGTTTTCTGGTTTTAAAATGAGAAGCTTGGTGAAGGATTGAGTGTCATAGTATATTACAACAACAACAGACAGACAATTAATCTCTCAGCTAAATGTGTTGACTGCTGATGCAAAATAGCTATCATCTAACTAGTGCCATGAAATTAAACAAGGTTAGAAATTACATGCCACAAGATTGTGGCCCAACAGGTTTATTTGAAACCACAAGCTTTCAGAGTGCTGCTCCTTCATCAGGTGAAATTCTCATAAAAACCACCTGACAAAGGAGCAGCGTTCCAAAAGCTTGTGGTTTCAAATAAACCTGTTGGACTATAACTTGGTGTTGTGTGACTTCTGACCTTGTCCACCCGAGTCCGACATTGGCATCTCCACATCATGAAATTTAACAAAATTGCTGGTATATATTTGAATCAAAGCCAATTTGAAATATGATATGAGTGACAAATGACATTCTCACTTAAGATGACTGGCAAGTCCATGGAGTTATCACTTTAGGTCTGATATTTCTGAGTAATTACCTTGATGTGCTGTCTGTAAATTTTGCCTTTGGTCAACAGTTTAGTTGCTATTAATTTATACATAATCCCATGTTTATGTTTATTTCAAAATGTGAAATGGTAATTATGTCATTGAGAGTTTTTCTTCGTTTATTCAGCAGATTAAAAATTGTAACTTTTGTGGAAGGAAGGAGTTCAAAAGGCCATTGGTTAAAAGTCATATTACTATTTTGAAAACATTTCTGGCATTTGAACAAATAAAATCAGCTACTTATTGAAAGCAGATTGGTTACAACCAATTGAATAATAAGGAGCACAAATTACTAACTTATAACTATATATAAATTAAACTCCATTTCAGAAAAATTTCTCACATGCTTACAGACAGAGACGGGACAAGGCACAAATATTACAGATGGAGAAAGAACAGTCAATGAAACACAGTTCTGGCACCTGTCTGGATTACCAGGTGGCGATAAAATGTTCTTAAGCTGCCTTCTGATTCCTTTTAAATCTGAATGAGGTTATGGACACACTGATTCTCAACTTTTTATTCACTACTTGACAATTCATCCTTTTGGAATCTCTGAAGGTGTTTTTTTAAATCCTTTTTTTCTTTCAAGGATGGAATTTGCAGAGAGAGAGAATAGTCAGCTGCCTAGAATATTAGAGAGAGAGAGAGAGAGAAGAGGAGAGAGAGAGAGAGAGAGAGAAAAGGAGAGAGAGAGAGAGAAGAGAGAGAGAGAGAGAGAGAGGACAAGAGAGAGAGAGAGAGAGAGGACGAGAGAGAGAGAGAGAAGAAGAGAGAGACAGAGAGTGTACGAGAGAGAGATAGAGAGAACGAGAGAGAGAGAGGAAGAGAGAGAGAAGAGAAGAGGAGAGCGAGAGTGAGAGAGAGAGAAGAGGAGAGAGAGAGGAGAGAGAAGAGAGAGAGAAGAGAGAGAGAGAGAAGAGAGAGAGAGAGAGAAGAGAAGAGGAGAGCGAGAGTGAGAGTGAGAGAGAGAGAAGAGGAGAGAGAAGAGAGAGAGAAGAGAGAGAGAGAGAAGAGAAGAGAGAGAGAGAAGAGAGAGAGCAGAGAAGAGAGAGAGAGAGAGAGAGGAGAGGAGAGGGAAGAGAGAGAGAGAAAAGAGAGAGAGAGAAGAGAGAGAGAGAGAGAAGAGAAGAGGAGAGCGAGAGTGAGAGAGAGAGAAGAGGAGAGAGAGAGGAGAGAGAAGAGAGAGAGAGAGAGAGAGAGAGAGAGAGAGAAGAGAGAGAGAGAAGAGAGAGAGCAGAGAAGAGAGAGAGAAGAGAGAGAGGAGAGGAGAGGGAAGAGAGAGAGAGAAGAGAGAGAGAGAGGAGAGGAGAGGGAAGAGAGAGAGAGAAAAGAGAGAGAGAGGAGAGGGAGAGAGAAGAGAGAGAGAGAAAAGAGAGAGAGGAGAGAGAGAGAGAGAAGAGAGAGAGAGAGGTCCAACCTCCTCCTCCCTCTGTTGAATGAGATCACCCTGGATTGCAACAAAGAATTGAGTTCCAGTAACTCATTTTTTAAAAAAAATCTGCAACATCTTCTTACATCCTCTTCTGATTTAAAGCAGTATTTTTTCCCCATTTTTAAGTCCACCCTCCAAAAGAATTTTTAAAAACGTCCTTTACAAACCTAACACAAGTCTGGTTATTTCACACTTGCAAATTACAACATTGGGACACCCCAATTTGTTCAATAAAGAACATAGAATATTACGGTGCAGTACAGGCCCTTCAGCACTCGATGTTACGCCAACCTGTGAAACCAGTCTGAAGCCCATCTAACATACACTACTCCATTATAATCCATATGTTTATCCAATGACCATTTAAATGCCCTTAATGTTGGGCATGTCTACTACTGTTTCAGACAGAGCGTTCTATGCTCTTACTACTCTGAGTAAAGAACCTACCCCTGACATCTGTCCTATGTCTATCACCCCTCAGTTTAAAGCTATGTCCCCTTGTGCTAGCCATCATCATCTGAGGAAAAAGGCTCTCACTGTCCACCCCATCTAATTCTCTGATCATCTTGTATATCTCTTAAGTCACTTCTCAACCTTCTCTCGAATGAAAACAGCCTCAAGTCCATCAACCTTTCCTCAGAAGACCTTCCCTTCATACCAGGCAACATCCTGGTAAATCTCGTCTGCACCCTTTCCAATACTTGCATATCCTTCCTATGATGTGGCAACCAGACCTGCATGCAATACTCCAAGTGCGGCCACATGAGTTTTGTACAGCTGCCGCATGATCTCCTGGCTCGAAAACTCAATCCCTCTACCAATAAAAGCTAAAACACTGTATGCCTTCTTAACAACTCAATCATCCTGGGCACCTTTCAGGGATCTATGCACATGGACCGAGATCTCTCTGCTCATCTACACTACCAGGAATCTTACCATTTGCCCAGTACTCTATATTCCTGTTACTCCTTCCAAAGTGAATCATCTCACATTTTTCAGCCTTAAACTCCATTTACCGTCTCTCAGCCCAGCTCTGCAGCTTATCTATGTTCAAAGTTTGTGCGAAGATTTGTAGCTCGGGTGCTTGTTGTAGTGGTTCTGTTCGCCGAGCTGGAAGTTTTTGTTGCAAATGTTTCGTCCCCTGGCTAGGAGACATCATCAGTGCTGTGGAGCCTCCTGTGAAGCGCTTCTTTGATGTTTCTTCCAGCATTTATAGTGGTCTGTCCTTGTGCAAGGACTGCACAAAACACTATATAGGACAAACAGGAAGACAGCTAACAATCTGCATACATGAACACCAACTAGCCACGAAACGACACGACCAGCTATCTCTAGTAGCCACACACTCAGACAACAAGCAACATGAATTCGACTGGGAAAACACTACTATCATAGGGCAAGCCAGACAGAGAACAGCCAGGGAATTCCTAGAGGCATGGCATTCATCCACAAATTCCATCAACAGACACATCGACCTGGACCCAATATACCAATCACTACAGCGGACAGCTGAAACTGACACCCGGAAGCAGCAAGGACAGACCACTATAAATGCCGGAAGAAACATCAAAGAAGCGCTTCGCAGGAGGCTCCACAGCACTGATGATGTCTCCTAGCCAGGGGACGAAACGTTTGCAACAAAAACTTCCAGCTCAGCGAACAGAACCACTACAGCTTATCTATGTCCCCCTGTAACTTGCAACATCCTTCAGCACTATTCACAACTCCCCTGACCTTAGTATCATTTGCAAATTTACTAACCGATCCTCATACACCCTCCTCCAGGTCATTTATAAAAATGGCAAACAGCAGTGGCCCTAAAACAGATCCTTGCAGCACACCACTAGGAACTGAACTCCAGGATGAACATTTCCCATCTTTTGGGAATGTTTTGGTGTCTCCTGGTCTTTTCTCAGAGAAGGAACATGAAAAATTCCTTTGTTTTCAGCAATTTGTTGTAAGAGATGAATAATTTTATTACAACAATACATATGATAACTCACCACCAGCTCATCCCATATAAAAACTCTTCATTATAACAGCAACAACTCTGACTATATGTCAGAAAATACCTACCACATGGCTATTGTGCCAAATTATAAATTCAATATTGTTGAACCCATTTTCCAGGTATGAAATGGCCTTAACAATAACCATTATGTTGAACGTAATATTGAGCCACGAACACTGCTGCAAATTAATGTTTTTGCCAAAATTTTAAGTCTTCTGATGTCTGTTCAAAACATGTTTTGTTTTTTTCAGAAAGTCTATTTTGAGTTAATACTCAGAGTCTATCCATGTTCAACTCCTTAGGACCGTTCAACAAACAATTTAAATCATACCCTAATACTTGATGCTTGCTTCCAGTCATTCCCCTTCAAACTTCTTTCTTGCCACTGCATCAGTTAAAAGTTGAGTGGAAAGGTCCATTGGGGACTGTCGAAGTGCTTAATTAATGGCCACTTAAGGGCTTCAAATGGCCAACTCTCCAAATGCTTGCCTTCCCAAAGGCTGTGAAAGGTAGCTAGTTCCCTGACTGAGAAGCCAAAACAGTCTATGTCTTGGGTTAGGGATAGGGACTTCCAATTGCCCCATCTTACCTCCATCCAATGACAAGACGATAAAAGAAATTTTACCTTCTTACTGCAGAATCCCCCAAGAATTAGGTCTCACTGGATGGTCATTGGGAATCAGGAACTGCCAGCCTTTGATTGGATGCTTTCGCTGACTAGTATTGAGGCCTGCAGTAGGTCAAGAAACTCACCTAAGCTTGCTTGTCGACTCTAAGTGAGCAAATAGACATGTGAAAAGTCAGGTTGTCTAGTCAGTGATGGTGATCTGTTGGTTGCTACATAATATGCCTGGTCAATCTTTAGTTGATGAAAGGAAAAGTCACACTTTCAGTTCTCAGTCTCTAGCTTTAGGCAACAAACCTTTGCTACAGTTGTTAATGGATTCTAATGAGGTACCTCGTATAGAATCGATGAGATGAAGACTGTGATGGTGCAGTGGTAATCTCCCTATCTCTGAGCCAGGAGGCCATGATTCAAGTCTCACTTGCTCCAGAAGTGTGTCTTAACATTTCTGAACAGGTTGATGAGAAAATATACAGAAACTAATATTTGTGCAGAAAGTGTATTGAATTCCAGTTGAACAGCTCTCTTACTATCACCCCACAGCCCTAAATGTTAGCCCTTTGTTTAATCCATGGTTTTTAAGATTAGATTAGGTTCCCTACAGTATGGAAACAGGCCCTGCAGCCCAACCAGTCCACACCAACCCTCTGAAGAGCAATCCAGCCAAACCCATTTCCCTCTGACTAATGCACTATGGGCAATTTAGCATAGCTAATTCACTTAACCTGCACAAGAGGAAACCCACACAGACACTAGGAGTACGTGCAAACTCCACACAGATGGTCACCCAAGAGTAGAATCAAACCTGGGTCCCTGGCACTGAGAGCTAGCAGTGCTGACCACTGGACCACCCCCAAACCAACCTCTTCAGAGATAATATTACACTTTTTTGGAGCAGGTGGGCCTTGAACTTAGGCCTCCTGTTAATTCTTTACATAGATTTTATTTAATCATTCTGTTCAGAGATGTTATTATCCACATCTGGAGCAGGTGTCAGTTGAACTAGGATCTCCTGCCTCAGACAGGGACACTACTAAAGAGACACAAGCACTCTTAGCCCTTCAATTAAACATCAATTAACAACCATCACCTGTTTCCCTACAAACCTTTTGTGTCTTTTTTAGATTAGACTTACAGTGTGGAAACAGGCCCTTCGGCCCAACAAGTCCACACCGACCCGCCGAAGCGAAACCCACCCATACCCTTACATTTACCCCTTACCTAACACTACGGGCAATTTAGCATGGCCAATTCACCTGACCCGCACATCTTTGGACTGTGGGAGGAAACCGGAGCACCCGGAGGAAACCCACGCTGACACGGGGAGAACGTGCAAACTCCACACAGTCAGTCGCCTGAGTCGGGAATTGAACCAGGGTCTCAGGCGCTGTGAGGCAGCAGTGCTAATCACTGTGCCACCGTGCCGCCCACGGCACGTCTTGTTGAAGTAGTGCTAATTGCTGGGCCTTTGAATATCAGATTACAGGAGAGGGTTCCACAATGAATTAACCACTTGGTCTGTTCATCTGTACAACTCATAGAATCCTTATCGTGTGGAAAGAGGCAATTCAGCCCATTGAGTCTGTACCAACTGTCTAAAGGGCATCCTATTGTATCTTCACAACCTATGCATTTACCATGGCCAACCCCCCAAACCTGCATATCCCTGGACACTATGGGCAATGCAATACAACCAATTCATCTAACTTCCACATCTGTTGGCTGTAGGAGGAAACTGGAGCACTGGACCGAAACCCATGCAGACATGGGGAGAATGTGCAGACTCCACAGAGTCAGTCACCAAGGCTGGAATCACACCCAGGTCTCTCTCACCACTGAGCCACAGCGCTGCCCCACATTCATGAAGATTTCCACATCGGCCTGATGTTCTTCTGATTTTATTATGAGCGAATTAAAGCAATTTGTGAGGCATTTTCTTTAACTCACCGATTTCTCCTACTTCCTGAACAATGCCTGTGGAAATTGGCACCAGTTAAGATTAGGAAGAAGCAAGTGTAGGAACTGATGTTGGCTCCTTGAGCCTGTTTTCCAATTTCAGGAAGGCTGTTTCAACTGATTTCCTTCCTAAATGGCATCCAAGTGACTAGTATTCAAACAGAAGCAATGACAGCTGTTGTCAACAAACAAATTAATGAAAGTAAATAACAAAGCCTTTTCCTGACAAATCCCAACAAGTGCACACTTCTCATTCAGGAGTCATTAATTAGTAACCAAGGCTGGGAACAATTATTTTTCTCTCTCTTACTGAGATGCACTGGGAAAGCATCACACAAGCCCTCTTACTTCTACCAGTTAAATGAGCACTAACCAGGGACTGACATGTCTGAATTAACTACTTGGAAAACTTTATGGAGCTATTACCAGATGTACTGGGAATGCAATTATTGTTGAATTGCTAATCAGCACGAATGAGGAAAACAGTCATTAATTATGTGGAATGAAAACTGAAAATGCTGGAGAAACTCAGCAGATCTGTAAGCTTCTAGGGAGAGGGAAGCAGAGTGAACATCTTGAGTTTGATATTTGACTCATATTGGACACTCTCCATGTATGCTGTCAGACCTGCTGAGTTTCTCCAACACTTCCTGTTTTTATTTCAGATCTCCAGCATTTATACTGCTTTGCTTTTACTCTAAATACACTTCCATGTTCAGTTGAATGGCCTCCCTTCTGAACTGCAGTGACTCTGAGTCATCACTGAGGAAGGTTTTGAGTCAGTTTAAGATTAATTTAATCATCTAATTCACACTTTATGTGGCCCTATTTCTACTTTATTGCTTAGTTAGCTACTTTTGAAAACCATCTAAGAAGGTTCTCAAATGCTTAATGTTGTGGTCCTAGTCTCAGTCTGTGCCCTTTGTTTGTAAATTGTCATGTGACTGTATCCTGGCAGATTTCATGCATTTGCACCAATCAGTGAACGTGACGAAGATGAAACTGTCTCCACCAATGATGTGAAAGACAGAGATACCGAGGCCCCAGAGACCCCAAGGAAACTGATTGGAGGTTTGTCACCAGGTTAGTATGTCTGAAGACAGGAATGCTATCCTTTGCAAGTTTACTCAGCTGTTCTTGAATGTCAGGGAAAAGATAGCCATAAGTATAAATTAGGGGGATGTGATTTCTAGTTATTTGATAGTTTTTACTTGGCAAAATGAAGAAAATACATTCAATGTTATTTTGCCATCTAAGTGTGACATTTTACATATTTAGGGAGCCAAACCAACTGTGATTGGCCTGTGGCCATTGTATGCAACACAGGTAACATGTGGGCTTCAATATCCAGCGAGTGCTCACTGTACTGCGAGTTTCTGGATACCTGAGCCAAGCCCCAGTACAGTTAGTGGCTAGTTAAAGCTTTGTTCAGCAATCCATTAGTCCAGGCTAATGTTCTGGGGATCATACCCTGGTGTAATGATTGGAACGAGGTTGGCCAGGTGGATCTTGTTGAGTTAGAGTTCCCTGATTGGGGCTGTTTACCTGGGCCAATTAGGGAACCCTGGCTGACAGATGTAAACAGGAGTCTCAGAGAATCTCCTGACTCTAGGGACTGGCTCTGCGCTAGCTGGTCAGAGTCCATGTACTGTACACGTGTAAATGAAGGGTGCTTTCGTGATGGGATACTGACCTCTGTGTGATTATTTCACCTGAATGGCAGATTAGAATTGAATTTTAAAAATCGGGAATAAAAAGCTTGACTATGGTCGATACAGTCGACTTCTGCAAAAACTCCATCTGCTTCACTAATGTCCTTCAGGGAAGGAAAGCTGTTCTCCCTAGCCAGTCAGGCCCATATCTGACTCTTACAGTTGTGCAGTTAGGGATGAGCAATAAATGCTGGCCTTATCAGCGACACCTATATCTCATGAATGAATAAAAAAAGGAAAACAGAAGCTCTGTTCAAATTATCGTGCCCCCATCACCTACTGATCAGCAATGCCCTACGTTTGTACCTGGCATTCATATGCTTCACTCCTGCTTAGAGCACTTAGCTCAAGTCTCACACACCAACAGCTTACACCTTGCACACAATACCGACTACTCAGCCATGACAGCTACACCGTCCTAGAAAGGGTTTTCATGACAATCGATTCATGGTCATAAGAAGACTCTTAATCCCAGATTTACTTTGAGTCCAAATTCCATCATCTGCTGTGGCGGGGTTTGAATCCAGGTCCTTGGATCATTACCTGGGTCTCTGGATTAACAACCCAGCAAGAATACCACTAGGTCGTCATCTCGCCTGGTACGTGGAGTAAAGTGATTGGTGCATTGGGAGCCTGACAGAGAGTCTGTGATAAGTGACGAGCCATGTAGGTCTGTCAGTAACTTGGCACAGGCCTTTCCATGGAGCTTGGAGCCCATTGTTTTCAGCAGAGAGTTTCTAGAATGGTCAGCTTTGTTTGCACCCTTTTGGAACCAGTTATGATGCACTAATTTGATTGTAGATATTGGAGCTGCTTTGCACAAGCAGGAGTTAACGCGTGTCTGAGTGCAGCTGTGAAAACCAGAGTCTGACTGCAGTAAGAGCCACATATTGCCTTGGAAGTTTAGACTCCTGCCTTCCTAGCTGTGGACTACAGTTACGAAGAGATTTAAGGTCATAAGACATGGGAGCAAAAATAAACTCTTAGTCCATTTAGTCAGCTCTTCCATTCAATGAGATCATGACTGACCTGATAATCCTCAATTCTGCAGGATGTCACAACATTCAAGCAATCTGTCCTTCAACAGATTGAGAAATGCTGCTGCTGGGGACTGGCAGCAGTTCTTTGGAGCATGAAGGTGCTGCCCTTTCTCAGGATGACAGCATTTACTCTCCAATGATGTATATGGCAACCTGTTGAAATCGTTTCCCTACTTCTTCCTTCCTCTTCCAACAGTACGTGCTGCTGTGTATGGCCTTATAAATTCTCCAAGTTATGTCATATTCCAAGGGAATGGCTTTTGGCACATCTATGCTTGGGGGAACTGTTTTGTATAGACACCTTCCAGTGAGCAGTGTTTGTCTAAGGCAATTATTCTGAGAAGTTCATGCTGAAGATTATATTAAACATCATCCAGTCTGAAGATGTAATAAGGGCTTGGGTGGAGAAAGGCAGAATAGTCAATGATTTTGTAGAGGGAAGACATATATCCATAAGTCTCCCAATAGCTTTAGTAACAATGTCTAACTAGTGTAACTTGTTTCTGATTGTTTTATGTAATAACCTACATCTTTTTAAAGACAAGAGTCCTTTCTATAGGTTTTCCTATATCATTGTAAATAAGTATATAAGACCAGAAAAAAATAGGAGCAGAATTAGGTCATTCCGCCTACTGAGTTTGCTCCACCATTCAATGAGATCATCCTGATAATTCTTAACTTCACTTTCCTGCTTGTACCCCATAGCCCTTTATTCCCTTATTGATTTTAAATCTATTTCAGACTTGAATATACTTAATGACCCTGCCTGAACTGTATTCAGTGGGTAAGGAATTCTACAGATTTACTACCCTCTGAGAGAAGAAATTCCTCCTCACCTCTGTCTTAAATGTGTCATCCCCTTACTCTGAGATTGTGCCCTCTGGTCCTGGACTCTCCTGCAAGGGGAAACATCCTCTCAGCACCTATCATATCAAGTCCTGTATCAAGTCCTGTAAGAATCTTGTATGCTTCAATAAAGTCACCTCTCATTCTTTTATATTACAGTAAGCACAGGTCCAGTCTACTCATAAGACAGTCCCTCCATACCTGGTATTAGCCCAGTTAACCTTCCAAGGACTGCCTCCAATGCCATGTATCTTTTCTTTGATAAGGGGCCCAAAACTGTTCACAGTATTCCAGCTGTGGTCTTAATAGTGCCTTATGCAGGTTTAGCAAAACCTTCCAACTTTAATATTCCATTTCCTTTGAAATAAAGGCCAACATTCCATTTGTCTTCCCTGTTACTCACTGAACCTGGACATGGATTCACAATCCCTCTCTTCTATAACCTTCTATAGTCTTTCTCCAATTAAGTAATATATAGCCCTCTGTTCTCCCTGCCAAAGTGCAAAACCTCATATTTCCCTTGCCAAGTGTTTGCCCACTCACCTAACCCATCCATAACTCTCTTCAGACTCTTGGTGTCATCTATACCTATGCCTTTCCACCTATTATTGTGTCATCCTCAAACCTGGTTATAGCACAGCAAACTTTTTATTAACCGGCACCCATGGGAACAGGAGTGTGCTGGTTGATCAAATATTCCGGATAATCAAGAGATGTTACTAACCACAGTAAACCCTGACCAAACAAAGCTTCAAGACATCAACCTCCCTCAAAAACATCTAGTAAAAACATCAACACACCTCCTACAATAAATGTAAAACCACATAGTAAGTAATAGGAATGTCATACAGGGAGTATACACAATGCTATTATACTTTATTTATGCAAAAATACCTGGACATCATAGTATTTGAGATAAATAATTATTGCCAGTTTATCAAGAATGTCCCTATTTGAATCCCTCTTTCAAGTCCCCCACCATAGTGAAAAGACCCTTGCTTTTCACCTTACCTATGTCCCACAAGATTTTATAAACTGCCCTCAACCTCCTACACTCCAATCAAAAAAGTCCCAGACTATTCAACCTATTTTTATAAACTTTCCATTCCTGGCAATATCCTGGTAAATCTTTTCTGAACCCTCTCCAATTTCATAATATCTTTCCTATAGCAAGGCAACCAGAACTGCACACAGTACTCCAGAAGAGATCCTGTACAACTTCAACATGACGTCCCAATTCCTGTACTCAAAGCTCTGAGCAATGAAGGCAAGTGTGCTAAACACCTTCTTAACCACCCTATCTACCTTTGACGCAAATTTTAAACAATTAATTTCCTAAATTCCGAGATCTCTCTGTCCCACGACATTTCCCAGGGCTCTACCATTAATTGTATAATCCTTGCCCTTGTTTGTTCTATCAAAATGCAATATCTTCCATTTATCCAAGTTAAACTCCATCAGCCACCCCAAGACCATTAGCCCAATTGATACGTTGCTGTTTAAAATGAGGTGCTGCTTAAAACAAAGTTTGTTGTACATTCACTTTCCTCATCCCAATTATTGATATATTTTACAAATAATTGTAAGATATTGATACTGATCCCTCAGCTACTCCACTAGTCACAGATTGCTTTCTTGAGAATCCCCTCTTTATTCCAGCTCTCTGTCTGTCTTCTATGAGTTAACTAGTCCTCTATCCATGCTCATGTACTCCCTCCAAACCATGGGATCCTATATTATTAAGTCATCTAATGTGTGATACTTATGAAATACTTTCTAAAAATCCAAAAATATTACACCTACTGGTTCCTCTTTTTCTATCTTGCTTGTTACCTCCTCAACAATTCTAGTAAATTTGTCAGGAGTAATTTCCCCTTCATGAAGCCATGCTGACTCTGCTTATTAGATTATGCATTTCTAAATTTTCTGCTCTTGCGTTCATTATAATAGACTCTAATGTTTCTCAATAACAGACCGACCAGTGGTTATCTGATTTTGTCTCCCATTTTAAAATAAAGACGTTAATGTTGCATTAACTTCACAAACTCACCTTATGCTTTCCATCGTTTGTTTAAAGATGCAGCGTCTAGAGGGAGTAGTGTGACAGGTGCTTGAGTACTTGTTGGTATTCCATAAAGTCACAGAGTTGAGTCAGACAGCACAGAAACAGATGCTTCAGTGCAATTAGTCTACGTCAACCATATTCCCAAACAAAACTAGTCCCACCTGCATGCATTTGGCCCATACCTCTCCAAACCTTTCCTCTTTATGTACTTATCCAAATGACTTTTAAATGTTGCAACTTCACCCACATCCACCACTTTCTCTTGCAGTTCATTCCACACATGTGCCACTCCCAGTGTAAAAACAAGTTGCCCCTCATGTCCTTGATACAACTTCTTTCTCTCATCTTAAAAATATTCCCCCATTTGAAGTCCGCCACCATTAAAAAATACCATTGCTATTCACCTTATCTATGCCCCTTATGATTTCATAAACCTCCTTCAACCTCCCATGCTTCAGTCAAAAATGTCCCAGATTACCCAGCCTATTTTTATAACTCAAACTTGCCATTCCTGACAACATCCTGGTAAATCTTTTCTAAAAGCTCTCCAATTTAATAATATCCTTTCAATAGCAAGGCAACCAGAACTGGACGCAGTACTCCAGAAGAGATCCAATACAATTTCAACATGACACCCCAACTCCTGTACTCAAAGGTCTGAGCAATGAAGGCAAGTGTGCTAAACACCTTCTTAACCACCCTGTCTACCTTTGAAGCAAATTTAAAAGAATTATGTTCCTAAATCCCTAGGTCTTTCTGTCCCATAACATTTCCCAGGGCTCTACCATTAATTGTATAATCCTTGCCCTTGTTTGTTTTATCAAAATGCAATATCTTGCATTTATCCAAGTTAAACTCCATCAGCCACCCCGAGACCATTAGCCCAATTGAGAAAGATGCCTTTGTAATCTTAGATAACCTTCTTCACTATTGACTATACCACCAATTTTTGTGTCATTTGCAAACTTACTAACCATGCCTTTTATATTCATCTCCAAATCCTTTATATAAATATGCTGCGTTGCCAGTCACTGTGCTTTTGGATCCAGTCAAGGAAAGGGGAGATGACAGCAAACTATTCCAACTGTAAGCTGGTCGTGTTTGGCATTGCAGCGCATATAATAGCAACAATTACTCAAGCACCTGCCACGTCACTCCCTAAAGACACTGCATCTTTAAACAAACAATAGAAAACACCAAACATTTGTGGAATTACAGCAACAACTGGAAGAAATGAAACAGTATCTAACCTGCCAGAAGTTGATGGCTCCTTTATATAGAAACAATAGGTGTTGGGGTAGAGATCTTTTCTGCTGTTGAACTCATGTTTAATGCAATGCCCCCCCCCCCCAAGAATTAATAAAACAAAAGTGATCATGCCCTCAGACCTTCAAAGTGGAGAGTGTGTTTACTGCCCAAAAAGGTGGTGCTATTAATCCCAAGTTCACTACTCTGGTGCCTCATTCATCTTCCTGCTTCATACATTTATGATTCAGTTTCCAAACCTTTTATTTATTAAACACCTGCACATCAGATGGATTTTATTCTTAGCATTTACATGGAGGTGCAGGCAGAAATTAAGAAGGAATCTTGCAAAGCTGAGAGACATGTTATGAGCAGTCACTTCACCTTCCTGAAGCAATGCCATTCTTGGACCTGGACTTAACCACTTCAACTCCCCCTCCCACTCCACCAAGGACATGCAGGTCCTTGGACTCCTCCATCGCCAGACCATAGCAGCACAATGGCTGGAAGAAGAGCGCCTCACCTTCTCCCTAGGAACCCTCCAACCACAAGGGATGAACTCAGATTTCTCTAGTTTCCTCATTTTCCCTCCCCCCACCTTGTCTCAGTCCCAACCCTCGAACTCAGCACCACCTTCCTAACCTGCAATCTTCTTCCTGACCTCTCTGCCCCCACCCCCACTCCAGCCTATCACCCTCACCTTGACCTCCTTCCACCTATCGCATTTCGAACACCCCTCCCTCAAGTCCCTCCTCCCTATCTTTTATCTTAGCCTGCTGGACACACTCTCTTCATTCCTGAAGAAGGGCTCATGCCCGAAACCGATTCCCCTGCTCCTTGGATGCTGCCTGACCTGCTGCACTTTTCCAGCAACACATTTTCACCTTTAATGTATTACCTGAGCTGTGATGTTACCTTTCTTTTATAGTAACTTAAGTTATCTCGGGAATGTGACTTGAAAGAAGTTCTAGGGTTTACAAATTAATGAAACGAAATCTACAGCCCATTCTAAAAGATGAAAAACTTAACAGCAATCTAGATTTGTTATTAGTTGTATGACACTGTGATCTTTTGCTTAAATTCTGTGTCCTATGATCCTGCTGCACTAGCTACCAGACGAAGGCGCAATGCTCTGAAAGCCTGTACTTCCGAATAAACCTGTAGGACTATACCCTGGTGTTGTATGATTTTTAAGTTAGTTTAAGGGTGTTTAAAGCATAAGAGGCTGGATCTTGTTAGATATAGGTGGGGAAGACATAATTTGAAACTTACTTTCCCAAAGCTTAACACTTGCTGTGCCTTTTCCAGAATACAGTTTTCAAAGAGAGAACGGGTTGGGGACCAACTCATCTCCAAGTAATGGCAGCTGCTACAAGGCATGGAGGACAAAAAAGTGAAGTTCAATTTGGAAATCATGGAAGCTAAATTTGTTGCACATTAGAGCATTGCTACCAGGTTCAGTGCAGGCAGCAGTTAAAGGTGTACTTTTTAATGCTGAAATTGTTTTAAGGGAGAATCATAGAGATGTACATCACAGAAACAGACCCTTCGGTCCAACTCTTCCATGCCAACCAGATATCCCAACCCAATCTAGTCCCACCTGTCAGCACCCGGCCCATATCCCTCCAAACCCTTCCTATTCATATATCCATCCAAATGCCTTGTAATTGTTGCAATTGTACTAGTCTCCACCACTTTCTGTGGCAGGTCATTCCATACATACACCATCTTTTGCGTGAAAAAGTTTCCCCTTAGGTCTCTTTTATATCTTTCCCATCTCATACTAAACCTATACCCTCTAGTTCTGGACTCCCCCACCCCAAGGAAACTACTTTGTCTATTTATCCTATCCACGTCCCTCATGATTTTATAAACCTCTATAAGGTCACCACTCAGCCTCTGACGTTCCAGGGAAAACAGTCCCGGTGTATTCAACCTATCCTTATAGCTCAAATCCTGCAACCCTGGCAACATCCTTGTAAATCTTTTCTAAACCTTTCAAGTTTCACAACATCTTTCCGATAGGAAGGAGACCAGAGTTGCATGCAATATTCCAAAAATGGCCTGACTAATGTCCTGTACAGCCGCAACATGACCTCCCAATTCCTGTACTCAATACTCTGACCAATAAAGGAAAGCATACCATATGCCTTCTTCTCTATCCTATCTACCTGCGACTCCACTTACGAGGAGCAATGCAAGGTCTCTTTGCTCAGCAACACACTCTAGGACCTTACCATTAAGTGTATAAGTCCTGCAAAGATTTGCTTTCCCAAAATGCAGCACCTCACATTTATCTAAATTAAACTCTATCTGCCACTTCTCAGCCCATTGGCCTATCTGACCAAGATCTGAGGTAACCTCCTCCTCTGTCCACTACACCTCCAATTTTAGTGTCATCACAAATTTACTAACTATACCTCTTATGCTCACATCCAAATCATTTAAGATCTTGAGGATTTGGCACCAGATCATGTGAATTAACTAGCATTTGGCAATTTTCATGTGCGTTGAGGCTGCTGATCTATAGAGGCATTGACTCCTCTCCTCTGCAAGGCAGCAACAGACCCCATCATGGCTGCCATCTGCCTCAGCAGCTTGTGCTCTGCAGGCAGCTCCCACCTCCTGGGTAAAGGGTAGCACCAACTTGCCTCCAGCACTTTTAGGTAATTTACATTTGAAGGTGGCATCAGAGAAGTGATGCAGATGTGATCTTGGTTTGGGAACCAAAAAAAAATCTGGGATTTGAGTTCTTGACCCTGATTTGAAAATCAAACATAAATCCCCAAGTTAGTGGAGAGGTTGACTGTTTAAGTGACAGCACAAAGGCTTGCCCTGTGTTAAAGTTCTTTATCTAGGTGATGTAGTGGGAAAGCCACTGGACTTGTGGTCCAGAGGACCAGACTCACGGTGCAGAGGTCTGACTACAAATAAATTAAAATTAATTAATCTGGCATGTAACACTTGCCTCAGGAATGGTGAGTATAACTACGTTCATTGCTGTGAAAATTTATCTGGTTCACTGATAACTTTTTGGGAAGGAATTTTGCCATCTTTCCCTAGCCTGGCCTTCGTGTGACTCCAGAAACACAGGGATGTGACAGACTCTGAACTGCCCCCTGAAATGGCCCAGCAGGGGCCAGACATTGTCAGCATCATGTGGTTACAAGAAGGCAACTTAGACTGGCAACTTCTCCATTAGTCATGGGCAATGAATGGACAGCAACACCCATGTCCCAAGAACAGATAAGGAAAAAGCCAATTTCACACATTTTGTAAAGAAGAGTGTCTTTAAATAGGACACAGTAAACATCAGACCCCCAGGAGTTAGGTTACTACCATTATTGAGATTCCAAGGTGAAGTCATGATACTGTCTGAAATTCAACAAACATTCCAAAACATAAACAGAAATGGTTTTTCAGAGCTTTAGGTAAGTTTTCCCGGCTTACTAAAACCTGACAGAACAAGAGCCATCCAAGCTAATGGCTGAAACAATACAAAAGTTAAATACCTCAGCTAAAAGACAATGGATGCGCTTGTTCCCCAAGTCTACACTAAGCCAACTCCTCATGTGGAACCATTATTGAAAAGTTTTGGCGTAGCAGCCATTTTCGATTTTGAACAGTATGAAATCAATTGGGAGGAACTATTTGTGCCGAGGTAATACAGTAACAGCTCAAAGCAACCCCTGCTTCTCAACAGACGAACGGGGGAGGAGGGTATGTTGGAGTGATGTACTGCACCAGGCTACCATGAGCCACAACCTACAACAGTGGAAGAAATGAGCCTCACTCACTCCCAGGCTCTGTTCTGCTCAGTTCACCTATGAGAGTAACTCCCACTATTCAATTCAATAAAGCCATTACTACTGCTGAATCTGATTTCGGATTTTCAACCCCTTTACTTCAGGAAGATACTCTTCAAAAATCCCTGCCTTTAACAATAGTGGAATCTCATCACATTTTCATTTTCATACATAACCTAGCTCCTCACTTTCTTGAAATCTTTGTATTTGCATTTTATCTAATAGCTTTATCACTTTTTACTTAAATAACCTTTAATGAAATAACCTAATATTGTGTCTGGATTAAAGAAGAAAACTGTACTTCTGGTTATTTTAATTTGAGCTCCTGGAAATTAAAAAGGATCTCCAAATGAGTTAGTAGATGTTCTTTAGTTCCACTTTGAGGATATGCCTGGTAGGGGTGTGACAAAAAAAGAGAAATTGAGTATGGAGGCTGTATTAGTTGGTTGTTTCTTGATTGGAGGAGTATACTTTGTCATATCCTGATTCCAAGCTTTTTTACTTTTTAATTTCATTCCCAAATGGCTGTACATACATAGTGTAGTTTATGTACAAATACCTGATTGAAATGATCTGATCGTTGCATTATGATGCTTTAATTGTTAATGAATATTCACTTAATTGTCATGGCTTAAACTAAATGATACAAGCCTAAACAGACATTGTAGCCCACAATACATTTTATTGAATCAATGAACCTGACATTAACAGTTATTTAAATGAACGAGGACCTCAATGACAAGATTCGTATGAAAATGCTGTTTGTTTGAATGCTATTTGATTCTTCCAAATACTTAAAGTGCTCAGTGACTGACCCCATGTTGGCTATTTGCAAGCAGACCCTAGTGTTAACTCATGTGGAATACAAAGCTTCAGGGTCAGTTTTGGCTTGTGCTCAGGTTTAAAGCATATCTTAAAACACGGAGCTAAGATTCTTGCATTGTGTTATTTGCATATTAACAAACTTTTGTAAACCTTGTCTAAGCTATAAGATTGGGCGTAACATTCTGGTACAAGTGAACAAGTATAACTCACGTACCTTTATATGTTTTCAGGGGCTGGAGTCAGAGAAGATGTGTTCCTTATCTGGAACGAAATAGAAGAGGCTAAGAGCACATTGGCAGAAGTTCACACCCTCTTAATGGAAGCACCTGAGTCTGTGTTTAATGCAGGTATGTCATTTAATGGTGACATCTTCAAAATGTATATTAGGTAAGATTCCCTACAGTGTGGGAACAGGCCCTTCAGCCCAACAAGTCCACACTGATCCTCCAAAGAGGAACCCACCCAGACCCATTTCCGTCTGACTAATGCAACTAACACTATGGGCAATTTAGCATGGCCAATCCACCTGGCCTGTGGGAAGAAACTGGAGCACACCCACACAGACGCAGGGAGAAATTGCAAACTCCACAAAGATAGTCACACATGGCTGGAATCAAACCTGGGTCCCTGGCGCTGTGAGGTAGCAGTGCTAACCACTGAGCTACTGTGTCACTTTAACAAAGCATAGACATTGGAGCAATGGGTATTGCAGCATAAATTGTTGGCAGAATTCTGTACCATTGAGTGGCAGGGTCTAATTAATCCAGTTTCTGGTCTTCTGTGGGTTGTTTGGAAAGGAGGTTTTTATCCAGTCTGAAAAGCAAGATGAACTTGTATTAGAGAAAGTAACCAGTGTTTGATTAAACCTACGCTGTGTCTACATGTTCTAATAACTGAAAGATTGGTTGTGGCAGAGGCCAGGGAACAGGTTGTCTCTTTATACTCGCACTGCCTCATTAAACATAGTCTAACTTTCACTTTCTCAATTTGGGCATTTTCTTCACCCGCCAACAGAAGACCGCTGATCATCTTCTCTTTGCATTCCAGCAATCGATACTTCTGAGGCCAACATAGGGAAATTCTTATAACAATATTTAAATAATGTAACTTTAAAACTGAAGAAGCATTTAATGTTTTCAGTCACATTTTCACTGAAATCATATGAAAGATATTGGTGCTCACACCGGTGCTGCAGGGTCCATCACTGCCTCTACTGTCGGTCGCCAGGCCTAGCTGTACACCCGGAGCCTTGGCTCAGCCTGCGAGTCTGGACCAGGGGATAAAGACTGGGAGCTACTCCTCACTCGCTGGAGCTGTGTCCACCTCGCCCTGGTGTTACTGCTGCTGGACACCACCTTCTTGCCTTGCTGCTCCCTGGGCCTTTCTGTGCAGGGCCTGGACTCATTAATGCTGTCGTCAATGCTATTGCAACTGAGATTAAAAGTAAAAGACAAAACTTTAAAGAAAAAGGGAGATAAAAAGCAAAAGCAGATGGAAGTGCTGGATCCATTTGTGGCTCATTCAGTCAACAACAGGAATGAATGGATTTACAAGCGCAGGTGAACCTCCTAACTCATGCCCTCACAGTCACTATCATTAATGAATGCTCCGAAAGACAGACCCAAGCCATACTGTGAGTGAAACTGAGGAAACTGATAGACAGGTGCCAAATCACACTGTGTCATTTTTTTCTTTATATCACAGGGGAGAATGAAAATCTAAACAGAGAGCCAGTGAAAGGGAGGCACATGCAGTTCTGGTATAACACATGTAGACATCAGGCAACATTTTGGCTCCACTCAAGACTTTTTGTGAGCGTTTACTCCTGAAACCTTTAACTAACGAGGTCCTGAGGGCACAGCCTTAAGTAAAGGGAAAATCTTTTACAACAGAGATAAAGAGAGACTTCTTCAGCCAGAGAGTGGTGAATCTATGGAATTCATTGCCACAGAAAGCTTGTGGAGATCAGGTCGTTGAGTATATTTAAGACTGAGATAGATAGGTCCTTGAGTATCAAGGGAATCAAGGGTCACGGGGACAAAGCGGGACCTGAGGTTGAGAAACTTATTAGCCATGATTAATTGGCAGAGTAGACTCGATGGGCTGAATGGCTTTATTTCTGCTGATATGTCTTATGGTCTAACTCTGGTATCCACAGGATGGTGGAGCTATTCTACATTGGTTCACAAGTGCCAGAGCACATGACTGTCAATGGGCCTGCACACTGCAGGTCTGGGAGTTAAACCTCCTCCAGGTTCCTCTGAAGCTTTAACTAGGGGCTGTAAAGGATCCAGTTTCTACCTGTTGCCATAATGAAGCAGAGCTGGGTACTTGCTGATGGACACACTGTTTACTGACAGGGAGAGACTTACACGTTTGGCTCACTGTTTTGCATGATTGCTTGTCAGTGGTACGGGCTGAAAATGAGAAGCATAAAGTAGAAAAGATGCAAACGTGTTTCACCCCCAGACTAGACATACCACACCGATCTGTTGGATGCATTGAAGGATATTACTAGGTCTGCTTTCATAACTTTCTCAGTCAGTACATTCAAGATCATAACTATTCACTGTGCAGATCTGTTCTCCTTCCTCTCATTTTTTTTGTGCCAATTACCTTCAGTCTGTGTGCTGTGGTTATCTTTCCTTCTACCACATGGAAATAGTTTCTTGTTATTTATTTGATCAAAATCACTCACGATTTTGAGCAGCATTGTCAAATATCCAAATAGCCTTCTCTGCTGTATGTAGATCAGGAGAAAGTGAGGTCTGCAGATGCTGGAGATCAGAGCTGAAAGTGTGTTGCTGGAAAAGCGCAGCAGGTCAGGCAGCATCCAAGGAACAGGAGATTCGCTTCTTCAAGGAAGGCATCCTTGCAAGAGGATTCGCAGTAGGTTAAAATCTTCGAGGAGAAAGTGAGGTCTGCATTCCTGAAGAAGGGCTTATGCCCGAAACGTCGAACCTCCTGTTCCTTGGATGCTGCCTGACCTGCTGCGCTTTTCCAGCAACACATTTTCAGCTCTGTATGTAGAACAGCCCCAGTTTCACTAGTTTTTGCACATAACTGAAACCTTCCATTCATTCTAACAATTGTCCTCTGCAACTTCTTCAGGACTTTGACACCCCTCCTAAAGTGCAGTGCCATGAATCAGCTACAGCATTTCAGTTGAGGCCTAACCAGCGTCTTCTTTGCGTTTATCAACATATCTTTGCTTTTATATGCTCTGCCTATTTAAAAAGCCAAGGATTCCGTGTGGTTCCTGAACATCCGTGTGTGCATGTGACTTTGCACACACTACTCACTTGTCAACCTGGCACAAGCCCTTTTTTTAAATAATAAACACAGAGAGTACCAGAAAAAAATCAGCAGGTTGGGGAGCATCTGTGAAGAGAGAAACAAAGTCAACATCCCTAAAGCTTGCAGTTCTGAGGAAGAATTACTGGGCATGAGATATTGACTCTTCACAGATGCTGCCAGACCTGTTGAGTTTCTGTAGCACTTTCTGTTTTAAATTTAGATCTCCAGCATTCGCAGTATTTTACTTTCTCTTTGTTTACTTTTAATCTTTAGTCATCTAGGAAGCCCTTCCTTTTATTTTACTTGTTACTTAATTTCATTTTGTTCTCCATGGTAATGTGCCTAATCTTTAGCCCAAAGTATTTTCTCTTTGAAGGTCCCCATTCCTCAATAACTTCTGGTCTTTAATTCCATTTCAAATGGCCCACACACTTTTTCACCTCATTGAAACTTGCAGCTGAGTATTTTCTGCGTTTGATTTTTCCTTTTATATTGTTATTCTAAGGACATTTTGATCTTTGGTTTCTAATTGCTCCAACTCTGAATCATGCTGTACTCAAGATAATTTGGGGTGACCACGTGGCTCAGTGGTTAGTACTGCTGCCTGACAGCACCAGGAACTCAGGTTCAGTTCCAGCCTTGGGTGACTGTCTGTGTGGTGTTTGCACGTTCTCCCTATGTCTGCGTGGGTTTCCTCTGGGTTCTCTGGTTTCCTCCCACAATCCAAAGATGTGCTGGTTAGGTGAATTAGCTGTGCTAAATTGGTTAAGGGTATATATAGGGGAATGGGTCTGAGTGGGTTATTCTTTGGAGGGTCAGTGTGGACTTGTTGAGCTGAAGGACCTGTTTCCACACACTGTAGGGATTCTATAAATAATTCATCACACAGAACTAGATCCAGCATTTTTTCCTTCATTGTTGGACTGGAAACATATTGATTCAGCAAAATTCTCTTCCACATATTTGAGAAATTTCTACCCAATTTTGGCCTTTGTGATGCTATACTCCCACTCCATGTTAGGAAAATTGAAGTCCCCCATTGTCACCCCAGTAATGTGTAGCTGGCTCAGATTGCTATAACTTTCACAGATGTTGATGAGCTGTTAGCATTTTGTATCTAGCTGTGAAGGTGGCTTTGAAAGGATGGTTGTCATGACTGCATTTAATATCAACAAACTGCTCTGTGTTCATTGGCAAGCCCACTGCGTAAATTGTAAATTCAAATAGAAAGAACACTCTTTACCGTGTGGAATTTAAGGATGGAAGTGTCACTGGCTAAATAAATTCAACAGATTCTGAAGGCAAAATGTAACTGTATCTGCAGGCTAAGGTTACTGGTAATATATAATTAGTTGATTTTTTTTCTTATCCCTATAATTAATTATAATACTGTAGTCATAAGCTGTTTTTCCCCTGAGTTGGGATTTAAATCTATGCCCCCAAACTATTAGCCTAGCTTTCTGGATTGCCAATCCAGTGACATTACCACTACACTACTATATAACCCCATGTGGAACAAAAAGGGGTTAGGGGCCTGAGTGATATGGGGCAGGGTGTAATTTGTGGCAGAATGACACGAGAAGTCCTGTGAAGTCTGACTCTTAGGCTTTTGCAAAGCTACTCGCTAGGCAGCAGCAAGTTGCTAATTAAGGAGGATTACAGTTTGTTAAACATGCCTTATTACCAGCCTAACTAACCTTCTTAGATTCAGCTTCCTGTCCTACCAAACTGGCCAGACAAGCAAGACATTGAGAATTCTCGACATGGAAGTCACCAGATACTCACAGCATTGGTCACAGCTCACACCTTTTCATACTTTCCCTTTCAGTCAGAGATACCTGGCTCACATCACTTCTGTCTTGCCCTGCCAACTAGTACAGATATGAAGGCAGGAACCCTCTCCTGGTTGTCACCCAGCCTTAGTCAAATCAATGGAGATATCTTTCACTCAGGGTGTCCTGCTGAAGAGCAATTCCACTACCCATCCAGGCGTTTGGACATGGTCCTTCAGCTGCTTGGAGTGGTCAAAGTCAGGATGGCCTCCACGTAACGGCTACATTTCAGACAGCTCAAAACCCATCTCGACTCTTTCTGCCCTATTGTGGGCTGCTTTCCTCCTGCAATGAATTGAGGTGGGGGAAAGTGGGTGGCACAGCTATTAATTTTGGTTCAGACGCAGGGGTATTATGACTGAGTGATGAGGCAGTACAGAGGGCATGCAGGGTTAATGGTGTCAGGGATTGTGATGGGTCAGAGTGAGTGAAGGAGGGAAGATGATGGAGAAGATTGTGACAGTAGTAAATTGAGCCGTGTTGGGAGGTGGGTTCAGTAGCAGAGAAAGACTGAGTGTGATACTAAATACAAACCGAAAAGACTGCAGATGCTGTAAATCAGAAATGAAACCGAAATTGCTGGAAAAGCTCAATAGGTCTGGCAGTACCTGTGGACAGAAAATCAGAGTTAACACTTTGGGTCGGGTTCTGAGGAAGGGCACCTGGACCTGAAACGTTAACTCTGATTTCTCTCCACGGATGCTGCCAGACCTGCTGAGCATTTCCATCAATTTCTGTTTTAGTTGGTTGTAGACTGAGTGTGTGCTATTGGAGAGAAGCTAGTGGCATTAATGCTGACAGAGTGGAGAAGGTCCTCTTTCCATCATGCTGGGCATTCCGCCAAATGGCTGAGACTGGCATGCTCTGGTGTCATGGCCTGCACTCCTGGTCTTGGGAGAAGACATGCCCCAACTCTGCATTAGCCCCTCCAGTAAGAACTCCAGGTCTCTGCCCAAATAGTGGGTCAGCAATTTCCACTTGTCAGCCTTGCCCATGGAAAATGTCAGCAACCATGCCCGGCAGCTCCACACTTCCACTGTGTGGACAGTAGGCTGTTAAAGATGGTGCTGCTTTTCCAAAGGATTTTAGTCAATTCCAGGATATCCGGTGACTGGTGAGTTGTTCGGGAATGGGTGCATGCTAAGATGGGGCTAGGATCGGATGAGGGATGGATTAGTTAATGGAACGAGTTTGGTAAGAAATGGCTCAAAACCTTGCTAGGCCTCATGGTGAAAATTGTAAAAAAAAAACTCAACAACCTGCATGTGGTTAAGATTCAATTTATGGTCACCATTCCTCTGACTAACTTAATATTCCAAATTTATTAATTGACTGTAAATTAAATTGGCATGATGAAATTTGATATGGAACCATTAGCCTAGGGCTGTGAATTACCAGCCCAGTGACATCATCTCACAGAGTAGCCATTTGGCTCTTTATGTTTGTTTTGCCACTCAGAATTAACATGGTGGATCTTCCAACTTTGAAATCACCATCAACCTTTGTGAAGTCTTTGTGTCTTGGTTGGTAGTGTCTCGGTTGCTAGTTGGTAGTCTTGGATGGCCAACTAGACTCAAGGACTTGATTGTTATGCAAGGGATGTTCATGATATAGTCCAGCAGGTTGTCCTCTAGCTTGTAACACATTCCGACATTCCACACCATTCTCCAAGAAGAGATAGGGGTGTGAGGATATGCTAAGCAAAACGACAACTCTTGCTGGGTGATCTGAATTGACCTCATAATTTTGTTGTCTTGTTTTACTTTTTTGCAACAAAAAGTCTCTGATCATCAGCCAGTGACACAGACAAACTCAGAGGACTGCATAACTTCAAAGAAATGGCTTGAAAAGTATGGATTGAAGGTGCGGAGATTATCTTTCTACGATGCCCTTGCGGATTGTGCTTTTCGACATTCTGATGGTGTAGTGGATATAAAAGGGAAGCCTGTGAATGAAAACCTGCAGACTGATGCAGTAAGTGATACTTCAAAATTAATTTAAAAGCAGTTAATTGCAATGTAGATTGAAGTCAAAGTTTCCATTAATTACTGGAAATGTAATTTTAGATCTTTTAAAAATTGTTATAATTTGTTCCTATCTTTCTCAAAACTCGTGTTTACTTCCCTCCAATCAGTTTGCACCCTTGGTAGAGTACTGCATCAGTTCTTAACAAAATCTAACATAGTATCAAGTTAAAAATCACACAACACCAGGTTATAGTCCAACAGGTTTAATTGGAAGCACACTAGCTTTCGGAACGATGCTCCTTCATCGGGCGATAGCGGAGGGCTCGAGGTGTTACGATCGAGCCCTCTGCAATCGCCTGATGAAGGAGCGTCGCTCCGAAAGCTAGTGTGCTTCCAATTAAACCTGTTGGACTATAACCTGGTGTTGTGTGATTTTTGCTGCAAATGTGTTGCTGGTCAAAGCACAGCAGGTTAGGCAGCATCTCAGGAATAGAGAATTCGACGTTTCGAGCATAAGCCCTTCATCATGATTTTTAACTTTGTACTCCCCAGTCCAACACCGGCATCTCCAAATCATAACATAGTATTCTTTGTGACTGTGACCGAGGGAAACTTTCTCTCCTTGTTTTTCTCCACTTGTCTGCAGCTTTTTGCGTGTTTGAGCCCAGCATCCTCCTCGGTTGCCACTCCATTGATATGCAGCTGCTTCCCCGGTTCCATTCTTACCCGCCTCATTGTAGCCAGAGAATTATTTGCAAAGGATTCTCTTCCTCCTCTTGCAGTGTTATCTTTGGTATCCCCTAAAAATCACTCCTTGGCATCCTCCTAGCTCCCCTGGCCTTTCTGCAACACAATCAGGAAAGCACGGAATTAGTTTTCAAGTGTAGGCTAATAACAGCCAACTCGACCTCATCGCCACCTCGCTTGACTTTTCCACTTAAGTTATCAGACTGCTTATCTGACATCCAGCTCAAGAGCAACAAACGTTTCCTTCCGCCCTATTTTGGGAAAACTGAAGCCATTGTTTTCAACCACGCTCCAAACTAGCTACCGTTGCCACTTCTGGCAGCAGTCCGAGGTTAAACCAGTCTGCTTTCAATCTTAGTTCATACTTGATTTGAGGTCGTCTTTCAACTTCATATCTTACCGTCATTGAGATTGCCTGTTTCCACCTCCATAAGAGTTTCCTGGACTTGCCGCAGTATCAGCTCATCCGCTGCTGAAACATTTATTCAGGACTTTGTTGTATCTGGATTTGCAACTCTAATACGCATCTGGTCGGTCTTGCATGCTGTACCATTAAGATCATCCACAGCCTTTCTTCCTTAATCTTAAGTCACACCCAGAATCATTGGGCTGTTTCTCCTGTACTTGTAGACCTGCATTGGCTCTCAGAACATAGAACAGTACAGCGTAGGAATGGGCCCATCAGCCCACGTTGATGTGCCAAACATGACGTTAAGTTAAACTAATCCCTTCTACCTGCCTTTGGTCCATATCCCTCCATTTTTTGCAATATTCATGTGCTTATCCAGAAGTTCCTGGAACACCCTTATCATAGCTGCCTCCTTCACCACCACGGCAGCTCATTCCAGACTGTGTGAAAAACTTGTCCCGCACATCTCCTTTGAACTTTCCCTCTCTCACCTTAAATATATGCCCCCTAGTATTAGACATGTCAACTCTGGGAAAAAAAAAGTTCTGATCATCAACCCTATTTTATAATTTTATAATTTGGACGTGCCAGTGTTGGACTGGGGTGTACAAAGTTAAAAATCACACAACACCAGGTTATAGTCCAACAGGTTTATTTGAAAGCTCCTTGAGCAGGTGGTTGTGCTCTGAAAGCTCATGCTTCCAAATAAACCTGTTGGACTATAACCTGGTGTTAAGTGATTTTTAACTTTATAATTGTATAGATTTCTATCAAGTCTTCCCTCAGTCTCTTCCCCTCTAGAAAAAACAACTTGGATTTTGATAGCCTCTCCAATATAGCCCATACCCTCTAATCCAGGCAGCTTCTTGGTAAACCTCTTCTGCACCCTCTCCAATGCCACCACATCTTTCCTGTAATGTGCTGACCTGCAATATTCTTAACCAAAGATTGTAAAACTGCTCTTGTTCAAGCAACATCCTGATTTTTCATTTTAATTTTACATTAGCAACTTTCGCCATTAGTCCTAATTTAGCTTTATACATTTCTGTTTGAATGTACGCATCATTTCCTGCATAACAACAAGAATGATAATTCAAAAGTACTTCATTGGTTGTAAGGTTTTTTGAGACATCCAGTTGTGATGAAAGGTGCTATATAAATGCAGGGCCTTTAATTTCTTTTGAATTGATGCACACAACCACCATCGAGTAGTTCACCAGCTGGTGGAGTGAACCAGTGTTTTACTGCCCTCTGGTGATCCAAATTGTCCAAACTTTCAAATCGGATGCTACAAATGTTGAGTTAGGATATCATGAAAGTTCCAGAATGATTACATTACTTCATAGGGCCTTTTGGCCTATTACATCTATGCCCGCTCTCTGCATGTGCAATTCAGCTGGACCTGCTCCCCTGCAACTTCTTCTGCAGGTGTTTTCTATCCTCTCAAGGATAAAATACCGTCCTCCTTAGTGTTTGATGGAGGTATTTTGAAACATAGGGGAGGAGTAGCTATACATACTCAGTTTGTATATATAGTAAAATCAATTCAGAGCACATTGTAGATGTTTCCTGGGATCTAGTATAAATCACTTTTGTCTGGGTTTCGATAAATCTCCTGTAATGAATATGGTTGAAGAACAACGGGCACAGTTCAGAATGAAGACCTGGGCACAATGAGTAGCAGAGGAACCACTATCAGGCCAATATGACAATGCATTTTTCTCCTTGATCACTGTAAGGAATCAGCAATTCCTTTTTTCCACTTGTTGGGATGGACACCTTGCCTTTAATGTGGGCAAGTAAAGGATATGTTTCTTTGATGAATTTAAGGTTAAGCAAATTACTTTCCACTTTGCAGCAGTGATGAAGGGATATGCCCAGAGTTAAAATCTGCCTGCAAAGTCAAGCAGATTGACACATCCTCCTTCAGCTTTTGCACTGTTTGGTTGGGCCTGAAGTTCATATGTAATTCAGTAAAGGTGGCGAGCAACCCTCTGGCCCAGATATTCCGATGGCCAGATAGTCTTTGGAGCAGTGTAGACTGAAAGTTACGCATTGGGATTGTGTGGAGATCTCAGACACTGCTGACTTTCTGTGAGTTGCTTGACAAATTGAATTTTCTGATAGGTGATTCTCCTGTGTCTGAAGCCCTTGGAAAATGTTTCCTAAAGTCACAGTGCTCACATAGTTATGACTCAATTCAGTTTAATAGTTAGCGTCAGAGGATTAAAAACCTAATCTAATTCCTGGATAGCTATTAAAATGAGCGCTAATGAGCTCACTGATATCCCCAGAGTTGACTGGCACGTTGCCCCCAAAGTTCCGGACTCTAAGACCCCACTCCCTACCCATGACATGACACCATTTGCCAATCCACCAGAACTGAGACTTACCCATGAGTTATCACACCCTTACCTGACTCAACTTAACATTTTCCCTTCCCATTGGAGTTGGCATCCTCTGACTCAATCTAACAGCATCACCTCTGACACCCAGCTCGACCTGATAAACCCATGGCCTCAACACACTGGACCCCCTCCCCCCAGATACACCTGCCCCACCCTCCTGTACCCCTCTATCCCCAACCCTTCATAAACACTCACTCACCTACCTGACAATCTACTCACCTCACCCACTTGGCTCTCTATCTCCTTATTTACCTGCCACACTACCCTCCGTGCCTATCCACCTGGCATCCTACCCATCTCACTTAACATTTCACACCTTTCCTCAGTTGCTAACAGATGGGTTTTGGGACCTTTAACTCATATAACTCCTGAACTTTGGCAGTAAGTGTCATAGAAAGGGGGAGTGTCTTGTCCTGCAGTGCCAGTCTTGTGCTGATTTTGCCTTGGAGTTAGTGATGCTTGCAATGTGGGGTTGATGCCTACAGTCTGAGTTCAATTCCTACACTGGCTGAGGTTATCATTGAAGGATTCTCCTTCTCAACCTCTCCCTGAGCTATGGTAGCCCTCAGGTTAAACCACCACCACTCTCTAACAAGAGTAGGACTATGGTGACCTTACCTTTATTTCTCCCTGGTTTTCCTCCAGTGTTACACATTCAGAAATGGAATTGTTAGTTGGCTTGAAACTTGGTTTAATACTGGCAATGGGAGATAGGACAGTGATCAGGATATTTACTATTAGATTTTTTCCCCCATTTTAACTGTTAAAATGATTTCAGTAGATAAAAATCAAATTTAACTTATCTTTTATTTCTGCCGATCATTGTCATAAAGCGTCACCTATCAATATTTTAAACTATAGTTGAGACCTGATGGGGAAGCTGCAAAAATACTTGGTTCCATTACACTGAAGACTGTGAACTGAGGTCATTCCTTTGGTTCAGTAAAGCACTGAATCTGAAGACTGTCAGACCAGTCATGTCGCTATGGGTGTTAGGTCTTCATTCCACTAACACTGTACTGATTGAAGATTTATTTTAAAACTTCCATTTGAACAGGAAACTAGAGTGAAACTGGTGAATGCCAAATACTGTGGCCGCTTTGCACACACTCGCTGGAAGAACGGCTCTGTAATGCATGTTTACATAACTGCAGAGAAACGCAAACAGTACAAACAGAGAATGAAGACTGCATTGGACCAGATCCAAAGGAGGTAAGATTGAAACCTGGACCTGGTATTGGATGAGGATATTTCAGATGCTGTGCTTAATATCAGTGTTGCAGTTTTAAATTGGATATAATGCGTACTGAAACTGGTGATCAGCTCAGGTGTATGCTTGTAAAGGAAAATTATTGCAGTGCAGGAGGAGGCCTTTTGGCCCATCATTCCTGCACCAGCAAATCTCTAATTACACATAAACAATTGGCTTCAGTCCTATCCTTCACCAAGTGGCTTTCTGGAATAGAACACACACAGACACATCACTTACCTGTGACCTAGGTGACTGTGCACTTGTGGTACTTCGTAGCCTGTCATTCCAGCAGCTGCCACAGCCCTCTCCACCTCTTTGGCTCTGTTGAGCACTAGAGCTGCCTGCTGCTGGTTGGCTGGCAGTTGTCAGGAGTTGAGACCTCTGCCCACTCTCCCAAAGTCTTAATACTTGAATGGCCACTGCTGGCATTGCAGCTGCTGGTTGGCTCGTAGTTGAGTTTGGCATTCCCAAGAAAAGAGGCAGTGGGGTTGTGGGAGTTGGGGGAGGGTAAATTAGCGAGGGAGGGCGGTAGTAGTGGTCAGCAAGTGAGACCCGAGATACCTCAACGAGATTCTGCTGGAAGCACAGGTATTTAGATCTAGTGACAGTGGAAAAAAACAATATGTAGTTGAGATTTAATTTTCTGGGGGCTATCAACTGACCCTTGCCCTGAGGATACCCGTCAGAAAGAGTCTTTCACATTTCAAGGAGGCTGCTTGCTAAGCTTCATCCACAGATTCCCAACTGGGAACAGGCTTTGAAATTTTTCTTTGGCAGTCAGCCAGCCTTTTCTGCAGACTTCCAGCTGGGGGAGTGGTCTATAAATGTTATACTGGGCTGTCAGTCACCGTCATCTGTATGTTACGCCGTTTCTCCCTATTCCCCACAATCTGATTTTTAGTTCATAAATAATTGGCTAGTTGTTGATTCACTTTTGCAAATTTCATTCTTGTACTTCACTCAAACTTATTGTTGGTTTTGGTGTTTTTTTGCCCATTCTGCACAAGTCAGTTTAAAGGGGATTTTCTCACTACTTGCTAATTTTGTTTTGTTAATTTTCTCTCTTTATACCACAGTGTTCTCTGAAGAGCACCTTCATAATGTCTCCCTCCCTCTCATTTTGCATTCACCCCTCCCACCCATTAAACCCTCTTTAACATTCGGATGTTCCTCCTTTTTATGAAATTTTATTGCTTCCTCAACAAGTAATCACGTGATGCATTCATTCCTTTCACGCCATTCCATGTCAACAGCCTCATACTAAAAATCAGTCTTTCATGTGATCTGGGCATCACTGACAAGACCAATATTACTTTCCCATCCCTAATTGCCCTTGAACCTAAACGCTCAGCCTTTTCGGTCAGCCTCATTGCTGTCGGTTTGGAGTCACTTGTAGGCCAGATCAGTTCAGGACAAAAGATTTCCTTCCACAAAGGGCCAAATGGATTTTGAAAACGTGATGGTTTCTATATCACTGTTACTGAGACTAGTTTTCTACTTCAGACTTGATAACTGAATTTGAATTCTACTCGCCACGATAGTGAAATTTGAACCTGTGTCCCCATATAGTGTGGCAACACCATATAAAACTTTTCACTGTATTTTGAAATGAAAAACATGTGACAATAAAATAAATCAAATCGAATCAGACCACTAGTCTAGATCTTTGCATTGCTAGTCTTGTGACTTTACACTACACCACCATCTCCTCCTTCCTATCCTCAAACTTGAAGCATGCTGCCTGAGCTGCTGTGCTCTTCCAGCACCACTGATCCAGAATCTGGTTTCCAGCATCTGCAGTCATTGTTTTTACCTTGTTAATTTTAACCCTACTGCGAATCTTCTTGCAAGGATGCCTGCCTTGAAGAAGTTTTCCTCCTCTCTCTACAAGAATCTCAGGGAGTCCCTCTCCCACTGCAACTCCCAGGTCATTTCCTCTGCCCTGAAGCTCTTCAACCATGTCGTGAAACAAACTCGCTACCACAGCCACATTTGCTTCTCCTTTTCCACCTGTCCACTCCACCCTCTCCTCCCTGACCTATCGCCTTCATCTCCTCCCCCACTCACCCATTGTACTCTATGCTACTCTCTCCCCACTCCCAACCTCCTCTAGCTTATCTCTCCATGCTTCAGTCTCTCTGCCTTTATTCCTGATGAAGGGCTTTTGCCCGAAACGTCGATTTCACTGCTCCTTGGATGCTGCCTGAACTGCTGTGCTCTTCCAGCACCACTGATCCAGAATCTGGTTTCCAGCATCTGCTGTCATTGTTTTTACCTCGCATCCATATATTAGTCTAGCTTTCTAAACATTTTGTTTCCATCTATAATACATTCAACTCCAAGATCATGTAAACTCCACCTCCCATCTTCTTGATGATAAATCTGTCATTAATACGCCCATGGCTCAAATTCCTGCCTTAGGAAGTGTTGATTGTTGGATACTTGGCAACAAAAGCACAATCATCTCCCACAGTCCATGCTGGCAAGCAGTAGGAGTAGGCCATTCGGCCCCTCGAGCTGCTACGCCGTTCAATAGAATCATGAATGATCAGACATTTCTCACATCCACTTTCCTGCCTTTTCCACATCATCGTTGATTTGCCTACTGCTCAAGAATCTAATACGACTGATGCTCATGCCATTAAAACAATAACAACAACAATGGCCTGAGGAGCTGTATAATGGATGGAAGCCAAAAAAAGACATTAGGATATGTGACTTCAGGCTTGGTCAAAGAGGCAGGATTTAAGAAAGATCTTAAAGAGTATAGAAAGGGAGGAAGGAATTCCCAAATATGGAGCCTGAGAGGCTAAAACAGTGCTATTAATACTAGGCAACATCTCACTGACGACTGTGAATTGAGGTCATTCCTTTAGTTCAGTAAAGCACTGAATCTGAAGCCTGTCAGACCAGTCAAAGAATGTCATGTCGCTATGGGTGTTGTGTCTTATTCCACTAACACTGTACTGATTGAAGATTTATCTTAAAACTTCCATTTGAACAGGAAACTATCAATGGGGAAAGGGAAAAGTGATGCGCAGTACTAACTGGAAAATGTCTGATGGTCATACTGAAAACTTGAACTGCGGAACTAGCCATGCCCCTATCCACATTGTTCCAGTGCAACTACAGCATTGGCATCTGTTCAACAACAGTATGTCCTGTCCATAAAAGCAGGATCTGTTCGCCGAGCTGGGAATTTGTGTTGCAGACGTTTTGTCCCCTGTCTAGGTGACATCCTCAGTGCTTGTGAGCCTCCTGTGAAGCACTTCTGTGTTGTTTCCTCTGGCATTTATAGTGGTTTGTCTCTGCTGCTTCCGGTTGTCAGTTCCAGCTGTCCGTTGCAGTGGTCGGTATATTGGGTCCAGGTCAATGTGCTTATTGATTGAATCTGTGGATGTGTGCCATGCCTCTAGGAATTCCCTGGCTGTTCTCTGTTTGGCTTGTCCTCTAATAGTAGTGTTGTCCCGGTCGAACTCATGTTGCTTGTCATCTGAGTGTGTGGCTACTAAGGATAGCTGGTCGTGTCATTTCGTGGCTAGTTGGTGTTCATGGATGCGGGTCGTTAGCCGTTGTAACATCAATATAGTAAATATTTTATATATAAATAGTACTGATTACACATGTTACATACGAGCATGTCAAACACCTGTGACCTTGGGAGTCTAAGTAATAGGTATCATTGAGACCTTTGGGTCTACTGGGCTTTGTTCTGGGCCTTTTGGATTATTAGTCTAGGGCTATAAGTGCACACTTAAATTGTCTGCTTAAAACCAAATCGAAGATCACCTTAGATCTCATTCCATACTCTAGCCATCACTTAGAGTCATACAGTCATAGAGATGTACAGCATGGAAACAGAAGCTTCCGTCCAACTCGTTCATTCCAACAGATATCCCAACCCAATCTAGTGCCACCTGCCAGCATCCAGACCATATCCCTCCAAACCCTTCCTATTCATAAACCCATCCAAATGCCTCTTAAATGTTGCAATTTTACCAGCCTCCAACACTTCCTCTGGCAGCACATTCCACACATGCACCACCCTCTGCATGAAAAGGTTGCCCCATAGCTCTCTTTTATACCTTTCCTGTCTCACCCTAAACCTATGCCATCTAGTCTGGACTCTCCCATCCCAGGGAAAAGACTTTGTTTATCCATGCTCCTCATGATTTTATAAATCTTTATAAGGTCACACCTCAGCCTCTGACGCTCCAGGGAAAACAGCCCTAGTCTCTTCAACCTCTCCTTATAGCTCAAATACTCCAACCCTGGCAACATCCTTGTAAATCCTTTTTGAAGCCTTTCAAGTTTCACAACATCTTTTCGATAGGAAGGAGACCAGAATTGCACACAATATTCAAACAGTGGCCTAACCAATGTCCTGTACAGCCGCAACATGACCTCTCAATGCATGTACTCAATACTGTGACCAATAAAAGAAAGCATACCAAATGCCTTCTTCACTATCCTATCTATTTGTAACTCTACTTTCGATGAGCTATGGACCTGCATTCCAAGGTCTCTTTGTTCAGCAACGCTCCTTAAGTCCTTACCATTAAGTGTATAAGTCCTGTTAAGAATTGCTTTCCCAAAATTAAACTCCATCTGCCACTCCTCATCCCATTGGCCCATCTGATCAAGATCCCATTGTAATCTGAGGTAACCTTCTTCGCTGTTCTCTGCACCTCAAGTTTTGGTGTCATCTGCAAACTTACAACTATACCTCTTTGATCACATTAAATCATTTATATAAATGATGAAAAGTAATGGACCTAGCACTGATCCTTGTGGCACTCCACTGGTTGTAGGCCTCTAACAACCACCTGTCTTCAACCTTCAAGCCAGCTCTGTATCCAAATGGCTAGTTCTCCCTGTATTCCATGAGAACTAACCTTGCTAACCAGTCTCCCAGGGCAAACTTGTCGAACACCTTAGTGAAGTCCATATAGATAACGTCAACCGCTCTGTCCTCATCAATTCTCTTTGTTATATCTTCAAAAAAACTCAATCAAGTTTGTGAGACATGATTTCCCATGCACAAGGCCAATAATGGAAATCATACCAAATGCCTTCTTCACTATCCTATCTACCTGTGACTCTACTTTCAAGGACCCATGAACCTGCACTCCAAGGTTTCTTTGTTCAGCAACACTCTCTAGGACCTTACCATTAAGTGTATAAGTCCTGTTGACTATCTCTAATCAGTCCTTGCTTTTCCAAATACATGTAAATCCTGTCCGTCAGGATTCCCTCCCAACAACTTGACCACCACTGATGTCATGCTCACTGGTCTATAGTTTTCTGGCTTGTCCTTACCATCTTTCTTAAACAGTGGCACCACGTTAGCCAACCTCCAGTCTTCCGCCACCTCACGTCTATCAATGATACAAATATTTCAGCAAGTGGCCCAGCAATCACTACCCTAGCTTTCCACAGAGTTCTAGGGTACACCTGATCAGGTCCTGTGGGATGTATAAAATTATAATTTATGATTTTTTTTGTGGTTTCCTTCTTTTTTGCTTATACGTTTACTTGCAGTTTGTGATTTCATGTGACCTAATTTTTTTTTCGACCAATGTCCATTGGCCTATGTGATCTATTTCTGCACCACTAGGTACAGAACTGCCTAGGGGCTCTTAAACATTGTCAAATTTGGCTTCCTCCCCACTGCAGCACTAACCTGGGATAGTCTGCTTCAATAAAAAAGGAAATTCAGGGATAGTGTTGTGCTCCCATTCTATCTCAGTTGCATATTGAATTATCACGGTCCTTGCTGTATATAAAACTGCTATGACTAACTGAACCATTCAAAATGATGACCGTTTTCACCCATACTGGCAGTACACTTGGTATTCAAGTTGATTCCAGTTTTTGCAGAGATCTTTCAAGGTGTCAAAGATGAATGCATCTATCAATGTCAATAGTACTTGTAATAGATACTCAATTGTCTTTGTATCCAGAACTGTATGGACAAACTCTGTTCATCGTTGCACCTAAGTAAATAATGGAACATGTCATAGATTGTAAAGTTCATTTGTGCTAAATTATTCTTCTGGTTTCGTTCTTTGTTCATAGAATTGACTGGCTTCAGCAGGGGAGTAGGGAGCTCTTTGGGACTATAATTGAGGATCAGATTTACATCCTAATTGACACTTCTCAATCCATGGAAGATAAAATGGAGATGGTGCAAAGAAAGATCTTTCAACTCATGCAGGTTTATTACTTCAAAGTTCTGGCTTTTTTGACATTTTATTTCTATGTTAAGAAGCATTTTTTAAAAAATTTAGCTACATATTATTAGTTCAATGATTTGGTCCAATGTAATATTTCATGACAAATCCTCTAAATGTTGATTTAATACAGTGAGACGTGCTGCCCGATCAACAGTTTTCCATTCAATAGCCCTAGGGACGTTGAAGGTTCCAGCTTCTAAGGGGATTTGTATTGCAAATCACTTGCAACAAATCACTTTGCTAATTACTAGTTCTAGTCCATTAAGGCCGTGTTGTCATGAAAATTGAATTTGTTCAGCCAATTTCTGGAGGACATTTGAGAGAAGCTCTACGTTAGTTATCGCTCCAATATAAGGCTGTTGTTTACAATATAAAGAGTGAATATGCTGTGTGTGATATAAAAGAAATGTTCTAACCCAACACTGGTGGAATGACTTAGTCCAAGCACATGAACATTTGGAATTTTAGCATTTATTGCTAAAGGGATCGCATATAAAAGTAGGGAAGTGTTGCTGCAACTGTGCAAGGTATTAATGAGACCATACCTGGAGTAATGAGTACAGTTTTGGTCCCCTTACTTGAGAAGGGATGTAGTTGCATTGGAGTCTGTTCAGAGGAGATTCACTGGATTGATTCCTGAGATGATGTGTTTGTCTTATGAAGAAAGATTGAGCAGTTTATGCCGATTCTCTCTGAAACTTTGAAGAATGAGAGGAAAGCTAAAAGGGGATTGACAAAGCAGTCGTAGAAAAGATGTTTCCTCATGAGGGGCACGCTAGAACAAAACATCTGGGTTCTAAGGTAAGAGGTAGCAGACTTAAAACCAAGATGAGAAGAAATTAATTCTCTTAAAAGGTCGTGAATCTGTGGAATTCACTATTCCAGAGTGTGGTGGATGTGCCATCTATTATCTATAAGCAGAATCTTCCGGTGACCTGAGCGATGTGGGTCATCACTAGATTGTGGCAGAATCACAAGACAAGTCCAGCGAGGCTTATCTTGACATCAGAAGGGACACCCTCTATTTTGTATGGTGAGCTATGAGGCAAGTTTCTCATTGTGAAGTTTCGATTAAGGGAGATGTTAACTTGTTAAAAGCCTTATTAATGCTACAGCTCACCTTATTAACATTGAGCTTCCTATCTTATCATATGTGCCAAACAAGCGAGGCGTGGAGAATCCTTGACTTGGAAGTCAGAACAGGTATCTGGCGATGTCAGCATGATGTTTGCTCCAAAGGACCTGCATGTTGGACACCAACAACCAACATCTCCATGCGCAGCAATCACAAGTGTTCCATGTCCATGTACATTGGCACCTGAGATGTGCCAATGTCTAAGAACCATATTTACAGGATATTTCTCAACTTCAGTGATGCACTTTGGGCTATATATTGCAGCACTCATTGTAACGCTGCAGCAAGGAGACTGTGCACTCAGGGACACACCCCCAGCTCATGGCCTGGACCAGGCTGCATTCTCCAGGCTGTCAGAGCACTCATTCAGTTGAGCCTACCTTTATCCCTACTGCATGCTGCCTTATATTGCCTTGGGGTTTTGACTTTGTGTGCTTTGCCCCCTCAGCCACAACCATCAGACTCACAATACTGATGTAATGCCATGTCATTTAGCACAGTGACAAAAGCTTGTCATTGGTTGTTAGCAGTCCTCAGTCAATTCAATGGAGATAGTCTCCTGTCAGGGGGGCTCCCAGCATGGTCGGTCAGGGGCAGCCTCTGAGACCAGTTTAGGGGCTTGGATGTGGTCAGCAAGCCACTACGGTGTTCAGAATCAGGGTCATCTTCACATAATGGGATGCAGATCTGAACATTAGGCAGCTCACCACCAGTCTTGACTCTTTCAGTCCACTGTGGGCTGTTTTCCCTCTAGAACTTGTGTGAGGTACTACGGGAGGTTAAAGTGGATGACACAGCTATTACTATTGGTGCAGATTGGGTGGTGTTTGGTGGAGTGAGTGTTACTGCAGCTGGAGATCAGATCGGAGTGACAGTGCTTGCTTTGATGCACAAATGACCTTTTAAAGGTGGGACCAGTGTCACAGATGCTGATCAGGTCTGGGAAATCCTGGCCGTGCTGAGTTGTTCTGGGGAATGCTCTTGCAAAGATGAGGATAGAATTGGAGGAGAGGGATGCCTTTGTGGTGTTTAATAACTTGAGTTTAGTAAGGCACAGTGAGAAAAACTCCCAAACCCTATTACAGTGGCACTTAGCTGAAAAAAAGCGTTTCAGTCCATTGTGCCTGTCTGCTTTTAGGGTCCCACAAATCCCTAAGACTGAAATTTGACCTGGATGTCCCAGATTCAGCACCTCCTTTTATATTCTGCTTGATTTTCTTTAAGGGTGTAAAGCTGGGTGTGAACACGTGAACAGCTATTTCATGTTTCTGCCAACAAAAATTTCTGCCAAAAATTTAGTCCCAGGGATTTGTGGGACTTTGAAAGCAGACAGGTCCTTGATTCGTAATGTTGGAAGCACTGAGTGTAAATATCAGCTAAGGTTGGAATATGAGTCTGGAGCGCTCAATCCATGAAGAATTGGATTTAACCATCATGTCTCCAATGTGCTGACGTGTAAAATAACATGGCTGTGTGTCCTCTGAAACATATTTACCGAAATAGTTATTTATTTCAGGAACAACTTCAACACAAGACCAAATTCAATTTTGTAAAGTTTGACTCCAGAGCTGATCCGTGGCAGGAGAAGCTGGCAGAGGTAAATGAAGATAATCTGGAAAAGGCATGGTCTTGGGTTAAAGGCCTCCAGGTAAACATATTTACAAAAATGTTAAACATTCACCTTATTAAAAGTCCAAAAAGACCCTCACCAACTTCTACAGGTGCGCCATTGATAGCATACTGTCTGGTTGCATAATGGCCTGGTATGGCAACTGCTATGCCCAGAACCTGCCAACATCATCAAAGACCCATCACACCCCAATGTGATCTCCTACAGCCTCTTCTGTCAGGCAGAGAATACAGAATCTTGAACACACGCACCAGCAGATCCAGGAACAGCTTCTTCCCGGCCATTATTAGACTGATGAATGGATTCTCCAGCCTTAAATAATGCTGATCTTGCTAACGTTGATCTTGCCTAGTGTATACCCTGTGCAATGTAACCTATATGCCTCTGTCTAAGTCTTTTTGATCTGTACATCCTTGCTTACTATGATCTGCCTGTACTGCTCATAAAACAAAGCTTTTCATTGTACTTCGGTACAGGTGACAATCAATAGATCAATCAATCAAAAGAGTGGGTGCTTATTCTATTGGGGAGTCATCTCAAACTAGAAAACATGAACTCTTTCTCTGTCTTCAAATGCAGCCAAACCTGCTGAGTTTCTTCTGCATTTTCTGTTTATATATCAGAGCTTCCAGTATCTACAGCTGTTTCCTTTTATTCATGTCAACCAGTTTAATTTCAATGACGTAGAATCTTAAAGAAACAGAAGAGAATTAATAGTTACATACAAGTGTGGGTTAATGGGGAAGAGCAGCAAAGATTTATTAAGAGGCAGTCACATATAACTAACTTCCTGGAGTATTTTGAAGCAGTAACAGCGAGAAATGATAAGGGTAATGCTAATAGTATGGTGCACATGAACTTCTAGAAGGTATTCAATCCAGTGCTACATAACAAATTTATCAGCAAAGTTAGAGATCATGGTATACAAAGGACAACAGTAATGTGGATACAAAGTTTGCTGAGTTATGGGAAATAGAAAGTTATTTTTGATGGATATTTTTTGGGTGGGAGGAAGGTTTGTAGTAGAGATCCTCAGTGATCGATACTGGGACACTTGCCTTTTTTGATATATTTAATGATTTAAATCTTGGTGTGCAGTCAAAGTTGTGGATGATAGAAAACTTGTAAGCCCTGTAAACTATGAGGAGGATGGTGTAGATCTTCAAAGGAAGTTGACAGATTAGTGGAGTTGCCAGATAGGAGGCAGATGAAGTTCAATTTAGATAAGTATGAACTGATTAATTTTGGTAGAAAGAATATGGAGAGCGAATGTAAAATAAAGGAGGTGCAGGAGAAAAGGGGCCTAGTTATATGCATATGTAATTCACTAAAGGTGTAGAGAGCAGTTTATAAAACAGATAATATCATAGGTTTTATTAATAGAGGTATATAGTAGATTGAAGAGATTATGCTGAACTTGTATAAGATGCCAGTTGGACCTCAGCTAGAGTATTCTGTGTATGGTTCTGGGTACCACATTATAGAGTGGATGTGAATGCAATGGAGAGTGTGCAGAAGAGATTCACACGAATATGTCCAATGATAAGAAATTTCAGTTATGAGGATATCTTGAAGAAGTTGGAGAGGAAAATGCTAAGACAAAATTTTTCAAAACCCTGAGGGATTTGGGCAGAGTTGATAGGGGAGAAACTGTTCCAACTCATAAAAGGATTGAGAACAGGAAGGCATAGATTTAAAGCAATTAGGAAAATGAAAGAAATGAAAAGGAAGGAAAAACGTTTTCAAGCACTTTGAATGGTTCAAATCTGGAATGCACTGCCTGGAAGTGTGGTGGAGACAGGTTCAATTGAGACATTCAGGAGGGCATTAGATGGTTATATGAATGGAAGTGGTGTGCAGGGGTATAGGAAAAGGACAAGGGAATACTGCAAAGCCATAATACTCATTTGGCAAGCTATTATAGACTGATGGGCTGAAAGGTCTCCACACTGTAACAATTCTATAATTCTGTGTTTACTTTGTGGGCTTCAGCACATTCGGGACTTTCGTGTTGAGAAGTGATGTGTACCGTAATGGACTATCTCATGTGTTGATTGTTAGTGCAAAACAAATCTCTCTCTCACACACACACACACACACACACACACCCCAATTTAAATACTTCCTTGAGATCAGTAGTTACAATTAAAATAATTTTGGAAAGAAATATTTTCCAGGTGTGTGACCTCCAATACCTGGGCCACACATAGTTGCAGTTGAGAACTCTTCTGTTCTGAAATCTCTGCTCTTTTGTCTCTGAGCAGGCCACTTTCCTCCCTTTGGTTATTTATGTTTCTATGCCAATCTTGAACCAACCACTGAGAGGCAGTGTGAGAGTAGCCTGGGTTGAGTGATTTGCTATTTTATTAAACGATTTGCTTTTAAATCCCTGTTCACGCTTCCAGTTAAATAGCATAGAGAGCTTTGTGTCCCGGCTAGTGATGAGTGACTTGAATTCAGATATTAACATTTTGATGTTGCCAGGGTTGGAGGATTTAAGCTATAGGGAGAGGATGAACAGGCTGGGGCTGTTTTCCCTGGCGCATCGGAGGCTGAGGGGTGACATTATAGAGATTTATAAAATCATGAGGGGCATGGATAGGATAAATAGACAAAGTATTTTCCCTCGGCTGGGGAGTACAGAACTAGAGGGCATAGGATTAGGGTGAGAGGGGAAAGATATAAAAGAGACCTAAGGGGCAACCTTTTCACGCAGAGGGTGATACGTGTATGGAATGAGCTGCCAGAGGCTGTGGTGGAGGCTAGTACAATTGCAACATTTAAAAGGCATCTGGATGGGTGTATGAATAGGAAGGGTTTGGAGGGACATGGGCCGGGTGCTGGCAGGTGGGACTGGATTGAGTTGGGATATATATGGGCAGCATGGATGAGTTGGACTGAAGGGTCTGTTTCCATGCTGTACACTTCTATGACTACGTGGAGAGAACTGTCCAGTTCTGATTCTTCACATTTTTATTTGAGCCAGTGCTGTTTAAATTAGCTTAACTTGCGCCCCATAACTTTTGTACTTTGGATTGTTACAGTTGTTTGAAAAATTTGAATTCTATGATATATTCCTAATTAATTCACAGATAACTGTCTACACTTATTCTTGATTATATTGGAGATGTTATATTCAACATGTGGTATTTATTACTTAGCAACTGGCTATGACCATATAACTTAGACCGCTGTAGACAAAGTACAGAGATTCTGGGTTTGAAGTTGTATAAAGTTTAAAATGCTTACTCTTCATTAATGAAGCATTTTTCAATTGTTCCTTCATTAATATTGTGGATGACAACATTTTATTTATCTTTTATTGCTTTTTTTTATTGGAAGATGCCCAGACAGTAATTATCATGTGATCATGCAATTAGCTTTGAGCTGTGCAAAGTGTATGATCTATCTGGCAGACTGGATGTGTTTTTGTTATTTGATATTTTGTATGCTTTTATAGAGGATTGACCCATCAGTTTCAGAATTATTTGAAAGGATCGATAAGGTAGCATCAGCAAGCACACTTTGCAGTTAGCGAACTGAAATTGCTCCCATGATTGTTGTAGTGTTCATTTTTATTTTAGCTGAAAGGTAAATATGGCTTTAATTTTGAAATGTGCAGAATCCATTTTTCTCCCTCCCTCTCGTGAAAGCGCTGACTTTCATTGAAGGCCATTCCACAGGTTCTGAGTAATTGGTCGTATGGTGGCTGCTAGCAGTCAATTCGCTTGACCCTAAAATCAGCAGACTTCCACACGTGTGCGTGTTCCAGCTGGTGATGCTGGATAGCAATGGTCAGGTTCTCAGATTATCTTCCCTGTGCCTTGTCTGACATGTTGTATAATTGATGTTCAGTCTGAAACAAGCTAACTCAGCCTAATGCAAGATCACACAATCTTTTTTAAAGAAAGATGGAAAGGGAATTGAGTTGCTTGGCCCTTGTGGCCCAGTTCACAGTCTGAATAAAACCCACAAGCTATAGTTTAGATGTGACTGCACTAACACATTTTAGAATAGTGAATTCTCCATCTCAGTGCTGCCACCTTGGGGATGCATTCATTAGGTGCTTCTGCATACATATGGGTTTAATCAAGGTGGCCCCAACTTTGTTGCAATAACTTTAGTGGAAAGTGCAGGTAACTTGGTGATTTTGCTTCACCAACGACAAAGTTAGAACATGGCACTGGAAAGATCTCTGAGTCGTGCCTCATTTGGATTAATGTGGTTGTGATATTGTCAAATTTCAATTGCTTTTTGAGGCACTCAGATTGAGGAATGCTGTATTTCTCTACAGGTCGGGGGTTCCACAAATACTTTGGGAGCAATACGACTTGCCCTTGCTGATGGTGGGACTCAAGCTGTTTATCTCCTCACCGATGGAAGACCTGACCAGGTATAGTGCTGTACAACAACAAACCCAACATCCTATTTATTGAATAAAATCTGAAGGTGTCAATGTTGCCTCAAGAATAGTGACTTTGTTATTATAATTTCACTGGAGTTTGGAAGAATGTGAGGAAATGTGCAAAACCCAGAATGGTCTTGACAAGGTGGATGTAGAAAGGATGTTTCCTCTTGTCAGGTGAGTGGAGAGCTAGGGGGGATACTGTTGTAAAATTAAGGGTTGTCTTTTGAGGATAGAGATGAGGGAGAGTGTTTTTCTTTCTTAGACCTTGTAACTTTGGAACTCTGTGTCTCAGAAGGCAGTGGAGATGGGGTCATTGAATACTTCTAAGGCATAAGTAGATAGGTCCTTGTAAGGGCAAGGGAATCAAAGGTTATCTGGGCTTTTGGAAATGTGGACTTCAAAACACAAACAGATCAGTCATGATCCTGTTGATTGGCACAGCAAGCTAGAGAGACTGAATGGCCTGCTGCTGCTCCTACTTCATATGTTCATAAGCCTTTCACAATGTTACTCTTTACTGGGAATTCCAGTTGAGTGTCACTCATCTTCATTTGAGAATATCAAATGACAGTAAGAGAAAGTTTGACTGAAAAATAGCTTGCAGTTCCTCATGAGTTTGCAATTTTGAGCTTTGATTGTCCTGTTTCACTTTTGACGATTTGTTCTGAAAGGCAAAATCTGTTTCATTAGATTATGACTAAATGTCTACATCAATTACACTCTACCAACCTATCCCCATATCCTTTGATCCCTTTACTGCTCAAAAATCCAACAATCTTTCTACTGAATTGATACTTACTGACCGAGTGAGTACATTCACAGCTCTGTGGTAGAGAATTCATAACCTTCTGAGTGAAGACATTTCCCTTCATCCCATTCCTAAACATTTGTCTTATTCTGAGTAAAAAATGAGGTCTGCAGATGCTGGATTCGAGTAAAAAATGAGGTCTGCAGATGCTGGATGATCCCCAGTTCTCAACTCTCCAACCAATAAAAACAGCCTCTTACTATGTCACAACATTTAAGGATGTTATGCATTTCAGTGAAATCACCTGTTATTCCTCTAAACTCCACAGGATATTGGCCTGTTGTACTTAAGTCCTCTTATCCCTGGAAACTGGTCTGTATTGTACTTTGACAGCAAATAGCTCCTTTTTTGGATAACAAACTGCACATTGTACCCAATATGTGGCCTCAGCACAACTCCTTTTCATCTCAGCAGGATTTCCTTTTATTTATGCTCCGATAGTAAAGGATCTTGATTTCATATAGATGTTTGTCCAGAAGCCATGCTTTGAGCGATATTTTATGGATCCTGACAGGGATCAAGCTGTTTTGGATCTGGTGATGGGTCATGAAGCAGATTTGATAAATGATGCCAGAATGAAAGATCCTCTGGGAAACAATGACCATAATGTGGTAGAATTTAGCATTCAGTTTGAGAGGGAGAAACTTGGGTCTGAAATAACTGTGCTAAACTAAAAGACAGCTGAGGAACAGCGGTGGGTGTTTAAGAAAATCATTCATTGCTCACAGCAAAGACATATTCCAGTGAGGAAGAAGGATTCTTGGAAGGGAATAAACAACCATGATTAACCAGACAAGTTGGCATAGCATTAAGTGAACAGGTAGCAAAGTTCAGTGGAGGATTATCAGATCAGTCATGATTGCATTGAATAGCAAAGCATAGATCCACGATGTCAGTCTGAGTGGTCTGCTGTGCTGGGCTCTGTGCCATATCCCCTGCCAAAATGGACCTTTACCAGCCCCTAAGAGAAAAATCAATAATAAAAAGCTATTGAACATCTGGAGCTGCTAGAATTGTGATTTGACAGCTCTAAGATCAGGATGAAGGTGAATAAAGGAAAAGGGGCAAAAGGGGTACAGGAAGCAGGGTGCTCCCCTACTGCATTGGGGGTGCCCCTACCCATGGCCCCTTTGGATTTAATGGGGCAGCAGCATTTACTCCCAGAGTTCACTGAGCTCCGAGGAAAGATTGAAGCAGCGGTGGAGCCGATATCTGCTATGCTGAAAAAGCATGAACAGGAGATTTAAACATTAGACTGAAGAATAGAAGCAGTGGAGCAAAGGACCGCGGCATCGGAAACTGTGGCAGAGGTCTTGGGAGGAGGGAATCCAAATGCTGGAAGACCAGGTTCGGGTCCTTCAGGAACAACTGGACGACCTGGAAAACAGCAGTAGAAGAAAAACTTATGGCTCGTGGGTTTCCCGGAGAGTGAGGAAGGCAAGGACCCTTGTTGGTTTCTTGGAGAAGTGGTTCCCAAAGTTCCTGGGGCTGGAGTTGGAGTCGGGCCTGGTGAGTGTGGAGTGGGCCCACCGGATCGCAATGCGCAGGCCCACGCACCTGTGACTCCAGCACTATAAAGAAAATCAGTTAGTGATTGAAACAGCAAGACGACTGGGAAGTGATCCACAGGCTTTAACATACAAAGGCTGAAGAACAATGTTTTTTCAAGACTTCTCAGGAGCCATAATTAATAAGAGAAAGGCATTTGATGAAGTTAAGGGAAAATTAAGGGATCCGAGCATTCCATATTCCTTGAGGTATCCGGCAGTGTGGCATTTCGCTCACGAAGGGACGGTACATAATTTTGATTCAGCAGAAAAGACAAAGGACTTTGTGAACTCTTTGAAATAAAAGACTCGGATTGGGAGTGCAGGGGAAGGGGGAAGGGGCACCATTATGGACAATGATACAGTTTTTCTTTACTTGTTCTGCCCCTTCTTTCTCCTTTCTCCCCTTTTTGTGGTTATCGGTTTTATAGATTTTGTACTGCCTTGCTGTAAAACCTGATTTATTTACCATTTTGGTCAGTTGGTTATTGTCTGGGGTTTTTTTTATTGCTGCTGTCCTTTTGGTTTTGGATTGGGGGTGGCTATACCTGTGGTTAAGATGGATGGAGAAGAGGTGTGGAGTGGGGAGGGTGGGCGTCCATTATTATCTGTCAGCATGTAAATAACTTGTTTTTTTTATCTGTGTATTGCCTGGGACTGGGGCATGATCTGTTGGCAGGAGCAAGGATAGTAGCAAGCATTGGGAAGATTGCCCCCTATGGGCAAGGGGGAGGTCTCTCGTGAATTAGACTTTATTTGGGTGTTTGATAAAGTTAAATGTTAGTTTTTTAGTTGTAATTTTTATAGGAAAGTTTTTAGAGTTTATAGAGTTAATGTCTTTTTCACTCGCCGCACCTCAGATAAGCTTCCTCCTCTTGGGAAACCATGGGCTGCCCTGGATGACATGGCTAGTGATTTGTTCAGGTGGTGCACTTGAAATGTAAAAGGGAGCCATTTCTCCACTAAAAGAAAGAAAATGCTGTCAGGCCTTAGGAAGGAAAGGGTTGACATCGCCCTGCTACAAGAGACGCATTTAACTGGTAAGGAACATCTGAAACCACAGCAGGGGGGTTATGTTAAGGTATTCTTCTCCTCCTTTCACTCCAAGTGTAGAGGAGTGGCTATAGTGGTAAGAAGGAACCTCCCATTCCAGGTAACTGAGCAAAGTAAGGATGAACATGGATGTTTCTTCATTCTTAAAGCTCTAATACATGGAGAAGAGTATGGCGTCCTGAATGTTTATTGTCCACCAGTGCACCCTCTTAAATTTCTAATTGATGCAATTGCTAAATTACTGAGTCTTGGGGAGTGCCTAATAGATCCTGGGGTAGGCAGAGTGCCAAGGGGCCTGGCAGGTATGCCTTCACAATCCAGACAGTTGGTGGACTTGTGTGAGGATTTGAGCTTAGTGGATGTGTGGAGGCATCTCCACTCTAATGGAAGAGACTTTACTTTTTATTCCAACCCACACAAGTGCCACAAGCAAATTGACGTGTTCCTTATGCCATTGGTTTGTTTGGACAGAATGTTGGCATGCGAAACTGGGAATATAACTATGTTGGACCATGCGCCAGTGTATTTAGATGTTGAGATCAAGGGTGGTGGAATGGATGCACAGCATTGGCCCGGTGCACGGGCGCTCTTTCAGTTTGTGTTTTGTATCATTTACAGAAAGGACATGCCTTAGGAGATGCGGAGAGACTCTGTAAGACTTGGAATCGGGAACAAGGAGAGGATATTTCATTAGAAACATGGGAAAATATTTGGGAAAATGTAAAGAAAATCTCAATATATAACAAAGCGCAGACCATGCAATTGAAGATTTTACACAGGGCTCATATGGCACCAGAGAGGCTAGCTACGTTCAAGGGAGGAGAAACTCCAAATGTAAAATTAGTATAGGCACTCTTACACACTGCTTTTGGTCACGTTGTAAGAACCAGAGATACTGGAGTGCTGTGGTAAGGGAGCTGAAGGAAATACTGAGAATTGAAGACAAAGTGGACCCGGTATTTCTTCTTCAGCGGCTACCAACTTTGCCCTCTCTGAGGGAACACGGGAAGAGACTGTGTAACATTCTTAACCAATGTGCAAGGAGGGAAGAACATTTTAATGAATTGGACGTTGGAACCACCCCCCCCAACACCCAGGTCTTATGGGGTGGTGTAGGCTGGTAATGGAGATCTACCCCAAGACTACCTCACAAATATGGTGCACGACAAAAGTCTTTCTGGCCTGGTGCCTCTCCAGTTCTTTGGCTGGGTGCTTGATCAGACATTTCTGTCACCTCTGCGCTGCAGCCCACTGCCTGGTTCCAGTATTTAATGGATCACCTTGGGATTTGAGATGGAATCCTGTGGCACCACCTGCAGGCATCTGTGGTGCCCCCCCCCCCAACTCCTTGTCGTGATATGGCTGACCTGGGAATCCAGAATCTTGACCCTAAAAAAGTTAGAAATAAATGTAGTATTAAAATGTAGTGTTAGTATTAAAATGGTTCAAGGGTCAGTTGTGAATGTGGAGCAAGTGACGGCCATTCACTGGCGGATCTGATTGTAACCTCAAGTCCACATTCCGTCCTGCCCCTGAAAACCTTTCAAGCCCCTTTGCTCAACAATGATCTGCCTACCTTGGCCTTAAAAACACCCGAAGAATCTGCTTCCAGCACCATGTTGAGGAAGAGAGTCCCAAAGGCTCTCAATCTTCTGAATGAAAAGATTTTGCCTCACTTGTGTTTTTCTTTAGAGATGCTCTAGACAGACACGGAGAGGGGATTAAATAATTTTAATAAAGGTCTGTTCCACCTCAACAGCACCTGAGCCTTCTCACCAGATCTGGTGCTTTTCCTGCAGAATCAATTTGGATTGCCAACTCAGTCATGGAGTGGCAGTGACAATCTGACCCTCGTTCATCATTACAGAACAATACAGGAAACAAGAGAGTCCGACCACATCAATCTCTTGGCGGCAGACTGGGTCAAAGAGCAGAAAGGGCTGATAAGAGATTTCTAGCCAAAAGCAGCACATTGTCAACCAGGCTCAATATTGAAGCCAGTTGACTTCCATTGTATAGAGCTGCTTGGTTGATTGCTCTTTTAGTGCAGTGGCAGTGTCTCTACCTCTGGCCCAGGAGGCCTGGATTCAGTCTCAGTGCAAGGAAACTTTGAACCAGTTGATTAGAAATTATCTGGAAGCCTGTGGCTATCCCTTATCCTTGGAAGGTGGCCCACAATTCCTGTCAGCAGCTCTCAGTGGCAGGAGAGGAAGCAGGATCTTTTGACCTCAGATGCACAGTGCCTGATTGAGGGAACTGGCATTGGGAGAGGGACAGGAAGCGGAAAGGGTACTCCCTTGCTTGTGATGGTCCACCAGTCCCTCCCACCCATGACCACCCCACCCCCCACTCCACAAGCACATCCCTCTCAACCCAGCTCCCACACTCACCTTTACTTTGTGTGGGAGGGGGGAATGAACCAGGTCCTCGGGCAGGTTCGTCGCTTCCAGCCGTCTCCCCTTGAAGAGATGGTAATGAGCAGGTGGTGTTCTCTGATTGGCTGGCATCTCTCAATGAGTGTGTCATCCATCACTGGGGACATCAAGGCACAGGGAAGGTCCAATGGTGACCAATTAAGTGCCTGAAAGCTTGAATCCATTGATCTTCCCCATAGAACTCTCCCCATTGGTTTCTTGACAATTAGATGAGACCCAATCGGCCTGACAGAATCCTAACCAATGTCATATTTAAAGTCAAGAGTTATGCATGCTTGTTCAGTTAAATAGCATAATGTTTGAACACTAGTAGGTGCACAGTAACTGACTTGCTCCTCCCTCGAATAGAGGATTCTCATGTTAAGGTAGCACTTTTGTTTTAATGGGTTACTTAAATTAATGGTTAATTTTGCTTTATGTTTTATTATCAAATACAGCCTCCGAAAACCATTATTGCTCAGGTACAGCTCGTCTGCCTGGTCCCTATTCATTGCATTGCATTTAACTGCAATGATGTTGAAGCCAATGAGTTTCTATTTGAGCTTTCCGCGAATACAGGTGGACGGTTCCATTGCTACAGCAGTGATATGACAGTGCCTTCTAACCCTCCGCCATTTCAGGTAGGGAGTTTTCGACACTCAAAATGAAGAAGAATATTTCAAATCCTTGAGTAATATTTCAAATCCTTGTAGTAAGAGTGTCAAATGCGTTTTGATACCGCTGTGATTTTTTAGTTTAATAACTCATATTTACTGGCATTAAATATTGAAAGGTGCTTCACAGGAATGGATGACTCTGAAGCAAAATACCATGGAAGCTAGCAACCTAGAATAACAAAACAAACTCAGCAGCTTCTGTGGATAGAGGGACAGAGAGAGTTCATGGGCAAAATCTCGCACTGCTGCTGGCGTGGGTATCTGCAGGTAGGGGGCAGGGGAACTGAATGATGTAGGAGGCCACAAATCAACTTCGTAATGGTCTGATGAAGCAGAAATGACCATTTCTCAGAGTTTGATGGTGGCTCAAGCTTTGGGAAGCTTTGGGAAATCCACACATTCGTACCTCACACATGTAAATTAAAAAGCCATCTCACCAGAATTGATTGCACATTTCTGTTGTGCAACAGACGAGTCACTGTACTAGAGTCATAGAGATGTACAGCATGGAAACACACCCTTCGGTCCAACCCATCCATGCTGACCAGATGTCCCAACTCAATCTAGTCCCATCTGCCAGCACCTGGCCCATATCCCTCCAAACTCTTCCTATTCATACACCCATCCAAATGCCTCTTAAATGTTGCAATTGTACCAGCCTCCACCACATCCTCTGGCAGCTCGTTTCATACATGTACCACCCTCTGCGTGAAAAGGTTGCCCCTTAGCTCGCTTTTATATCTTTCCTCTCTCACCCTAAACCTATGCCCTCTAGTTCTAGACTCCCCGACCCCAGGGAAAAGACTTTTTTTCTATTTATCTTATCCATGCCTCTCATAATTTTGTAAACCACTATAAGTCATCCCTCAGCCTCTGACGCTCCAGGGAAAACAGCCCCAGCCTGTTCAGCCGTTCCCTATAGCTCAAATCCTCCACCCTGGCAACATCCTTGTAAATCTTTTCTGAACCCTTTCACGTTTCACAACATCTTTCCAATAGGAAGGAGACCAGAATTGCATGCAATATTCCAACAGTGGCCTAACCAATGTCCTGTACAGCCGTAACATGACCTCCCAATTCCTGTAGTCAATGCTCTGACCAATAAAGGAAAGCATACCAAACACCTCCTTCACTATCCTATCTACCTGCGACTCCACTTTCAAGGAGCCATGAACCTGCACTCCAAGGTCTCTTTGTTCAACAACACTCCCTAGGACCTTACCGTTAAGTGTATAAGCCCTGCTAAGATTTGCTTTCCCACAATGGAGCACCTCGCACTTATCTGAATTAAACTCCATCCGCAACTTCTCAGCCCATTGTCCGTAGCTGGAGGTCAAGTGACAAACAGCTATCTTCTCAGCTTTGGGGAGCGTTTTCTAGATCTGTGACAATCCACAGTTGAGGTGAGGACATAAGGCAAAATATATCAGTGCATGGCTGACCAGGGAAGGAAGAAGGCATGGATGGAGATATCTGAGGCACGGAGGAAAGTAAAGAGGGAGGCGGGTCTGAAGCAGGCAGGAACGGAAAGGGTGCAGGAAAATGTAAAGGAAGAGGGGCATAGGTAAAAACAATGACTGCAGATGCTGGAAACCAGATTCTGGATTAGTGGTGCTGGAAGAGCACAGCAGTTCAGGCAGCATCCGAGGAGCAGTAAAATCGACGTTTCAGGCAAAAGCCCTTTACTATAGGGGAAGTTATAATGTTTCTGGGTAGACAGTGTCAATTGGAGAGAGGTAATGGATAATGGGAAGGCTCAGGATAGACATGTGGATTGTAACAGGTGACAGATTCCTGCCCTCCTCCTCTGCTGCACAAATTGGCTGTGCTCCTTACCGATGGATATCTAATTGGCAGATTGTTGCAGGGTTCTGCCATGCCAACCCCCTTGCCCAGCAGAAATATCGCTCACTTCCTGTCCCAATGCCAACAGCCTCACTGCAGTGAGAAGTTTCCATCTCACATTCCAGTCGAGTGACCTTTCCCTCATTCATTCACTGAATGTGGGTGTTACTGGCTGGGCCAGCGTTTATTGCCCAGGCCTCATTGCTCCTTGAACTGAGTGGCTCGGTGGGGCCATTTCAGAGGACATTCAAATATTCACACAATGATAGGCCAGGAGCCAGAGGGAAAAGAATGAAACTGGAGTTTCATTCTCCAGCTATGACTTTCTTCAGCCCACAGTGAAGTGAGCTATGAAAAGATTGTGTTAAACTGTTGGGGCCTGTCACGGACATTACCATTTCCTTCATTCTAGGAAATCTCCAAGGTCCTGCCATTGGCAAGATTTAATATGTTAAAGATAAGTCAATCTTTTCAAAGAAATAAAATACAAAACACAAAATAGAGATTTATCATCAGAAACCTGTTAGAAAGAGCTTCGAGGAGGCTTGGGAACCAGAATCCCAAAGGCTCTGTATTGGCTGTCACCTCATTCTAACATTTCTAAAGTAGTACTGTTCGTTATTTTGCTTTGTTTTCCTTAATGTTGCACTCTCATTGCTGTAACGTTTAGTAGGGTAACGAGTGATCTATTCTGGTAATTAATTTGCATCTATATATTCAGAAATGAGACAGAGGATTTTTATTTATTTGTAGAAATTGCTGTCTAAATGAGTTAATAAAGTGTAGTGCTGGAAAAGGCAGAGCAGGTCCCTTGGACTATGCCCCACCCTCCGACTCTCTTGCTCCTGAGATGCTGCCTGACCTGCTGTGCTTTTGCCAGTGCTGCACTTGATCGAGTCTGACGTCTCCAGCATTTGCAATCCTCACTATCTCCGAGTTGCTCTCTAAACGACCCAAGTTCTGTTATTATGCTTATTATTTTCAATTAAGGTATGTCCATAGAAAATCAGACTAATTGTTATGCACAAGTATATAAGAAAGAGAATGAGACAGATCATGTTTTTATAATCAGTGGGATTGTTATTCAAGTAGGTACGTTTTTGTGTTTAATTATAATGAATGGCAAATCAAAGTGCTTGTTTAATCCAATCTCTGCCTTTTATAATAAATCTGAATTTTCTTTAATCAACAGTGGTCCTTGTTTTAATTAACTGAATTAATTTGAATTTGTTCAGAGTGAAGATATTTGCCTTTTGAAGAAAGAAATGGAGAAGGGGAGAAATGATTTGGAGAAGGTAGAAAAGCTGTATGCTGAATGTGTAATGCTGGACTGGTATTACAACGGGGAAGAAACCGGTCTAAAACACGAGTAAGTTCAAAATCCTGACATCAACCTTTGCCACAGTTGTGCTTTATGTGACGTGGACCTTTGAGAATCGAGATAAGTTCCCGGAGTTAACATTTCAAGTCCAGTAACCCTCTTCCAATTCCTGTTCCTTCTGTTTAAAATATTAACTCCCTCTCCACAGATGCTGCCAGACCTGCTGAGTTTCTTCAGCAATTTCTGCTTTTCTTTCACAATTCCGGCATCTGCAAATTCTATGTTTTATGCTTGTGGATATAATTTACCCTGCTTCAGGAATATTTTTTACTACACTTTAGTTGTTTTGCTTCCCTTCATTAGTTCATTAATAAAAATTATCCCTTGGTGACGTTGTATGATTACAGCGTGAATTTTCTAAAACTCATAATATATTATGAAAATGGCAAAAATGTTTTATTTTATTCGCTCATGGGATATGGGTTTCTTCATCCAAATAATTGTACACAAATTGTAAAAGGTTGAGGCCTTGTGATATGTGACTTGTTATGTCTTGCCAAACAGTAAATGACCTATTTATGACTACTCTCAGTTTACAGTTAGCAAGCCAATCTTCTCTTATTATCAGTATGCTACCTTAACACCATGAGTTTTTATTTTCCCACAATAACCTTTGATGTGATACCTTTCAAATACTCTAGAAATCTAAGTAGTATATGTCCACTGGTTTACCCACACATTACTTCCTCAAAATGAAACTCTAATAAATTGGTTAAATATGATTTCCACTGAATGAAGTGTCTTTAATAATAGCATCTAACATCTTCCCTGGGACTAGGCCTAAGCTAACTGGAATGTAATTTCCAGCTTCCTGTTTCTTTCCCATATTGAATAAAACATGTACATTTGCCACTTTCCAATTTAACAGGACCTTCTCTGAATCTAGGAAATTTTAGGAAATTAAAACTAATACATCAACTATCTGTTTAGCCACTTATTTTAAGACCCTAGAATGAAATTCACCAGAACACAGGGAGTTGCCAGCCATCAGCTCCATCAGTTTACTCAATACCATTCCTGGTGACTGTAATTTTCTTGAGTTCCTCTCTCTCTTCATCTTCTGATCTGTAGCTATTTCTGGGCTGTGACTTGTGTACTCTATAGTGAAGACCAGTGAAAAATGTTGTTCAATACATCTTCAATCTCCTTATTTTTCATTATTAATTCTCCACCTCTCTTTCTCCCACACTCACTTCAGGACAGGAGTAAGTCATCCAGCCCCTTGAGCCTGTCAGCTTTGTTAGCTTAGTCTTATCAAAATCTAAAGAAATTCTTAGTTTTTCTATTTCTTGCGAGCTTTCTCTTAGATACTAACTTTTCCCTGTTTGCTTTTTATTGTTCTGTCTTTGCTTTATTTCAAAATATTTTATCTAACAATCTGACCTGCCACCTATTGTTGAGAAATTGTATGATTTTTCTTTAAGTTTGAAGTTTTCAAGTTGAAATCATGGATGTACCAACAAAAGACTACATTACTGAGTCTGCAACTGGTCTAAACAGTTTGCTGCAAGCATTCAAGTTGTTCAAAATAATTAGCGAGTTTGGAGAAAATTTGTAGCTCAGGTTGAGGTTCTGAATGTAAGTTTGCTCATTTGCACATCACATCAACTTGACAAAAAAAGACTTGACTCACTCTCACTAGTATGTTTACATACAGATGAGGAGGAAACCACTTCGACTGGGACAATGCATCCATCCTAGGATAAGCCAAACAGAGGCGCACACGAGAATTCCTAGAAGCATGGCATTTCAAACTGAACTCTATCAACGAATACATTGACTTGAATCTCATTTACCATACCCTGAGAAAAAGAATAGGAAATGATATCACCCCAGGAAATGACATCACCAACCCAAGGAAACCTAAACACATAAATAAAAAGTGGGCCATAACACCAGTGCTTCACCGGAGGCTCACTGATGATGTTACCTAGTATAGTGATGAAATGTCTGAAAGCAAACTTTCCAGCTAAACGAGCAAACTTACATCCAGTTTAAAATAATATAGCTACTGGAGGGAATTCTTAAACCAGTTGTCCAATAAAGAATGTGACATGTATTAATTCTGTTCCAGGCAAAAGAGCCAAAAACAGAAATAAAAAAGGACAGAAGTGAATCTGCAGCCCACCATTGTGTGGCATTGTCTGTTAATACACAGCTACTCTATTCTTTATGAGCTGTAATATTTATGAATGTTGACTGATCATAGTCAATCAACTGAACAGATGGTGCAAATCCTTTGACGGAACTTATAACTGCTGTGTGCACAAGGTGAATAATGTGAGTGTGAGTCTTACAGCAGTTCTAAATGTGTGAAATTGAAGTGAAGGTATGAATTAAAGTCCGAGTCCTGATACAATAGCGATAGTTGATTGGTAGGTGATGGGGGGTATGTTGAATTGATCAGTGTCTGAAATTAATACTACGTTGATAGGATATAACAATTAGAAGTGTCTTCTGTGGCTCGGCTACCTTTTGAAGTCATCAAATTTCTCGGATCCTCTGGACTTGACCTGACGTTAACCTCTGCAGCTCTCTGTTCCTACTTCCTTTTGAGCATGTGTGGAGGGCCTCCCATTCCCACAAATTCACCCTCCTCTCCTGACGTGACAGATGGGACAGATTTTTTTTTACCTCCCCCACTAAGGATTCTCGTGCAACATCCAACATTTTGGTGCATGCTCTCTCATTCTCTCCTATGATGACTGTCTTTGCATATTACAGTACTTCCACTGGTCTCTGCTGGTTTATTCAATCCCAGGCCAGTTGGTGAAGTAGGAAATAAGACACTGATACTTTCCTTGATAGTGGGCTTTTTCACAGAATTCAGCATTAGGTATGTCTGCTTGTTACCTTCTAGCCTTGTGTTTTCATGTGTGTTCAAGGTACACATTAATGGATGCCCTTCACCTGTGCAGCTTAACATAATTAACACACAACTAACATCATCATCTCTAGAAGGTACAATCTCTCTTCCTTTAAGAGGTACAGGTGAGACTTACAGGATGCTAGTAAGTAATGATCTTGGACCATTTGCAATTGTCTATTTTGTCGACAGTGATTTACAGCAAATCATCTTAATGAGCAAGCTGCATTGTACTTAACAGAGACAGATTAATCTTGCATCATAATCTGTTTGGTAGATTCCCGGTATGCAGTTGTTTATGCCATTGTTGTTTGTGGATCTTTGTACTGCTATCTTTATTACTGTGATTTTATAATGATTGCAAGGAGATCAGTCAGCTGGACAGCATAGAATCTGAATACCCTGACTGGGGTATTAATCTGGTCTAATCAGAGAGCCCTGGCTGACAGAGATAAACAGACGTGTCAGAGGGTTCTGTTCACTCTGAGAACTGGCTCTGAGGGAGTTGGATCAGTGTCAAAGACTGTCCACATGTAAATAAAGGTTGCCTTTGTTGAGTTATTTCAGGTTCCATGTGTTACAATAGGAACAGGAGTAGGCTGTTCAGCCCCTCGAGCCTGTTCCACCATTCAGTGAGTTCATGGCTGATCTATGGCCTGCTTCCATATATCTGCATTTGGCCCATACTGATCTATACCTTTACCGAACAAATATTTATCTCTCCCAGATATAAAATTAATGTGTAATCCAGCATGCACTGCTGTCTGTTGAAGAGAGTTCTAAACATTTACTGCCTGATTTGTGTGGAAGTATTTCCTAGCACCCCTCTTGAATGGTCTTGCCCTAATTCTCAGACTATGTCCACTAGTTCTAGAATCCCCAACCAGTGGGAATAATTTAACATTATCTACCCCGACGTTCCTGTTAATATCTTGGAGATTTTGATCAGATCATCCCTGGACTTTCTGAATTCTAGAGAAAGCAGGCAAAATTTGTTGTACTCCCTCCAAGGTCAATATATCCTTGCAAAGGTGTGGTGCCCACATCTACTCACAGTACTCCATGGGGTCTAACCATGGAGTAAAACTGCAACATAACTTCTGTATCCTTGTACGTCAGTCCTCTAGACATGAAGACCAGCATTCCATTAGCTTTCTTGAACATTTTCTGAATGTGTTTCATGATATTTTAAAGATTTCGACACGCAAACACCCATGTCTCTTTAGACATCTGGCCATGAGGAATGGCAGCGTTGGCAGTCAGGACTGAAGCCTTGTGAGTGATGGTGAAGTCTGGTGTGCTTGGGCAGTTCTTAGCCCAGCGTGGATGAAAGTATGCCTAGCGTGGGGGGAGAACGAGTTCTCATTGGAAAGCACAGCTTAGAACATCTGCAGGCCCATGGCATAAGAAAGGACTATAATGTTTGACATTTGAACTTTATTTCTTTTTTTTTATACAAAGAACACTGTAGTGCTGAACCTTTTAACTCATAGAGTCATAGAGTCATAGAAATGTACAGTATGGAAACAGACCCTTCAGTCCAACCTGCCCATGCCGACCAGATATCCCAACCCAATCTAGTCCCACTTGCCAGCACCTGGCCCATATCCCTCCAAACCCTTCCTATTCATATACCCATCCAAATGCCTCTTAAACGTTGCAATTGTACCAGCCTCCACCACTTCCTCTGGCAGTTCATTCCATACACGTACCAACCTCTGTGTGAAAAAGTTGCCCCTTAGGTCTCTTTTAGATTTTCCCCTCTCACCCTAAGCCTGTGCCCTCTAGTTCTGGACTCCCCGACCCCAGGAAAAAGACTTTGTCTATTTGCCCTATCCATGCTCCATATAATTTTATAAACCTCTATAAGGTCATCTCTCAGCCTCCGACGCTCCGGGGAAAACAGCCTTAGTCTGTTCAGCCCCTCCCTATAGCTGAAATCTTCCAACCCTGGCAACATCCTTGTAAATCTTTTCTGAACCCTTTCAAGTTTCACAACATCTTTCCGCTAGGAAGGAGACCAGAATTGCACGCAATATTTGTGTAACTTTGATTTCATATCTAGGTATTTTGTATCTAAAATGGCATTGTGTGTGGTTGTACAGCTTTCACTGTACTCTTGTACCCCATACTTGAGTACACGTGACAATAAAACGTAAATTGAAATAGTAGATATCTAAAAATATTTATTGTATTTAATTTCATAACATCTAGAAAGTATTCTGACCTATCCTTTGATAATGACCAGTGTTCAAAAAGTCCTGAAAATCATACAAACATTTGCAGAAACAATGCATCAAGTGACCGAAACACCCTCAAATCCAACATTGCACAGGATTGCAAACTGCATGTATAGCATTGAAGCATCACATAACTATAAAAAGGACTAGCTTGCGTGTCAGTTTAATGTTACTCCTGATGATTTTGGTTGAGCTAATAAACAGTATCATGGCATGACACATTCCACCGTCATTTCAGCCAGAAAAAGTGCTTTTAAAAACTGTTCTGCCTTCATCCTTGCAGTATCAAAGCTGATGATCGAACTGGGAGTGACGATACATCTCAGCAACTTTCTCGAAATGCTAAGGCACTTTTGAGACCCAAATCAGCTGTGGATTGGACACCAGCTGCACATCGAAACCACAGGGATCGGTACCATATTTATAGCGCAGATAGTGACAAGAGATCAAAAGAACTACAAAGGAAGAAAGCCCTACATGCTGGTAAGGGAAACTGGCCATTATTCCACCTTTCCCTGATTTTCCAGGATTTATTTAATCAGCAATCTTGTACTTTCACATCTATAATATAATGAAAAGCCCTGAGATGCTTTGCAGGGAATTATGAAATAAAATACGACAGTTGGGCAGAAAAGGAAAAATCAGATCAGATAACTAAAAGCTTGGTTGACTTTAACGACTGTGTTAAAGGAGGAGGGTGCTCACAGCTAGAGACATTCCAGGGCTGAGGGACCAAGCAGTTGAAGGTGCTGGCAGAACAGTTACATTTGGGAACGTTTAGAGAGGCCAAGATTTGAGATAACTCAGAGGGAACAGGTTCCAGCCACTGAGAAGAGGGAGATCATGGAGAAATTTAAAATCAAGGATGGCAATTCGAAACAGAAATTGTTGGCAAAACTCAGAAGGTCTGGCAGCATCTGTAGCAAGAAAGCAGAGTTAACGTTTTGAGTCTGGTAACTCTTCATAAGAACCCATGGCAGTGAGAAAACACTGGCATTGATACTGAAGGCAAGGCTGGGGAGTGGTGGAGGGAGAGGTGAGCAGATATGTGGAGACAGAGCCCAAGAGATACGAAAGGGAGAGGTAAATGAGGGGTTTATGGATGGCAGGCTAAATAAGTGATAATGTCAGCTGAGGGTAGCAGAGAATGGGTAGTCTGTGCTGAAAGTAAACCATCTAATGTGATAACAGACCTGAGAGTGGGTGAGAGTGGGTTGGTTGTGCTAATAGCAACCAGCATCCCAGCAGGACTGGGTGTGGCACTGGGTAAAAGACATGGAAGGATGGAATATGGCTCTAACGTTATTGAACTTGATGTTGAGTCCCAGAGGCTGCAGGGTCACAATCGGAAAATGAGATGTTGTTCTTCGAGCTTGTGCTGAGGCTCACTGGAACACTGCAGCAGGCGTGAGACAGAAATGTTAGCCAGGGAGTACGGTGGACTGTTGGAGTGGCAGGCTACAGGTTTCTCTGGGTCACTTTTGTGGTCTGAATATAGGTGCTCTACAAAGCAGTCGCCTATTCTGCGTTTTGTCTCCCAATGTGGAGGAGACTATGCTGTGAGCAGCAAATACACTTGACTAGACGGAGTGAAGTGCAGATAAATCACTGCTTCACCTGGAAGGTGTATCCGGGGCCTTGGATAGTGAAGAGAGAGGAGGTAAATGGGCAACTCTTACTCCTTTTGTGATTGCATGGGAAGGTGCCATATGAGTGTGGGGAGGCATTGGGAATAAAAAGGAGTGTACCAGAGGGATTGGTCCCAGTGCAATGCTGATAAAGGAGGGGAGGGGACTATGTGTCTGATCGTAGCATTCCACTGGACGTAAAATTCTAAAGAGTTTCAGAAGCAGATATACCTGGGAGTATATGTGCATAAATTAATAAAGCTACAGGACAGTTGAGAGACCAGTTAATAAAGCATGCAATATTTATTTATTGCTGCATGAAGCACAAAAGCAAGGAGGTTATATGGAACATTAATAAGACACTAATTCATTGTCAGTTGCAGTATTGAGTTCAGTTCTGGGCATCACACTTTAGGAATGATGTGATGGAGAAAGTGAGGATTACAGTTGCTGGAGAGTCAGAATCGAAAAGTGTGGTGCTGGAAAAGCACAGCAGGTCAGGCAGCATCCGAGAGTTGATGTTTCAGGCATAAGCCCTTCATCACGAATGATATGATGGCACTGGTGAGAGTGTAAAAGATGTTTTTTTTAAATGAGAATAGTTCCAGGGAAAGATTGGAGAAGTTAGGACCTTCCTCAGTTAAGAGAAGACTAAGTGGGGGATAAAATAAGTGAAGATCTTATAAGAGAAAGCTTTTTGATGGCAGTGATTAGTTAGCATCTATAATGCATTCCCTGAGATTAAGTGGCAGCAGGCTCCATTGATGTATTCAAAAGGGAATTAGATGTTACTTTAAAAAATAACAATGTGTCGTGTTATGATAAACGGATGGTGAATGAATGACGATAAATAAAATGCTGATTTCAAAGAGTGGGTTGAGACTTAATGGACTGAATGGCCTTCCTCTGTGATGTAATTAACCTGTGATTCTGTAAACATTACTGGTATCATATTGGTGCTGTTATGAAGTGTAGGATTGAAGTATAAGGTGGTATGTTCGGGAGTTACACATGTCATTTTGTACTGGGAGTGTATTATGTTCTCCGTAAGAAAAACACACATTTAAAGGGCCACAACCTTGGACTCTTAATGAGAGTTATGCAGTTAAAAAGTATTGAACTGTTTCAGACATTAAACAATAAAAGGAAAATGTTGAAATTGTAACAGTAATATGATAATATCACTGTTCCCATTAACAGCTCATACCAAGTCCAGCTTACTCCGGAGTTTGAGCAATGGTGTTAAAATTGATGAGAATCTGGTGGATGAGTGGCTGCTTCCAGAAAACAAGGAGCTGTTCGTAAATAACCACAACAAGGAATTGAAAGCTCTGAAAGGTAGGTGCTGCTTCAACTTTGGTTTTGCTGGCATCTCAGACTATTAGCTGTATTCCACTTACAGTTTGCAAATTTATAACAATGGGCAATAATTTGGTAATTAGCAGAAAGTGAGGACTGCAGATGCTGGAGATCAGAGCTGAAAAATGTGTTGCTGGAAAAGCGCAGCAGGTCAGGCAGCATCAAAGGAGCAGGAGAATCAACGTTTCGGGCATAAGATTCTTGAAGAAGGGCTTATGCCCGAAATGTCGATTCTCTTGCTCCTTTGATGCTGCCTGACCTGCTGAACTTTTCCAGCAATAATTTGGTAATGTCTAGATTAGAGTGGTGCTAGAAAAGCACAGCAGGTCAAGCAGCATCCGAGGAGCAGGATTTTACTGCTCCTCAGATGCTGCCTGACCTGCTGTGCTTTTCTAGCACCACTCTAATCTAGACTCTGGTTTCCAGCAAGTGCAGTCATTGTTTTTACCTCAATAATTTGGTAATGGCCAAATAAACTATTTTTCTTTTGCCTATTGATCGAGAGATTAAATTTTTGAGTGATGATTTTGTTGTGCAGTTTATGTGCACGTCCATGAGTTTGGGTTCAAGACAGACTGGTTACAGAGGAAGCAAGAACAAGAATGGTCTTCAGATTTAGCCTTCTTTATAACACTGTTCATTAAAACTTAAGACGAAATACCACAATGCATGTCTTTCAGAGGTACATCAGGCTCTGTTACATTTGGGAAAGCCCATACAATAAACTCTCTCACCTCATGCTAGCTGGTTTACTGCACAGATTTCTTGCATGTGTTTCTCTCATACCCAATTACATCATCCCATTTCTCAAACCCAATCACTTCACCCACTGTGTTATTTACTCAGAGGAGCAGCTCCGTAGCAGATCATACTATCTGTTGCAGTTCTCTCAATAGCTGAACCAACCGATTCTGGAAACACAGAAGCTAGCACAGGTCCCACACACATGCAGTTGTACCTTGCTGGTGGTTTAGGATGATCTCTGCCCTGATGGCCAGATTAGGTTCTGCTTTGGAGCTTCTGAAAGCACATGTTGGCATGGGGACAAAAACCTGCAAACAGTTGGTATTCCCATTTGCATCAGTCATCAGCTAGATTTCCCACTTGTCATGGTTGAGGGCTTTCATGTCCCTTCTGACTGCATTCCTCAATCAGAAGTTTGGAAGCCTTGCTGGTCTTTTGAAGCAGGCTACCTCTAGGTTTGGCATACTCTGGGCACATATCCAAGCCGTTGAAGCTGTTTTTACCTTGATGAGTACTGACATAGTCAACATGTGTACCCTAGCAACCCCCACACACACACACATCCACATGCACACATATACATATGCGTTTGTGGGGTGAATTTGTACTTGCAGACTTACATTGTACTTTGCTCAAAAACTGCATGAATCCATGTAAGATTCTGTTAATTCATTTTTTTAGATTAGAATCAGTCTAAACATTATGGCACAGACAACAGCACACAGGGGGCTAACACCTTCAATACATTACCTGGGCTGACACCAATTGTTAAAGTTCACTTGAGAATGTAACTTTTAAAAAAAGGTTTGTGATTTACATATGAAAGAAGTGAATCTAACATGGTAATTCTAATAGATGAGAGACTTAACAAACAATCAAGGTGTTTTTCTATGTATAATTTCAGTTATAACACACTGTAAACTTTTGCTATAAATTGTGTATCTTGCAATCGTATACTCCACAACCACCTGATGAAGGAGCAGTCCTCTGAAAGCTAGTGCTTTCAATTAAACTTGTTGGACTATAACCTAGTGTTGTGTGATTTTTAACTTTGTACCCTAGCAAGGGCTGTTTCATTGGTGTCCTTTACCATGTGTTGCCAGGATTGTACATTCATAAAATTCACTGAATGGAAGAGGAAGTTGTGAGATGCGTCAGCTAGTTTTCAGGTTGATTTCACTCACTTTTGACCAGCGGTATCATTACCTGCTTTGGGTCTTATAGAGTCATAGAGATGTGCAGCATGGAAACATACCCTTCAGTCCAACCCATCCATGCCAACCAGATATCCCAACCCAATCTAGTCCCACCTGCCAGCACCCGGCCCATATCCCTCCAATCCCTTCCTATTCATATACACATGCAAATGCCTTTTAAATATTGTAATTTTACGAGCCTCCACCACTTCCTCTGGCAGCTCTTTCCATACACGTATCACCCTCTGCATGAAAAAGTTGCCCCTTAGGTCCCTTTTATATCTTTCCCGTCTCACTGTAAACCTATGCCCTCTAGTTCTGGACTCCCCCACCCCAGTGATAGGACTTTGTCTGTTTATCTTTTCCATGCCCCTCATAACCCTGGCAACATCCTTGTAAATCTTTTCTAAACCCTTTTAAATTTCACAACATCTTTCCAACCGGAAGGAGACCAGAATTGCTCACAATATTCCAACAGTGGCCTAACTAATGTTCTGTACAGCTGCAACATGATCTCCCAACTCCTGTACCCAACACTCTGACCAATAAAGGAAAGCATACCAAACGCCTTCTTCACTATCCTATTTTTTTTGCGACTCCACTTTCAAGGAGCTATGAACCTGCACTCCAAGGTCTCTTTGTGCAGCAACACTCCCTAGGACTTTACCATGAAGTGTGTAAGTCCTGCTAAGATTTGCTTTCCCAAATGCAGCACCTCGCATTTATGTGAATTAAACTCCATCTGCCATCTGGGACACCCGGACCAACCAACCCAACCACCCAGTGGTTCAACACTTCAACTCCCCCTCCCACTCCGCCAAGGATATGCAGATCCTTGGATTCCTCCATCGCCAGACCATAGCAACACGACGGCTGGAGGAAGAGCGCCTCATCTTCCACCTAGGAACCCTCCAACCACAAGGGATGAACTCAGATTTCTCCAGTTTCCTCATTTCCCCTCCCCCAACCTTGTCTCAGTCAAATCCCTCAAACTCAGCACCGCCTTCCTAACCTGCAATCTTCTTCCTGACCTCTCCACCCCCACCCCCACTCCGGACTATCACCCTCACCTTGACCTCCATCCACCTATCGCATTTCCAACGCCCCTCCCCCAAGTTCCTCCTCCCTACCTTTTATCTTAGCCTGCTGGACATACTTTCCTCATTCCTGAAGAAGGGCTCATGCCCGAAATGTCGATTCTCCTGCTCTTTGGATGCTGCCTGACCTGCTGCACCTTTCCAGCAACACATTTTCAGCTCTAACCTTCTTCGCTGTCCACTACACCGCCAATTTTGGTGTCATCTGCTAACTTACTAACTGTACCTCTTATGCTCACATCCAAATCATTTATGTAAATGACAAAAAGTGGAGGACCCGGCACCAATCCTTGTGGCACTCCACTGGTCACAGGCCTCCAGTCTGAAAAACAACCCGCCTCCACCACCCTCTGTCTTATGCATTTGAGCCAGTTCTGAATCCAAATGGCTAGTTCTCCCTGTATTCCATGAGATCTAACCTTGCTAACCAGACTTCCATGGGGAACCCTGTCGAATGAATTACTGGAGTCCACATAGATCACATCTACTGCTCTCCCCACATCAATCCTCTTTGTTACTTCTTAAAAAAACTTAATCAAGTTTGTGAGACATGATTCCCCATGCACAAAGCCATGTTGACTATCCCTAATCAGTCCTTGCCTTTCCAAATACATGTACATCCTGTCCCTCAGGTTTCCCTCCAACAACTTGCCCACCATCAATGTCATGCTTACTGGTCTATAGTTCCCTGCTTGTCCTTACTACCCTTCTTAAACAGTGGCATCACGTTAGCCAACCTCCAGTCTTCCGGCACCTCACCTGTGACTATCAATGATACAAATATCTCAGCAAGAGGCCCAGCAATCACTTCTCTACATTCCCATAGAGTTCTAGGGTACACCTGATCAGGTCTTGGGGATTTATCCAGCTTTATGCATTTCAAGACATCCAGCACTTCCTCCTCTGTAATATGGACATTTTGCAAGGTGTCACCATCTAGTTCCCTACTTTCTATATCTTCCATATCCTTTTCCACAGTAAATACTGATGCAAAATATTCAATTATATCTCCCCCATTTCCTGCGGCTCCACACAAATGCCTCCTTGCTGATCTTTGAGAGACCCTATTCTCTCCCTAGTTACCCTTTTGTTCGTAATAGGTATTTGTAAAAACCCTTTGGATTCTCCTTAATTCTATTTGCCAAAGCTATCTCATGTCCCCTTTTTGCCCTCCTGATTTCTCTCTTAAGTATACTCCTACTTCCTTTATACTCTTCTAAGGAGTCACTCGATCTATCCTGTCTATACCTGACATATGCTTCCTTCTTATTCATAACCAAACCCTCAATTTCTTTAGTCATTCTGCCTTCCCTATACCTACCAGCCTTCCCTTTCACCCTGACAGGAATATACTTTCTCTGGATTCTTCTTATCTCTTTTCTGAAGGCTTCCCATTTTCCAGCCGTCCCTTTACCTGCGAACATCTGCCTCCAGTCAGCTTTCGAAAGTTCTTGCCTAATACCACCAAAACTGGCCTTTCTCCAATTTAGGACTTCAACTTTCAGATCTGGTCTATCCTTTTCCATCACTATTTTAAATCTAATAGAATTATGGTTGCTGGCCCCAAAGTGCTCCCCCACTGACACCTTAGTCACCTGCCCTGCCTTAATTTCCAATAGTAGGTCAAGTTTTGCACCTGCTCTCCTGAATCAGAAAATTTTCTTGTCCACACTTAACAAATTCCTCTCCATCTAAACCCTTAACACTATGGCAGTCCCAGTCAATGTCTGAAAAGTTAAACTCCCCTACCATAACCACCCTATTATTCTTACAAATAGCTGAGATCTCCTTACAAGTTTGTTTCTCAATTTCCCTCTGACTATTAGGGGGTCTACAATACAATCCCAATAAGGTGATCATCCCTTTCTTATTTCTCAGTTCCACCCAAATAACTTCCCTGGATATATTTCCAGTCCCATGTTCCTAACTATGCCCTGAGTTCATCTGCCTTCCCTGTTAGTCCCCTTGCATTGAAATAAATGCAGTTTAATTTATTAGTTTTACCTTGTTTCTGACTGTTTGACTCGTGTCTGTTCTCACCTGTACCAGTCTCAGATTGATCTCTTTCCTCACTATCTCCCTGGGTTCCACCACCTCCCCTCCCCACCCCCCACCTTATTAGTTTAAATCCTCCTGAGCAGCTCTAGCAAATTTCCCTGCCGGTATATTAGTCACCTTCCAATTTAGGTGCAAACCGTCCTTCTTATACAGGTCACTTCTACCCCAAAAGAGATTCTAATAGCCCCAAAATGTGTGTCCTTCTCCCATACACCAGCTCCTCAGCCATGCATTCATCTGCTCTATCCTCCTATTCCTGCCCTCACTAGCTCGTAGCACCGGGAGTAATCCAGATATTACTACCCTTCAGGACCTCCTTTTTAAATTCCTTCCCAACTCTCTGTAATATCCCTTCAGAATCTCACCTTTTCCCTTCCCATGTCATTGGTTCCAATGTGGACAATGACCTCTTGCTGGCCCCTCTCCCCCTTGAAAACATTCTGTACCCTCTCTGAGATATCCTTGATCCTGGCACCAGGGAAGCAACACACCATTCTGATTTTTCGTTGCTGGCCACAGAAACGTCTGTCTGTACTTCGGACTAGAGAGCCCCCTAACAAAATTGATCTCTTGGAACCCAATGTACTCCTCATGGCATTAGAGCCAGTCTCAATACAGAAACTTGGCTGTTTGTGCTACGTTCCCCTGAGAATCCATCACTCCCTACATTTTCCAAAACAGCATACTTGTTTTAAATGAGGACAGCCACAGAAGGCTCCTGCACTAGTTGCCTACCTCTCTTACCTTTTCTGGAATTAACCCATCGATGTGACTATATCTGAGACTTGCCCCCCTTCCTATAACTGTGTCTCCAACCGATCCATTTGCTCTGATAAGCTTTTCAACCAACAGCATTTATTGCAGATATAATCCGCAGTAACCCTTAAACTCTCCTTAAACTCTCATACCTGACAAGAAGCGCATATCATTTTACTAAAGGCCATTTTTTGCTTCTTCACAATCTAGAGACCCAGAAAATAAGATTAGATTCCCTACAGTGTGGAAACAGGCAATTTGGCCCAACCAGTCCACATCAACCCTCCGAAGAGTAACCCACCTAGACCCATTTCCCTCTGACTAATGCACCGAACACCTTGGGCAATTTAGTATGGCCAATTCACCTGACTTGCACATCTTTGTGACTGTGGGAGGAAACCAGAGCACCCAGAAGAAACCCACACAGACATAGGGAGAATGTGCGAACTCCACACAGACAGTCGCCTGAGGCTGGAATCGAACCTGGGACCACTGAGCCACCATGCCGCCCTCTTATTCCTCTACATAACACTGCCTCAGGTTAAATTAGTAGTTATTGCTTATATTTTAAGTTTAATCAAAAGACATCTCAAAAAACATATAATCAAACAGAACCCACTCTACTGATTACTGCAGACTTTCTGTAGGTCACACTTAAAAACAATACACTTATCTGCTTCTGTGCTGTGAACTTCACCCAAACAGTTCCTCCAAGATCAGTTGTGAATTTCACGGTTTGTTAATTTTCCCAGATGCACTCCGATGTCTAGTGATACATGAATTCAAACAGCAAAGGCAGTAACTACGTAGACTTACTGTGATGTCAGTTTCTTTCCCTCTCCCCTGCACTGACCTTACCATGTGCTTCCTTTGTCTGTTCTCCCCTTTAAAACTGCTGTTGTTGTTTCTGCACTGGCTACTACATTGGGGAGCAGTACTCAAGTAGTGGTCTTGTCAGTGGAATGTGCAGTTTGGAGCCACCTAACTTATGTTATTGGAGTAATTAGTCCCTCCCCCATAACACTAAGCACAGGTACTCTAAGTTGATCCTATTTAGATCTGTTTGATTCACATTGGCTCCTCTTTTCATCTGACTGCTGACCCGTACTGTGCTGTTAGGCTCCTGCCATTGACTTTTTCTCAAAAGCAAAACTGTTGTGATAGAATATGTTCTTTCTAGGACTCAGTGAAAAACACAAATGCTCTACAACCGGAAAGCCAAAGGTCGCTGGAAAAAATGAGAGCTCATCATTTGGGGTCCAGTTGTTACTAAATGCAAGGAACTTTAAGGGATTTCTGAGAATTGCTATAAAATGCTAAATCTTTATTTATTCAAGTACCTTTTAATGGTTTTCTTTATAGGCCTCAGTTTGATTGAAAGCAAACCTTTGACAAAAAAAGGAAGCAGACCAGCTAAAAAGTAAGATGAAAAAGTTATCTATTGTTAGAAAGACTGCTCGCAACTAATTATTCATATCATGGATTCAGTAATGTTTATTATAATAAAGTAACATTGGACATTTTCTGTCCAACTGCACTGTGCAACCCATCTCAAATTTGAGAAAACAATACATTGCCTTTATTTAAGAAGGAGATAACTTCTTCCATCAGGCAATGAGGAAGTCTCAGTCTGGTGACTAACGTTACTGGACCAGTAAATTAAACCTCAATTCAGAAATAATGTGACTGCAATCCCATACCAAAATTGCAGCAAGCTAACTGCTCTCTGAAGTGGCTTAACAAATTCAATTGATTGTATAAAATCACTTGGCGATAAGCAATCCATGCTAGCCATGCCAGTGGTCCTCACACACTTCCACACCGACTCTCCGAATAGCACTCCACCCCCTACCCTACCCTTCCCATGGATAATCCACTTAGCTTTACATCCCTCAACACCATGGGCAATTTAGCTTGACCAATCCACCTAACCTGCACATCTTTGGACTGTGGAAGGAAGCCAGAGCACCCAGAGAAAACTCATGCAAACACAGGGCAACCATGCAGACTCCAAACAGACAGTCACCTGAGGATGAAATTAACTTGGGTGCCTGGTGCTGTGGGCAGTAGTGCTAACCATTAAGCCACTGTGCCATGCCAGATATAGGTGAGTGCAAAACTCAAAACAATATTAAACACAAAGCAGAATATATTGGCAATTCTTCAGAGGCAAAAGTCTTGAATGTTTTAAATGTAGTAATAAAAGCACAAAATATTTGAAATAAAAACTGAAAAACTTGACATTTGAAATAAAAATATAACAGGGCAGCAATTGTATTCGACGCATATTAATGGATGTTCTGAGAAGTGGAACGTAAAAGCGCCAAGGGAAAGTATTCCAATTTCCCGTCACCAAATCAAATATATCTATATTACTCTACAACAAAAACAGCAATTTCTGGAGAACCTCAGAAGGTCTGACAGTATCTGTGGAGAGAGAGTGGAATTAACGTTTTGGATCCAGTGACCCTTCATCAGAACTTACTCTGTAAGTTGGTCTTCTTGAAAACATTGCTGCAATAATCTGATGTCCCCAATTAATATTACCCTCAGTCAAAAACACTCCCATTGTTTTGATTTAGGAGTTAGCTACAACTTTTCCATAAGACCATAAGACATAGGAGTGGAAGTAAGGCCATTTGGCCCATCGAGTCCACTCCGCCATTCAATCATGGCTGATGGGCATTTCAACTCCACTTACCCGCATTCTCCCCGTAGCCCTTAATTCCTTGTAACATCAAGAATTTATCAATCTCTGCCTTGAAGACATTTAGCGTCCCGGCCTCCACTGCACTCTGCGGCAATGAATTCTATAGGCCCACCACTCTCTGGCTGAAGAAATGTCTCTGCATTTCTGTTCTGAATTTACCCCCTCTAATTTTAAGGCTATGCCCATGGGTCCTAGTCTCCTCACCTAACGGAAACAATTTCCTAGCGTCCACCCTTTCCAAGCCATATATTAACTTGTAAGTTTCTATTAAATCTCCCCTTAATCTTCTAAACTCCAATGAATACAATCCAAGGATCCTCAGCCATTTCTCATATGTTAGACCTGCCATTCCAGGGATCATCCGTGTGAATCTCCGCTGAACACGCTCCAGTGCCAGTATGTCCTTCCTGAGGTGTGGGGGACCAAACCTGGACACAGTACTCCGAATGGGGCCTAACCAGAGCTTTATAAAGCCTCAGCAGCACAACGGTGCTTTTATATTCCAACCCTCTTGAGATAAATGAGAACATTGCATTCGCTTTCTTAATCGCGGACTTAACCTGCATGTTTACCTTTAGAGAATCCTCGACTAGCACTCCCAGATCCCTTTGTACTTTGGCTTTATGAATTTTCTCACTGTTTAGAAAGTAGTTCATGCTTGTATACTTTTTTTCCAAAGTGCAATACCTCGTATTTGCCCATATTGAATTCCATCAGCCATTTCCTGGACCACTCTCCCAAACTGTCTAGATCTCATCACCTCAGGGGATCTCCTATCCACCGCCTCCAACCTCATAGTCCCACAACCCCACACCGCCCGTTTCTACCTCCTGCCCAAAATCCACAAACCTGACTGCCCCGGCCGACCCATTGTTTCAGCCTGCTCCTGCCCCACCGAACTCATCTCTACATACCTCGACACGGTCCTGTCCCCCTTAGTCCAAGAACTCCCCACCTACGTTCGGGACACCACCCACGCCCTCCACCTCCTCCATGATTTTCGCATCCCCGGTCCACAACGCCTTATCTTCACCATGGACATCCAGTCCCTGTACAACTCCATCCCTCATCACGAAGGACTCAAAGCCCTCCGCTTCGTCTTTTCCTGCCGTACCAACCAGTACCCTTCCACTGACACCCTCCTTCGACCGACTGAACTGGTCCTCACCCTGAACAACTTCTCTTTCCAATCCTCTCACTTCCTCCAAACCAAAGGAGTAGCCATGGGCCCCAGCTATGCCTGCCTCTTTGTAGGATATGTGGAACAGTCCCATCTTCTGCAGCTACACTGGCACCACCCCCCACCTTTTCCTCCGCTACATCGATGACTGTATCAGCGCTGCCTCGTGCTCCCACAAGAAGGTTGAACAGTTCATCCACTTTACCAACACCTTCCACCCCGACCTCAAATTTACCTGGACCATCTCAGACTCCTCCCTTCCCTTCCTAGACCTCTCCATTTCTATCTCGGGCGACCGAATCAACATGGACATTTACTATAAACCGAGCGATTCCCACAGCTACCTAGACTACACCTCCTCCCACCCTGCCCCCTGTAAAAACGCCATCCCATATTCCCAATTCCTTCGTCTCTGTCGCAACTGCTCCCAGGAGGACCAGTTACAATACCGAACAACCCAGATGGCCTCCTTCTTCAAAGACCGCAATTTCCCCCCAGACATGATTGATGATGCTCTCCATCGCATGTCCTCCACTTCCCTTGAGCCTCGCCCCTCCAATCGCCACCAGGACAGAACCCCACTGGTCCTCTCCTACAACCCCGCCAACCTCCATATACATCGTATCATCCGTCGTCATTTCCGCCACCTCCACATGGACCCCACCACCAGGGATATATTTCCCTCTCCTCCCCTATCAGCGTTCTGAAAAGACCACTCCGTCCGTGACTCCCTCGTCAGGTCCACACCCCCCACCAACCCAACCTCCACTCCCGGCACCTTGCCCTGCAACTGCAAGAAATGCAAAACTTGCGCCCACACCTCCCCCCTTACTTCCCTCCAAGGCCCCAAGGGATCCTTCCATATTCGCCACAAATTCACCTGAACCTCCACACACCATTTACTGCATCTGCTGCACCTGATGTGGCCTCCTCTATATTGGGGAGACAGGCCTCCTACTTGCGGAACGTTTCAGAGAACATCTCTGGGACACCCGCACCAACCAACCCAACCACCCCATGGCTCAACACTTCAACTCCCCCTCCAACTCCACCAAGGACATGCAGGTCCTTGGACTCCTCCATCGCCAGACTATAGCAACATGACGGCTGGAGGAAAAGCGCCTCATCCTCTGCCAAGGAACCCTCCAACCACAAGGGATAAACTCAGATTTCTCCAGTTTCCTCATTTCCCCTCCCCCACCTTGTCTCAGTCCCAACCCTCGAACTCAGCACTACCTTCATAACCTGCAATCTTCTTCCTGACTTCTCCACCCCCATCCCCACTCTGGCCTATCACCCTCACCTTAACCTCCTTCCACTATTGCATTTCCAACGCCCCAAGTCCCTCCTCCCTACCTTTTATGTTAGCCTGCTTGGCACACTTTCCTCATTCCTGAAGAAGGGCTCATGCCCGAAACATTGATTCTCCTGCTCCTTGGATGCTGCTTGACCTGCTGCGCTTTTCCAGCAACACATTTTTCAGCTCTGATCTCCAGCATCTGCAGTCCTCACTTCCTCCTAGATCCTTCTGCAGCCTCCCCACTTCCTCAGTACTACTTGCCTATCCACCTAACTTCGTATCATCAGCAAACTTCGCTAGAATGCCCCCAGTCCCTTCATCCAGATCATTAATATATAATGTGAACAGCTGCGGCCCCAACACTGAGCTCTGAGCGTCACCGCTTGTCACCGGCTGCCATTCCGAAAAATAACCTTTTATCCCAACTCTCTGCCTTCTGTCAGACAGCCAATCCTCAATCCATACCAATAGCTCACCTCGAACATCATGGGCCCTCACCTTGCTCAGCAGCCTCCCTTGTGTCACCTTATCAAAGACCTTTTGGAAGTCTAGATAGACCACATCCGCTTGTCACCTCTTCAAAGAATTCCAACAGGTTTGTCAGGCACGACCTCCCCTTACTAAGTCCATGTTGACTTTTTCTAATCCGACCCTGCTCTTCCAAGAATTTAGAAACCTCATCCTTAATGATGAACTCTAGAATTTTACCAACAATCGAGGTTAGGCTAATTGGCCTATAATTTTCCATCTTTTGTCTTGATCCTTTCTTGAACAAGGGGGTTACAACAGCGATCTTCCAATCATCCGGGACTTTCCCTGACTCCAGTGACTTTTGAAAGATCTCCACCAACGCCTCCGCTATTTCCTCAGCCACCTCCGTCCCTTTTCATTGTTCATTGTTTTGCAAATTGGATCACCATTGCTTTTATTTCCACTTCTGAGAAATGATTGAAATTCCAGATCTAAACTTTCGTCCACCATCTTAAGTGATATTCTGCTTGTAAAATGCACTTCCTAAGTCATTATGAAAGGGGAGAAGTGCTCTTGAACTTTGGTGGAATTTTACCAGTACTTCATTTATCTTGGAAAGAATGAGTGGTTAACTACTTGTTTTTCTATAGATTGTAACAGTTGAGTAATTGCCTATTCCTTCTAAGAATAAAATAATTGGCTCACAAATTTAGGGATGCTTTAGAAAGGAATTACTTAACTGAACTCTAATTTTTTATGCAAGCAATCTTCAGCCAACCTTCCAACCATTGACTCCATCTATACTTCCTGCTGCCTTGGCAAGGCAGCCAACATCATCAAAGTCCCCTCTCGCTCCGGTTATAATTTCTTCCAACCTCTTTTTTCAGGCAGAAGATACCAAAGCTCAAACACCAACATATTTAAGAACACCTTCATCCCCGCTGTTCCTAGACTTCCGAATGGACCTCTCAAATTTTAAATTTGATGTTGAAATCGCTCTTTGTGCACATTCTCTGCAGCCGCAACATTGTATCCCTTGCTCTGTTATATTACCCTGATGATGCACGTTGTATTGTATGTACTGCATACAAAACCAAGCTGTTCAAATCAAATCAGTTGCCTATGAATCTATTTTCATAAGAGGTTTGGATTATGGAGGTATTGAGTAATTCTGAGTGTCTATCCCTCTATGGTTTTAATCTCATGAGACATTATTGATCTGTTTCTAGCTCTCTGGATATTTCTTCAGCTTGCTGGCTGAAGACAAATAGCTTACTTGCAAAGAGACTCACTATAATGGATGCACTTGCACCGACGGCTGTAGCTCAAACTTCCAAATATGTCCCAATCTTAGACAAGTATATTGTGTCCAAAGTCTTCGATGAGGTGAGCTCTCTTCTTTCATTTAAATTACATTTCTGAACTGTTCAGGAAAATATGAGGATTATATTCTACATTGATGATCTCTTGTGACTTACCTCATGTCCATTCCAAGATCTCACACACTGTTCTCACACTCAGTTGCTAAAATGTGTTCAATCTGGCCAACTATTTTGGACCAATGTTAAGATACTTTACTACAAAGAACTGGTTTAAATAGGTAAACTGAGATAGTTACTGGGAAATGTTCTGCACCTTGGTAGCTATTTATAAGTCTTAGTCCTTACCTTTGTGAAGAAGCCAGGTTATGGAGGTTAGAAAAAAAAATCCTTGAAGAAATGACTGCTTATCTTTAATAAGATATGACATTTTGGTATTTAATGTCATAGAGCTGTAGAGGTCTACAGCAGAGCAAAAGACTCTTCAGCCCATTATGTCAGTCCTGGTAAAAAAAACAACCATCTAACTATTCTAATACCATTTTCCAGTATTTGGCCCATTCCCTTATATGCCTTGTATGTATTATAATGTAAAGCATGTGAGTTGTGTATACCATTTACTGTAAGGTTTGGGTTTGTGGTTTGTTTGCTAGTAAGCTGTGGGTTTTCTTTGTGTCTAACGTTGATAACTGTGAGTATATACATAGCCATGGTGATTTCTTTTAGAACAGTTTTTGAAGCTTGGTTTTAGAGTGAATGGGTTTTTTTAAATCTAAGATTGCTTTTGGATCCAGCAAGGTAAATAATGGGGCTTCAAGAAATTTCAAAAACCTGTTTGTTTTAGGGAGTCACCCAAAGCTTAGAGAGGGAGGCTTTTAGTTTCAATTATACTTTGAATTTTGGGCAGTCCTGTGAAGACCTTGGAATAGGATGGCTGTACAGATTTGTGCTCCCAAGAAGTCACGAATATGTAATGAACTAGGTTACCTTAGAGTGAGGAACTATGGTTAGTTGCAGATACCAAGTGTTGGGATAAAACCCTGAAAAGATTACTTAAAGTTTGAAACTGCATTGGGTGATAGCTCCAGCTGCTAATCAGAAGAAACCATCGACAGTTTCAGTTTAAAAATTGAAATTACAATTGATTTTGGCCAACTGAGGAGTTGGATTTTGAAATCCTTTATCCAAAATGCTCAGGACTAGCTGGTTTTTGGAATTCGGAATTTTTTGAACTTCGTAATAAGTGACAGCTCAACAGTGAAATTTTTAAAAAATCTTACGGAACAGCAGACTCAGTGTGAGTAACGGACCCTGAGGCAGAACTAAGGTCAGTCAGTGCTGGGCCATGCCCACCTACGTTGCATTGAGTGGGGTGGAGTTGGGTTAACTGTTTGCATGCCAAACAACCTTGTAAATGAGATAAAATCGTCACAAAAAAAACTTTCGATTTTGGAGCTTTCGGATTTTGGGATTTCGGATAAAGAGTTATCTACCTGTAGTAAGCTTAACAAGTCATCACCACAGGACACACCTACATGTGTTTTTCTGTTGAAAAGTGAAGAAAGAAATGACAGTAGATTAAAAAAAACTTCCGAATTCACCTTTATCTGTGGATATTGCTTTTAAAATAACTATGGTACCTCGGTGTATTTCAGTCTGATATAAATTTGTTAATATTGTTTTAATTCAGATGCTACCATTCGCGCATGTGAGCAATTGCAAGAAGCAGATCACACTCATTAATCCATTGGGTGTGAACCTGAAACACTACAAAAAAAGACTCCTCCACGCCATCCATTGCTATGAAAAGTAAGTAATCAATTACTGAGATTTTAGTCCTTCCATAAATTAGTAAAAAAATGAATGTGGTAAGAACAGGTCACCTCAAGGAACTCACTGTTCACTCGACCGTATCTGCAAGAGTATGTCAGACATTATAGTACCATGTAGATTGCTCTATTCTTCATTGAATCGACAGTCAATCCAATTCTTTGTTGACCTTTACAACGTCTTTCAGTTGTTGTAATACTAAATAACATGAGGACAGTTACAGATGGGCCAGAAATCCTGGCTTAGCTTGCAATATCTACTTTGTGTGAATGAATTAAAAAGTGGGAATCTATTACTGAAAATGAAGAGACGATTCCTATTGTATGATTAGCTTAGAGCTTTCTATTATTCTCAAATTAATCCTTTGTCTATTTCACTTATTTGTGTAATATAAATTTGTCTGTTAACATATGTGGTTCATTTAAACTTTTGCAATGAATTTCCTTTAACTTGCTTCATACTTTGTGAATTAAAAATTTGGAGTCATCATGATTTTTTTTCCCTCTGAATCCTTTTCATTATCTTGTCTTGCACTAATTCAGCTACACTGGGCTCAGATTGTGATATTTTCCAGTTCTAATGTTGAATCACCAAGATTCAATATGGCACAGCCCATGTTTACATAAATTATGAGCATCCGGCCCTGCTGAATTTCCCACTGTTGACCATTATTAGTATGGACTGCAGGCATCTGGCTTGCTACTGGGAGCATATTAAAATATGGCAGGAAGGGTGGAGGTAAGAAATCTGGCTGGCAAACTGCTTTTACATGACTGAAGTTGATTTAAGTATATTATCGCGGTTTGTAGACTTTCCAAAGGCCATATTGAACAAAGAAAATACTTGGTTTTTAAAAAAAGCCCATACTTATGTTCAGAATCATAGAATCCCTACAGTGTGGAAACAGGCCATTCAGCCCAACAAGTCTCTAAACAGACTCTAAAAAGAGCGCTCATTCAGACTCACACCCCTTACCCTATTCCTGAAACCCTGCATTTACCATTTCTGATCCATCTAATGTACACATCCCTAAACACTATGGGTAATTTAGCATATCGAATCCACCTAACTTATACATCTTTGGACTTTGGGAGAAGACCCATGCAGACACTGGGAGACACTGGGAAAACTCCAGACAGACAGTCATCAGAGGCTAGAGTTGGTCATAAACACATAAGAAAGTTAAAGTACCACATACAGAAAGCAAATATTTAGAGATCACAACCCCACCCCAAAAAAACAAAGAACTGCAGATGCTGGAAATGGATGTAGGGGCGGCACAGTGGCTCAGTTTGGGGGAGTGGTGGGGGTTGCGGGTTACGTGTCACGGTGGCTCAGTGGTTAGCACTGCTGCCTCAGTGCTAGAGACTCAGGTTTGATTCCAGCCTCAGGCAACTTGACTGTGAGGAGCTTGCAAGTTCTCCTAGTGTGTGTGGAGGCTCTTTCTGGGTGCTCTGGTTTTCTCCCACATTCCAGAGATGCGCAGGTTAGGTGAATTAGCCAGGCTAAATTGTTCACAGTGTTCAGGGATGTGTCGGTTAGGTGCATTAGTCTGGGGTAAATGTAGAATAGCGGGGGAATGGTCTGGGTGGGTTACTCTTCAAAAGGTTGGTCCGGACTGGTTGGGCCCAAGGGCCTGTTTCCACACTGTAGGGATTCTTTTTTTTAGATTACTTACAGTGTGGAAACAGGCCCTTCGGCCCAACAAGTCCACACCGACCCGCCGAAGCGCAACCCACCCATACCCCTACATTTACCCCTTACCTAACACTATGGGCAATTTAGCATGGCCAATACACCTGACCCGCACATCTTTGGACTGTGGGAGGAAACCGGAGCACCCGGAGGAAACCCACGCAGACACGGAGAGAACGTGCAAACTCCACACAGTCAGTCGCCTGAGTCGGGAATTGAACCCAGGTCCCTGGCGCTGTGAGGCAGCAGTGCTAACCACTGTGCCACCGTGCTGCCCCCAATCTATGGAAATCTAAAACAAAAATAGCAATTGCTGGGGAAACTCAGCAGGTATGGCAGCATCTGTGGAGAGAAAGCAGAGTTAATGTTTCAGGGCCAGTGATCCTTTTCCCCAAGATGTTGACTAGCGTTCATTTTTAAATTTGTGAGTCAGAAATGAAATGAGCCACATTAGCATTGCAATGATCTACATCAAGCCAGTAACTAATGTATTGGACTATGCTGCTCTCGAACAGCTTAAAACTCGACTGCTGCATTTGCTAGAGGCAGTCTCGCTCATTGAGTTACCTGAGGCCAAGATAAAAGCTGCAGATCCTGTAACCACATGTAACCCATCATGTAAAACAAATTTCAAGGTGAGAGGGGAAAGATTTAAAAGGGACCTAAAGGGCAACTTTTTCATGCAGAGGATGGTGGATGTATGGAATGAGGTGCCATAAGAAGTAGTGGAGGCTGGTACAATTACAACCTTCAAAAGGCATTTGGATGTATATATGAATAGGAAGGTTTTAGAGGGATGGGACAAAGTGCTAGCAAATGGGACTACACTTATTTAGGATATCTTCCAAACGTAGACTGGGACTGCCATAGTGTTAATGGTTTAGATGGAGAGAAATTTGTTAAATGTCTCCAAGATAATTTTTGGATTCAGTATGTGGATGTTCCTACCAGAGAAGGTGCAAAACTTGACCTACTCTTAGGAACTGAGGCAGGGCAGGTGACTGGGGTGTCAGTGGGAGAACATTTTGGGGCCAGCGACTGTAATTCTATTTGTTTTAAAATAGTGATGGAAAAGGATAAACTGGATCAAAAAGTTGAAGTTCTATATTGGAGGACAGTATTAGAAAAGGACTTTCAAAAGTTGACTGGGGGCAGATGTTCACAGGCAAAGGGATGGCTGGAAAGTGGGAAGCCATCAAAAATAAGATAATGAGACAATATATCCCTGTTAGGGTGAAAGGAAAGGCTGGTAGGGGTAGGGAATGTTGGATGACTAGAGAAATTGAGGTTTTGGTTAAGAAAAACAAAGAAGCATATGTCAGGTATAGACAGGAGAGGTCGAGTGAATCCTGAGAGTATAAACGCAGTAGAAGTGCACTTAAGAGGGAAATCAGGAGGGCAAAAAGGGGACATGAGATAGCTTTGGTAAAAAGGATTAAGGAGAATCCAAAGGGTTTTTTACAAATGCATTAAGGACAAAAGGATAACCAGGGAGACAATTGGGCCCCTCAGCAAGGCAGGCCATGTGTGGAGCCGCAGGAGATGGGTGAGATACTAAACAAGTATTTTGCATCTGTGTTTACTGTGGAGAAGGACATGAAAGATAGAGAATGTAGGCAAATAGATGGCGACATCTTGAAAAATGTCCATATTACAGAGGAGGAGGTTCTGGATGTCTTGAAACTGATAGAAGTGGATAAATCCCCAGGACCTGATCAGGTGTACTCTAGAGCTCCGTGGGAAGCTAAAAAACCAATTGCTGGGCTCCTTGTTGAGATATTTGCATCATTGATAGTCACAGGTGAGGTGCTGGAAGACTGAAGGTTGGTTAATGTGGTCCCACTATTTAAAAAAGTCAAAAGGAAAAGTCAGGGAACTATAGACCGGTGAACCTGACATCGGTAGTGGACAAGGTATTGGAGAGAATCCTGAGGGACAGGATGTACATATATTTGGAAAGGCAAGGACTGATTAGGGATAGTCAGGATGGTTTTGTGCATGGGAGATCATGCCTCACGAACTTGGTTGAGTTTTTTGAACAACTAACAAACAGGATTGATGAGGGCAAAGCAGTGTAGGTGATCTATATGCACTTCATTAAGGTGTTCGACATGTTCCCCATGGGAAACTGGTTACCAAGATTAGATCTCATGGAATACAAGGAGAACTAACCATTTGGATTCAGAACTGGCTCGAAGGTAGAAGACCTTCGATGGTGCGGGGTTGCTTTTTTAGATTGGAGGCCTGTGACCAGTGGTGTGCCACAAGGATCAGTGCTGAGTCCAGGAATTTTCATTATTTATATAAATGATTTGAATGTGAGCATAAGAGGTATAGTTAGTACGTTTGCAAATGATACCAAAATTGGAGGTGTATTGGAGAGCGAAGAAGGTTACCTCAGACTACAAAGGGATCTTGATCGGATGGGCGAGCGGGCTGAAGAGTGGCAGATGCAGTTTAATTTAGATAAATGTGAGGTGCTGTTTTTTAAAAAGCAAATCAGAGCAAGACTCATACACTTAATGGTAAGGTCCTCGGGAGTATTGCTGAACAGAGACCTTGGAATGCAGGTTCATAGTTACTTGAAAGTAGCGTTGCAGGTTGATAGGATAGTGAAGAAGGCACTTGGTACGCTTTCCTTTATTGGTCAGAATGTTGAGTATAGGGTTCGGAGGTCATGTTGTGGCTGTACAGGACATTGGTTTGGCCACTTTTGGAATATTGCGTTCAATTCTCATCTCCTTTCTATGTGAAATTTGAAAGGGTTCAGAAAAGATTTACAAGGATGTTGCCAGGGTTGGATGATTTGAGCTATAGGGAGAGGCTGGACAGGCTAGGGCTGTTTTCCCTGGAGCGTCGGAGGTTGAGGGGTGACCTTATAGAGGTTTATAAAATTATGAGGGGCATGGATAGGATATATAGACAGTTTTTTTCCTGGTGTGTGGGAGTCCAGAACTAAAGGACATAGGTTTACGGTGAGAGGGGAATGATATAAAAGGGTCCTAAGGAGCAACTTCTTCATGCAGAGTGTGGTGTGTGTTTGGAATGAGCTGCCAGAGGAAGTGGTGGAGGCTGATACAATTACAGCATTTAAAAGACATCTAGATGGGTATATGAGTAGGAAAGGTTTGGACCGGTATGGGCCAGGTGCTGGCAAATGGGACTATATTAGGTTAGGATAACTGGCCGGCATGGATGAGTTGGACTGAGGGGTCTGTTTCTGTGCTGCACATCTCTATGATTCTTATCTAAAGGTTGACTGAGAAAATTACACCCATGCAGGATGGATAAAGTATCATTTAAATGAGCTTCAACCATTGCAGTGTGTGCAATGTAGGGTGTAATGTAGTTGTGATAAGAAAATAGTATATCCATTTTTTTTGGTAACATTGCCTTTTGAAAATGACAAGTCCTATTTCTATTAATGTGATAATTGTCAGGCAATGTGTATCTAATATCTAATTATTTAAATAATGAGACGCTGAGTATTCCCAGACATTTTAAAATGTAATTGCATATTTTTCAATGCAATGTAATATGTTTAACAACGCTGCTCTCAGGAAATATCTGTTCTCATTTACTGTAAATGCATTGATGGAAACATTCTGCTCCTGGTGCGGCGTACCTTGCAAAAGCCTAAAAGTAACCTTTTAGAACATAACTATGAGTTAACTAGAAATACTGACCACTGGACATTTCCCCACTGGATTGGCTGCACATAATAACCAGACAAAAACATGCTCCGTTATTGAATAATTTGGTTACATTTCACCATTTCTAATTGCTTTCTGGCAAACTGATGGTTGGAAAATAATACGCAGACTTCCACCAAAGCCTGAACAACTACTTTGTAGCATTGTTATCCAGGTTTTTGTCTCCTGCATATCTGTGACTTAAAAATTAGTGCATTGTCTCAATGCTGTGTAATAAGACATTGAATGAACTCTTCACCTTCTCCATCATTAATTGGCAATCAGTGCACGTGAAAAGAATCTCTTTGGGCATCATGAATGATGGCCTTTAAGGTCTTCATTCCATGATCTCTGCACCATGGCCTGAGACAGAGCTCCCTCTCCAGCAAGCTACTTCATGGGCGGTGCTATCCTCCTGATGCTCGCCCAGGTTGGATGTGGCTGGTTTCTTCCACTCTGACCTCTGACCTATATGTATGGCGTCAGTGTCTGAGCTGCTACTTGCTGATGATAAGTTGGTGACACTTCCTTATCTTTAGTTCTGCTATCTTCTTGCTCTGCTCACTCAGTTGTATGAGGAACTCCTGGACCTGAAATGTGTGAAAGGGATAAAGATTAACATTTAGCTGCACTTTGTTGACTTTAAATCCATTTATTGCTGTACCACGACTCAAAATTGAAAATAGAAGGATCCATTTTTTTAAAGATCTAATGACGAAATTAAGCACAGAATTCATCAGAGTGATAAGGAAGACAATGGGCAAAACTTACAATTTCAGCAGAATGGGAAGAAGCTTTGGAGTTGTTCTACCCTCAGACCCCCAGCCCCAGACTTCAGTCTCTTTCTGTCTCTCTGGAGGAAGTTGTGCCCTGGGGAGCTGAGTGCCTGGAAAGTACATCTAATTGTGCTGGAGCTCATTAACAGTTGCATTAGCAGATGGTAGAAAGGAGGATTATGTCAGTCCCTTAATGGTAAGTTCTTTAGAGTGCAGAGTGAGGGAGGAAGGGACTGTGTGAAAGTTTAGGGGTTAGTGCCCACAATATATTCAGGGTGTTGTGTAAGGGTTTAAATGTGCTTCAATTGCCATCCACTATGATGATGTCGTATGAACCTGAAGGAAGGACAGCTTAGGTTCCCGGCAGAGTAAGACTGATCCTCCTCAGGGTCTCTGCAATAATATTGATCATGTCAGTGTAAATTGTAGATAGTAGATAAACTTATAGAACATAGAAAAGTACAGCACAGAACAGGCCCTTTGGCCCACGATGTTGTGCCGAGATTTAATCCTAATGTAAAATGTAGTAACTTAACCTACGCACCCCTCAACTCACTGCTATCCATGTGCATGTCCAGCAGTCACTTGAATGTTCCCAATGACTCTGCTTCCACCACCACAGCTGGCAATGCATTCCATGCATTCACAACTCTCTGTGTAAAGAACCTACCTCTGATGTCTCTTTTATACCTTCCTCCTAATATCTTCAAACTATGACTTCTCGTACCAGTCAATCCTGCCCTGGAGTAAAGTCTCTGGCTATTGACTCTATCTATTCCACTCATTATCTTATATACCTCGATCAGGTCTCCTCTCTTTCTCCTTCTCTCCAGAGAGAAAAGTCCAAGCTTATTCAGCCTTTCTTCATTAGGAAAGCTCTCCAGTCCAGGCAGCATCCTGGTAAACCCTCTTTGCATCCTCTCCAAAGCCTCTATATCTTTCCTATACTAGGGCGACCAGAACTGGACACAGTATTTCAAGTGAACTACTTGCCCATTGTCTTCCTTAAAGCACTGTGAGTGCTTTATCACTCTGATGAATTCTGTGCTTAATTTTGTCATTAGCTCTTTTAAAAAAATGGATCCTTCTATTTTCAATTTTATTTGGAGATTTAATTTGAGTCGTGGTACAGCAATAAATGGATTTAAAGTCAGCAAAGTGCAGCTAAGTGAACTACATCTGGTTTGTAACAAGAGACTCTTCTGGTTAGACCAGCAAGGAGATTTCCTCTACCACACCATACAAGTAAACCCTTTAGATCTCTGCCTTAAAAGAGGGTGGTGGCAGCAAAGCTATCCCACGGTGCGCAACTTTGCAAATAGCCTCACACTGTGGAGCTCAGCTGTGAGGACTGGGCACCCACTCAGTTAGATGCACCCCATCCTTCATCTTATTGTCTATGTCATTTAAAAATGGTCTGCTCACTCCCACCCGCTCACTCACATCAGATGTATTATAGTGTCCACTGTGTATCCTTCAGATCAATACACTTGGCATCAACCTAAGCCACCCTTCATTACTTATTTACCAGTTTCAGGGCCCACCCACCTTGTGTATTGATGGTGACTGTGGGAGTGGGTGTGAAAGTGATACTGTAGCTACCCCACTTATTTTATATCTCCCCTATTCTAATGAAACTCTGCCCAGTGAGGCTGTGGAACACCTAATCCTAAGTTTATCGCCCTTGTGTGTTGGAATTGTGTACAATATTTATTCTGTACATGCTCATGTACAAGAATGTAGCTTGTAGGTAACTTATTGATGACTTTACTGGTGAGTTCTGTAGTGTTGGATACATCGGAATCTGAGCAGTGATGTATCATTTACCAACAACAACACTTATGTTTATACAGTACCTTATGACACTATTATTTATTGAAATGTTATTTTTCCAGAAACCTGTTTTGCATTTGCAAGCTAGTTAACATTGGGCTTCAAACAATATCATCCATTCATCTAAATACAAAAAGGTGCTACCTTTGATGAATTGACATTAAATCAAAAGCTTCCAAATTTGTTAGTAGTTAATAATTTTCAACACTTCTTTCTCTTTTGCAAGGCGTCTAAATTTAATTGTATGGAGAGCATTATCTCAGGAGGAGCGAGATAAGTAAGTAACAATATTCTTTATAAATCTGTGCTTTTGCATTTTTGTTGCAGTCACATTTAGATTTTGATTATTACTTTTTTTCTGTGTGCCTTCATTTTGAACAAGGTTCAATAGTGATAAACCAATCTCATTTGGAGACCACAGAGAGGCCTTACTGCAAGCATTGGACAGAATGGATTGGCCTATTGCTCAAGAAGATATTACATTATTGGAAGATGAAATCCAGACTGGTTATACATATAAACAACAGACCTCAGACCTCCAGAAGGCTGCTCGAGAAAAGGTTTGTAAATCTTCTTCAGGATTTTTGAGCAATGACTCTAACACAGAACCTGATCTGGGTTCAAAGGATTTCAAATATTTCACTTCACGCAGGATGGCTTACTAATTCTTGTGAAGAATTGACATCTAAAATTGGGAGTAAGTACATCAGAGTCCTTCCCCTGATTTCTATATCCACATTATTCCTCTCACTTGCGTGAACACACACGCAAATTATTCATTTAGAAATCTACCTACATCCTCCGGCTCCACACACAATTTACCCCATGGTCCTTAAGGGGCCATACTTTTCCCCTCCTTACCTATTAGTTTATTGTGCCTGGAAAATAACTTCGGATTTTCCTTTAAATTTATCTGCCATTATTCTTTCAGTTCCCCTTTTTGCTCCTTTAATTTCCTTTTTCAGTTTCCCTTTGCACATTCTGTATTCCTTTAAGGCTTCTGCTGCTTTTGTGATCAGAGCAGACCTGACTGGGATCAGAAGCACGTTTAGCTTTTCCTCCTGTCACGTCTCCTAAGATCTCGTATGATTCATTAAGGTTGCCTTTCATTCTTCTAAATTCCAATAAGCATAGACCCAACATACTCAACCTCTTCTAATAAGAAAATGCCTGAGACTCACCTAATAAACTTCCTCTGGTCTGCCTCCAATGCTAGTATATCTTTCATCAGGTAAGGGGATCAAAACTGTTCACAATATTCAGAGTGTGGTTTAACTCATGCCTCGTATAGTTTCAGAAGCATTTCCTATTTCTGTATTCTATTTCATTAGAAATGAAGACCTACATTCCATTTCCTATCACCTGCTGAACTTAAATGATAGTTTTAATGATTTATACATGGGGACTTTGAAATCTCTTTGTGCTGCAGCTTTCTCATGTCTTTTTCAATTCAAATAATATTCCGCTCCTCTATTCCCGCTAAAGTGCATAACCTTATAATATTCCATCTGCCAAGTTTTTGCCCACTTGCTTAACCTGTCTATATCTCTCTGCTGGCTCTTTATGTCCTCCTCACTACTCGCATTCCCACGTTTTCTTTCTTTGCCTTCTGCCTTCCTCACCTGGCCTGGCCAACATGTGACTCCAGACCCACAGCAATGTGATTGATGCTTAAATGCCCTCTGGGCAATTAGGGATGGACAATAAATGGTGGCCTAGCCAGAAACTGCCATTATCCCATGAACAAATCAAAATATCTCTTCATATTGTTCCTCATATTGCTAAACAATGTGTTGCTGGAAAAGCGCAGCAGGTTGGGCAGCATCCAAGGAACAGGAGAATCGATGTTTCGGACATAAGCCCTTCTTCAGGAATGAGGAGTGTGTGCCAAGCAGGCTAACATAAAAGGTAGGGAGGAGGGAATTGGGGTAGGGGCTTAGGGAATGCAATAGGTGGAAGGAGGTTAAGGTGAGGGTGATAGGCCGGAGAGAGGGTGGGGGCGGAGAGGTCAGGAAGAAGATTGCTGATCAAGAAGGTGGTGCTGAGTCCAAGGGTTGGGACTGAGATAAGGTGGGGGGAGGGGAAATAAGAAAGCTGGAGAAATCTGCATTCATCCCTTGTGGTTGGAGGGTTCCTAGGCGGAAGATGAGGTGCTCTTCCTCCAGCCGTCGTGTTGCTATGGTCTGGCGATGGAGGAGTCCAAGGACCTGCAGGTCCTTGGCGGAGTGGGAGGGGGAGTTAAAGTGTTGAGCCACGGGACGGTTGGGTTGGTTGGTCCGGGTGTCCCAGAGGTGTTCTCTGAAACGTTCCGCAAGTAGGCAGCCTGTCTCCCCAATGTAGAGGAGGCCACAGCGGGTGCAGCGGATGCAGTAAATGATGTGTGTGGAGGTGCAAGTGAATTTGTGGCGGATATGGAAGGATCCCTTGGGGCCTTGGAGGGAAGTGAGGGGGGAGGTGTGGGCGCAAGTTTTGCATTTCTTGTGGTTGCAGGGGAAGGTGCCGGGAGTGGAGGTTCGCTTGGTGGGGGGGTGTGGACCTAACGTGGGAGTCGTGGAGGGAGTGTTCTGTCCGGAACACTGATAAGAGGGAAATATATCCTTGGTGGTGGGGTCCGTTTGGAGGTGGCGCCTACTTGCGCCCGATGTGGCCTCCTCTACATTGGGAAGACAGGCCGCCTATTTGCGGAACTTTTCAGAGAACACCTCTGAGACACCTTTCCTGCTCCTTGGATGCTGCCTGACCTGCTGCGCTTTTCCAGCAACACATTTTTTAGCTCTGATCTCCGGCATCTGCAGTCCTCACTTCCTCATATTGCTAAGCCAACTAATGCAAATATTACTTATTTCCCAATCTGTCCTTATTTGGCATACCTTTAACTTTAGTGTGATAAACCAACCCAACTGCCCCATGGCTGAACACTTTAACTCCCCCTCCCACTCTGCCAAGGACATGCAGGTCCTTGGCCTCCTCCATCGCCAGACCATGGCAACACGACGCCTGGAGGAAGAGCGCCTCATCGTCCGCCTAGGAACCTTCCAACCATAAGGGATGAACGCAGATTTCTCCAGCTTTCTCATTTCCCCTCTCCCCCCCCCCCCCCCCCCACCTTATCTCAGTCCCAACCCTTGGACTCAGTACCGCCTTCTTGACCTCCAATCTTCTTCCTGACCTCTCCGGCCTATCACCCTCACCTTAACCTCCTTCCACCTATCGCATTCCCAACGCCCCTTCCCCAGGTCCCTCCTCCCTACCCTTTATCTTAGCCTGCTTGGCACACCCTCCTCATTCCTGAAGAAGGGCTTATGCCCGAAACGTCGATTCTCCTGCTCCTTGGATGCTGCCTGACCTGCTGCGCTTTTCCAGCAACACATTTTTCAGCTCTGATCTCCATCATCTGCAGTCCTCACTTCCTCATATTGCTAAGCCAACTAATTCAAATATTACTTATTTCCCAATCTGTCCTTATTTGGCACATCTTTAACTTTAGTGTGATAAGCATTGCTTACATTTTACAAAAGCTGTCAGCATTCTGTTTTATCTCCACCTTTAGATCAGCTTATTATTCTTTATGCTTTGCTACACATATACACTCTGGCCCTTCATATAAGCCAGATATCCCAAGGTCACCATATGTCATTAGGGTCTACAGGGAAGTTATTTAAACTGTAATGACATGTTGTTCCTACACTCCTCAACTTAATAGTTCTCATGGCTAGATAGTGTATGGTCTGTGTACAGGATCTCTATCCTCTTAATGCTGGCTAACTCTGTGTCTTACAATTGTGTACTCCACAACCACCTGATGAAGGAGCAGTGCTCCAAAAGCTAGTGCTTCCAATTAAACCTATCGGACTGTAACCTGGTGTTGTGTGATTTTTAACTTCCATTTGGTGCTTTTTACATCTTAGACCTTGGGGCTCAGCTTCTTAGATTCTGGCTACATTGATTCCTCCTAGTTGCAATGCACAATATACAATGAGAATGTTATCTGTTTAATTCAGAAGACATAAAATGACTTTGAACTGTTAAACATTTGGTAACCTAAGGAGAAATTGTCCTATAAAGCCTGTAGTAAATGTACAACATTGATAATGACCTTGTTTATGAATAACTTCAATTCATGGAGATGTCTTTCTGAATGCCCTTAATCCTCCTGTAATAATGAATTTTATAGTTGACTGCAAGCAAGAAATCCACTGTATGCATTCTGTTTGCTACTATCACTGAGGTTTATGAACCTGAGAATGTAATGATAAAAATAGTTGTGTTGAAGGCATGCTTATTTCATCACTTTCACAAAATTATAAAGATGTCAGGTTATTCCTTTGTAAAACCATTTTGTTTTTGTCTCAGGGTTTCTATTTCTACGTTATTCTCTGCAGGAGCCGGAAAACATGCATCATGTTCCCAGGAACCATAGTCCCAGTGTACAGAACACCACAAAACAGGACAGAAGAAGATTGGATGCACTCAGAGGTCAGAGGGTAATTGCAAGATCAGAAGTTGATGGTTTTTATTACCCAGGTGAGTTGGATGTCAGGTGTTTTCTTGGATTACCAGGAGGCCTAACGTAAATCTGTTTCAAAGTTTAAAGGTTGCCATGTAGATTACTGGAGGCTTAAGACTGTTCATTAAAGCTACTCACACTGAAAAATATTCTTGCCAGCGAGGAATGGAGGAGGAGTAATTTCTGTTGAAATGTGAAATACGTCCCCTAACCTTTATGATAATTGGAAGTGATTCAGTGAGTATTAAATTCCAATTTATACTTGAAATCATGACAGCTCAGTTCCGAATATTCTCAGGTATTTCATCTCTTTTGCAACATGTGCATGTATTTCCCCATCACACTGAAATAATAGAGCTCCCCATTAAGCAATAATGCACTTTACTTTCAATAGCAGTAGTAGAGTCATGGAGTTATACAGATCCAATACCTTGCAGTTTAGAAATGCTATAACTGAAATGACTGCTATATTCTCATCATTTCACCTTCTTCTCAAAATAACACAATATAGTGGGTAGCCATGAAAGGCATGTGGAAGATGTACAGGGAACTAATGCATGGGGGAGCAGGGAAAAACGCTGTCTGTTCTTATCCGCAGCAGACATCAGCAACAATGGGAAAAAAAAGATCAGGTCCTATAGCCCCCAGTGCAAAACTATGGCTACAAAAGCAGATCAAAGATTATAAATTCTGTGGCAAGTGACTTGTCGCCTGATTTGCTAAGCTCTCCCTATGTACAGGGCATAAGTCAGGAATATGAAGAATACTCTCTACTTGTCTGGATGAATGTGCTGCCAATGCCACTGAAGACCTTCACCACTTTATCCATTATCTGTAATTGTTACTCACTGCATCATCCTTGCACAATGGCAGCAATGTGTTGCACAACAACTCAGGAAGGCTCCTTTGAAATCACAGTCCACAATCACGATCTCCACCACCTCAAAGAAGAAGTGGAACAAATGCATGGGAACACCATTCTGTCCAATTCACTTAGCATAATGACTTGGAGCTAAATCACTGTTCCATCATTGACACTGGGTCAAAAACTTGGAGCTCCCTGTCGATCTGCACTGTGGGTACATCTACATCACGTGGACTGCAGTTCCATATCAATATGATTAACTCTTAATCTCTCTCTGAAGTGAACCTAGTAGGCATGTATCAATATCACTCCATTAAATAACAGATGTCCTGAGCTAGCAACACTGTGAGGCACCATCACATCATGGCTTGTGGCAGTTTTATTTTTCTTTATTCACAGGATGTGGGTGTCGCTAGCTAGGCCAGCAATTATTGCCCATCCCTTATTGCCCGTGAGAAGGTGATGGTGAGGTGCCACCTTGAACTGCAGCAGTCCATTTGCTGTAGGTGGACTTGTAATGCGATTAGGGAGGGAGTTCCAGAATTTTGACCCAGCAACATTGAAGTAATGGCAATATATTTCCAAATCAGGATGGGAAGTGGCTTAGAGAGGAACTTGCAGACGCTGGTGTTCCCATGATTCTGTTGCCTTTGTCTTTCTAGATGGAAGTGATTGTGGGCTTGGAAGGTGCTGTTTTAGGAGCCTTGGTGAATTTCTGCAGTGCATCTTGTAGATGGTACGTTCTGCTGCTACCAAGCATCAGTGGTGGAGGGAGTGGGATGCTTGTGAATGGGGCACCAGTCAAGTGGGCTGCTTTGTCCTGGATGATGTCAAACTTCTAGAGTATTGGAGCTGCACTCATCCAGGCAATAAGCAGGATTCCAACACACCTGAACATTATGCCTCATAGATGGGGATAAATGTTGTGGAGTCAGGAGGTGAGATACTTGTTGAAAACCTCCTAGCTCTCACCGGCTCTTGGAATCACAGTAGTTTACATTGTATGGTTGGTTCTGTTCAACTTTTACTCAATGACTCTCTTGTTCTGCTGTTTGTGTACAGAACGCACCTGGGCAATTTTTCATATTGTTGGGTAGATGACAGTGTTTAGCAGAACTGGGGGTGCAGCGAGTTCTAGAGCACGTGGAGAATGTTGTCAGGGCACATACTCTTGGCTGTATCCAATACCTCTATCTGTTTCCTAATATTACATGGAGTGAATCAAATTGGCTATTGATTGGCATCCGTGATTCTGGGGACTTTCCACTTGGCACTTCTGGCTGGGGATGGTTGTGAATGCTTCAGCCTTATCTTTACTCTGATATGCTGAGTTGACCCTTGAATGAGGATGGTGATTTTTTGGAGCCTCCTCCTCCAGAACAGAACCCACCACCACTTTCTCAAAACAGCTGGAAATGGTACTAAATATTGGACTTGACGATGAGAATTTATGGAAAACACAAACCTGGTGACTGCTCATAGTCAGATATTAAAGACAAACTGTCTTTGTGACTTGCTCTCACACAATATTGGAATTTTAAAAATTATTCAACATATGGGGTGGGGAAACAATGCCAAATTTAGATAACTATGCTTTGAATTTTGAATTTGTAGCATATATTTGTTCCTCAGTAACACTATTTGTATGTAAAATGATGCACATAAAGATATCTGGAAATTAAAAAGTGATGTATAATTCCTTGGGGTAATATTTTGTCCAATTATGTTAAATACATTCAACAGTTTTATGTTTATTTCTTTTTTATCATTTCTTTTTATCATAATTTTATCTACATTTAAACACATTTAATTGCTATTTTTCATTGCATTATAATTCGCTTGGACCTGAATTATTGATGTTTTTATTCATTGAAATGTTATGGATATGCTGACTGGGCTAGCATTTATTGCCCATCTCCAACTGCCCTTGAAAGGTTGATGTTGAGCCATTTCTTTGAACTGCTGCAGTCGTTATGATACTAGTACCCTTAGGGCTGTACAGAGAAAGTGCCAAGATTTTATAACCAGTCATCATAAAATAATGATGATATGTTTCGAAGTTAACGTGGGATATTTTATGGAGGGTGAAGTGGGAGATAGCATGGGGCAGGGTGACACTAGGCACACAGGCACACAAGATGGCCGCTGAGCCATAAGTTGGCCACCTGACACACGAGATGACCACCAGACCACAATATGGAGAGAGACAGCAGAGCAAATACAGACACTGCCTGGGGCCACTAGAATGCCGGCACAATGCACTCACAACCTAGTTGATTAGTTTAAGGCGGGTGGGTTTAAGAATACACATGAGTAGTGTACACTGCCCAACAAAGTGTCTGGGTCCAGTCAACACCTTTGATAGAAATGCTAACACTTTGATACGGACTTAATGCAGAGTGGTAATAGCCAGGGCTGCGGTAATGTCATTCTCAGGAAGAGTGATTAGCGCCCATTACTCCAGCATTGAACTTCCGCGCAGACATTGAAACTGAGAATGTCTGCGCTGAAACTGACAACAACCGTGCTGAAATTAACAAAGGCTGCGCTGGTACTGACAATGACTGCACTGAAACTATTAATGATTCTGCAATGTTTACCATAAACAAACCGTGTTACAAAGTCAATAACCTCATCACTAACCTATTATTACAAAATATATAAAAGTATCTTGACATGTGCTCCGGGTGGAGAGAAGAATTGCAGCTGACCACTGTGCTGTTGGGGTCTTTCTCTCCCCGGAGCTCCGGTATTTCCTTGTACAATAAACTCTGTCGTTGAACCCCATCTCTGACTCCAAGGCTGATGATTTTCCCCACAACAAGGGGAATTTGCAGATGGCGGTGATCCCATGTACTTGATGCTGTTGCCTTTCTGCATAGTTAATGGATCAGTTTGATGGTGGTTGGGGGTTCAATCGCTTGACTCATTTTGTCCTCTTTTGTTGAATTCTTTGGAGTGTTCTTGATGCTGGACTTATCGAGCCAACCCTAGGCTATTCCAATGTTGTCTTGTAGCTGGTGTAAAGGATTTGCCAAGCAAGGAGTGGCAAGGTGGCTCAGTAGTTGGTATTGCTGCCTCACAGTGGCAGGGACGTGGGTTCAATTCCAGCTTTGGGTGGCTGACTGTGCGGAGTTTGCATGTTCTCCCTGTGTCTGTATGGGTTTCCTCCCACCATCCAAAGCTGTGCAGGTTAGGCAGATTGACTATACTAAATTGCCCAAGTGGAGTCCAGGACTGTGTAGAGTAGGTGGATTAGTCATGGAAAATGCTGGGGTGGGTCTGGGTGAATTGCTATGAAGAAGGTGAGCTATTTGCTGCAGAATATCAGTGATTACTTATATTCTTTTATTTATGAGCATTTTAAAAATTTAATTATTGAATTTGAATCTGTCAGCTGCCATAATGGTATTTAAACTCATTTCACCTGATTGTTAAGCCAGTTCTGGTGGACTGCACTTGTCCAGTTGTTACAGGGCTAAATTATTATGACAATGGACCAGAGCCCAAAGTATTTATAAGCATTTTTTACTTTAATTTCCAAAATGTGTTTCAGGTTTAATCAGGAAGTCTGTCACAGAAAATTTTAAAAGCTGCATCTTAAATTCATTGACTGTCAGCAGTGTCCTGTGTGAAGCTGATAAAATGTCACATATTAAATTGTCAGAGCTACTTCAAACAGGGACAGACTTCACAAGAAGAGATACTGAGGAGGCTAAATATCCTTCCCCTCTCAGCAGAAAGCCACCCCTTGCAGACATGTGTATTCTGCCTTTTAAAAAAACACAAGGATGGCTACTAAAAAAATCAATTCTCAACTCTACTGGAGTGGGCCTGTGGGACTGAACGCTCTGAGTGTTAATGTGCTGTTAAGTTCACAGTTGAAGAGCTATCACTTAGTTACCCCTGTGAGGCAGGTGAAGACCCTCTGTAATTCAAAGTATTGCAAAGCAGTTAAAGAGGAAACAGGACAACAAAGGGCTCTCTCTCACCCTGCATTGTGGAATTGAATCATGGTCGAAAAGCATCAGAATTACAGTAATTCAATCAATGTGCAAACCTAAAGATGGTAAAGGTGATTGTACACCTACCAGCAGCAGTGTTACTGGTAACCTCCAATGTAATGCTCCACCATCTGTTCTTCACAAATAATTCAGAGACTTATCTGGATTTTGTTTTGACTCAACTTTAACTTATATTCAATGTGCATGTGTATTACAGTAGTATTTTTCTCCTGTTTAATAATCAATATACTCACTCATTTTGTATATTCAAGAAAGCCTGGTTAAATTGGCACCTTTTAAAACGTAAATGGATTTAGGTCTGGGAGAAAGCATTCCACAAGAGAAGAGCGGCCTTTTAAAATTAACTTTGTTGCAACTAATTGAGAGGGTATGTGAATAAAGAAATGGAGCCAGGTCATCTCTCCTCACCCAAGAACTTAACACTTTGTGGTATGCGATCTGGAGCCGTAACAGTTTGGAGAACTTGGTCCAGGGTCTGGTTGTAACAACTTGTGAGCTGTTGTCACAACTGGAACCCACACAGCAATAGAAATAATTAGTGCGGATAAATTGTGACTTGGGAACCAATGTTAGAGGAAACAAAAAGTGCGAAAAGCTTTCTTGAGTTTGCATGGATGGTTTCTGCATTCCCTGTAGTGCATTCATGTCTTCCCTATTGGCTGACCTCCAGAGCTTTACATGGTGTTCCAGCTGGGCTCTGACTGCTGTCTTCAATGGTGTTAGCATTGCCTCCTTGCTCTTGTGCCTTTATTGATAGATCTAGAGATGCTGTGAGCTTTATTTGCTGCTCTCTTCCTGTCCTGCTATTTTTGGAAGTCTGTGCACACGTACACCCAGGTCCCTCTGCTCCTGCACCCTTTTGGAATTGTGCCCCTTATCTTACAATTTCTGTCAGTGTTCTTCCAGCCAGGATGCCTCATCTTGCATTCTTCTGTATTGAAGCTTGTCTGCCATATTTACCCACTCCATCAACTCGTCTGTGTCCTGCTGGAGTTGTACACTACCCTCTGTGTTTGGGAGTCTAGGGGCTCTCGCTGTTGGTGGTATATAAACAACTTAGACTTGAATGTAGGAGGGTTGGTCATTCTTGGATGACGTGAAAATCGGTGGAATAGTAAAGAGTGAGGAGGATAACCTTGGATTACAGGAGAGTATAGACTGGCTGGTCACATGGGATTATGTGTGGCAAATAGAATTCAAACCAGATAAATGTGGAGAGATGCATTTGGGCAGCACAAGTAGATAAGGGATACCTGATGAATAATAGGATCGTTGGAAGCACTGAGGATCAGAGACACCTTGATGTGCATGTCCACTGGTTCCTTCAAGTGGCAGGACAGGCAAACAAAGATGACTTACGGTATAAGTGCCTTTATTGGCCAAGGTGTGGAGTTTAGGAGCTGGGAGGTTATGATGGAACTGTATGAAGGGATGGTTGTGCCACAGTTAGAGCCTTGTGTGCAGCTCTGGAATCTAGATTATAGGAGGGATTTGATTGCACTGGACAGTGTACAGAGATGATTTAGCAGGATATAGCCTAGACTGGAGAGTTTGAGTTATGAAGAAAGATTGGACAGAATACAATTGTTTTCTTTGAGCAGAGGAGACTGAGGGTGACAAGTTTGATCTGTATAAGATTATGAGGGACACAGACAGTGTAGACAGGAAGAGATTTTTGCTCTTGGTAGAGGGATTAGTGACCAGGGAGCATAGATTTAAGGTAAGGCACAGGAAGTTTAGAGGGGATGTGAGGAATTATTTTTTACTCAGAGGGTAGTGTCAACTTGGAACTCACTTCCTGTAATGATGGTAGAGGCAAAAATCCTCATCTAAGAAATATTTAGTTGTGCATTTGTGATGCCAAGGCATACAAGGCTATGAGCTGAAAATGTGTTGCTGGTCAAAGCACAGCAGGCCAGGCAGCATCTCAGGAATAGGGAATTCGACATTTCGAGCATAAGCCCTTCATCAGGAATGAGAGAGAGTAGCCAAGCAGGCTAAGATAAAAGGTAGGGAGGAGGGACTTGGGGGAGGGGCGATGGAGGTGGGATAGCCCACCTCCATCGCCCCTCCCCCAAGTCCCTCCTCCCTACCTTTTATCTTAGCCTGCTTGGCTACTCTCTCTCATTCCTGATGAAGGGCTTATGCTCGAAACGTCGAATTCCCTATTCCTGAGATGCTGCCTGGCCTGCTGTGCTTTGACCAGCAACACATTTTCAGCTGTGATCTCCAGCATCTGTAGACCTCATTTTTTACTACTTTATACAAGGCTATGAGCCAAGTGCTGGAAAATGGGATAAGAATAGTTAGGTAGCTGCTTTTGCCCAGTGCAGACTCATGGGCTGTAGAGCCTTTCTCTGTGCTATGAACATCTATGACTCTATGTCTGTGACTCTATAGAAATGTCTGCATTTGATGCCAAAGCCTAGCACTCCTCTACACTGAAGCTTGTCTACCAGGTATTTACCCACTCCATCAACTCATCTGTGTCCTGCTGGAGTTGCACACTGTTAGCTGTTTGGGGTTCTTGCTGTTGGAAGTATATATAAACAACTTAGACTTGAATGTAGGAAGGTTGATCATTCTTGGATGATGTCAAAATCAGCAGAGTAGTAAAGAGTGAGGAGGAAGTTAGTTTAGAGATTTAAATGTTTGTTCTTCACACATTTAGTGAGGAGCGTTGATTTAGAATTTCAAGCAAAAGCCAGGCAACCTGAAATTTTAAAAGGGGTGGGAGCAGTTCAGAAGTGCAAACTGAAGGTGATGAAATGGATAGAATGGTGGTAGCAAGAGACTAAAATTGGAGCATGGGAATTAAAAGTGTCAGGAACAGAGAAGAAATGAGAAAGAGCGATAGGAAGGAATCACCTCACCTCACCCTGTGTGCTGGAATTCAGTCATTGTCAAAAGTTATCAGGACGACAGAATTTAAATCAATCTGCAAAACTAAGGGTAATGTCAATGTTACATGTGACTCCAGTTGCAACTTTCAAACATCTACTCCTTGGGAACAAATAATAGAGAGGGAGGGTAAACTTTGGGGCTAAACTTACGAGTAACACTAAGACAAAGTAAGAGCTTCTTAAAATATATAAAAAGGAGAGAGAGGCCAAAGTTTACAGACATCCCATCGAGACTGAAGCTGGGAACAAAAAAATATAATGGGGTACCAGGAATTGGCACAGGAGTTGAATAAATGCTTTAGAGCACTTTCATAGTAGAAGACACCAGTAGCATTCCAAATTATCAAATAAGCAAAAGGCAAAATGAGATAAGGTAATGAACACAATATTGGAGAAAGCATGCAAGAGAAACTGTGGGGCTGAAGATTAATACATCCCTGGAACTGATGGGATGCATCCAAGGATATTAACAGAAGTAATTACAGAGATAATGGATGCTCTGGTGGTAATCTTTCAAGAATTATTAGATTCTGAAAAGGTCCCAGAGGTTTAGAAGACTGCCAATGTAACACATTCATCTAAAAAATGAGACAAAAAAAGACAACTATAGCCAGTTAGCTTAATGTCTGATATTGGTAAAATGTTAGATTCTATTATAAAGGATATAATAGCAGAATATTTAGAAGTACATATTGTGTGCAGAGTCAGCATGGCTTCATGAAGGGATATGGTGCCTGACACGTTTGTGAGCATTCTTCGAGGAAGTAACAAGTTGGATAGATAAAGGGAAGCAGTGGATGTAATATATTTGAATTTTCAGAATGCGTTTGATAATGTACCGTACATTAGGCTATTTAATAACATAAGAGCTCATAATGTTGGGATGGTGTGTTAGCATAGATAGAAGGTTGGCTAGCTAATAGAAAAAGAGAATTGGGATTTGGGAGATATTTTCAAGATGACAACATGTAACTACTGGAGTGCCACAGGGATCAGTGGTGGGGCCACAATTATTTGCAACTTATATTCATGGGTTGGATGAAGGAAGTGAATGTCTTCTAGCCAAGTTTGCAGGTAATAGGTGGGAGGGCAGTGGTGAGGGTGACATAAAGATTTTGCGGAAGGACTTTATAGAGACACTTTAAGAGAGTGAGCAAACATTTGGCAGATGGAGTATTATAAAATGCTAAAATGTGAGGTTATGCACTTTCACAGGAAGAATACATGGAGCTGAATATTATTTAAATGGACTTGGGAGTCCTTATGCATAAATCACACAATATTGTTTTGAATCACTAACATCCAAGTTCGTCAGGTAATAGGAAAGGTAAGTGGAATGTTAGCCTTTATTTCAAAGGGAATGGAGTATATGAAAATGGGGATGCCTTGGAAAACTATCCAATAGATGGTCAGACCACAGCTGGAATACTGTGAACAATTTTGGGTCCCTTGTCTAAGGAAAAATATTCTGTTAGAAATCACACAACACCAGGTTATAGTCCAACAGATTTATTTGGAAGCACAAGTTTTCAGAGCGCTGCTCCTTCATCAGGTGGCTGTGGAGTATAAGATTGTAAGGCACAGAATTTATAGCAAAATGTTTACACTGTGATGTAACGAAAATTATATATTGAAAAAGACTTGGATTGTTTGTTAAGTCTCTCATCTTTTAGAATGAACATGTTTCAGTTCTTTCATATGTAAATCGCAGAACATTTAGAAGTTACCTTCTCAAGTGAACTTTAACAATTGGTGTCATGTTGGCCCAGATAATGCATTGAAGGTGTGAGGTGCCCTCTGTGAGACTGTGTGTGTATATAGTGCAATGGTGGTCACCTGTTATGTGACATGAACCCAAGGTCCCGGTTGAGGCCCTCCCTATGGGTACCGAACTTAGCTATCAGCCTCTGCTTGGCCACTTTTCGCTGCTGCGACAACAGATGAATGGGCACCGCACAATAATCAACAGAGAGGAGGGTTCCCTCCCATTTGGGGAACCTTCAGTGGTCCAGGACAATCGGTCTCGGACTTTCGGGTGACCATCCTCCAAGGCGGACTTCGGGACAGGCAGCAGCGAAAAGTGGCTGAGCAGAGGCTGATAGCTAAGTTCAGTACCCATAGGGAGGGCCTCAACCGGGACCTTGGGTTCATGTCACATTACAGGTGACCACCATTGCACTCTATACACACACACACACACACACACACACACACACACACACACACACACACACACACACACACACACTCCTATACACACATAGGATCATCTTATTGAACTTTCTCCAGTCTGCCTCCAATGCCAGTATATATTTCTGATTTGGAGATGCCGGTGTTGGACTGGGGTGTACAAAGTTAAAAATCACACAACACCAGATTATGGTCCAATAGGTTTAATTGGAAGCACTAGCTTTCGGAGCGCTGCTCCTTCATCAGGTGGTTGTGGAGTATAATATCGTAAGACACAGCATTTATAGCAAAAGTTTACATTGTGATGTAACTGAAATTATACATTGAAAAAGACTTGGATTGTTTGTTAAGTCTCTCATCTTTTAGAATGAACATGATGGTTTCAGTTCTTTCATATGTAAATCACAGAACATTTAAAAGTTACCTTCCCAAGTGAACTTTAACAATTGGTGTCATGTTGGCCCAGATAATACATTGAAGGTGTGAGGTGCCCTGTGTGAGTCTGTCTGTACCACAATGGTCAGACTGATTCTAATCTAAAAAACAGATTAACAGAATCTTACATGGATTCATGCAGTTTTGAGCAAAGTGAAATGTAATTCTACAAATACGAATTCACCCCACAAACCTATATGCGTATCTGTGCATGTGGGTGTGTGTGTGTGTTGGGGGGGTGGGGGCAGGTGTTATGAGTGTCTGTGAGAGAGTGTGTAAATGTGTCTGAGTGTAAAGGGGTATATGTCTGTGAGATGGTGACATATGTGTGTGTAGGACTGTCTGTGTCTGTGTGTCTGTGTCTGTGTCTGCGTATAGTACAGTGGGCAAAAGTGAGGATTGCAGATGCTGGAAACCAGAGTTTAGATCAGAGTGATGCTGGAAAAGCACAGCAGGTCAGGCAGCATCCGAGGAGCAGGAAAACTGACCTTTCGGGCAAAAGCCCTTCATCAGGAAAGGTACAATGGGGTCACCTGTAGTGTGACATTAACCCAAAGTCCCGGTTGAGGCCATTCTCATGGGTACCAAATTTGGCTATCCGTCTCTGCCTGTTCACATTTCGTTATTGCCTGTCCTGAAGTCCGCTTTGGAGGGTGGTCACCTGAAGGTCTGAGGTCCAATGTCCAATGAAGTGTTCTCCAACTGGGAGGGAACACCTCTCTCTGTTGATTGTTGTGCGGAGTCCATTCCTCATTGCTGCAGTCTCTGCTTGGTCTCACCAATGGGGGCGGAACGGTGGCTCAGTGGTTAGCACTGCTGCTTCACATTGTCAGGGACCCAGGTTCGATTCCAGCCTTGGGTAATTGTGTGTGTGGAGTTTGCACATTCTCCCCGTGTCTGCGTGGGTTTCCTCCGGGTGCTCTGGATTCCTCCCACAGTCCAAAGATGTGCCAGGTAGGTGACTTGGCCATGCTAAATTGTCCATAGTGTTAGGTGCATTAGTCAGAGGGAGATAGGTCTGGATGGGTTGCGCTTCGGCGCGTCGGTGTGGACTTGTTGGGTCGAAGCGCCTGTTTCCATACTGTAAGTAAACTAATCTAATCTAATGTACCATGCCTCAGGGCATCCTTGCCTGCAGCGTATGAGATAGACAACTTTGGCTAAGTCGCATAAGTACCTACCACATGAACACAGAACACGGAACAGCGATGGGGACCAAATTTGCACCCCAATATGCCAACATTTTCATGCACATGTTCGAACAAGACTTCTTCTCTACCCAGGACCTCCAACCAACATTATACACGAGGTACATTCCTGTAGACCCATGATGAGGAGTCACTGAAACAACTACACAGGGGTATCAACAAGTTTCATCCCACCATCAAATTCACCATGGACTACTCTTGACTATCTGTCTCATTCTTGGACACATACATCTCCATCAAGGATGGGCATCTCAGCACCACGCTCGACTGCAAACCCCCGGATAACTTCATGATGTTACACTTCTCCAGCTTCCACTCGAAACATATTAAAAGAGCCATCCCCTATGGACAATCCCTACACATACACAGGATCTGTTTAGATGAGGAGGAACGTGACAGCCACCTGGAAGTACTCAAGGATGCCCTCATAAGAACAGGATAAAATGCTCACTCATCCACTGCCAGCTGCAACGTGCCACAGTGAGGAACTGTAATGACCTCCTCAGGAGACAGACACAAGCTGCAACCGACAGGGTACCCTTCGTTGTCCAGTACATCCCAGGAGCCGAAAAGCTACGCCATGTTCTTCACAGCTTGCAAATGTTATCAGTGAGGATGAGCACCTCACCAAGACCTTCTCCACACCTCCACTGCTCACTTTTAAACACCCACCAAACCTCAACAGATCATTGTTCACAGCAAATTGCCAGGCTTTCTGCACAACACCATACCAACTCGTCATGGTGGATGCTGCAAGATGTGTCAGAGTGTGGACACGGATACCGCCATTACACATGGGGACACCTTCCACCATGTACATGGCAGGTACTCGTAAGACTCAGCAACATTGATTATCTCGTATGCTGCAGGCACGGATCCCCTGAGGTTCCCTCAGGGCAATGGATGAATGGAAACCGTACAACAATCAACAGACAGGACTGTTCCCTCCCAGTCGGAGAACACTTCAGTGGTTCAGGACATTCGACCTTGAACCTTCGGGTGACCGTCCTCCAACGCGGACTTTGGGACAGGCAACAATGAAAAGTGGCCGAGCAGATGCTGATAGCCAAGATCGGTAGCTATGGGGATGGCCTCAACTGGGACCTTGGGTTCATGTCACACTACAGGTGACCCCATTGCAGTATACACAGACACAGACAGATGGACACACATGGACACACACACACACACACACACACACACACATATATGCACATATACAAGTATAGGTTTGTGGGGTGAATTTGTATTTGCAGAATTACATTTTACTTTGCTCAAAAACTGCATGAATCTATGTAAGATTCTGTTAATCTGTTTTTTAGATTAGATTCAGTCTGACCATTGTGGTACAGACAGTCTCACACAGGGCACCTCACACCTTCAATGTATTATCTGGGCCAACATGACACCAATTGTTAAAGTTCACTTGGGAAGGTAACTTTTAAATATTCTGTGATTTACATATGAAAGAACTGAAACCATCATGTTCATTCTAAAAGATGAGAGACTTAACAAACAATCCAAGTCTTTTTCAATGTATAATTTCAGTTACATCACAATGTAAACTTTTGCTATAAATGCTGTGTCTTACGATATTATACTCCACAACCACCTGATGAAGGAGCAGCGCTCCGAAAGCTAGTGCTTCTGAATAAACCTGTTGGACCATGATCTGGTGTTGTGTGATTTTTAACTTTGTACACCCCAGTCCAACACAATCAGAAATAGATACTGGCAGTGCGCGTATAGTGCAACAGTGGTCACCTGTAATGTGACATGAACCCAAGGTCCCAGTTGAGGCCCTCCCTATAGGTACCAAACTTAGCTATCAGCCTCTGCTCAGCCACATTTCGCTGCTGCCTGTCCCGAAGTCCGCCTTGGAGGATGGTCACCCGAAGGTCCGAGATCGAATGTCCTGGACGACTAGAGTGTTCCCCAACTGGGAGGGAACCCTCCTGTCTGTTGATTGTTGTGCGGTGCCCATTCATCCGTTGTCGCAGCAGCGAAAAGTGGCCAAGCAGAGGCTGATAGCTAAGTTCGGTACCCATAGGGAGGGCCTCAACCAGGACCTTGGGTTCATGTCACATTACAGGTGACCACTGTTGCACTATACGCACACACAGATACTCCTACACACACACTCTCACACACACACAGGCACTCCTATACACACTTACACGCGGACACACATATACACAGACGCGCACACAGACGCCCACACACACCCTTACAGACACACACACACCCACACTCACACATGCACCCCCTCACAGACTTAAGACACTCTGCACTCACTACACACACACACATACGCTTTCTCGCACTCACAATCCCCAACCCAAACAGACACACACACACTGACAGACAAAGACCCACATGCACACATATATTTTGTGGGGCGAATTTGTACTTGCAGAGTTACATTGTACTTTGCTCAAAAACTGCATGAATTCATGTAAAACTCTGTTATCTCACTTTTTAGATTAGAATCAATCTAAACATCATGGCACAGACAGAGAACACAGGGGGCCAACACCTTCAACATATTGTCTAGCTATCACCATTGTTAACAGCTAACCCAAGAATGCAACTTTTTAAAAAAAGGTTTTGTGATTTACACATGAAAGAAGTGAAACTATCATGGTATTCTAACAGATGAAAGGCTTAAAAGACAATCAATTTTTCAATGTATAATTTCAGTTACATCACACTGTAAATTTTTGCTATAAATTCTGTGTGTTAGGATTGAGCCCTCCACTACCACCTGATGAAGGAGCGATGCTCTGAAGGCTAGTGTGCTTCCAATTAAACCTGTTGGACTATAATCTGGTGTTGTGTGATTTTTAACTTTGTACACCCCAGCCCAACACCGGCATCTCCAAATTATGAGGAAAGGTTGGGTCTGTACCAATTGGAATTAGTAAAATGAGAGGGCAACCTTATTGGAACATACTAAGTTCTTTGGGAACTGACAGGCTAGATGAGGAAAGGTTGTTTACTTTGTGAGAGGGTTTTGGACCAGAGGGCCTGATCTCCAAATAAAAGATAGCACTTTAAAGACAGAGGTAGACAGGAATCTCATCTTTGCAGGTAGTGAATGTGCAGAATTGTTTACCGCAGACAACTGTTGAGGCTGGGTGGTTGAGAATATTCAAGACTGAGATAGACAGATTTTTAACCTGTAGGCGAATCAAGGTTTATAAGGCAAAGGTAAGAAAGTGGAGGATGATGAGATCAGCCTTGATTGTATTGAATGGCAGGGCAGATTCAATGGAATAAATTATTTGCTTCTGCTCCTGCGTCCTGTAGTCTCGTTCAAAGACAGACTCTTTTGAAACATGCTTATCTTTTTGAATTGGCCTCTTACTTCTTATCTGCCAGTACTTTTGTGTACCCAGTAATTAGTAAATTCACGCTGATTGTTAATTCAAGAAGGCCTGTTTAACTTAGCTTCTTTCAAAACAAAGCTGCAAATGTGTTGCTGGTCAAAGCACAGCAGGCCAGGCAGCATCTTTCAAAACAAATGTTAGTTTGCAACTGGAAGCACGGTATCCATAAAGGAAGGGATACTTTGAAAATTAACCTTGTTGTGACCATCTGAGGGGGTGGCTGCATAAAGATGGAGAGTTAGATCCCCCTTCTCATCTAGAGGCTTAACAGTGTGGGGATATGCTGTCTGAACTTCCACCAGTATCTGATTGTAACATTGCAAACATATTATCTCTTGTATTTGCAGTTATTTCTCTGGAAATTTCAGAAAACAAAATGTCAATGGATTATGTATTATTTATTGAACATTAAAATTCTGTCCTTGTAGAATGTAGCTGTTAGGCATCCACATGGTGATACAGTATTTCTGAGATTTCTGATGGAATCTGTTTAATGTTCTGACATTTGACCTTAAAATCAGAAACAGGCACATAAGAATTCCAGAATGATTTATCACATGTTGTGGTGTCAGCATTCCCATGCTTTTATCAGTTCTCTCTCTGACCATGAAGGAATAAAAATTAACTTCAAGATGATACAGATCCAACTGAATTATTTATTTAACTGTGAAGTTGAAGCCAATATCACTCTGTGCGGATGTCATTTATTAAGATGCAAAACTGTGATCTGTACTTACGGGCATGATGGTGCATGTGCAAAGTGACACTAGATATTAAAATGATTACCTACTCCTTTCAGTTATATTGCAAATCTTCGCAATGATTCTGTTGTTTATAATGTGTGAAATTTATGCCTCAGATTTTCTTTGTTACATCTCTGCTGTTCTCAGGAATTGTGACTAAGTGTGTTGGTGCAAGGAAAGCCATAATTGACTTCATGAAAGGAGACACCCAGATTACATCAACCAGATTTTTAATTTGTATTGGAGGAGCTTCACCCTGTCCCTCATTGAAAGTAAGTGGACTATGAAATTAAAATAGAGGTCTTACTGATGTCTAGCTTTAAATTTGAATTGTTGACTGTAAGATGTTTCCTGAAGGAGGGTTATGCCTGAAATGTCGACCCGCTCGTTTCTGAGATGCTGCCGGACCTACTGTGCTTTTTCCAGTGCCACGCTTTATCAACTCTGACTCTCCTGCATTTGCAGTCCTCACATTTTCCTATATACACCCTCCACCTTAAAAGGTTTGTGGACTAAACTCTACGTACCTAGCCTGTTACATATTCCCGGCAGGAATAATATGAGTCAGGTTGAGCTTGCTGTGTGGAATATCTAACACTGCTGCATGGGATTTATAGCCTCGCAGATGTAGTTTAGTCTAAAGGCTGAAATCTTTGAGAAGTAAAACCTTTAGGGAATTTCGGAGCATGGAGCAGGGAATTAGCAGAGCACACAGTCTGATGAAGCCTTTGTAGAAGTCCTTCTGAAGGAAAGGGTGCAGGTACTGGGGCAAGAACCACTGAATGCATTGGAGATGGGAGAGCTGTACATCAACTCAATCTCAATGGTATTGGTGGCTCTGTGCGGGCTCACAAATGCACCAGGTAGTTACTGGGGCCTGTCTTAGAGACCTCAAGAGCTAGTGCTTAAGAGAGTGGATTCTTCTGCCTTCTTCTTCCTGGTTTAAATAGCACAGAAAGTAAAAACATCATGCCTGCTGACGGGGATGTAGGAATTCAGTTGTTTTTCATGGTCCCTGACTTTGTGCGATGGTGGAAGTCTGAAATAAAAAGAAACAGGGAATACGGCAATTATTCGAGAGGTCCGACAGCAGGATAAAGAAACTGATTGAACAGGTTGGTTTTCTTGCATCCTTTCATCCTTTCCAGCCACACCCACTGAATTGCAGGAGGGATTTCTCCTCCGTTTCCCACCTCCTCGATTAATTCGGTGGGTGGAAGGAGCTAACATGGGATTCCTGGCCACTGGCAGTGGGCTGACGTTCCCATCAGGTTTATTAATGAGCTAATGGACTATGTTATCCCTAATCCCAATGCAGTGGCTCAGGGATTAAAAGGGATGTGCATTGGCTTTCACACACCCTCCCAAACCCTACCTCAGGAAGGCATCTTGGGTTTTCTATTGGCCCCTCAGGAATTTCCTCATTATCAGGTGCTCTGTACCTAACTGAAGGAATCTACATTGGGAAGGGTCAGGCAGAGCGGTCACAGAAATCGACCCCTGACTTTGCCTCTGAATGCCTGCATCAGCTACCCCCTCTCACTTCCAACATAAGAGCTTCTTCTCTCTGTCCTGGGGGCTGATTGATTGACCTTTGGTGGGCACATCATTGACAGCTTTAACTGCTCTTGGTTTCTCTGACAGCAGTGAGGAGCAACTAAACCCAGACTTTGGCAAAGACTCTGGTCTTGTTAGCACATTGCCACTCAATGACATTTTTCAACCTTTATCCAAAATAATGCTTTTTTTGAATCATACAGCACAGACAGAAGCGACATAGCCACTGTGTCTGTGTTGGTTCCTTGAAAGGTTTATTGAGGTTGTCTCACCCTGTCCCTATGACATTGCTATTTTCTTCCTTTACAATTATATACCTAATTCCCTTATGAAAGTTCCTGTTGTATCTACCTCTATCATCCTTTCAGATAGTGCATTCCAGACCATAACATTGTAATAGGACATTAAAAAAAATCACATCTTTCTTCTGATTCTTTTGTTAATTATCTGAAATTATAGTTACCTGACACTGATTTTTCTACTAGTGGAAACAGTCATCCCTTATTTAGTGTGTTGAAAGTATCTCTCAAGAAAAAAAAACTCAGTGTTATTTAATTTTGTAATAATCTTCAATCTATAAATTCAGCTTTTATTTAAGGTACTAATTGATCCTGAAGTAATTCCTTACTCTGGAGAGCTGCTGCCGAACATTCAGGGTAGAAGCAGTAATCTGTAGCCTTGTTTGAAATTTGTATATTTATACATGCATACTTATTATCTAAAATAATTAAATTTACAAACCCATTTGCTGTGTCTGCTTTCCGTATGTCTCCTGCGACATTAGGAAATTTATTTACTTTAAAGGTGCTACATAAATGTAAGTTATTCTTTTGAATATCTGTATCCTGTCTCTTCCCAGCTTTCGTTTTTCTCAAAATTAAGTACAGATCCAGGCTAAACTCCAAAGATACATCTTTAAAAAAGGCCTTTTCACATCATGCGCATGTCTTGAAAGAACAGAAATGTCTGGAACTGAAGCATTCATTGTCAGAGCGGTGGATGAGCAACACATATATAATTAATGTTAAATCCCCCAAGCAGCCATATATTTACAACTAAAACTTGAACAGGACCCTTGAGCTAGGTCAAGATCCAGGCTGAAGGACTCCTTGAAAACGAATCCCAGGAAATTTGACCCGTCTGCCACAAACAAAGAAAAATACAAAAGAAAGAATTACCTGGAAGCAATCTCAAGTGATGTACTTATTTCTTTAGGTAACAAAGATTACAGGCAGCTAAGGATAAAAGACAGACTAGAGAAACTGAGCAGTCCTACTATATCCTTGGCCACATGGGGGAAAGCCATGTTGGCCTGGAAACCAAGCGACAAAACCCCATTAGATTACACAACAGTTGACTCTGCACATGCAACAAATGGCCATTTGTGAATCCCAAAGAGACAGAGCTTTACTTAAACCTGGCTTCATTTTAAATAGAATAATTTTGTTGAATTGACTTTGCTGATTTACATTTGTGAACTAATTTTGCTTTTAAAAACTGATTTGTGTTGGTCACTTGAGCTTTAAATAGGATTTCCCTTTACAGGTAGTCACTTGATGCATCTTAGCATGGTTAGGTTTAATGTAGACCCATATTTTTCACAGATATGTCTTTAAAAAAGGACCTTTTTGTGTTACATGTGTATTTCCCTGTCTTCTATCTTTGACATCATTTTCCTTCAATAGCTCTCTCCGTTGTTCAAAGTTAAAAATCACACAAAACCAGGTTATAGTCCAACAGGTTTAATTGAAAGCACTAGCTTTCAGAGCATTGTTCCTTCATCAGGTGGTTGATGAAGGAGCGGCGCTCCAAAAGCTAGCATGCTTCCAATTAAACCTGTTGAACTATAATGTGTATTGTGTGATTTTTAACTTTGTACACCCCAGTTCAACACCGGCAGCTCCAAATCATGCCTACTGTTGTTCCGGTGACTGGGACTGTAGTCATTAGAGAATTACCTGTAGTGGTTTATCTTCTCATTTCTCTGACATTCTCACGGATTTATCCTTGGTCTCCTCTATTTTGCATGTTGCCCCTCTGGGAAGACATGGTACCAGCCAGCTTCAGCTCACTACCACCTCCCTCAACTCATCTACTGTTGCTAAATTATCAGACTCTTTGATAATATCGGATGAGCAGAAATTTACTCCAGTTAAACACTGGGAAGGATAAAGCCATTGTTCTCAGCCCTCTTTCAGTTCCTTGGTGACCAGCTCCATCTTTCTGCCTGGCAACTGAACTAGATTGTTTGCAATCTTGATGTCATATTTGATCCTAAGGTGTATTTCTGGCTACAATATTTACATCCTTATGTGGCTGCCTATTTCCACCTCTATACTAGGTTTTAGTTTCTGCCCTGCCTTAGCTCAGCAGTTACTGAAACCCTCATCCATACCTTTGTTATCTCTACAGTCAGTTCTGCTATAATGCAATAGTTCAGTTCTCGCTCAATCCCATGTTATAAGAAAATAGTGTAATAGCAGCCCCCCATTCAAACTAATGGAGCTGGAATTGTATTACAACCAACGCATGCTTTAAAGTTTGCGCTATAGAAACAGTGTCCCCAATTTGTCAATTGCGTTATAGCAAATTCACATTAATGAAATACACGTTAAAGCAGTACTCTTGAGTATTCCAATTCACCCATCTCCGACTTGCTATATTCTCGCCTTATTTCTGAAATGCCCCCTTCCTAAACCTCCTTAATTCTCCACCATACCTTGCTTTTTTAAGTCACTCCTTAAACCCGACTACTTTAAACAAATCTTTGGTTACCACATTATGTAGCTTGATGTGAAATTTTGTTTTTTTAATGTGAAGCATGGAAGATGTTTTATAATGTTAAAGTTGCTGTATATTTTATGGCACTTGTTACATTTTCTTGTATAATGACATGACAATTTATCTTCGAAGGTTAATTGGATATTATTTAATAATTTCCAGATGGGAGACTTTGTTTTGGTTCATAGTGATTCAGAGGCTGGAAATGATTTCTATTTACCTGGGGTTGTCATAGCAACTCCAAACAGAGCAGCACCAGATGACAAATTTTATACAGTTTTGAAATATAATAATAGAAAGGTGAGTAAGTTTACATGATTTAAAATATGTTTTTACTCCTCTTAATTAATTAATGTTTAAAAGTATTTCAGTGAATGTAACTTAAAATTTTTGTTGATCAAATTTTAAATGAACCAAATAAACATTGAGAGCTTGTCAGAAACTCAATTTCTTTTTAGTCTTGATTCTACCCCTCTCTTGCCACTGTCTCAAGTTAAACAAAATTGTTCAGAATCTCTGCTTTATGATTGACACTGACTTGAGTTTTCACCTCATTTTTTTTGACCTGAACAAGGTGCTTAATACAAAAACTCAGGCAAATGTTAAGTGGGGGAAGAATAGAAAGCAGACTAAGAGGCAATAAACAAAGAGGATGAAAGCACACTGTTTCAGAATGGAACAGGGTCAGGAATGGTGCCACTGAAGCCAATGCCGAGAGACCACATGGATAAGGAGTTTGCACTCGAGAGGCTATTGGAATTTTTGTGATGAATGAACAGTGTCCCTGCCTTTGAACTGGATGCTCAGGATTCCCAGCTCACCTTCATGCTGCAGACAAACAGAGAACTTGTAAATCATTTTAATGCATGGCAATGATAGATGCTAAAAGCAGGAGAGATTCCTGGTCAACCACATGATGGAAGGAGCTTTGGAGCCTCTCCCATCACTAATCATAGCTCCAGTTTACACCATGCATGTAAAAGGACATGGTGTCACAACAACTCAAAGTGCCTGCGTGGACACCCCACAAAGTACATAATTATTAAGAATACCGATGATACAAAAGCAGAAGGTATGGCAAAGGTTGAGAATAATGCCTATTTCTGCCTTAGCAGAGATTTATTAGATTTTATAAATTACGAAGCGTTTTGATAGAGTGAAGGGGGGACAACCATTTTCTTTGATTGAGGAATCAATAGCATAATACTACCAACTCAAAACTATGAGTAAAAGAGTAGGAAGAGACTGGAGAATTATCTTATCTTGGAGCCATAGAAATGCTTGACTATTGTAGCTGTTAAGAGAAAGCTGTATAAGCACCGAAAGAGAGTGGGGCATTGGAATTATCTTGTATTGTTCTTGCAAAGAACTGTCATGGACAGAACCATTTGTCTTTTGATGGCAGATTTGTTCATAGGATATGGGCATTACTGGTAGGCTAGCATTAATTAACCATTCCTTTATTGCGAAGGAGGTGGTAAGATGGCCTCTTGCATCAATGTGGTCCACGAGGTGTAGGCATGCCAACTGTGCTGTCAGGAAGGGAGGAGGGAGGGAGTTCCAGGATTTGATCCAGTCACAGTGAAGGAATGCAATATTGGACCAAATCATGGTGCTGTGTGGTTTGGAAGTGAACATAAATGTGGTACCTTTCCAATGCTTTTATCTTTCTAGATGTTAGAGGTCATGCGTTTGGAAGATGCTGTCAATAAAAGATGAAAATGAGAGTGTAACTTTTAACATGTTTCTTTTATAAGCTAATTAAATTAATGTCTTGTTCATGACATGCTTGATTTTTATCTTCACCATCTGGCTGGTACTCTCAAGAGGCAGATCTTTATAGAATCCATCTAATCTTTATTCCACGGAGATATGCCTCCATGAATGATTCACTTCCAAACATGTACACAATTCCAAAAACGTAAATCAGCACCACTCAGAATTACTAGAGCCTATCACATCAATCACAGTTGTAGATCGTAGAGGCATAAGTGAAAAATAAGTACCGGGTATGTCCCCTGAAATAAACTGTCCTGGATAAAAACCCTGAAACTCTTTAGATTCTGACTTTGCATTTAAAGTGGTGAAAGAAATAGAAAGTATTTAGAAATCCTTAATGGATTTTGTCCCTCAATAAATGCTGAAGTAAAACACTTTTCTGAAAATTGAGTTGGATACTGTTGAAGAAGTTGCATTTAAGTTCATGAGACAATTGCTCTGTTTATGTGTGCTGTATTTAGTGATAATCATGTCAAGATAATGACACTTTATAGCACAGGCATAGTTTGATGATACATTATATGAAATATCAATTTAGCTCCACCAGTATTGTTGCATTACAATTTCAAATTAGGTCATGTGAAATGAAAATAGAAATAAATGAATTGAGCTACTCCTGCAGGCTGTCTGAAATATGAGCTAATGTTGTAATAATCTTATACCTGACCACTTTGATCTCTGTGTTTACAAGCTTATTCTAATCCCTATGAGGGGATTTGTATTCACCTAAGCATTTCAGATGATGTCGCTGAACATGTCACTGGTTTTACCCTGTAACAATCCTGGAGATTGTGGAGCTCCTGACCACAAAATCATGCTGAACAAAACTACTGGAATTTTTCAAGGGTATAACTAGTAGTATTGATACAACAAACTAGTAGATGTGGTTTACTTAAACTTTAAGAAAGTTTTCGATAAGGTTCCACTCAAGAGATTAGCATGTAAAATGAAAACACATGGGATTGGTGGGTGGAGTACTGTCTTTGATAGAGAGAGGGTTGGCAGACAGGAAACAAAGAGTAAAAAATAAATAGGTCATTTTCCAAGTAGCATTCCTGAGTAGTAGAAAGTGAGGACTGCAGATGCTGGAGATCAAAGTCGACAATGTGGTGCTGGAAAAGCACAGTAGGTCAGGCAGCATCCAAGGTGCAGGAGAATTGACGTTTCGGGGGAGAGATGATGAAGGACGAGTGACAAACTACAGGGATCATAGAGTCGTACAGCCCGCAAGCAGACCCTCCAACTCATCCATGCTGACTAGGTTTCTCAAACTAATCTAGTCCTATTTACCTTCATTTGGCCCACATCCCTCTAAACCCTTCCTATCCATGGTATTGTCCAAATGTCTTTTCAATGTTGTAATTGTACTCATCTCCTCTACCTATGGCAGATTTTTCCAATGCTCCACCCTCATTGCTCAGACCCCAACTGTTCACAATATATATTATTGAATTAGATGAGGGAACTAAATGTAATATCGACAATTTGCAAATGTTGAAAAGCTGAATGGGTGAGGGTGAACTATAAAGAGAATGTGGAGCTGTTTCAGTGTGATTTGGATAAGTTGAATCAATGAGCAAATGCATGGCAGATGCAGTATAATGTGGATAAATGTGAGGTTATCCATTTTGGTAGCAAAAAGCAAGAAGACAGTTCATTATCTACATTGCGATAGATCGTGAAAGGTGAAGGCGCAACATGACCTGGGTGTCCTTGCACAGCAGCAGCAGCAGGCAATAAAGAAGGCAAATGGTGTGTTGGTCTTCATAGTGACAGGATTTGAGTTCAGGAACAAGAATGTCTTGCTACAATTGGCTTTGGTGAGACCATGCCTGGAGTATTGTTTGCAATATTGGTCTCCTTACTTAAGATAGGATGTTCTGGTTATGGAGGGAATGCAACAAAAGTTTCCCAGACTGATTGCTAGCATGGCAGAACTGACTTATGAAGAGAGATAGGATCAGTTGGGACTATATTCACTGGATTTTAGAAGAATGAAGTAGGATTGCTTAGATACCCATAAAATTCTAACAGGACTAGAGGTTAAATACAGGGAAGATGTTCCCGATGACCAGGGAGTCCAGAAACAGAGATCACAGTCTAAAGATATGGAGTTGGCCACATAGGACAGAGATGAGGAGAAATTTCTACACCTAGAGAATGGCGAGCACATGGAATTCTCTGCTACAGAAAGCAGTTGAGGCCAAAACATTGAATATTTTCAAGGAGGAGTTAGATTTAATTCTGATAGCTAAAAGGATCAAAGAGTATGGGAAGAAAATGAGAAAAGGGTGCTGAGTAGGATGATCAGCCATGATCATATTGAATGGCTGTGCAGGCCTGAAGGCCTACTCTGCTCCTATTTTCTATGTTTCTAAGACATTAGAGATACTTAGTTAATATGTTGACCACATTTGTGCATCAATTTTGTTGTGGAAACAAGTGATTGCAGGCAAGTTGTGGGCATTAAACTGAGACTCTACTAGAATCAATCTTCTAAACAATTTTCAAAAACCTACTTTGATCTGCTTTTGCTTAGACATCTAATTTCAAAGTCTAGTGTATTTAGATGTGTATTATTTAAATTCACTTACAAGTGAAATGCTGTGAGTTGTGTTTTTGTTGGCATAATTGAATCACAATATTATGATTTGCTTTTGCAGGAACATTCATTTCGTGGTGAACTGATTAAAATCAGCAAGACGCAATATACCTCCATCAGACATTACATACAAGAGGCTCAGATGATAGATCGCACAATGTGAGTACTAATTAGCAGCCCCCACAAACCATGAAGGAGAAATAATCTGCCCCAGTGAATTTGAGTAACATTCCTTTTTCTGTCAGAAGGATTTCTATAATATACAACCCTAAATACATTACACAAGTACTGTCATTGAAGCCATTCTGCCTGAATTTTCTCTCTGTTGGGACGGACCCGTAGGGTCTCGTCTCCACGTGTTCTTTGGGAGGAGAGATCACACCGGCTAGAGTTTGGAGCAAAAACACCGTTTATTACAGAATCAAGACTGGCAAACTATACAACGAATTCAAAAGCATGCAATTCGTTGGAGAAGGCGTTCTGTCTTCCTCCACGGACCTGGAGCAGTTATACTTCGCGCTTCCTCGAGTTCCCGGTCAGGTTCCCCTCGTTCGGTTCTCTCATTGGTCGGTTCACCTGTCTGTGAAGGGATTAGTGTCTCTATTGGCTGCCCCGAGATACCTGTCCAGCTCCTGCTGTGCTGAACAATGGGTAGACATCCTGGGTTCAGCAGTTTCCGATCTTGTAATTTAAAAGTTTATTGTTTGGAAGGGTTTCCTCCTTGCTATGCGTCTGGCTGTCTGGACGTTCACAAAAGTTCTCCATAGTTGAATATACAGGTATTATCATTTAACACAGGACCTGAATGAGTTTGACGTCAGCGGAGGCATTAGCAAGTACTTTATCAATCAAGTGTAGTATCGGTGCGATTTACACTATCCGATAGTTACCGGTTTCCTTTATTAACAATGAGATTGTAACAGGATGATCTGAAACTGACGGACATGTTCTAATCCCCAAGGAATGTGGCCTGCAGTGGCTGGGTTTACTTTACATGGCTGTGTTTTAGCTGGTACCTGACAGTGTCTGCTTTAATAATGGTGCTCCCCTCCCTAGCCCCAATGTAGGTACCCCGATAGCAGATTATCCCCAACATTCCCCCTTTGCGGTGGCTGGGTTTACTTTACATGGCTGTGTTTTAGCTGGTACCTGACAGTGTCTGCTTTAATAATGGTGCTCCCCTCCCTAGCCCCAATGTAGGTACCCCGATAGCAGATTATCCCCAACATTCCCTCCCTTGGCCTCGAAAGAGGCCACACCCCCTTATCCCGTAAGGAACGCAACCCCACGAGGCGACCGGTATCCGGTGTTGTATCGATCAGACTCACCGGTTCTAAGGAGACAGTCATGTGGGGATGAAGGGTGCCCTGAAAAACGCGCCGCTACACAATTAAGCAATAGATAGTCACAGCTGCATGCTAGGCTAAACTAATAGTTGAAGTAATTGAGGCAGTGTCTGCAGAAATAACGAAAAGCACAGGATTAGACAAGCATTGCAATAAGTCATTCAGAGCTGGCGAAATGTACGCGAGTGCGTTAGAATGAGTAAGCCATTTAGTAAACGCAAGTCTGTAGTCCAAAGAACCGGCAAATGTAAATAGGCGTTGTAAGTTTGGAAAGGGAGTAGGAACAGCCTGGTACCAGCAGCTAGGTACCCGCTAGAGATCTGAAACCCAGTGTGAAACTGTACTGTGCCCCGGTGGTCCAGTAGATCAGTATGCTCCAGAGAGCAGCAGTGCTGTCCAACCGTCCGACACGGATGCAAGCAGGCAGAAATCTCATCAAATGGAGACGAACGGAGGCCACCCGTTCCGATGTCAATGCGCGACTGTGCCTGTCTTAGGTTGTCCCTCGCCCGAGGGATCTTACCCGTCATTGGCTAACCAGTCGTGCTGCATTGAGTAATAGATGGCGACATCCATTTCACCGCCACAAGGACAGACGTGGGCAGCTCAGTAGCATGGTCAGTGGCCTCCGAGAGTGGCTGAGGCCAGTCAGGAATATTGGACAGTCCGCAAGGGCCGCTTGCGAGAACAGCAGTGTTTCGATTGCCAGGGCGCACAGTACATCTCCCCCACCCGCTGTTATGGAAGGATCAATTCACATATCCCCAATTTAGACGGGCAAAATAAATGAGTAGGGGCTCTTTGGACAACCAGGCTTCATTCAATGTACATGAAGATGAAAATTTAGTCATGATCACAACAGGATGCACAACAGGATCACATGAATTCGAAAGAAAACCATTGAGGGAGCTGGCACGCCCCGGAGAGATAGCCTCTACTATGCCCGAACCCCGAGCTCATGCAACGGCGGTACTATAGCAATGAAGAAAAGAATTGGGAGGTCCCCACTCGCTCGCCCTTATCGCAACCAGCCGTAAGCAAGAAACCCGGTATCATGGCTCACGAGCGGAAGTCGCATTACAGCATGTATTGGATATGTCCCTGTCCGTTTGTAGGAGGTCACACACAGGCTGTCGTGTTGTCGGAGTTGGTGGCAGCGGCGTCTCCTGGTGGAGCTCAACGTATGGGGGTCCGGTTGAAAAGTAATGATACCTCATCACCTTTAAATCAGTGAGATGGGGCTGTGGGAATGCAGTAAAAAGGAGTCCCCGCATCACCAGGGTGATATATGGCGGGGTCAGTCAGGAACTATGTGACTACAATGGGAAATAAAGTGTTGTGTTGTATGGGGTCTTTGGGGTGGCATGTCTGGGAGACTGGAATGGACGGGAGGCAGTTCCCAAATTCTCCAGTCAGTACTCCTGAACATAAGGTCTGTGCTCATGTGGACTGTCAGATGCAACCAGGAAGAGTGTACTCAACCATTTGTGCAAGAGGAATGGAGGGAGCAGATATGAGAAGACAATGGTGAAAGAAAAAAAAATGAAGGCAGTCTGAAACCCATAACCTTTCTTATGAGTTGTGGACCTGTACGTGGCAGTATTGCAATGAAAAATATCTACCAGGAGGAGTCACATAAAAATAGAGCGACTCTGTGCGAGTTGGACGGAGTGATTTCACGTAAGGGAAGGGGTACAACTTCAGACAAAGGAAGTCAGAGGGATTCGTGATCTCTAATCAGAGAAAAAAGGCTCCCCAGCATGGGCTGCCACAAAAAGGCAGTCGAGGCAGGGGTAGCCAGATTATACTATAGGTGTTTTAATGTTCGTCGAATTACGAAGAGGCAGAGGAAAAATGTAAAAAACGTAATCATGACACTGGTCCAGTGTCGGTGAGGTAATTGCGGGGAGCAGTCACGCAAAAGGTGTCAAGTCGCAATATTCTGACAAAGTTAAAATCAAGTGTGCGCAGACTGTGGAAGACAATTAGTAGGATAATCCGTGTCCATTTGAACAGCAGCACTACACGGGGTAGATGAAAGTCGGGACACTGATACAAATGCAAGATAGTACGAGTGGCAGTTATGACTCGGTGGGAATGTGTGCTAGCAGCTGCAGGAGCGCAGGCGCCTGTATGTTTTAAAACGCAATGTTTGAAGAGTAAAAACATTCGTCCAGGAGTTGTGTCGAAAAAAAATAGAGTAAGTCCCTCGAGAGGGAAGTGGGATTGGTAATAGTGAGAAGGGAACCACAATAGACTGCATAGGGGAAGGCAAACGGTACGCTTTGATAATGCATAGTAAGGGACACAAGTAGTTTCGATTAGCACACCGGGGAACTGCCGGTGCTCGGGGCGCACAACCAATGGTGTTGTCGTAGGACAATCGTTCGATGAGGCGCCCATGGAGACCGTTTAGTATAAAGGTGGAAATGATGAGGATCCCCATCAACTCTGTGGTAATAGGACAATAGAGCAGGTGAAATTCCAGTGTGTGGTTAGGGAAGACAAAGCGCAGGAGATGCCCCTAGCCTCACAGGGCGCGCAGAATAAGTGGCAAGGTAGCCGGGAACCCCCTTTAGCAAGCAGGGTGGGATTGTCGCCCCCAGACACTTGGGTAGGATATTGGAGCGATCCGCGACTGTGAGGCAGAAAGTATTGGTAAAATCAGGAAAGGCGCCTATAGAATGGAGAAAGACCAATGTAGACAAAAAAGGGGGTTGAGCCACCAGCTAAAGGGCACAACCTTATCCTGGCGGCTATTTGCCCGCTCGAAGCGGAGTCCATGATAAACAAGGTGGATCTCTTAAAATAAGGCTGAATGAAGAGTTTAGAGAGTGGAATAAAGTACACGAAGAGTAAGGATATCAGTGAAATGGACCCATGTCGGGCCGTGTCAAGGTGGAGCTGCATGTTTCCAGCTCAGACTGCACCTCCCCATCAGGTCGTGTCTCATCGAGTGATTTTAGAGATATGTTAGGTTCTGCTGACCTGGAGCAATGAGAGAAGTGGTGCGTGTAGTGGCGTATGTGTTTCCAGCCAGCTCGGTACAAGATATGATGATGATGATTATGGAGCGGGGCCGTTCTCACTGGGAGCCTCATGAGCAAAGCAAAACTCTGGGCAATTGGGAGATTTGCGGTGGTACGAAGTTGGACCAATTCCCTGAGGGGGCTTGTTTCCCTGAATGAGGCGCAGAACGAGAGGTGCAAGGACGATCCTGGCCTAATGAAGAACCTGCTTGTGAGAGGGGCCGTGTGCTCTAGCCAAAGGAGTGTGCGCAGGTGCTGCGGGCGTGTTGGAAAGGAGACAGAGAGAGAGAGAATCTCAAAAAGCTGGTCAGACAGATCAGGGCAGAAATTGGCTGTGTAGCAGTTTCCTACGTGAAATACATGAAGATTTGATGAATTTGGGGGAAGTAGCAGCCTTTAAAAGATACCCCTAGAAGAGGATTCATAGAGGAACTTGGTCACCCTGCCGTTCTCAGTGCGAACCTGCGTGTCGCAAAAGATATGAACAGATGAATTGGTGAGGAGTACTCGCAGTTGAGGAGACTGAAGGATTTGGGCAGGAGCTGAGTATTGATCCCCATGGGAGGCGTTTGTATGCCTTGAAGCAAAAGGCGACGGCAAAGTGCTGCCGAGACTGTAGGTGCGGTGGAGGACAAAAGAGAGCGTTGGCAAGGAATGTGACAGAGAAAAATGATAGGCCGGCGTGAGCGCCCACAGTGCAACAGAGGGATCGGAAACCTTTAAGTTTGCAGTGGCGGTGGACCCAGCAAACCTCAGGAAGCATAAGAGTTGGGAAGTCCTGGTAGCAAACCTCAGGGAGCATGAGAGTGGGGAAGGTCCTGGTAGTAAACCTCAGGGAGCATGAGACTTTGGAAAGAAGATGGGGCGCAGAGCACGGCAGTAGAAGCATAGTGAGTGAAATGCCCTAATGGAGAGATGAGGCCAGAAGATGAGTTACTGTGTCCTGGTAGAAAACCTCAGGGAGCTTAAAACCTTAAAAAGAGATGGAGCGTAGGGATCAGCGGATCCTCAATTCAGTGAGAACCAGGTGAATTCAATGCAGGCTGAGTGAAAGACAAAGCTAAGACGACCTCAGATCCGGCGGTGAACATAAAGTGTGTAGGTTTGGGAGGAGACGATGAAGGGGCGTGACCACGGCGTGGGGAATGGAGAGCGGGGTGTAGGATAGGGCAGTGCAATCGGTAAGAGGAGTCTGTACTAGATTCCACTGGGGAAGGTTTGGTAGTGTCTGGCAGTTACAGGTTGCATATTCAAAACATCGGAGAGTGTAGCTTCAGCCAGGTAGACTGGCTGGCATCTTCACCCCGCACGGTTGCCAATACCCGCTTTAGGGACTGGAAATGGCAGTGTCTGTGACAGCAGTAGCTCAACCCTCCCTAGCCGCAAACTTGAGGAGGGGGGGGGGACAAGTAGCAGGAGGAAATTGCTTTAAAATGAGCGTCCATAATGCTTTAGCGAAAGAGAAAGTCTGTGGACTTGGGAGAAAAGATAAAAATGGGTGCGTGAGAAGGGGCATTAAAATTTGGAGGGCATAGACGGAAGAAGGAGTAGGTGGGCCCCCCCTCGTTCTTGGCACTTTGTGAACACGAGGGGAAAAGGGATGGCCTAAACACCCATGTCGGCGGACAAAAAGATGAGTGAGCAGCCGCGAGGAAGAGAGATGGGCCAAGCACCCTGCTGTGTGCTGAGTAGCACGTCCTAGTTGGAGGCCTGAGGCCTGTGACCAGCGGGGGAAAAAGAGAGAGAGACAAAAATAAGCGGGTTGGGGGATATTTGGGCAGTGGGACGGCCAAACACTGGACATACAAAACATTGTAAATGAAAACGCACAGTATGGCGATACGGCAATGCGCATGTTGTTGGTCGGGACGTTATAGTTAAAAGTAAAAGGTACAACCTGTCAAACAAGATGTGGTTAGAGGCATGATTCATATCGACATCCCAGTAACTGAAGAGGACCTGTTCATCGAGTAATCCCATGGAGTAGGGCAATGACGCTTGAGAGACCCATCGGTGTAGTGGTGGCGCGGTAGTTGAGCTAATAGGGTGGCGGAAGGTCCGCAGGCGAGCAGCCCCTTCTAGACTGTGCAATCCTGCCAAGAGTGAGCATTCGCGCCAAAAGCGAACGGGCACCGCCCCAACTGAGCGTTCGTGCCAAAAGTCAGCTGGCCCCGCCCAACCTGAGCCTTCGCACCAAAAGCAAGAAAGCCCGCCAAGAACTGAGGTGACCCGCCCAGAGAAGGGTGACCCGCCAAAACTAGGCTGAGCACGGGACACCCCGGGATTTACCGTCTTAGGATTCCACAACCGTAGTGTAATTAAAATAAGAAACTCCACCATCCCTTCCTGCTCCCCCTCCCTACATCCAGGTATTCCTTTCCGAGTATAAGAGTAATTAAAAGTGATAGTGGGGGGACAAGCGGTATTTAATCCTAGAAATCAAGACGAGACTATGGAGAAAAATCCCAGACCGTTAAGTTATCAATCCCAAACCGCTAAGTGTAGAGAACAACACTCACGTACTCCGACACCAGTAAAACTGCTTACGGCTGCTGGGCGGCTTCCCACGGTCCCTCTCCGTCACTCAGGCTGTCGGCGCCGGTCCACTGTACACCGAGACCTGGGATGAAACATTTGCTGCGACACCTCCGTTCGCCACGTCTGTTAAAAATCACTGCACTCACTCACTCACTCCCTCTCTCACCGGGCCGGCCCCACACTGGTTTTCATCCACATACATGCCAACCCACGCATACTGTCGGTGTGTCCGTACTCTCGTCTCAGCCTGTCGCAGTCCCTTGTCCCCAGTTTTAGTGACATGTTTCGAGGCATTACATCCTCGCAGAAACTGACAATCTGTGTGAAATCGTAGCAAATCTCGGTCAGGGGCGTCCGAAATGGCTGGGGCTGTGGTGGAGGTACAGTGGCCCCCTTGCCACTGCGGGTTGAGTATGTGTAGCAATATCGTTTTCCACCCGAGGGATTCATTGGCGCTTGATGGCGCGCAATCAGTAGGGGGTTCTCCTAGGGCTATCGTTTGCCGCACTGAATATTGCGGCGAGAGTAGGAGACCGTTTAAAATTTTGTTCATTAGCGCCGTATTTGTGAAGGTCTCTTTTAGTTTGGTCAATATCAGGTCTTTTTGGGCGGGCGCTTGGTTAAACACTTGATCCAGTGCTGTCTTGTGCACTGCTACACTGTCCAGTAGTAAATGGGCATGCCAAGTTACGTCTGTGCCAACCGTGAGGTGCCACCAGGGCACTCCGGGGCGTAATGGTCGAAATTGGGTCATTTTTGGTGGTCCAAAGTTCAAGTCCCCCATGACGGATCTCACCTGGTGGGTACCGCTTTAAAAACAGTGCGTTTTTCAAAAGCCTGACCTTCGCGTGGCAGATCTCTGCTCTTAACAACCGGTCTAAGACAGACGCCTGTGCAGGTAAACCCTATCCAGGAGATGAGATCCGCCCTCTGTCCCCTTAGGATGCTAGCAGCGAGTGTGTCTATCGATAGTTGTCAGAGTTAAAGTGCTTATTAAAAAGAGAAAGGATCCAATCAGTCAAGTGCGGTCAGCGCTGTATTAATTAATTTCAAAAAGCGTCCAGGCTCCGTAAGCCACGCTGTACCTTAACTCAGAAAACTGCGTCCAGGATCCGAAATCCACGCATTAACTTAACTCAAAAACCGCGTCCAGGATCCGAAATCCACGCGTAAAACTCAACTCAAAAAACTGCGTCCAGGATCCGAAATCCATGCATTGACTTAACTCAAAAATCGCGTCCAGGATCCGAAATCCACGCGTAAAACTCAACTCAAAAAACTGCGTCCAGGATCCGAAATCCACGCGTAAAACTCAACTCAAAAAACTGCGCATTAACTTAAGGCTAGCCATGGATCAATTAGTCACTTCAGTACCACGAGAACAGGCAGGTATTAGTGAAGAAGTGAGAAAATAGCTTACCAGTATGGACTCTGCAACGTTGCTGCCAAACTGATTTAAAAGTACTGTTTGAGTTGGTGAGGATCAGGGAGCAGACAAAGACTGACTAACTAAAAAATTTACCTACTGGAAGTCTTTGCTTTAACAGGCGCTTCCTCACCTTTTAAAAGTTCGGCCGAAAGTTTGTCTGCCCTCTGGTCCGCCAACGTGGCCAACTTGCGGTCGTCTCTTTCCCTTCCCACGTTCAGGCTCACCAGCTGTTGGGACGGACCCATAGGGTCTCGTCTCCACGTGTTCTTTGGAAGGAGAGATCACACCGGCTAGAGTTTGGAGCAAAAACACCGTTTATTACAGAATCAAGACTGGCAAACTATACAACGAATTCAAAAGCATGCAATTCGTTGGAGAAGGCGTTCTGTCTTCCTCCACGGACCTGGAGCAGTTATACTTCGCGCTTCCTCGAGTTCCCGGTCAGGTTCCCCTCGTTCGGTTCTCTCATTGGTCGGTTCACCTGTCTGTGAAGGGATTAGTGTCTCTATTGGCTGCCCCGAGATACCTGTCCAGCTCCTGCTGTGCTGAACAATGGGTAGACATCCTGGGTTCAGCAGTTTCCGATCTTGTAATTTAAAAGTTTATTGTTTGGAAGGGTTTCCTCCTTGCTATGCGTCTGGCTGTCTGGGCGTTCACAATAGTTCTCCATAGTTGAATATACAGGTATTATCATTTAACACAGGACCTGAATGAGTTTGACGTCAGCGGAGGCATTAGCAAGTACTTTATCAATCAAGTGTAGTATCGGTGCGATTTACACTATCCGATAGTTACCGGTTTCCTTAATTAACAATGAGATTGTAACAGGATGATCTGAAACTGACGGACATGTTCTAATCCCCAAGGAATGTGGCCTGCAGTGGCTGGGTTTACTTTACATGGCTGTGTTTTAGCTGGTACCTGACAGTGTCTGCTTTAATAATGGTGCTCCCCTCCCTAGCCCCAATGTAGGTACCCCGATAGCAGATTATCCCCAACATCTCCCATATTAGAAGGGTCAGGATAGTTCACAGCTTTGCAACTTGATCTGAGGGGAAATACCATGGAAGTTTGGGTTTTCATTTAGGAATGATTAGGTTTTACAGGAGTTGGCTGGGGCAATTCTGCAACAACAGCAAAGGATGTTGGGATGGGTGGGGTGCGGAGGTCTGCCTTGCTGCTCTGGCCTTGTGCTCAATTTTAAAAGAAAACATAAAAGAGCACTCCAGCCCATCACACCACCCAAAGAGTTCCCATGTGTGTCAGCCTATGGTACTTCCCGCTCCTGACCTAACACACATAGTTCCTCATACGCTGGGTTTCAATCTCAGCCCTTGCACCCACCTAAGATCTCTCATATTCTCCATGCTAATTTATTCTCCTGTACCTATTTACATGATCCCTCATGTACTCCATGCCAACCTTTGTCCCTTTGTCAACTCGATGGACTTTAATGCTCCTATGCTAAATTGGTCCCAAGTCATGCTTGCCTATATTCCCATCCACCACACTTTGCCCTTCCACCTACCATGGGCAGACCTCAGGACCCATGCTGTGATGATAAAATAAAGGTATTAAGGGTCTATTGAATAATTATTTTTAAAAGAGAAATGATGTTGATTTAAAAATAAATCATTACATTTAACTTCCTTTAATTCCTTACAAAAATACGCATTGAAATTCGTGCTCACACTTCAAGATTTCTTTAACTACTTGGAACTGTCAATCCAACTGCACTGTGAGCATTCCACAGTGATAATGGAAGGTTATAAAGTCTGTTCTTGCAGCACTAATTCAGTAATGATAAGCCTCAAACTAATGTCCATAGACAGATCTTTCAAACTCTTCAGACAGTATTCCATTTAAGGGCAAGAGTTTTAAATGTGTTACCAGTTTGATGCCTCATTTTGACAGTTTATTTTCACACTTTTTTAACATTCCTTTTGAAAGCTCCTTTGGCAGTTTGTTTTGATGCTTCTGATATTGTTTTTGACTGAGTCCTTTGACAGTTCTGTTGCCAGTAATCAGCTTGATTGTTCCAATGACATTCTATATACTCACACACAGGTCTACTTTTAATAATTCATAAAATCCCTACAGAATCTATACAGTGTGGAGACAGGCCATGTGGCCCAACACGTCCACACCGACCCTCCAAAGAATAACCCACCCAGACCCATTCCCCTACCCTATTACCCTAAATTTACCCCTGACTAATGCACGTGACCTACACATCCCTAAACATGTGGGCAATTTAGCATGGCCAAACGTGGCCAATTCACCTAACCTACACATCTTTGGCTTTCACAAGGGCAGTACTATCTCTCCCAAAGTAATCCTAGAACCACATCCCAAAGGGTATCCTATCTCTCCAAAAGGACACTCTCTCGATCCAAATAACTCAGCAAAATTTAAAACTGTTCATGCCAGGTCTATTGTGTCATGTTTCACAATTCCATCTAATGAAAATCAGAGGTGACTGGAAGCAGCTGCTAATTTATTCTAAAGATCTGGATTGTATTGTCACTTTTCAAATTTGTAGTCATCCTTCATGCAGCCTCATGTCTGAATCTCTCCAGTCAGGTTTTTATCCCTGCTGTAGCAATGAAACAACCCTATTGAAAGTCACAACTAACATTTTCCAAGACTAGAGATCCATTCCTTGCTCCCATCTCCTACTCCTATGTATGATACCCTTCAGTGCCACCACTCAAAGACACAGTTTCAGGTTCTACATGTTCATTCATGACACCAAAATAATGGGTTGAGAAGTGGCAGATGGAGTTTAATTCAGATAAATGCGAGGTGCTGCATTTTGGGAAAGCAAATCTTAGCAGGACTTATACAGTTTATGGTAAAGTCCTAGGGAGTGTTGCTGAACAAAGAGACCTTGGAATGCAAGTTCATAGCTCCTTGAAAGTGGAGTCGCAGTTGGATAGGATAGTGAAAAGGTGTTTGGTATGCTTTCCTTTATTGGTCAGTGTATTGAGTACAGGAGTTGGGAGGTCATGTTGTGGCTGTACAGGACATTGGTTAGGCCACTGTTGGAATATTGTGTGCAATTCTGGTCTCCTTCCTATCAGAAAGATGCTGTGAAACTTAAAAGGGTTCAGAAAAGATTTACAAGGATGTTGCCAGGGTTGGAGGATTTGAGCTATAGGGAGAGGCTGAACAAACTGGGGTTGTTTTCCCTGGAGCGTCGGAGGCTGAGGGGTGACCTTATAGATGTTTACAAAGTTATGAGGGGCATGATAGTGTAAATAGGCAAAGTCTTTTCCCTGGGGTTGGGGAGTCCAGAACTAGAGGGCATAGATTTAGAGTGAGAGGGGAAAGATATAAAAGAGACCTACGGGGAAACCTTTTCATACAGAGGGTGGTACGTGTATGGAATGAGCTGCCAGAGGAAGTGGTGGAGGCTGGTACAATTGCAACATTTAAGAGGCATTTGGATGGGTATATGAATAGGAAGGGTTTTGAGGGATATGGGCCGGGTGCTGGCAGGTGGAACTAGATTGAGTGGGATATTTGGTGGGTATGAACAGGTTGGACCAAAGACTCTCCAAAGATATCCATGCTGTATATCTCTATGACTTTATGACCTGTTTCAAGTCATCTCTTCCCATGCTGCCAGCCTGCTTGGCAGACCTGATGCTAGATGAGATGTGGTGTCTTGAAGGTAAATGTTGGTAAGTACAATGCCTATGTCTTTTCCTTGCTTCACCACTGATTATACACACTGCCGTGGCCAGTCTTCCATTGTTGAAGCCCACTGTTTGCAACATTGATGTCCCTCTGGACATGGAGCTGAGTTTTCAACCTCATAACCATCTGCCTCCACTGTTTAACATCATTTATTTCCCCCTTGTCTCAATCCAAATTTCTCTTTAAATTATTCTTGGCAAGGCCCAATCTCAGTAGCTCTGATGAAGTGGTAACGGAAGGACAACTTCACGAAGCACTGGCGTGCGGTGTGATTGTGTTAGCTGGAGGACTTTTTCGTTGGCATTGCTGAGTGGTAGCCATGACTTATTGTACATTGGATAGATGTGATAGGAATCAAATAGCATGTAAGCCTGCAGTGGTTAGCCAACATAAAGCAACAAGGAGCTCAAGAACTCAATGAGCCATCTGTCAAGGAAGTTAGTTTATAATTGCTCACCCATTGTCCTGCTCTTTACTGAACTTAACTGGTCTCATGTTTCTTTCTCATTAATTATCTTTCCTTTTGAAAGCAGTGCAGCAGTTTTACAATTTCGCTGTCAAATGTGCTAGTAATTTGTCTATTTAATTCACTTAAATTACACTGGTATTGTGACATTAAAATCAGGTCAATGGCTTTTAAATAAATAGATCGCTGTTAGTATTGAATACTAATGAGCCAAAATCGGCACATGTCCATGGGAAATAATTAAACAGTGTGGATCTATCCTATTTTGTTCAGTTTCTGCACAATGCCGGCACCTTCAAGATATGAAAACCTAGCACATGCATACACAATCTCTCGCCAATCTGTTCCAATTCTGCTGGAGTAGACTTCGCTGATTAAAACAGGCAGGCTTTAATATTTCTTTTAAAACAAAGCAGAACATGCAGTATATAAAAAAAAAGTTCTTTGTGTATTAGTTGTTATAGTGCATAGTATAGTTTGCTATTATTAATACAGTAATGCTTTCTTTAGATTTCTGTTGAAAATGCAAATATAGATACAAGGAACCAAAGGAGACTACTGGACTCCTTAATGCAATAAGATCATGGCCAAACTAATTTTAACCTCAAGTTTACATTCCTGCATATCCTGATAATCTTTCAGCTCCTTGGTAGTCAAGAATCTATCTCGTTCTGCCTAAAAAATTATTTAAAGATTCTCCATCCACTGCCTTTTAAGGAAAGGACTTGCAAAGACTCAAATCTCTGAAAGAGAAAAAAAGTCCTTATCTCTGTCTTAAATGGGTGACTCCTTATTTTTAAAGTATGACCCCTAGTTCTGGATTCTCCCACAAGAAAAAATATCCAACTACACCTGCTCAAGTCCCCTCAGGAACTTTGTTATGTTTAGTATGTCAGGATCTGTTTCAATTAAGTCACCTCAAACTTTTCTAAACTTCAAAAGGATGCAGATCTAGCCTGTCCAGTCTTTCCACAGAAGGCAATCAACTCATTCCAAGTATTAGTCTAGTAAATCTTCTCTAAACTGCTTCCATAAGAATGGCGACCAGTACTGTACACAGTACTCCAGATGCAGTCTCACCAATGCCCTGTATACCTGAAGCATAACCTCCAAACTCTTGCACAGTGGCTCAGTGGTTAGCACTGCAGCCTCACAGCACCAGGGTCCCAGGTTCAATTCCAGCCTGTCTATGTGGAGTTTGCACATTCTCCCCATATCTGCGTGGGTTTCCTCCCACAATCCAAAGACGTGCAGGTCAGGTGAATTGGCCGTGCTAAATTGCCCATAGTGTTAGGTGCGTTAGTCAGAGGGAGATGGGTCTGGGTGAGTTACTCTTCGGAGGGTCGGTGTGGACTGGTTGGGCCGAAGAGCCTGTTTCCACACTGTAGGAAATCTTAAAAAAAAATCCTCTTTCAATAAACATTGCATTCTATTAGCTTTTCTGAATACTTGCTGTACCTGCATTTTAACCTGCTGCAGTTCATGACTAGCACCCAGATCTCTCTGCATCTCAGAGCCCTGCAACCTCTCACCATTTAGGTAACATGTTTCCTTCTTATTCTTTCTGCCAAAATGGACAACTTGTATTCCATGTGGCAGATTTTTGCCCACTCACAAACACATGTATATACTATTGTAACCTTGTCATGTCCTCTTCACAATTATCCCCGAAACCATGAGCTTCTGTTTCCACAACAGCCTCTGACATGGTTCCTTATCAAATGTCTTCTGGAAATTTAATTGCAATACATCCACTTATTGCTCTTTATACAAGTTACTTATTCAAAGAACTCCGGTAAATTAGTTAAGTACGATTTCTCTTTGACAAAACTACATCGGTTCTGCTTGATTGTCTTGAACATTTCCAAGTGTCCTGTTATAATGTCTTCAGTAATTTCTTCTAACATTCTTCCCACAGCAGATATTAAGCTAATTGGTTTGTAGCTCTCTGCTTTCTGCTTCCTTCCCTTTTTAAATAAATGAATTAGAGTGGCTGTTTTCTAATCTAAAGGAACCTTCCCTAAATCTAATGCGTTTTGCAAAATTAACTACCACCTGTTTCAGGATGAAATCCATCAGGACCTTGGAACTTGTCAACTTGCAGTTCCAACAATTTTCTCAATACAACTTCCCTGGTAATTGTAATTTTCTTGAGTTCCTCCCTTTCAATTTCTGATTTAAAGCTGTTTACAGCATGTTACTTTTTTTATTCCTGATGAAGAGCTTTTTGCCTGAAACGTCGATTTCGCTGCTCGTTGGATGCTGCCTGAACTGCTGTGCTCTTCCAGCACCACTGATCCAGAATCTGGTTTCTAGCATCTGCAGTCATTGTTTTTACCTTGTTACTTGTATCCAGTCTAGTGAAGACTGATGCAAAATATCTTTTCAATATGTCAACCATCTCTTTATTCTTCATTACTAATTCCCAGATTTATTTTCTCTAGGACTAACACTTAATATATTGGCTCTTTTTTAAATATCTGAAGAAACATTTTAAAAAGGTTTTTGGCCAACTATCCCTTCTATTCTAATTATTCCATCTTTATATAATCTTTCAGTAATTCACTGTTTTTCTTAACTTTCAAAAACAGAAATGAGGAAGAATTCTCTCGGAGGTAAATAAATTTGTGGAATTCAGTATTGTAGAGACAGTTGTCAAGGCAGGGTTGTTAAGTATATTTGGGGCTGAGCTGGACAGATTTTAATCAGTGAGGAGAGTCAAGGTAGGAAAGGGAAATTGAGGATGATGCGACCAGTCATGGTCTCAGTGAATTTTGGAAAAACTATGGGATGAATGTTCTTCTTCTGCTCCTTCGTCTTATGGTCTTATATGAAGTAACATGGCAAAAGATGTTAAGCCCCTCTACGTAGGATTAAAAAATAGGGATGACCAAAGTATAGTATAGGTTTGGCTGACCAGTCAGGGTTAAATGTTCACAGATGCCGAGCAAAGAGCCTTAAGGGTGCAGGTGCATAAATCCTTGAAAGTGGAGTCGCAGGTAGGTAGGGTGGTGAAGAAGGCGTTTGGCACACTTGCCATCATTGGATAGAACATTGAATGTATGAGTTGAGACCTCATGTTGGGATTATACAGGACATTGGTGAGACCACTTTTAGAGTACTGCATACAATTCTGGTTGCCCTTTTGTAGGAAAGTCGTTAAAATTGAGTGGGTGCAGAAAAGGTTTCCAAGGATGTTGCTGGGACTAGAGGGTTTAAGTTACAGGCAGAGGCTAAATAGGCTGGGGCTTTTTTGCTGGGAGCATCGGAGGCTGAGGGGTGACTTTATCGAGGTTTATAAAATCGTGAGGGGCATGTATAGGGTGAATAGCCAAGGTTTTTTTTCGAGGGTGGGGCTTCCAAAACTAAAGGACAGGTTTAATGTGAGAGGGGAAAATATAAAGAGAACTTGAGGGACAATTATTTCATGCAGAGGGTGGTGCATATATGAATGAGCTGCCAGAGAAGTGTTGGAGGTGGGTACATTTACAATATTTAAAAGGCACCTGAATGGGTATATGAATAAGAAGGATTTGGAGGGATATGGGCCAAATGCTGGCAAATGGGACTAGATTAGATTGGCATGTCTGTTCGGTGAGGACGAGTTGGACTGAAGGGTCTGTTTCCATGCTGTATAACTCTAACAACAGAAGAATGTCAAATTTTGCACATTTTTTTGTGTGGTGTTTTCTTTTTGTCCATGGGATATGGGCACCGTTGGTCATGCCAGAGTTTATTGTCTGTCCCTAACTACCCGGACAGTAATTAAGTATCAGCCACGTTGGCATGGATCTGGAGTTACATATAGGCCGAAGGACATTAGCAAACCAGATGGGTGTTTACAATACCTAAAACTGGTTTTATAAATGTCATTGATAAGTTTTAAATTGCAAAATTCTTTGTTCTGTTGAACAAAAATTTGAATACCTGCCTTGGTATTATTTGAATTTGTGTACCCAGAACATTAGCCTATGGTTCTAGATGCTGGTTGCTGCTAGTCACTTATTGCTGCCCACTCATGTGGATGACTAGCATATCCATCATGCATGGTGGTGGATAATTAAACAGTTAACAGGAGGAGAACACTCCACAAATATCCCCATTATCCAAAACATTATTGAAAAAGATAGGGTTATAAAATTTGCTTTTATCTTCAGCCAGAGGAGCCAGTTGCATGATCCATCTCAGTCTCCTCCTGAGGTTTCAAGCATCACAAATTTCTTCAGACAAGTTGCTTCGCTCAATTTGATGTGATATCAAGAAATGGCAGGAAACTGCGAGAGTTATAGGATTGACAATATTCCATTAATAGCACTAAAGAGCTGTGCTGCAGAATTAGTTGTGCCAAAAATGTGGATAATCATCGGGCGTGTGATGTACACAAAAAGGAGGACAAGCCCCATTACCGCCCTATCAGTCTACTTCCATTTGTAAACAAAGTGATAGAAGGGGTTATCAACTGTCACTTGCAAAGGAATAAACTGATGTCCAATTTGGATATCGCCATGGCCACTCAACTCCTGACCTCATACGGTGTTGGTCCAAACATGGACATTAAAGCTGACTTCCGGATGTGAGAGTGACTGCCTTTAATGTTAAAGCTCCATCTGATTGATGATGGCAGCAAGCAGCCTAATAAAACTGGAGTCAATGGGAATCAGGTAGAAAAGTCTCCGCTGGTTGGGGTCATTTCTTGCATAAATAAAGACAGTTTTGATTGTTGGAAGTCAGCCATCTCAGTCCAAGGGCATCACTGTTCCCTAGGGTAGTGGCCAAGACCAACCATCTTCTACTGTTCCATCAAATATTTGCTTCCATCATAAGGTGGAATTGGAATGTTCAGTGATGATTGCACAACTTTTATCAACATCTCCAATAAAAGGGATAACTCACCATCTCGTGATATTCAATGGCATTGCCATCACCGAATCCCCCACAATCAACATCCTGAAATTACCATTAATCAGAAACTGAACTGGGCTAGCTATACTGTGGCTACTGAGTAGGTCAGACACTATAAATTCTGCAGAAGTTATGTTGCCTCCTATCTCCCAATGCATGTCAAAGCAAGTATGTGATGGAACTTGTCTGGATGAGTACAGCCCAATATCACTTGAAAAGCCTGACACCATCCAGGACAAAGCAGCCTGCTTAATTGGCACCACATCTTTCACCTTCAACATTCAATCCCTTCACCATCAGTGTGTATCATCTATAAGATGCACTACTGTAGCTCGCCTGGCCTACTTTGATTCTGTTTGTAAATCTGGGACCTTTATTAGCTGGAAAGAGAGTAGCAGAAGATGCAAGGGCACCAAGGGATCAAAGGTTATAGGGAGAAAGTGGGAAAATGGGTTGAAAAACCTAACAGCCATGATCAAATGGTGGAGCAGACTCGATGGGCCAAATGGCCTAATTTCTGCTCCAGTGCCTTATGGTCTTATGGTCTAAGACTATCAGCAGGCTCCCTGACCTGGAATTCACCATTTTTCATCATTACTGGGTCAGATCCTGAAATTCCCATGCAAATTACACTGTGCATGTCCCTACACCCCACAGAGTTCAAGAGTTCAAGAAAGCAGCTGAGCATTACCTCGTCCAGGACAATTAGAATTGGGTAACAAATATTGGTCCAGCAGGACCATTCATATCTGAGCAACCAATAACAACAAAAAAAAATAATGTTGTATCATATTAATAACTGATGTGTTTTCTATATTATTGTATTAATACACATTACAGCTGATAACAGCTTAGTAAAGCAAAATAAAAATGAGGTTGACTTACATGATTTAAGGTGCTTTTTTGGAGCAGATAAAAGATTCTGTTTGTCAGCATTATGCGGTTCTTGTTGGGACTGGCTAACTGGTAGCTTAGGATTGTTGCTTATGGGTTTGTTAGTTGAACCATTGTTGATTGGTATAAAGTTATTTACTTCAGTGTTTCGATTCAGCAGAAGTAGCCAATGGAGCTTCAACACTGAACCAGTTTTGTTGTATTCATAAAAGAACGGGATCATTCCATAAAAATATAGCTTATATTAAAGAATTTATAGTATTGTGCATCAAAATTCTTTGCACCTATGTATTATTAAACAAGTCATAATTCTTCTTTTGCATTTTAAGTTGTTTCTGTACCTGTCAATGTAAGGAATGGTTGTAGTTAGAAATAGCAAACTTTCTCAATATGTGAAGCCTTGAACTAGCAAGACAATACTTATTATCTATTCTAGTTACTCTGAGAGTTTATTGATAGAGGGGAGGCAGGTAATGTTGCAATCGCAGAAGAAAGTATCCTTGATAAAAGTCCTGCTCTTCTGACATAATCATAGAGGTCTCCTGAAAAAGCTGATGGAGTTATAGCTTGTTAGTACATCCCTGGGGCTTGCTAAATGGAATCAGTTGGCTCTTTCTAACATTAAAAACAGAACAATTTGGCACATTAGTAAGTGATGTCAGATGGGCAAAAAAAGATTGTAACAGCAACTTTAAGACAAATAGGCAGCACAGTGGCTCAGTGGTTAGCACTGCTGCCTCACAGTGCCAGGGATCCGGATTCAATTCCACCCTTGGTTAACGGTCTTTATGGAGTTGGTACATTCTCCTTGTGTGGGTTTACTCTGTGTGCTCTGGTTTCCTTTCACAGTCTAAAGATGTGCAAATAAGATGGATCAGCCATCCTAAATTGCCTATCGTGTCCAGGGATGTGCAGAGAAAGTGGATTAGCCATGGGAAATATAGGGATAGGTTGGGGGGGGGGGGGAGTGGGGGGAGTGATGTGTGGGTAGGGGAGGGGTTGGTCTGATTGGAATGCTCTTGGAGGGTCGTTGTGACTCAATGGGCTGAATGGGCCTGCTTCCACACAGTAGGGATTCTACGAAATGGAGATCAAATGCAACATGATGGCAAATATTTACAAACCAATGTTTCAACTAAGTATCATTGATGGAGGGTCATGATAAGAGGGAGATGTGGAAATGGGAGTTTATACTATCCATGTTGGTCACTGTTTTGCCTGTTTGTGGGATCAGCTTACAATGAGCTTTTAGTTCTACTGTGAAAGGCTGATTTGTACAGGATAAGAAGCTGAAAGAATTAATAGGTCATTCAACAATGTTTTGAGAGTGGGGAACATATTGTCTGGTCACTGTTTTTTGTAAAAATCAGCAAAGCTTGGGTGGATCATATAACCTTGATAACATAGTCACTGAGAAACACTGAGAGTAGAGAATTTTCACACGTTATTTGAAGTATTATTGCATGTCAATTAATAATTGGCAGTTTGGTGTTGGTGTGTGTCCAGTGAACAGATGAAAGTGTTTACTGTATATCAGTGTTTAGAGCAAACCGGTGTTTTTATAGCCAACATGGAATGGCAGAGTTTGGTACCTGAGTTAGAATAATCATTTCATGACTCACTAATAAACAAAATGTTGTTGCAAGGTTTGCCTGTGTTTTGTGAGCACTCATTTTGGATTTTGTAATAGGAGCTCATAAAATAGGAGCTCATAAAAGACAAAGATCAGATTCTGCAGTTGTTACAACTGATTTCTGTGCTTAAGTTAACAACAGAACATGGATCAGGAAAGCATTTCAATCTTAGGGACTGAGAATGATGTTTGGAATATAGTGACAGTGACCAGGTTTATAAGGGAGGATGAAGCCACTGCAAGAAATGTATTTATAATTAAAACAGTAGCTAAGCTAGTCCAGTGCCAAACTGTGAATTGGGCTTTAATCAGATGGTGAGAGAACTCACACCAGTGACTGCATCACCAACCTACCTGTTGCAGATAGCTCCATCTGTAAGAGAGTTGATGGGAATGGCTGGTGCATGGTCATTCTGAAGACTAAGTGTGGAGGACTAAGGATTTTACCAGCTCACTGGAGACTGCTGGGCAACAGGAAGTGTCCTAACGTGGCATCAGGAGGCACAGGAACTGAAGCCCAACCTCTTCCTGCAGTCACATGGTATAACCAATGGCATGGCAGCGTGCCAATCAGAGATGTGCAGCCAATTAAACCAATAAAATGGTCAATTAACAATCTCTTGCCAGGTCTTGAAGGCATGCCACCAGGTAAAGTGTGGTGGCCTCCCAGTGGGTTCTCATTAGCAGTCTTACCTTAATGGCCATTCTGCAGCTTAGAGAGTAACAGCCACTGCCATAGCTCTGGGGATTCAGCACACTGGTTTGCACAGCTAATTTTTTAAAAACCCAGCTTACTTTTGAGGCAGCATCAAAGTTCTCCCAGTAGCCTCAGCTGTGCCACCTCCATCAGTCACACAATGAGGTTGCCAAGCTGCCAGTTGTCTGATTGGCCCAATGGTATAGTCAACTTGACAATGACGATAACATCCATCCATGTGCGCTCAGCTTCACCCTGCTTCTCCAATTGCCCCTGCTTAACATTTAAGCATGGGTGGGACTTCCTTAATATTTGTAGGGGCAATCAATGAATTTGGATTTTATTGTTCATCTCAATTCCCTTTCCTATTTTCCTGAAAATGCTGTCATACTTTCACATTTGGCAGCATCTAGACTCCACCTTGCTCCAACTCCTATGCTGCTGAAATCCTATGCAATGCCTTTGTGAGCTCTAAACTTGACTACATGAGAGCCTTCCTTGCCTGCCTCCCACCTTCCATCTTATGAAAAACTTGAGATAATTTGACACTGAGCAACCCATTTTCTTGATTGCAGCAAGTCCTGTTCACCCAGCCTCCTTGTGCTATTGGTCATCTGCACTAGTTTATCCTCATGCAGCTCATTATTATTTTTTCCCAAGTAGCTATTCTTTGAGTATTCCATGCAAACCATAAGTGTTTTCAGTTCCTTCTGCGTGCGGGTTGCATATAATGAAACTTATGTAAAATCAGGATGAGTAACTGGTTGTATGACTGATATCAGTAAAAGAGAAAATAAACCAGTCATCAAAGAAAGAACTTTGTTCTGTTTTCACTTCCCAACATCAGAATGTACCTGAATAAATGTGCCCTTTTTTTGTTGACCTAAGACCTAAGATGGCTTAACCCAGAATACAGATGGGAGTAAACAGGGGTCCTTCTTGATCTGTTGAGCTTAGATCTAGAACCAGTTAGATATCTTCCATTTGCTAACACTGCATTCTTAACTCTTCCTTCCAGACCCAATGTGCAGTTTGTAAAGCCGATTCCAAAACAAGTATTACAACATGAAGAAGACTCTTCATCTTCAGAGGAAGAACAATGTAGGGCAAAGAAGAAGGGAGTTAAAAAGCATCATGGTAGACAAAGGGATTCTACAGATAATGATGATAATGAATGGCAGTCGGCCTTTGGATCAGAGTTTGAACTAAAAGAGACAAGTTCCTCAATTGATGAAGATAGTTATGATGGTACATTTTGCTTTCGTACAGAATCAGGATAATTGGTTTCTCAATAGGGATGGTGAATGTAATCAAGTGGATTGCAATGTTAGTTTTGGCAGAATGTTCAATCTTGAAAAAGCAAAATCAATGTGACCCTCTCATTGAGCACACGTGACCCGTTTGTCACACTAATGGTACTGGTGGAAGTTCCTCAGGAGTTGTGAAGGGAATGGTTGGGATGCAGGTTCTATTGAAGAAAAAGAAAGACAGTGGGAAAAATGACTAAAATGAAAGGAAATGTAGGGCAGAATGTCCCCCTCCCTGGAGCTGATGAGAAGGGCAAATAACTGGACAAGTTCACCCTGGAGAGATGTTTGCACCTGCCTCACCATCTCAGCAGTTCAGTGATGGATGTGAAGAATTATTGGGATTTTCTCTAACCACCATCAATTAAGGCCTTAAGTAGTCAATTAAGACCCTCAACTCAGCTCCTCCCTGGTTACCTTCTTTCCTGGTGAGGGAGAAAAGTGGCTGGATATCCTGGTGGGGAACCAGGGCAACCTGCCTGCCCGGTTGGTGAAAGTGAGTGGTGGCCTCTGTTTGCCTCAACTAGGGGGTAACCAGCAGCACACAAAGGGGAGCAAAATGGTCCTCCAAAGACCAGCGTGCTGGTTAGAGACAAAAAAACTGCAGATGCAGGAATCCAAAGTCAACAGGCAGGAGGCTGGAAGAACACAGCAAGCCAGGCAACATCAGGAGGTGGAGAAGTCAACATTTTGGGTGTGACCTTTCTTTATGACCTGAAATGTCGACTTTTCACCTCCTGATGCTGCCTGGCTTGCTGTGTTCTTCCAGCCTCCTGCCTGTCTACTCTACATTTGCCTCTGGCCCCAGGAATGCTCTTTCTTCTTGCAATGTCAACCCTGTGAGAAGCAAAAGCAAAGCTCTTTACCCAGAAGAAAAAAACAGTAAAACTTGTAGATGAGACATACTGGTCCGACTCCACGTTTCTTACTTCAAAATGGAGCTCCAGTATGATGACTGTACTCATTTCCAAGTTTAAGCATTTATTGTTCACTGGTTTCACCCGTCACCTTCTCATCACTGGGATCCTTCGATGACCTTGGTATACCTTGAGCAATGGCCCCCAGGAGCTGCCAGCCACTGCAGTGGGCTTGGTGGGGAAGGTATGCAAACTTAGGTGATTCAGTTCCTGTTTTGGCAAGGCAGGACTCCACTGTCAAGGCCTGGGATAGGACAGAAAGCACACTGAAGATCCCTACTCAGCTCCTAAACTGAGCAGCACCCAATCTAGCTTCTTAGTGGAGGGTTCACTGAGTCATTTGCTACATTTTGACTGAAAACAAGAGAATGACAACCACAAGAGAATACTAAATTAGAGTCACAGAGTAATAGAGATGTATAGCATGGACATAGACCCTTCAGTCCATCTCATCCATGCTGACCATGCCACACCTCCTCCAGACCAAAGGGGTAGCCATGGGCACCTGTATGGGCCCCAGCTATGCCTGTCTCTTTGTTGGCTACGTAGAACAGTCGATCTTCCGTAATTACACTGGCGCCACTCCCCACCTCTTCCTCCATTACATTGATGACTGCATTGGCGCCACCTCGTGCTCCCGCGAGGAGGTTGAGCAATTCATCAACTTCACCAACACATTCCACCCTGACCTTAAATTTACCTGGACCATCTCTGACACCTCCCTCCCCTTCCTGGACCTCTCCATTTCCATTAATGACGACCGACTTGACACTGACATTTTTTACAAACCCACCGAGTCCCACAGCTACCTGGATTACACCTCTTCCCACCCTACCTCCTGCAAAAATACCATCCCGTATTCCCAATTCCTCCGCCTCCGCTGTATCTGCTCCCAGAAGGACCAGTTCCACCATAGAACACACCAGATGGCCTCCTTCTTTAGAGACTGTAATTTCCCTTCCCACGTGGTTAAAGATGCCCTCCAATGCATCTCATCCACATCCTGCATCTCCGCCCTCAGACCCACCCCTCCAACCGTAACAAGGACAGACGCTCCTGGTGCTCACCTTCCACCCTACCAACCTTCGCATAAACCAACTTGTCCGCCGACATTTCCGCCATCTCCAAACAGACCCCACCACCAGGGATATATTTCCCTCCCCACCCCTTTCCGCCTTTCGCAAAGACCGTTCCCTCCGTGAGTACCTGGTCAGGTCCACCCCCCACAACCTACCCTCCCATCCTAGCATCTTCCCCTGCCACTGCAAGAATTGCAAACCTGCGCCCACACCTCCTCCTTCACCTCCATCCAAGGCCCTAAAGGAGCCTTCCACATCTATCAAGGTTTTACCTGCACATCCACTAATATCATTTATTGTATCCGTTGCTCCCAATGCGGTCTCCTCTATATTAGGGAGTTTAGATGCCTCCTAGCAGAGCGCTTTAGGGAACATCTCCGGGACACCCGCACCAATCACCATCCTGTGGCCCAACATTTCAACTCCCCCTCCCACTCTGCCGAGGAAATGGGCCTCCTTCACTGCCGCTCCCTCACCACCAGACGCCTAGAGGAAGAACGCCTCATTTTCCACTTCAACCCCAGGGCATCAATGTGGACTTCAACAGTTTCCTCATTTCCCCTTCCCCCACCTCACCCTAGTTCCAAACTTCCAGCTCAGCACTGTCCCCATGACTTGTCCTACCTGCCTACCTTCTTTTCTGCCTATCCACTCCACCTACCCCTCCCTGACCTATCACCTTCATCCCCTCCCCCACTCACCAATTGTACTATATGCTACTTTCTCCCCACCCCCACCCTCCTCTCACTTATCTCTCCACCCTTCAGGCTCTCTGCCTGTATTCCTGATGAAGGGCTTTTGCCTGAAACGTTGATTTTACTGCTGCTCAGATGCTGCCTGAACTGCTGTGCTCTTCCAGCACCTTTAATCCAGAATCTGGTTTTCAGCATCTGCAGTCATTGTTTTTACTGACCAGATAACCCAACCCAATCTAGTCCCTTCTGCCAACACCCAGCTCATATTCCTCTAAACCCTTCCTATTCATATGCCCATCCAGATACCTTTTAAATATTGTAATTGTACCAGCCTCCACCACTTCCTCTGGCAGCTCATTCTATACACGTACCACCCTCTGCATGAAGAAGTTGCCCCTTAGGTCTCTTTTAAATCTTTCCGCTCTCACCCTAAACCTATGCCCTCTAGTTCTGGACTCCTTCACTCTAGGGAAAAGAAAAACACAATAGATTAATCAGCTCCTGATAGAGAAAGAGGTTAACATTTCATTTCTCAGGAGACATTTGGGAAGCTTTCCTTTGTATGTCAGGAATGGTGAAGTTACATAAACCCTGCAATATTGAAGAATTCCAACCTCTCCCGTGAAGAGTTGTAATTATATTTCAGTGCAAATATCAACCAAGTGGGTACATAAGTTGATGTCTTCAATATTTGCTCAGTCTAAAGTGATGTTTATTTATGCTTATGACTGAACTGATCGGAGTTTTGTCTTTCATGTGATGTACAATTGTTATGGTTTAACAATCAACCTGGGCTTTATTCCCAAGAGGCGTTTTGGGTATGAACTGCAAATGTATGTGATTCAGTTCCTGTGTTGCAGTTTGCATATATTTGCACCCTATAGTGTAAAGGAAATCTGTGGCCCAGATAGTCATTTTCGTAAGTGTGCTAAAAAAATTCTTCCTGAAATTTCTGAAAATTCTGGAATAACTTTCACGCAATTCACTTCCCATTGTTGAAAGAATTGAAAAGCTGCAGTGAAATCACGCAGAAAATTGTTGGTCTTTGTTTTAATTCCCGTTCCGAGTTTGAACTTTGTCTTCTTTCTTGTCTTCTTGTCAGATGAACCTCAGTGCCGTTGGTAAATCTGTTCCCACAGGCTGAAGTTCCCATCTGTTGTTTGTTTCTAACGCAATCGAGTTGTACTTTGTGCTGATTTTTGACACATGAGTATTAAGACAAATGCTACTTGATCACCTGTGACTTTGCTCATTTTAAAAGAAATTAAAGGAAAATATCTGCTTCTCTTCCTGCAGCAGTGTCTCTTGTTTTGTACAACACCAATTCTCACTGACTGAGATTTTCTGTTTCCATGGTCATAATCCAGGGATTTTCTATTCGTTCACTTTACTAGAGAAATTCGGTATTGATGAGCATATTTTTCATATTTGATCATGAGATGTGGTCAACACTGCTTGGGGCCGCACTTATTGCCCATTCTTAAGTGCTGTTGAAAAGGTGGTGGTGAGCTGCCATCTTGAACCACTGCAGTCTATGTGTAGTAGGTAAACCCACAATGCCTTTAGGGTAGGAGTTCCAGGATTTTGACCCAGTGACAGTGAAGCATATATTTCCAAGTCAGGATGGTGAGTAGATTGGAGGGGTGCTTACAGATGGTAGTGTTCCATTATGATTGCTGCCTTTGTCCTTTGAGATGGAAGTGGCCGAGTGTTTGGAAGGAACTTTGGAGAATTTCTGCAGTGCATCTTGTAGCGAGCACACACTGCTGCTCCTGATCAGTGATGGAGGGAGTGACTGGCACCACACCCACAAACAGTCAAGTGGCATGCTTTGTACGAGGGTAGTTATGAGTCAACAACTTTGCTGTGGATCTGGAGTCACCTGTAGGCAAAACAGGGTAAGGACAGCATATTTCCTTCCCAAATTAGTGAAGCAGATCTTTTTAAAATGACAATTGACAGTGGTTAAATAGCTGCCATAGGCTAGTTTTTATGTTTCAGAAGCAATTTTTTTGCATTCAAATTTCACCATCTGCCATGCTGGGATTTGAATTCACGTCCTTAGATCATAAGGCTGAGATTCTGGATTACTAGTCCAGTAATGTTACCAATGTAACACTGCCTCCCCTAAACTATGATGTGCAGTGGGTATCAGAGTATGTCTGATGTCTGAGCAGACATGTGGCAAAACATAAGGAGGAGACAGGTGAAGGATGAAACAGCAAACTTACAAAGATAGCCAGTACAGAAATTGACAAGAGACATGGAGAGAAGAGATACCAAAAAAGTAAGTGAATTTAATAGATAGGAAAAGAATGTAAAAAAGATAGAAAAACATAATGAAGAACGTGGGGCAAATTTCTCTGCTTAACAAGTTTGAGGGAAGCGAAGCGTTGTAATGTACATTTGATGATAGCTCACAGTTTTACTATTCCCAAATACCAGATAAATCTGAAAAGTAAGTACCAGTAAGGTCCATGGGCAGAGCGGCAAGTTGTTTCCAACACTGGGTAATTGTCAGGAAGCAAAAGGGTAGTGGCTGATGGATGATTTTGTGAATGGAAGGCTGTTTCTACAAGGGCCCCACAAGTTCAGCACTAAGTCCTTTCCTGTTTGCTGTAACCTGTTATTTAGACTTAAACATAGGGTGGAGACTTAAATGTTTAAGAAGTTTGCAGAAGATAGAAAAATTGGTCATGCGGTTTTGATGGTCAAGACTAAATGTCTGAAAACAAACCTTCGAGCTCAGCGAGCTGACTTACAGACTAAAGGGAGGTGTCTATGGTTTGGAGATACAAATGTCAGGTTGTCAGAGAGGTGGCTTGTGGATTTCAGTCTGAAGACCTGTGCAATGTCTTTAGGAAGTCAACAAGGGAACGCCCAATAAAGAGGAGGATGCTGGGAAGTACAATGGGATATTTGAGGGCAAATCACAGTTCCATGGCGGCAGAGCAGATGGTCAAGAAGGATACTTCCCTTTATTGGCTGAGGGATAGAATATAAGACAGGATGGTTATACTTTAATAACCATTAGTTAGACCACAGCTAGAATGCTAATGTAAAGTTCTGAGCACCACATTCCAGGAATAACAAAATTGCACTGTAAGGTACAGAGGAAACTTAGGAAAAGATGTTGTCAGAATCGGAGATTTTTGTTTACATGGAATGGTTGCAAAAGCTGGAGTTATTTTCTTTGGATCAGAGGCTGCTAAAGTGAAATTAATTGCAGTATGTAAAATTATGAGAGGCTCAGATAGAGTGGAAATAAAGAATGTATTTCTCTCGGCAGGGAGGTCAGTAAGTCGGAAGTATAGATTTATACGAAGTAGCAAATGATCAGAGGGAAATTGAGGAAGGATTTTCCAAACCAGATGATGGTGGGGGTCTGGAACTCAATCCCTGAAAAAGTAACAGTGAAAGAAATCACAGGGATCTGTGGACTTGCACACCAATGTTCCCCTGTAGCATGGTAGGAGCTAGAAAGTCTTACTTTTTCATTATGACTAGGTCAAAATCCACAGCATCAAGATAAGCCTCTTAAACAGCACCCCAAAGCAGTCAGCAGCCTCGGTTACTGCCTTCCACTTTTTGAATATAGTCTGCAATTAACCCTCACAATGAAAATTGCATCTTCAGAGATATATCCACATGGGACCTTGTGCAATGTTGGGAGTTTTATGTATGTCATGATCAATCAACATGTTTGCCTTTTTGATGCTGAATTTTAATACTTGCTCTTTGTTGGAAATGTTATATTATTTTCATTTTAAATGCACTGCTGGTATCTGTGTCTGGAATCGCTCAAAACAATACATGGGTAAACTCCAGTGGCTGTCACATAGAAGTGAACAGTGTTGGGTTCTTAGCAATTCATCCACAAAGCCATAAAATCCTGAAGAATACACCAGCTACAGCTATTACAATGTTTACATCAATTAGTTAAAAATCACACAATACCAGGTTATAGTCCAACAGGTTTAATTGGAAGCACACTAGCTTTCGGAGCGACGCTCCTTCATCAGGTGGTAGCGGAGGGCTCGATCGTACTGAAGGAGCGTCACCCCGAAAGCTAGTGTGCTTCCAATTAAACCTTTTGGACTATAACCTGGTGTTCTGTGATTTTTAACTTTGTACACCACAGTCCAACACTGGCATCTCCAACTCATGACTACATCAATTAGGTTATCGACCTTATTGAACATTGTGGTGGTAATTTTTGGAATTTCTTTTTTTAAACCAGAATGCAAACTTATCGTGAATAAATGTTGTGCAAATGAGTTAGCCACCTGCATGTTGTCTTCCCATCGAATAACTTCAAATCCATGATGATAATTTTCTTTGGTACGTTCATGCTCTTGAATGTAGGGCTAAACTTGAAGCCTGCTACAAGGGAATGATTTGCAGCTCTTTAATGGAGATGGGGAGGACTGGATTTTATTCTTCCTCGCTGATGGGTTTAAAGACAGGGCTGGACTGTTAAATCCAACAAATAGCCTTCTGTCTCCCTGGCTGTCCATGATTTATCCGAAACTTTAGATTGTCGGGGGAGGTGCTGGCAGTCTGTCCACCACTGGGCATGTGGAGGCTCTTAAGTGATTAATGAATGGCTTCATATTACTGCCGCTGACATTTTAACCTTGACTGTGAGAAAGGTACATCACAGTCAGGAGCTCAGCAACTGCAGCAAGGGGTTGGGCAAGGAATTGGGACCGACTTTGCAGACTCCATTGTAGGCAGTTCCCCTTCAGCTCGATTTCCTCTCCCCCTCCTCAACTTTTAACCTTCGCTCTCGAATCTGGCCTCCCCATCACCTCATTGAGAGTCCTGACCCTGGCATTACCTGGGCTCCTCAGTGTGAGGGGTCTGCCCTGTGTTGTCACTGCTGTCAGCCACGAAACATTATTCCTGGTGTTACATCACTGCTGGGCAATGGTCAGGATTGTGGGCAGGTTCATTGTCATCAGCTATTCAGCCAGGATGGGCTGGGTGACATGGTATCCTATAAAATCCAAATGTTATAAACGTGATGAATGCAGGAGGTGCTGCCTTCACCATTTTCTAATGATCGTAAGACGATATGAAATAGAAACAGGAGTAGGCCGCAGCCTGCAATTCGATAGGATCACATCCACATGCCCACTTTCCTGCCGTTACTGAAGAAGAATCCATCCATCTCAACCTTAGATAGACCAAAAGATTCTATCCCCACAGCTTTCTATGGTAAGGAATTCCAAAGATACTCAACTCTCTTGAGAGAAGAAATGCCCCTTCTTCCACTCTCAAATTGGCACTCCTTTATTCTGAGACAATGCCCTCTGGTCCTAGATTCTTCCGTGAAGGAAAGCATCCTCTCAGCATTTGCCCTTTCAACTCTCTCAGAGTCATCATTTAAGTGAGATCGCCTCTCATTTTTCTAAACTCCAGTAAGTAGAGTACCAATTTGTTCAGTCTTTGCTCATAAGACAATTCTTCCATAACAAAGACGGTCCTCTTAGTACATCTTCCCTGAATTGCTTCCAAAGAAATGATAGCTTTCCTAAAATAAGGAGACAGCAAAGGCATGATATTGATTGATGTGTACAAAGAATAATAGTACCTCTGCCTAATTCTTTTCAAGATCACAAATCTAGCTTCAAAACAACAAATGGTTACCCCACTTCTTCCTTCCCTCCTTCATGCACTCCAACGTCTACCTACTCTGCCTCACAGGCACACTTCTTAATACAATCTGGAGCTCGGATGTCCTCAGGTCTCACTAATACCAAGTCATTCCAAATGTCTTCAATTGAGTCTCAAGATTGTACTAATTGATGCTTGATGCTCTCTGGAATTTCTGCCACATGTAACTTCTCTTATAGGTATTGCACAGCCTTGCATTTTTCCAGTTGTTTTGTGGTGTTTTAAATCATACTCAATATAGAATTGCCCTTGAAATATTTGCAATAATATAACAGAATTTTTCTTGCACTTAAGCAATGTGGTACTAATGCTTTATCTGCGCTGTAACTGAATAAGGCCCTGACTACATTTGTAATACTGTGAGGAGTTTTGGGCTGCATATCTGAGGAGGAGTGTGCTGGCCTTGGAGGGGGTCCAGAGGAGGTTTACAAGAATGATTCCAGAAATGAAGGGCTTGTCATAAGAGGAGCACTTGCGGTCTCTGTGTCTCTACTCGCTGGGGTTTAGAAGGATGTCATTGAAACCTACAGAATACTGAGCCTGGATAGAGTGAAAGTGGAGAAGATGTCTCCATTAGTAGGAGAGACTAGGACCCAAGGCAGAATGAAGGGATGACATGTTAGAACTGAGATGAGGAGGAATTTCTTCAGCCAGAGGATGATGAATCTATGGAACTCTATTTGGAAGACAAGTCATTGAGTGCATTTAAAACAGAGTTAGATCGGCTCTTGGTCATGGTTTATATGGAGAAAAGAGGAGAAGAATGAGAAACATGATCGAATGTTGGAATTGACTCGATGGGCCAAATAGCCATTTTGCTCCTATATCTTAATACCTTTTATTGGAAACTAATTTTCTATTTATCATCACTTCAACCTTCATCCATGGCTTTTTAGGTTATTTATCATCTGCTTCTTAAGAACAGTAGTATTACAATCACTTAACGGTCCAAAAACAAATGATCGTACTGGTGATAAAGCTGATGAAAAATTTCGAACTACAAATTTATACTAAATGCATTACTCTTACAGTTGGCTTTCAGTGTCACATCTGCTTCATCAATTGTCTTATAGTTTTAGTGAACTATTGTGTTACAATAGCCATTGAAGGTCTGATACATTGAAGAATATACAAGGACATTGAGTTTTCTTCCTCAACCTTTATACTATTTTTTAATAGTCAACTACAGTTTATCCATACAGAATGTTATCACTTAATGGTACCAGATACTAAGTGTTAAAACCTTCCCGGCCTTTTTCCATAGAAACAATAACAAAATGGGAGATATTTGGATTATTGTTTCTGCACCAGTGTTGGCTTTCCTTCTGGAGCTCTCTAATCTGCTCCTGGTGGGAGCTCATTTGGTACTTTGGGTGTGTATTTTGCATACTTGAGAGGCTGGAATGAATTTAGCCGCAATGCACAATTGAAAACCATGGGTGGAATTTTTCACTGCTGTGCCTGGTATTGGGAGTGGCAGGAAAGTTGGGAAATTACAGAAAGAGTGAAGTAAAAGTAGATTCCTGATGTGAAGAAAAAAAAAGCTCAGAGCTTTCCCTTGGGGTCCTAATGATAAGTTCTAAATCTTGCCTCCTTTCTTCCCATTCTATCTTCCATCACCCAGAAAGTAAATTGGCATCCCGGCAAATTCATTATCACCACCACTTTCCTGTTTGCTCATACTTCACCTTTCATCTGTGGCTGTGGCTGGTTTTAGAACATAGAACATAGAACAATACAGCACAGAACAGGCCCTTCAGGCCACGATGTTGTACCGAACATCTATCCTAGATTATGCACCCATCCATGTACCTATCCAATTGCCGCTTAAAGGTCGCCAATGATTCTGACTCTACCACTCCCACGGGCAGCGCATTCCATGCCCCCACCACTCTCTGGGTAAAGAACCCACCCCTGACATCTCCCCTATACCTTCCACCCTTCACCTTAAATTTATGTCCCCTTGTAACACTCTGTTGTACCCGGGGAAAAAGTTTCTGACTGTCTACTCTATCTATTCCTCTGATCATCTTATAAACCTCTATCAAGTCACCCCTCATTCTTCGCCGTTCCAACGAAAAAAGGCCGAGAACTCTCAACCTATCCTCGTACAACCTATTCTCCATTCCAGGCAACATCCTGGTAAATCTTCTCTGCACCCTCTCCAAAGCTTCCACATCTTTCCTAAAGTGAGACGACCAGAACTGCACACAGTACTCCAAATGTGGCCTAACCAAAGTCCTGTACAGCTGCAACATCACTTCACGATTCTTGAATTCAATCCCTCTGCTAATGAACGCTAATACGTTTTGGACCAACTCACATTCCAATTCAACCTTTCAGGACTTCAATTTCTAGCCCAGGGACACTAAAACCTTGCAAAGCATATGCTGGTTTGCTTTACGTGCTGGGACAGACATGCCTCTCATGCATCTATACACATTCATCGTTGCTAACTACCTCATCACTTATTCACTTCATGCTGACTTGGAAGCTGCCAGCCTCTCTAGCTTGCATTGCTGTTTAGGTATGCAACCACTTAGCGTTCATAGCACTGGACAGTCAAGGGAGTGGACATGTTGTTATGCGGCATCATGCTCTGTCAATATCACACCTGCAACATGTGCTGGCAATCTATGCGGCAAACAACCATGTCAGAAAGTTAAAGGAGATGAGTCCATAGTGCAGTGAATGGGGTCCAAGGTCTGTCAGAGAGTGTCACCACACCCAGTCAAGGGGCACATCATAACTATTACTTACTTCATATCATTAATCACTGTCATGCCAAATAAGCCAATCAATGCAGACGCATAAGTCTCACCTGGGTTTGCTATTTCTGTATCAATTCTCAAATCTGATACTGGAAGGTAAGACTTCAATGCTGCCACATTCTCACACCATACTCTCAGTCAAATTGTCTCTGGCCACAGGAGGGGTGGCAGAGAACTGGAGACAATTAATGCAAGTGGTAGGGATAAACCAGAAAACTACAGGTCAGTGAGTCTAACATCTGTGATCGGAAAACTGTTGGAAAAGTTGGATTATGGTCAGCATGGACTGGTTGGACTGAAAGGTCTGTTTCCGAGCACTACGACTCTATGACATTTCATCTGTGAAACGAGACTAGACAGGATTGGATTATTTTCCTTAGAGGAGAGATGGCTGAGAAGGGATCTTACTAACGTGTGCCAAGTTCTAATCCGGGTTGGTTAGGTCAATTGGCTGGGTGGCTGGTTTGTAATGTAGAGTGATGCCAACAGTGTGAGTTTAAATCCTGCACTGGCTGAGGCTACTATTGAAAGACTCTCCTTCTCAAAATCAGCCTTTGCCTGAGGCATGATGGAACGTAATTTAAACCACCGTGAGTCATACCTCAAAATGAGAGAGTGGTCCTGTGGTCCAGTAAGACTAGGGCAACATTATCCTTACAAAATTCTCTGGAGGTGCAGACATAAGGGGAAAAACTTTACCCCTTAGTGGAGGGAACATTAACCAGGAGGCACAGTTTTAAAGGATGGGACCAGAGGTTGGAAGGGATTAGGGAAATTTTATTTTTCACCCAGAAGGTTGTGTTTATTTAGAGCTCACGGTCTAAAAGGGTGGCAGAGGTAGGAACTCTCAGGACTATTTAGATGGGCACTTGAAGCAGTATAGCTTTGAAAGCTAGAGGCCAAGTGCCAGAAGGTGGGATTAGCATAGTTGGATTTTGGTGCACAGACACAGATTCATAGAATCATAGAGCTGTACAGAATAGAAATAGACACTTGGTCCAACCCGTCTATGCCGACCAGATATCCTAAATAAATCTAAACCAATTTTACAGCATTTGGCCCGTATCCCTCTAAACACTTCCCTATTCATATACACATCCACATGTCTTTTAAGTGTTATAATTGTACCAGCCTCCACCACTTCCTCTGGCAGCTCATTCCATACAGGTATTGCCTCTGCATGAAAAAGTTGCCCCTTAGGTCTCTTTTATATCTTGCCCCTCTCACCCTAAACCTATGCCTTCTTGTTTTGGACTCCCACACCCCATGGAAAAGACTTTGTCTATTTATCTTATCCATGCCCCTCATGATTTTATAAACCTCTATAAGGTCACCCTTCAGCTTCCAATGCTCCAGGGAAAAATACTCAAACCTATTCAGCCTCTCCCTTTAGCTCAAACCTTTCATCCCAGGCAACATTCTTGTAAATCTTTTCTGAATTCTTGCAAGCTTCACAACATCCTTCCTATAACAGGAGACCAGAATTGCATGTAGTACTCCAAGAGTGGCCTAACCAATGTCCTGTACAGCTGCAACATGACCTCCCAACTCCTATACTCAATGCTTTGACCAATAAAGGCAAGCATATCAAACCCAATTATCACTATCCTGCCTACCGGTGACTGCACTTTCGAGGAAATATGAAGAAGGGGAGGCAACGGCCGAGTGATATTATTGCTAGACTATTAATCCAGAGACCCAGGTAATGTTTTGGAGATATGGGTTTGAATACTGCCAAGGAAGATAATGGAATGGAATTCAATAAAAATCTGGAATTATGTGTCTCATGATGACCATGAATCCATTGTAGGTTGTCAGTAAAGACCCATCTCGTTCACTAATGTACTTTAAGGAAGGAATCTGCTGTCCTTACCTGGTCTGGCCTACATGTGACTCCAATATGGTTGACTCTTAACTGTTCTCTGGGCAATTGAGGGTGAGCAATAAATGCTGCCTAGTCAGTGAAGCCCTATCCATGAACAAATTTTTAAAAAAGCACTCCAAGGTCTCTTTATGAACTAAAGGGTCCCTTGCCTTGCTGTAAAGACTCTATGACTCTAAGGACATAGTCTGTAATTCAAGGATGTGTTTTTTTGGGAAGGGATGCTATCGTTGTGGATGTGCTGGAAATGTATCCTTCTAATGTAGAATCAGCATTCAGTTTTGCAACATACATCTGGATAAGGGTGCATAACCCAGAGCTCTTTTTGCAGTTATGACAGTAGCCTCCTTGCAAAGTCTCCCTTGCCCATGGCGCTTCACCATGATTAATATGAGGGCTCTGGAATGTGGTTCTATTTTTGATTTTCCACACAAGTCATTGAATCACATATCTGAGGGGAAGCCTCTACACCAAGGAGCAACTGGGAACCTGTATGGCTTCTCCCATTCCTTGACACATGAATGCAGCCAGGATGTAACTGATGACAATTTCTACAGTACACAGCTCTTCATATCTTTTTGTGGTGATCAAGTACATTAAGCAACTGAGGAAGTGGAGCTGTTCACTATTGATGGCTTCCTCTGACTACAGGGTGCAATAGATTGCACCCAGAGAGCACCCTATTATTAACCTACAGAGTTCTTGAGTCATAGGGTCTTATAACACGGAAACAGATCTTCAGTCCAACCAGTCCATGCCAAACATAATCCCAAACTAAACTAGTCCCACTTGCCTGCACTTGGCTCATACCCCTCCAAACATTTTTTGTTCATGCACTTATCTAAATGTCTTTTAAATATTGTAACTTTCTCTGGAAATTCAATCCACCCACGAATCACTGTGTAAAAACATTTCCCCTCATGCCTTTTTAAAATCTTTGTCCTTTCCCCTTAATAATACTATACCTCGGTCTTGAAATTCCCCACCCTACGGAAAAGACATCTGCCATTCATCTTATCTATGCCACTCATGACTTTATAAACCTCTATCAGCTCACCCTTTACCTTCTATGCTCCAATGAAAAAAGTCTCAGCCTTTCCTTGTAATGCACACCCTCCATCTTAGTAAATCTCTTCTGAATTCTCTCCTAATTAATAATGTCCTTCCTATTATGGGTGACCAGAAATGGGCACAGTATTCCAACCTATCAACCAACCATTGTAGAATAGAAATGACTTCCACTCCATCAATGCTATTACTTGGCCATTGCTACCAATGTTTGGAGGTTGGCACCAGATATTCTCATGACTTCTATAAATCTTACATACTGGAGAGATTGCAGGTTCCTGCCAAGATCTTTGGGCCATAGAGGGGTGGTTGTTAGGAGAAAGGGGCTATCTCCTCAAACATGGCTCAAGACACATTTACAAAACCTTCCAACTGACTCAAAATAGAGATACAATGTTGCTGGTGTTTCTACCCAAGGAAATGGCTGATCAAGAGGAATCCTCAGAGGATGGGCATCAGGTCATTGATTGGGAAGGGTATTCATGTGAGGAGTTATGCCTTGTCGAGCACAAGACACCAGCCAGCACCTCAGTGAAACCTACTTCCAGCGTGAGAAAGCTCTGTTGGGACTTCCTTTCACTGCGTTATTTTCTGCTGGCTATATTGAAAGCAGCTTCTGGTTGGTCCAAAGTGCACATCGATCTGTTTATTATGGTGCAATATAGAAGCACCTCCATTCCACCAACCCAGCCACCAGCGCATCCAGGTACCCCATCGAGTAAGGGAGGGGCCTAACTCAGTATGCTGAGCTATTATTTAGTTCCATCATATGAAAGACATTTAAATGCATATCGTTGGGTGGTATCATCTGCCCTCAATTTTTCTTCCAAACCTCCCTTGTTTCCCACTCTATCCCACATTTTCCTTATTCCTACAACTAGATTCATTAATAGCACTTTTGTCCTAACAGATAATGTTGGTACTTCTTAAAGATTATCAGTTTACACACAATTATCGACTCTTATTTTTCTGTTTGCCTCCTTCCTTGCAAGTTCTGTAAACTTTGAAATATTTGGTGAAAAGGGATAAATTGTTAAAGGAATAAATGTGAAATTCGTCAGTTGTATTTTTAACTGAAGGGTCTTTGTCAAGTGCTCATTAGGAGTGTTTCTAAAAAAAATCACCTGAGTGAAGTTTTGATTAAATGAGGCAATTCTAGTAGTGGACTATAATTAGTGTCAAGTTAGAATTGACAAAGAGTTCAGCTGAATATTCTGAATTAATAATGGAATGACAATTTGTGGGTGAAACGTTATGGCTGTACTAAAATTGGGATCGCCTTGCTTTTTCCTTGTTCTCTTGTGCCATACCTGCATCTAAAACTTGATCAGACCAAATTCATGTTGTTGAAGGAAGCCTTCAATTTAACCAGCAAAGAAATCACAATTAAACAACGATTTTTTTTATTAAAATATAAAAGGCAAGTGGTGAGAATGACACAAAGAGGCTGCAGAGGGATGTAGACAGGTTAAGCAAGTAAAAGAAAATGTAAGGTTAGGTACTTGAACAGGAAGAATGACAAGCTAATTATTACTCAAATGAGGTCAAACAGCACAAGACTACCGAATCTCCCTGCCATAGGAAAGATGCTAAACTTGAAAGGGTTTAGAACGGATTTATAAGAATGTTGCTGGGGTTGGAGGGTTTGAGCGAAAAGAAGAGTCTGAATAGGCTTGGGGTATTTTCCCTGGAGCGTGGAGGCTGAGAGATGACCTTATAGATTTTTATAAAACCATGAGGGGCATGGATAGGGTGAATGGACAAGGTCTTTTTTCCCAGGGTAGGGAACTCCAAAACTAGACAGCGTAGGTTTACGGTGAGAGGGGAAAGATTTAAATGGCGATCTTTTATCAACAGAGGGTGTTTTGCATATGGAATGAGCTGCCAGAGAAAATGGTGGAGGCTAGTACAATTACAATATTTAAAAGGTATCTGGATGGTACATGAGGCTACACTACTTATCCACCACTGTCATAGAGATTGATGATAAGTAAAAAAAAAACCTTCATTACCATTACAGTTATTTTAATAATCCTGTTCGAACATGTTAGGACACACCTCTAAGACAGGAGAGACTTGAACCTTCTGGTCCAGATGTAAGGACAATACCACTGTACTTCTCAACCCTATCCATTGTGATGGTATCCTGTCATGACCCAACAATCCTCATATCTCTAAGAATGGCTGACAGTTTGCCATTGATATCAGTGAAGTGATTGCTTAGCAACAGTTATGCATTACCTTTAGCATATCTTCAAACACTTGAGTTTCTAATAACTTCCTAGTATACTTTTGCCATTCTGCATGTGCAACCATTTCATCCTTTAGAGGAACTAACAATGAACACCAAACTACCTTCTGACTCGCTGCTTGGGACTGCATATTTCACCCATTGATTCTGAAGGAGAAGAGTCCGCCCATGGTCAGTACATGTTGAAAGAAATTTTATAATGGCTGACTCTTGGGATTCAGTAGGACTGTCTTGACAGTACAACTGATGCTGGTGCTAACTGGTTTCTAAACAAGCCAATTTTGTGGGATTCGTATAAATGTATTCCACACTGATACAGGAAAAAAGCAGAGCAGACTTCCTTGAGGAATGAGTCACTCATTAACTCACTTCAGAGTAAGTTCAAGCCTTCATCCAAATGTTGCACTCAAGGGTTTAGCTTTGATGTCAGTTATGAAAAGATAAAGCAAGCAGCTTTAACTAATGATGCTCAAACTTCCTTTCCAATTCTACAGAAATTATCTTTAGTGTTCCAGTTGATGGAGTTTTGAGGATTTTGACAGTGAATTATCAGTAGATGAGAACAAGCTCTTGGAATATACGTCACTATTGATGCACTGGGATCAATTACTGAAAAACATTAAGACCAAAACACAGTGCTAATACTAATTAGATATAGCTTCTGTCCCCAGTTCCTTTGAATTATCTCTTGCATCTCTAAATTAATTCTCTATTTATTCCTTCTATCCATAATCTGAGCATAA